>NW_027361783.1:12712500-13912500 GCF_039654945.1 Dendrobates tinctorius
TCCCGCTATGGGACTTTCATTTTTTGCAGGCTGCTTGCTTGTATAGCATAGAGATGCAGGAACATCCCTATGCTATTTAAACTGATAGCACAGCACTGACAAAGTCGCTTATCATGATCTGAGAATGATAAAGCAACTTTGCTAGCTCTGTTGAACTGGATGTCGTCATGACAACATTAGGTCACCATGGCAACGATTGAGACATCATCGCGGGGTCTCTGATCCAAGGGAAGAGGGGCTTGTTTCTCTCTGTCTGATCCCGAAATGCTACGATCAAGTTATATTGCAGCATTGTGGGGGTTAAAGTGCCAGGAGCTGTGCGGGACCGCTCCTGGCATCAAGTGCTGGGTGTCAGCTGTGAGAATCAGCTGATACTCAGAAGCGATCATGTCCCAGGTAAATAAGTACCAGGTCAACGGGAGGTATGGATAAGTTTCAGGTGCTAAAGGGGTTAAAATCCCTTCTGTATTCTAAAATAATAAGTCTCTTATCTGCAATTCATCTACGATGAGATGTAGCAGTAGTAATAGCATATGAAAGGCAACTAGTCAGGTATTATTGCCTTATAAATTCTAAGCCTTGCTACTGTTTTTTTCCCTGTACTCATTCACCAATTCATAAGTTTTAAAGTGTTCTGCACTCAGAAATTCATCAAACCAGGCTAAATTAACTGATTTAATGTGTTCGTTCACAGTTTCTCTCTAGCAACTGTAAGTAAGAGGTAATGGTGGGAGACCTTACGCTACTGGAGCTGGAATTACCACTTCTGAACTCTCCAGTGCTTTGATCCATTTATTTCTGGGTGCTTCTTGAAGTATGTTTGTGGTCAGTGCCCTGCTGGAAGATATATGACCTACTATGATGCCAAGCTTTCTGACCCTGGGCACTATGTTGTGACCCAAAGTCCTTTGGGAATCTTCACATTTCATGATGCCTTGCACACAGTAAAGGCACCCAGAGACAGTAAAATAACAGTAAAATAACCCCAAAATATCTTTGAACCTCCACCATATTTGACTGTAACTAATGTGTTCTTTTATTTGTATGCCTCATTCCATTTACAGTTAACAGGAGCATTTTGTTCTTTACCAAAAGACTATATAGGTCTCTTCTGTTCACAAGACACTTGCTGGCCTTCTAACATTAGAAAGGGCCACCTGATGGCCCTCTACAAATAGTGATGGCCTGCTGATGGCCCTGAAAAAAAATTGTGACTTTCCAAGTGTCTGATCATGCCTCACACACCACATGGCCAGATAAGGTAATAAAATGCTAAAATTATATTTCCTGTTGAATGTTTTTTTCAACATTGAAAGCCATGCAAACGTGCAAAAACACTGCATGTGAACATGGCCTAAGATGTCGAGGAGCATTTTTTTATCTTACTTATTTTGCCTGACGTACAAGTCATTATTCTGGAAAGAAAGTTTCTTGTCATTTTTTTTCCAGTCAAATCCATTATAAGCGCGGTTTTTTTGTCTTTTACTGCCAGTCCATAAAAGTGGTGTAATACTCGGACAACATTGTTCTCAGCACTGACCTGGGATTCAGAAATGCTTCCAGGGGACTTTCCCCATGGTGTTCCAATTCCATTTCAGCACTGTTTATAAAAGTTTCATTATTTTTTACACTCTCTCCAGAGCTATGGGTGGAGCGCCAGAAAAATGCTTGAGTTTCCCATTGACAATAAACTCGTTACTCGGGTCGAGCACCTGAGGTTTGCGATTTGCTCGACTCGAGTAATGAGTACCCGAGCATTTTAGTGCTTGCTCATTACCATTCTTTATTGTCCACTATGCATTTCAATGCTAGAGATAAATATTTAGAGAGGTCTTTTGGTAAGTTGTTTCTGAACCTATTGTTAGGGTTTGCAGATCGCACCAAATATAAATTGTGAGAAGATGCAATCACAACCCGGGGTCCACCGTGCAGTGATGGAAATACTGCAGCTAGAAAACAATGGCGTAGCGTAGCCGCGAATAATCACCGTAAACATACCGAGTTAAACGTCACTCAGTGTGAACAGAGTGCAAAGCGCCTGACTCTGTTACTCCACAGAGCAGTATGACAACTGAGAGCACTTTAAGCTATGCCCTGTTAGACATCACAGGAGCACAGTGGAAATTACACTAGTGGGGTCCCTATAGCTCACCCCCACTACGCTGGTGATTGAACCTGTTCTCCTACATGGTAGCTTTTGAGCCCGTGCCTGAGGACACCCGGTGAAGATGCTAAGTTCAAGCAGGAGTTCCCACCCTACACTGCCTGTTTAGAAGCACACTCGTAGTGTTATTAGCAGCACACATGCATACAGGGTGGTAACTGACCCACCAACACACACAGAAAATATGAATGATCTGAGTGCATCGACGAGAGCACCACAGATCCTTTTATAGACTGTGCCAATCAGACAGAACCTTGCTCGTGGGCCAATCTGGAGCCAGCACAGAACTTGAACAGCTGATGACCGACCACCAATGAGAGGTCGCCACCTCACGAGGGTGCTCAGTAGAGCGAATTCCAGGTATTCGTAATGCCCATTCCGGGTGTTAAATGCCGTCTTCCATTCATCATCCTCACGAATGCATATTAGATTATATACACCTCGCAGATCTAACTTGGTAAATATCCTCGCACCCCGCAGTCTGTCAAACAGCTCGGAGATGACTGGCAGAGGATATTTATTCTTGACGGTGATGAAGGGACGAAGTTCCCCGTTCTTCTTTTGGATAAAAAAGAACCCAGCTCTCGTAGGAGACACCAATTTCCTAATAAAACCTCTCGCCAGATTCTCCCTTGTGTACTCCGACATTGCCTCAGTCTCTGACAGCGACAAAGGGTAAACACGCCCGCGAGGTGGCTCTGCCCCTCAGGATAAGGTCTATCGGGCAATCATAGGGACGATGGGGGTGAAGAGTCTCCGCTGCCTTTTTAGAAAATACGTCTGCATACTGCCAGTAATGCTTGGGCAGCGAAGTAAGATCTGCGGGAACCTCAGACAACCCAACCTGAACTTGGGCCTTGAGACACCATCCCTGGCATGAAAAAAAAAGTGTTCATCTCACCCTTTGTACTTCCATGTTGCTTTCAAGCACGGGCCACAGCTCTGTCAAGCAGTAGACAAAATACGGAAAAGACGGTCCAGCTCAAAAGGGTAAAATCCAAAACATTTTATTTAGATATCCATAAAATAGGTGTGCAAAATACAAAAAATGCATGAACCCAACCGAAAAACCGGAGGGAAGGTTGAGGAGACACTGTACGCGTTTCAAACGAAAAGTTCTTAAACTCTGTATAGCTCCAAGGGAAGGGGTGTGAGAATATAACTAGTACACACTAGTTAACATGTGATTGCCTTTTAAAACCACCAAATAAAACAAACAAAATCAATAAAGCAACATGAGTTCTTTCTGTAAATTCAATCCAGTGGGAACACATGCATCTAGAAGAAGAATCCATAAGGCTTCTTTGTCCCGTAGTTGTTTTTCTCTATTTCCTCCACGAATGTGTCTCTTTACCTGTTCAATAGCAAAAATATTGAAAAACGACAAATCTCTATTGTGGGACATAATAAAGTGTTTGGAAGCATTAGATATGCTGCGCACTGTAGGGTTAATAACATCATAGATGTGTTCTTGGACACGTCCCTTTAATTTTCTGATGGTGGCACCTACATATTTTAAATTGCACTGCTTGCATTCTATAATATACACTACTTGATTTGTGTTACAATTCAAATAATCATTAACAAAAAAAAACTTTATTAGTTAAACAGTTAGAAAAAGACAGCGTTTTAGTCGAGTGTGAACAGGTTTTACATGGAAAAAAAATGCATCTGAAAAAACCCTTGGTTGTCAGCCAATTTGTTTTAGCGCGCTTTTTGGATCTGAGGAGACTAGGTGACAGAAAATTACCGAGTGTGGGAGCCCTTCTGGAAACAATTTGAATCCCATTTGCTAGAATTTTGTCCATAGTGTCATCACTTCTGAGTAAATTTAGATTGCGAGATACTATATCTGAGATGGACTTAAAAAAGTGCTATAAGTAATCACTAGAGTGGGGCTATTATTTTTAGACCTAGAATTAGATCCCGAGTCAGATCTATTTCCTTCATGAGACAAAGATGCATCATGAGAACTTGGTTCAACAATTAAAAGGGAATCACGCATTTTTTTTCCACAATTTTATGCGCTCTTTGGAGAGACCATTTGGGATAGTTGCGATTCCTCAGTCTGTTCTGAATGCAGACACTTTCTTGTTCATAGGAGAGAGAGTTGCTGCAATTGCGTTTTGCTCGAATAAACTCACCAACAGGGTTTGATTTGATAGTGTGAACAGGGTGGAAACTGTCTGCAGGCAGAATGGTGTTTCCTGCAGTTTTTTTCGATAAGTAGAACTGGCAATAGTACAAGAAGGTATTCCTACTAAACACATATCCAAAAAACACAAAGTTTTGCTGTCAAACGAAAACGTACATTTTAAATTGAAAGGATTAAAATTTAAATAATCCATGAAAAAATGTATATGATTCATGTCTTCCTTCCAGATTAACAGAAGGTCATCTATAAATCTGGAATAATATTGAATAGAATCTGTAAAAGGATTGCTAATATTGTTAATGTACAACTCCTCCCACCATAACATAACAAGGTTTGCAACAGAAGGGGAGAATTGTGCCCCCATGGAAACACCTGAATTCTGTAAAAAAAAGTGTTATTGAAAGAAATATAATTGTGAGTAAGAAGAAAACTCAAAACCTGCAAAATAAAATCAGAAAAATCACTAATAAAATGACCATATTTCTGTAAATGAAATTTAACAGCTGATAAAGCCACATGATGAGGTATACTGGTGTACAATGCAGTTACATCGCAACTAAGCCAGGACCAAGTTTTATCCCAGATGATGTTGTGAAATAATTTCAGGACATCACTAGAGTCTTTTAAAAAACCAGGTGTGCGTCGAACCAAAGGTTGGAGAATAGAGCCTAACCATTGTCCCAGGTGTTCGCCCAAAGAGCCGATACCTGAGACAATGGGGCGCATGGGAGGAGGAAAAATTTGTTTGTGGGTCATCCCTGGCATGCCCTACTCCATCCCTGGATGCTCCCCATAGCCCAATAAATATGGGGTGAATAGTGAGGCAACCAGGGCATACCCAGCAACATCTCATCAATACCCTCGGGGATAACTAGCAAGGAGATTAACTCTTGATAGTTAGGAGAAAACTCGAGGGAAAGTGGAATGGTTTGATGGGTGATCTGATAGGGTGATGCTGAACCATTAACCACTCAGATGGTAACGAGCTTGGAAAGCAGAACAAGAGGTATTGCTTGTCGTAGGGCAAAAGGAGAGGACATAAAATTACCCTCTGCCCCAGAATCCAAGCAAGCTTCTGCAGAGAGAGACCGACCCATAGGACAGTGCAACCTTAAATGTAATTTTGGAGGACATGCTGACAAGTCTGGAGCACCCCCTCCAAATGTCACTAGAGACGGCCTTTCCCTCTGATGCCTGGCACATCTTTTGGTGACATAACCAGCCTGCTCATTGTCAGTTGATGAGAAACAAACGGGACGGGCCTTAGCCTCCATCCAACGATCCACCAGAGGTTCACTCGGTTCATTGTTCCGAGTAGGAGACCCCAAAGAATTGGCAAAACTTGGTGCCAGCTGAATCCTTTACCTACACTGTTATCGTTCCAACCTTTGTTCTGCATACCGAAGGTTGATGCAAGTGTAAATAGATATTAAATCCTCATTTAGTGGGGATTTCCCTCGTGGCCAGTTCATCCTTAACATGGTCTTCAATGCTATGGGTAACCTGGGGTCCCAGAAAGACCTGTTTCAGGGCACTCAAAACCGTGAGGTGCTCCGAACCACCAGGTCCTTAAGTTCCCATAATGGCGTGGCCCACTCCAACTCCCTGTTCATTAAAAGGGACACCACAAATCCCACTTTGGCCTGCTCAGACAATAAACGTGAACTCAGCAGCCCTAGCTGGATTGAGAACTAGTTCACAAATTCCCTGCAAGCCTTACTATCCCCAGAAAACTTATCGGAGAGTGGGAAGTGTGGAAAAAGTGGTACAGGAGCTGAAACCCTCGTAGCCTCACTGGCTACCTGCGCCCGCTACTGCGGAAGAGTCTACAGCTGAGATTGTTCACTCCAAAGAAGACAACCTGCTCTTCAGCTGCTGGAAACTCCACGGAAGCTGTTACTCATCCACCGTTGCTAGACAGACCCTAGCACTAAGATACTGTTAGGGTTTGATGATTGCACCAAATATAAATTAAGAGAAGGTGTGATCGCAACCCAGGGTCCACCGTGTGGTGATGGAAAAACTGCAGCTAGAAAACAATGGCAGAGCGTAGCCGCAAGTAAGCACTGTAGACACAGCGAGTTAAAAGTCACTTGGTGTGAACAGAGTGCAAAGCGCCAGACTCAGTTACTACACAGAGGAGTATGAAAACTGAGCATGCTCAGTAGAATGAATCCTGGACTTAGGAATGACAGCCTGCCTCTGTCTATTGTCAGTTACCATAGCTGAACCTGGAGAGGCAGCAGGAGCCATGCGGACAGCCTGAACAAGACTCCAAGGCCAATGTCTTTGCTGAGCAGCATCCACTGTGGTCAAGACTAAATGGGAGACTGCAGGAGAAGATAAGGCTTGGGACCCATCCTGGCACATAACACCTATATTGACAATTAGGTTACTTGCTGTGTTTCAAGTGCTGTTTTGTTACTTGCACTTTTATCATACTTTTCACTGTGTTTTTGTCTCTAAATAACACCTTCTAGAATCTAGCACAGGACTCATAATAAAATTTTTTAAATAATCATTATTGAAAACAAAGTGGACCAAGACACATTAGCTAAAACCATATATGACAAGTAGACAGGATAAAATAAATGAAGGTGTAGGAACAGTGTAAAATTTATGATGTAAATATATAATAAAGAGGGACCCAGCGGCCATGACACAGTACCTAATTAAACAGATAATGATTAAAAAGTTCTAGGTTCTTGATATCCCTATCTATAAATATAATAATCAAAACAAGTACTGAGTGCAAGAGTATGAACATTTAAATACAACAAATAAAGTGTCAGTGCCCAATAAAAAAAGCATCTTTTAATTCATAATAGAATAAATAATATAGAGTTTAATTCCTAGTAAATAATGGAGTACCAAAAGTAAATAACTTAAAAATACACAAAATTTGAAAATAAAGGATCACATCAATGTAACAGTAATAAAAGACCTATGAACCCGTAGTATCAAAATGCACTTCTTGTCCTGCACCTCACCCTCCAACACATGTTTTGCAATACTTCAGGAAGTGATGAAAGTGGAGTAGTCTCTTGTTGGAATGTCATGTATTAAATAAAGCTACTTTGTTTTTGATACTGGCTTTGAAATTTGGCTTTGGCAAAACTTTATTGATAAACTTATTTGCGTATTACATGCATTTTTTTTACGCGTTTTCGCAGCGGAAATGAGCAAGAAATGCATGTAGGTTCTTTTACTGGCTAATTTTTTGCATCTAATGCAAGTCTATAGGAGAAATCTACACATAAAACTCAGTGTACTGGCAAGAGAAATTGATAAGTTGTGGATTTGAAAAACGCACCACAGGTTAGTTTATGCTGAGTAGAAAAAGCCCACAGTGGACATTAGATTTCTATATATGACCAAAGCACCAAAAACTAAATAAAAGCTCACTGTGGCCCCACATCTTTTTTGTGTTTCAAATGTTGACATTATTGCATTAAACCTATTAAACCTAATGTTTTCTCACAAAATGTCTTCTTTCCGCTCAGGAGATTTAGCGAGTCTTTATTTATCATATAAAATTGTGAAGAAAATTCCAACAACATTGTATGAAATCGTCTACTCAAATTATTTAATTTATTCAAATGCCTCTTCCAAAGTATTAATCTTTCTACATCTTTCCCATTCTACATTATTGTATAGTTTTAAGTTTGGGTATAATTGCAACTGTCATTTATTTGGCAGAATTTCTGCTGAAGCTGAATTCTCTTTTACCACATATAATATAGTGATTACTAAATGAGCCTCAGCGAAATGTAGCTAGTCTGGAACTGATATTGTTCTATTGTCTCTGCTTTCTTCAAGAATTAATTAATTTTAAATGTGTTTATTCTTAATGACTGTTTATAAAAAGCAATAACTTTAGCCTTCTGCCAGAACAAATGCAAGAGCAGATGTTGTGTCCCCACATGCCACGAGCATATGGGGTTTATTGTTTGTTATATAGGTGATATGTTTGCAGGAAGCCCTGACAAAACCATTGCTTTGGCAAGCTCTCGTAACTGATTCACAATATAGGAACAGATCCATATCAATATAATCTTGGGAATTGTGTGTATGTGGCCACAGCTGTAGAAAAAACATAATAAAAAGGAAGTTGTTTTTACAAAGGGATAGGGCACCTGCTCTGAAAAAGCTTTGTCAATTGCAGAAAAAAGTTATGCCTTCTCAAATGTTAAATCATACTTATAATAATGAGAGCAGAGACGAGCAAAAATTTCTAAAGCTCTATAGCAGTATACACTGTGTCTCTTACTCTTATATACAGTATATATTGTGAGGTAGCGCTGGTATTCGGGTAGGGGATACTCGCTCAGCAGCCACAAAATCAGATCCGGCACAGATTTTCCATAAAGCAAGCATAGTCCATGCGGTTTATTCAACATCATAAACCCACAGCAGCAACAAAACTTCATATAAACAGCAGAGCGTCCATGGCAGAGTTTCACTCTGTAAACCCTGTGTTCACACAGGTTGTACAATGTTCAGCATACAGGCTCTCTTAGCCTCACTTATCTCACCCACGTCCGGGTTTCCTCATGGCTGCTTCAGCTTACTGCAGACGTTCATTCCTTCCCCTGGGAACTCTCAGACACGTGCAGCCATTCACCACAGCCACTTCACAGGCTGTTAGCCAGGAAGTTCCATCTCAGTGGGATCTTCCACATTGGATCAATCGGGTCCCAGCATTCACCACATGTGACCTACCCTGGCCACATTATATGGTTCATAGCCACACCCACCAGGTCACATGACTATGACCTCATCACAGGTCCTTCAAGCATTTACACACTCTTTACAACAGTGTTCTTTAAACACACCCCCTGGGTGGGTTTGTAGGTAACTTGCCCGCCCATCTCCCTAGTTACCTGGAGACTTCTCCCTGACACATTAAAGCAGCACCTCAGCAGTATCACTGCTGATCAACACATAAATCTCCTTCTCAAAACCACCCACTTTGAGATACATAACGGCCATTCAGTATCTTGCCATTCACTCACTCTCCTGGGACATCCATACAGCGCCCCCGAGTGGACACAGTGGTCACTACACCACTATATATATATATATATATATATATACACAGGGTGGGCCATTTATATGAATACACCTAAATAAAATTGGAATGGTTGGTGATATCCACTTCCTGTTTGTGGCACATTAGCATATGGGAGGGAGGAAATAACATTAAAACCAAGCACACTATTTTTTTGCTAAATTCTCAATAAGTTTGATGTGTCACATGACCCTCTTCACATTGAAAAAAATAAAGTTGGATCCAAAATGTCCGACTTCAAAATGGCCACCATGGTCACCACCCATCTTGAAAAGTTTCCCCCCTCCCGGCTCCGCTCCGTAGCTGTAAATGCGTGAGTGGCTCCGCTGCGCTGCATGACCACCCACTTGTGCGGTCCCTGGCTGCCGCTGTGGAAAGCTATCTGTGGGTTGCAAGGTCCTCTGCAGTTGTACATGACTTACCACGTGTGTTCAGTCTTGCAGCTGCTGCCCGGTGTCCTTTGCAATGCTGATTTGTGTCTGGCTGTGCTTAGGGTACACGTGGCCACACCTCCCCTGCTTTTATGAGGAATGGGTGTGTGCTAGAATTGCTGCTCCAGCTTATCGCTGTGAGGCAGCTCCTATATAAAGTTTCCCTGCCCTGTGGGATGTTACCAGAGTTCACATCAAGTTTCTGAGTCTTGCTATGTCTGTTTGGTGTTCAGCACCTTTCCTGCCTGCCTGCAGTTCTAGGTGAGCTGATGCCTGTCTTCCGCCTGCTCTGGGGGTGAAGTATCCAGATCCGTTTCTGTTCAGTCTGTTATCAGCTTTCGGATAGCTGATGTCTGAGTTCCTGGACTTTTCCTGTTTATGTGTTAGTATCAAAGTCCTTGTCCAGATTCCTGCTGTATTATGAAGTCCTAGTCCTGATTCCTGCTTTGTTATGAAGTCCTAGTCCTGTTTCCTGCTGTGTTATGTTCCTGAAGTCCTTCTGTGTCTTGAACCCTGTGCCCAGTTACTGTGACTCTTTGCTAACTGACTTTCTGTGATCTAACCTAGGTTCATCTTGGAAGTAGGAGTCCGGTGTGTCTGCTGAGTTTCTGCTACTCTGTGCACAGCTTGTTATTAGGTGCAATCCTCGGCCAGTTCCAGTCCAACCTGGTGGGGCTTGCACTAGACCGCTTCCTTTTTAGGTCGCTGCCAGATGTCCAGAGCCCGATGACTGTGGCCTCTTGTCCAGAGCCTGATGACCGAGGCCTGATGTCCGGTGTCTAACGACCATTTCCAGATATCCGGTGCCTGATGTGCTCCACCAGATGTCCGGATCCTATCCTTTCCTGCCAGATGTCCGGAGCCTGATGACTGAGGCCTCGTGTCCAGAGCCTGATGTCTGCAGCCTGATGTTAGGAGCCTGTCGATCGCTGCCAGATATCCGGAGTCCGATGCCAGTGTTCTGATGTTCTATCTGAGATCCGAATCCTGATGTCCGGCCTGAGACCTGATGTCCTGATGTCCGCCTGGTGTCCTGATGTCCTGATGTCCAAATGTCCTGTCTGAGACCTGATGTCATGATGTCCGCCTGGTGCCTAGATGTCCTGATCTTTAGATGTCCTTCCTGATGAACTGATGTCCGGCTTGTGCCCTGATGTTCCAATGTCCAGTCCATGTTCCGATGTCCAGTCCGTGTTCCGATGTACAGTCCATGTTCCGATGTCCAGTCCTGATGTCTGTCCGTGTTCTGATGTCCAGCCTGTGTCCAGATGTCCAGTGCATGGTTCTGGTGGTCTAAGTTGTGCTCTTGAGCTGTCCTGCTCGTATTCCTGGATGGATTCCTCCTCCGTGGTTTCCGGGAGTCTCCAGCTCTGTTTCCCTGGTGCTGTAGTGCCAATGTTCCTGGACCTGTGCTATCCGTGTTTTGCTTATGTTCTGATGTCCTGCTGGTTCCCAGGGGTCTTATTCATGATGGCTCCTGCCGTTGTCTGAAGGCTGTCTGAGGTCAGTGTCTGATGCTCTCCTGCTGGGCAGGTGCTATGCCTGAGGCCTGAGAGAGAGGCCATCCTAGTATGCCCGAGCCAGATAACCCTGGACTGCATCAACCCATGATGACCCTAGCCATCATCTTAAGTTTGCCTGAGGTCAGTGTCTGATGTTCTCCTGCTGAGCCTATGCTATGCCTGAGGCCTGAGAGAGAGGCCATCCTAGTATGCTCATGCCAGACAACCCTGGACTGTGTCAACCCGTGATGACCTCTTGCCATCGTCTGAAGCTAGTCTGAGGTTGGTGTCTGATGTTCTCCTGATGTGCTTGTGCTATGCCTGAGGCCAGAGAGAGAGGCCATCCTAGTATGCCCGTGTCAGACAACCCAGGACTGCATCAACCTGTGATCATAACACCATATATATTTTTTTTTATATATATATACACAGTTATATATATATATATATATATATATATATATACATATATATATTTATATAGTTGCCTTGTAATGTTTTCATTTCCTGTTCTGTCCAGATGTCACCGCATCCCAGAATTTCACCAACCACCATATTGGGACACCCAAGTGATGGGTGTCTCAATATGGAAACTGCTGCAGGTACCAACCTATTGCGTGGTACCACCAGCGGAACACCGTCACACCACACACTCACACACATACTCTATACGCTGTATGCACCACACACACACACACTCACACACTCACACTCACTCACACACTCACACACACATTGACACTCACACTCACAATCACACTCTCACATTCACAGTCAAACACACACTCACTCACTCACACAGTCACACTCACAGTCACACTCACACATTCTCACACTCACATACTCACACAAACACACTCAGTCACACTCACATTCACACTCACACACTCACGCTCACACACTCACACTAACAGTCACACTCACACACTTTCACTCACACACTCTCACTCACACACAGTCACACTCACACACTGAAACACACACTCACACTCACACTCATGCAGCCTCTTGTGCGGTACCACCAGCGGCACACCTTCGCAAACACGCTGCGGCTGGGATTAGCTGAATGATTCACTTACTGCCACCATCTTTGTACAGGAGGAGGGCATGTGCAGTTTTAATGTGACCACCGCTATCTATCTGCATAAAGATGGTGGCGGTCTGATTTTCTGCGACTGCACAAATTACGCGCAGGTGCAGTGAATCATTCGGCTGATCCCGGCGACAGACGCGAGACGTGTCTACAGGCAGAGGAAGCCGGTCACATGAAAAGGGTTTTCCCACAAGCAAAAGTTCATTTTAAAAATTGACTGTGTCTGACTGTGTATGGAGCATACATCTTCTGGGCAGGTGAGGAAGCAAAAGACAATGCTGACATTACAGCAAGGGATCACAGTGGATTCATTTTGTGAGGTAAAATTTTTAACTGACTGTTTTTAAAAAATATTTTACCTCACAAAATGTATCCTCTGCGATCTCCTGCTGTAATGTCAGTATTGTCTTTTGCTTCCTCCCCTGCACAGGAGTTGTGGTATGTTCTGTACACGGTCAGACACAGGAGTGAGTGTGTCTAACCATGTACAGAGCATACTACATCTCCTGGGAAGGGGAGGAAGCAAAAGACAATACTGACATTACAGCAGGGGATCTCCTGCTGTAATGTCAGTATTGTCTTTTGCTTCCTCCCCTGCCCAGGAACTGTGGTATAGACAGGTCAAAGAAGAGACCACAGATGGGAGAAGTCAGCACATGGGGAAAGAGTGGATAGGTGGGTGAGCACATGGGAGAAAGATTCTCAACACTGCAAAACCTGCCCCCATCGTGATCCTACCGCCCTCCCGATGTGATCGCATCAGGCCTCCATCTAGTATATATATAGTGAAGGAAATAATTAGTTGATCCCTAGCAGATTTTGTAAGTTTGCCCACTGACAAAGACATGAACAGTCTATAACTTTTATGGTAGGTTAAATTTAACCTCCTTATTGTGCATCTTTAACCAGCCACACTGCTAGTTTTCAGAGAGTCCAGTATTTCAGCTGATGTTATTTGTGGGTTTTTCTTTGCATCCCGAACAATTTTCCTGGCAGTTGTAGATTAAATTTTTGTTGGTCTACCTGACCGCGGTTTTGTTTTTACAGAAACCCTGATTTTCCATTTGTTAATCACAGTTTGAACGCTGCTGACTGGCATTGTCAATTCCTTTGATATCTTTTTGTATCCCTTTCCTGTTTTATACAGTTCAACTACCTTTTCCCGTAGATCCATTAACAATTTTTTTGCTTTCCCTATGACTCTCAATCTAGACAGTGGTGGTATGAAAGATGTAAGAGTCTGTCTGGATCCCAGAAACTCACTCAGCTTTTATGCACAGACTGATTACAAGCAAGCAGGTCACAGGTGAGAATTTTACCTTTAGAAGCCATTCAAACCCATTTATGTTAACTTCTGTGCATGTTATCAGGCCCAAATCACCATGGAATGTGAACTTCTGATCAGGGTCATTTGGATGTTTTGGGGTGTCTGTTGTGAATTCACTTTCTGGCCTACCTCTGGTTACTAGTGATTAGTGTTGAGCATTCCGATACTGCAAATATCGGGTATTGGCCGATATTCGCTGTATCGGAATTCCGATACCGAGTACCGATATTTTTTCTATATCGGATACCGGAATCGGAAGTTCCCATAATGCAATGAGCCCGCTCGATTTGATTCAGCCAGTGGGAATCCTCAGAAGTGTGGGCACATCCTGTTAGGCATGTAGGCATGTTAACTAATGGCATGGCTGTGATTGGCTGCTTAAATGATGTCATCATGATGCGCGGTCTGCGCGCATCATGATGCGCGGTAAGTGCGGGCCTGCCGGTGGTCTGTACGGGCCTCTCGGGAGCCTGTGCCAGCTGTCGGTGCTCTGTGCCGGCTCCCGGTGGTCTGTACGGGCCTCTCGGGGGCCTATGCGGGCTGTCGGTGGTCTGCGCCGGCTGCCAGGGGCCTGTGCCGGCTGCCAGTGGTCTGTGCGGGCCTGCCGGTGGTCTTGTGTGTGTGTGCAGGCATTGTCCAATGGGACTACAAGTCCCATCGGGTGATGCCTGCTACACTGACAGTGATTGACACATTAGTCAATGATGGGACAGTAGTAGTCCCATCATCCGGCTAATGTGTTGAATGTAAAAAAAAAAAATATATATATACATACTACATACATACTACATACATACTTCATATATACTACATTCATACAACATACATACAACATACATACTACATATATACTACATTCATACAACATACATACTACATATATACTACATACATACTACATTCATACAACATACATATATACTACATACTACATACATACTACATATATACTACATTCATACAACATACATACATACTACATACATACTACATTCATACAACATACATACTACATATATACTACATACATACTACATTCATACAACATACATATATACTACATACTACATACATACTACATAATGCTGCATTAATACAACATACATACATAAAACATACAACATACATGCTACATACTACATACATACTACATATATACTACATTCATACAACATACATATATACGACACACTACATACATGCTACATATATACTACATTCATACAACATACATATATACTACATACTACATATATACTACATATATACTACATTCATACAACATACATATATACTACATACTACATATATACTACATTCATACAACATACATACATACTACATACATATATACTACATTCATACAACATACATACATACTACATATATACTACATTCATACAACATACATACATACTACATACATGCTACATACTACATACATACTACATATATACTACATTCATACAACATACATACATACTACATACTACATATATGCTACATATATACTACATTCATAAAACATACATGCTACATACTACATACATACTACATATATTCTACATTCATACAACATACATACTACATACAATACATTCATACAACATACATATATACTACATACTACATACATGCTACATATATACTACATTCATACAACATACATATATACTACATTCTACATATATACTACATATATACTACATTCATACAACATACATACTTACTACATACATACTACATATATACTACATTCATACAACATACATACTACATATATACTACATTCATACAACATACATACATACTACATACAACATACATGCTACATACTACATACATACTACATATATACTACATTCATACAACATACATACATACTACATACATGCTACATATATACTACATTCATAAAACATACATGCTACATACTACATACATACTACATATATTCTACATTCATACAACATACATACTACATACAATACATTCATATAACATACATATATACTACATACTACATACATTCTACATACAATACATTCATACATTCATACAATATATACAGTGGGGAAAAAAAGTATTTAGTCAGTCAGCAATAGTGCAAGTTCCACCACTTAAAAAGATGAGAGGCGTCTGTAATTTACATCATAGGTAGACCTCAACTATGGGAGACAAACTGAGAAAAAAAAATCCAGAAAATCACATTGTCTGTTTTTTTTTCATTTTATTTGCATATTATGGTGGAAAATAAGTATTTGGTCAGAAACAAAATTTCATCTCATCTCAATACTTTGTGATATATCCTTTGTTGGCAATGACAGAGGTCAAACGTTTTCTGTAAGTCTTCACAAGGTTGCCACACACTGTTGTTGGTATGTTGGCCCATTCCTCCATGCAGATCTCCTCTAGAGCAGTGATGTTTTTGGCTTTTCGCTTGGCAACACGGACTTTCAACTCCCTCCAAAGGTTTTCTATAGGGTTGAGATCTGGAGACTGGCTAGGCCACTCCAGGACCTTGAAATGCTTCTTACGAAGCCACTCCTTCGTTGCCCTGGCGGTGTGCTTTGGATCATTGTCATGTTGAAAGACCCAGCCACGTTTCATCTTCAATGCCCTTGCTGATGGAAGGAGGTTTGCACTCAAAATCTCACGATACATGGCCCCATTCATTATTTCATGTACCCGGATCAGTCGTCCTGGCCCCTTTGCAGAGAAACAGCCCCAAAGCATGATGTTTCCACCACCATGCTTTACAGTAGGTATGGTGTTTGATGGATGCAACGCAGTATTCTTTTTCCTCCAAACACGACAAGTTGTGTTTCTACCAAACAGTTCCAGTTTGGTTTCATCAGACCATAGGACATTCTCCCAAAACTCCTCTGGATCATCCAAATGCTCTCTAGCAAACTTCAGACGGGCCCGGACATGTACAGGCTTAAGCAGTGGGACACGTCTGGCACTGCAGGATCTGAGTCCATGGTGGCATAGTGTGTTACTTATGGTAGGCCTTGTTACATTGGTCCCAGCTCTCTGCAGTTCATTCACTAGGTCCCCCCGCGTGGTTCTGGGATTTTTGCTCACTGTTCTTGTGATCATTCTGACCCCACAGGGTGGGATTTTGCGTGGAGCACCAGATCGAGGGAGATTATCAGTGGTCTTGTATGTCTTCCATTTTCTAATTATTGCTCCCACAGTTGATTTCTTCACTCCAAGCTGGTTGGCTATTGCAGATTCAGTCTTCCCAGCCTGGTGCAGGGCTACAATTTTGTTTCTGGTGTCCTTTGACAGCTCTTTGGTCTTCACCATAGTGGAGTTTGGAGTCAGACTGTTTGAGGGTGTGCACAGGTGTCTTTTTATACTGATAACAAGTTTAAACAGGTGCCATTACTACAGGTAATGAGTGGAGGAAAGAGGAGACTCTTAAAGAAGAAGTTACAGGTCTGTGAGAGCCAGAAATCTTGATTGCTTGTTTCTGACCAAATACTTATTTTCCACCATAATATGCAAATAAAATGAAAAAAAAAAACAGACAATGTGATTTTCTGGATTTTTTTTTCTCAGTTTGTCTCCCATAGTGGAGGTGTACCTATGATGTAAATTACAGACGCCTCTCATCTTTTTAAGTGGTGGAACTTGCACTATTGCTGACTGACTAAATACTTTTTTCCCCACTGTACATATAGACATACAGTACATATAACATAGAGTACATACTCACCATCACTTGTCACTTTGATCCCCGAAGCCAGTGTCATCTATGAAAGAAATTAGAAAAAAACAAACCATCAAATACTCCCTGATCCGCAGAAATCCACGAGTGAGTGTCCCACACCGATTTCCCGTGGAGAACAGCAGCATCAGCTGATGCGACCACTCTCTAGGGGCTTCCGCACTGTATTCCTCTGCCACTTTAAAAAAGAAATAGTACCTAGTCTCACTTTATGGCAAAAGCTGCCTGGGAACTTTCTCACACAGCTTTTGCCATAAAGTGAGACTAGGGACTATTTTTTTACAGTGGCGGAGGAATACAGTGCGGAAGGATACCTACCTTCCGACATTGGATTATTGAAGCCCCTAGAGAGCGGTCGCATCAGCTGATGCTGCTGTTCTCCACGGGAGATCGGCGTGGGACCCTCGTGAATTTCTGCGAATCAGGGAGTATATTGCTTGTTTGTTATTTTCATACTTTTTCATAGATGACACTGGCTTCGGGGAACAATGTGACAAGTAATGGTGAGTATGTATTCTATGTTATATGTACTGTATGTCTATATGTATGTATTGTATCAATGTATGAATGTATTGTATGTAGTATGTATGTAGTATGTAGTATCTATGTATGTTGTATGAATGTAGTATGTAGTATATATGTATGTTGCATGATTGTAGTATATATGTAGTATGTATGTAGTATATATGTATGTTGTATGAATGTAGTATATATGTAGCATGTATGTTGTATGTAGTATGTATGTATGTTGTATGAATGTAGTATATGTAGTATGTATGCAGTATGCAGTATATATGTATGTTGTATGAATGTAGTATATATGTAGCATGTATGTAGTATGTAGCATGTATGTATGTTGTATGAATGTAGTATGTAGCATGTATGTTGTATGTAGTATGTATGTATGTTGTATGAATGTAGTATGTATGTAGTATGTATGTTGTATGAATGTAGTATGCATGTAGTATGTATGTTGTATGTATGTAGTATGCATATATATATTTTTTTACATTCAACACATTAGCCGGATGATGGGACTACTACTGTCCCATCATTGGCTAATGTGTCAATCGCTGTCAGTGTAGCAGGCATAGCCCGATGGGACTTGTAGTCCCATCGGACGATGCCTGCACAGACACAAGACCCCTGGCAGGCCTGCACAGACCACCGACAGCCGGCACAGGCCCCCGAGAGGCCCGTACAGACCACCGGCAGCCGGCACAGGCCCCCGGCAGCCGGCACAGACCACCGACAGCCGGCACAGGCCCCCGAAAGGCCCGTACAGACCACCAGCAGGCGGCACAGGCCCCCCGTGAGGGCTGTGCAGACCACCTGCAGCCGGCACAGGCCCCCCGAGAGGGCCGTACAGACCACCGGCACCGGCACAGGCCCCCGAGAGGCCTGTACAGACCACCGACAGCCCGCACAGGCCCCACCCGCACACACAGACACGCACAGTGTCCGCCCACGCACCGCCCACACTCTTCCCCCTCCCGAAAGGGTTTTTTTTTATTCCAATATTTCTGTCCCATTGACGTTAATGGGACTTCCGGGATCGGAATCGGCAATACCCGATACTTTTTTTAGATCGGCCGATCCAATCCGATCCGATATTTTTCAATATCGGGTGGTATCGCTCAACACTACTAGTGATCTTTCCGGGCTCCCTCTGGTGGTTACAGGAGGTAATGGAGCTGATCTAATTAACAGAGGTCTGCCACCTGATAATGAGGAGGATGATTGGACATCTGGAGTTTCTGATTGGATTTAAGACAGCCGACTTCCTCTATCCCTGCTGGTGATTTTTTCCAGCCACCTGAGGTCTTAGTTTCCAGCTCAATCTCTGCATGCTCAAGCTAAGTGTTCTTTTGCTATTGTTCATATTTGATTTGGTTTTGTCTATTTCAGTTTTGTGTGGTCAGCCAGCCCCGGCTGGGGCTGTGCTGAATGTCCATCCTTACGTTACTGTTTGTGCCAGTTTGTTTTTGTGCCTTATCAGATTGGCCTCTCTTTGCTCTGTTTTCAGAATATACCAGAGTGCTGATATAGTGGGAGAAGTCTAGTGACTTCAGTGTTTTTTCTATCAGACGTGTTGGGCATTTTTTGCAGATTTTTTTGCGTGACTGCAGACAGTGTCTTTCCTTTCCTGTCCTGTCTAGTTAGTTTGGGCCCCATCATTTGCTCAGCCTATTTTCCTACCTGCGTTTGTGTTTTCATCTTGTCTCACCGACAATATATGTTTGGGGGCTATCTATTCCTTTGGGGTCTGCTCTGGGGCAGTTTAGATTTCCCCTTTCTTGCTTTAGGCTTACTTAGTTCTCCGACTGTGTCGAGGCGTCTAGGATCATTGTAGGTACGCTCCACGGCTACTGCTAGTTGTGTGGATAGGATCAGGGGTCTGCAATCTGCTTAGTTACCAACTTCTCTGTTTTTCTGTGGCTTAACTTGGTCTTGCTTTCCTCCTCGGTTACCCAATCATAACAGTTGTCATTATGATTTAAAAAGAAAAAACACAGTAGTTTGACAACACATGGCTTCTCCCAACCACTATCCATGAGTGGAGAAAAATTTTGTTGCTATCATTCATATTCATTGAAGGCCAAGAAAGCAAAAATTCTGCTGGGGTATGTAAACATTTGAGCAACCCATCCACTCCACACAGGCTGATAAATCTAACCATAGATGTCAATAAACTATGTTAAATTAATAAATAGATGTCAATAAATTATGTCATGTGTAATAATGAGAAATGACAGAGGGAAAAAGTATTGAACACGCTAACTAAATTTTATTTAACCCCTTCCCGGTATGTGCCGTATATAAATGGCACCGCAAATCATCGTATATGTACTGTGCTGTGATCAACCGGACTTACCGTGAGCACCGCCTCTATGAACGCAGAGGGAGCTCTTTCTAGGTTCTCATTGGTAGAACTTGATGTGATCATGTTAGGCAGATTGTCTCCATGGTGACACCATGCTGAAAGATGTCAACAGGGTCACCCAGGGATTGTGGCCTGGCAGCTCATGCTGAGTGCACAAGCTGACATGCTTCCTCCCTGCATGTCAGATGCTGATCAAAAGCAAGCATTGCAGAGCATTAGATCAGCGATCTATCACTATTCAGTTGATGTCCCATTCAAGGTTAAGAAGAGAAATTAAAAAAAGTTAATATAAATTGTTAAAAATATTTTTTTAAAATCATAAACTAAATAACAAAAACTAAAAAAAAATTAATCCAATAAATACATTTATATATGTATTAAAGATTAAAATAGTGGCGCCTGCAACCTTTCTGAAGAACCGCAGCAAGAAAACAGGGGTCTATACCAACCAGACCCAGTAAGTAGGCAAACTAGATAAAATAAATTGTTTTGTGCTGATTTTCAGGTTTAAATATATGAACAATTTCCAGATTCTATTTAAAAGATGAAGATTTATAGGAAGCCATAATGTGTTACTCTAGTCAATGAGGAAAAACCGTTACCTTAATGTAACGCTGCACAGTGAAGATCCTGCAAATCTGAGCTGATTTTCACACTAAAATGAATTGTTATATAATTTATTAAAAACTAATTCCCAAGTTTTATTAAAATCAGTCTAGTAAATATATATAGTTCTGTGCAGGTTCTAGATACACTTACTGAATAAAACACTGTTATGTCCTGATTAGAGTTGAGCGATACCGTCCGATACTTCAAAGTATCGTATCGGATGGTATCGGCCGATCTTTAAAAAAAGTATCGGTATCGCCGATTCCGATACCGGAAGTCCCATTCAAGTCTATGGGACTTCCGGTATCGGAATAAGAAAAACCCTTTCCTGCCCTTGTACAGCCTCTCTGGGGTCTGTACGGGCCTTTCGGGGGGCTGTGCCGGCCTGCCAGGGGGTCTGTGCAGGCTCCGGTGGTCTGTGCCGGCCTGCCGGGGGGCTGTGCAGGCTCCGGGGGGCTGTGCCGGCCTGCCGGGGGGCTGTGCCGGCCTGCCGGGGGGCTGTGCAGGCTCCGGGGGGCTGTGCCGGCCTGCCGGGGGGCTGTGCAGGCTCCGGGGGGCTGTGCCGGCCTGCCGGGGGGCTGTGCCGGCCTGCCGGTGGTCTGTGCAGGCTCCGGGGGTCTGTGCAGGCATCGTCCGATGGGACTACAAGTCCCATCGGGCGATGCCTGCTACCATGACAGTGATTGACACATTAGCCAATGATGGGACAGTAGTAGTCCCATCATCCGGCTAATGTGTTAAATGTAAAAAAAAAAAAAAAAAAAAAAAATTACATGCTACATACATACAACATGCATACTACATACATGCTACATTCATACTACATACTACATACATGCTACATTCATACTACATAAATACTACATGCAACATACATACTACATATATACTACATGCATGCTACATACATACTGCATGCTACATACATACCACATATATACTACATACATACTACATGCATGCTACATGCTACATACATAACACATATACTACATGCATGCTACATACATACTACATGCTACATACTACATATATACTACATGCATGCTACATACTACATGCTACATACATACTACATGCATGCTACATACATACTACATACATACTACATATATACTACATGCATGCTACATACATACTACATGCTACATACTACATGCATGCTACATACATACTACATGCTACATACTACATATATACTACATGCATGCTACATACATACTACATACATACTACATATATACTACATGCATGCTACATACTACATGCTACATACATACTACATATATACTACATTCATACTACATACTACATATATACTACATACATACTACATACATACTACATACATACTACATGCATGCTACATACATACTACATGCATGCTACATACATACCACATACATACTACATGCTACATACATACCACATATATACTACATACATACAATACATTCATACAATACATACATAGACATACAGTACATATAACATAGAGTAACATACTTACCAATACTTGTCACATTGTTCCCCGAAGCCATTGTCTATTCCGGGATAAATATTAACATAACAAACCACAAAAATACTCACCCACGATCCGAAGCAGTCCACGAGTGTGTCCCACGACGATCTTGGGTAGAGAACTGCAGCATCAGATGATGCTGCCGTTCTCTACGGGCTGCAGGAATCCAATGACGGAAGGTAGGTATCCTTCCGCACTGTATTCCTCCGCCACTTAAAAAAAAAAAAGTCCCTAGTCTCACTTTATGCCATTGCTGTGTGGGAAATTCCCACACAGCAATGGCATAAAGTGAGACTAGGGACTTTTTTTTTTTAAGTGGCGGAGGAATACAGTGCGGAAGGATACCTACCTTCCGTCATTGGATTCCTACAGCCCGTAGAGAACGGCAGCATCATCTGATGCTGCAGTTCTCTACCCAAGATCGTCGTGGGACACACTCGTGGACTGCTTCGGATCGTGGGTGAGTATTTTTGTGGTTTGTTATGTTAATATTTATCCCGGAATAGACAATGGCTTCGGGGAACAATGTGACAAGTATTGGTAAGTATGTTACTCTATGTTATATGTACTGTATGTCTATGTATGTATTGTATGAATGTATTGTATGTATGTAGTATATATGTGGTATGTATGTAGCATGTAGTATGTATGTGGTATGTATGTAGCATGCATGTAGCATGCATGTAGCATGCATGTAGCATGCATGTAGTATGTATGTAGTATGTATGTAGTATGTATGTAGCATGTATGTAGCATGCAGTATGTATGTAGTATATATGTAGTATGTATGTAGTATATATGTAGTATGTAGTATGTATGTAGCATGCATGTAGTATATATGTAGTATGTATGTAGCATGCATGTAGTATGTATGTAGCATGTAGTATATATGTAGCATGCAGCATGTATGTAGTATGTATGTAGTATATATGTAGTATGCATGTAGTATGTATGTAGTATGTATGTAGCATGCAGTATGTATGTAGCATGTATGTAGTATGTATGTAGTATATATGTAGTATGTATGTAGCATGCATGTAGTATGTATGTAGTATGTATGTAGCATGCAGTATGTAGCATGTATGTAGTATGTATGTAGTATGTATGTATGTAGTATGTATGTAGCATGCAGTATGTATGTGTTATGTATGTAGTATGTATGTAGTATATATGTAGTATGTATGTAGTATGTATGTAGTATGTATGTAGCATGCAGTATGTATGTAGCATGTATGTAGTATGTATGTAGTATATATGTAGCATGCATGTAGTATGCATGTAGTATGTATGTAGTATTTTTTTTTTTTTTTTTTAACATTTAACACATTAGCCAGATGATGGGACTACTACTGTCCCATCATTGGCTAATGTGTCAATCACTGTCATGGTAGCAGGCATCGCCCGATGGGACTTGTAGTCCCATCGGACGATGCTTGCACAGACCCCCGGACATCAGCACAGCCCCCCGGCAGGCCGGCACAGCCCCCCGGCAGGCCGGTACAGACCCCCACAGGGTGCACAGACCACCGGCAGGCCGGCACAGCCCCCCGGCAGGCCGGCAGAGACCCCGGGCAGTCCACACAGCCCCCCGGCAGGCCGGCACAGCCCCCCGGCAGGCCGGTACAGACCCCGGGCAGTCCACACAGCCCCCCGGCAGGCCGGCACAGCCCCCCGGCAGGCCGGCAGAGACCCCCGGAAGGCCCGAAATGACGGCGCATCATGATGCGCACACACCGCGCATCATGATGACGTCAGGCCGTCAATCAACTGAACTTCCGATTCCGATGCCGAATTCCGATATTGAAAAAATATCGGAAGTCGGTATCGGAATTCCGATACAGCAAGTATCGGCCGATACCCGATACTTGCGGTATCGGAATGCTCAACACTAGTCCTGATACTAGGTGATAATCCGTTATTCTAGTCAATGCAAATTTCCATTACCTTATTGCAGTTCTGTGGTGTTAAGGTCCTATAGACTTGTTAATGTTATCCAATCCTGTGGAATATTAAGAAAAAATTTGATGATCATCCCCTTTCAAAGCATTTTGCTAAAGTACATGGTGGTTCATTGAACGGTATAGACGTTAAAGGGATTCAAATAGTTAAACAGCATGGGCGAAATGGTGACTATATTAAGAAAATGTCCAAGGCTGAAAGTAGGTGGATTTTTGAACTTGATACATTAAAACCTAGGGGACTTAATAATGAAATAGAACTGTTTGCTTTTCAATAAACTTTGGATGCTATAAAAAGGCTGCTTCATGAGACCAGAACCATCCCTGATGAAGGAAAGCGTTAATTTTCCGAAACGCATAGGAAATGGTTCTTGTCTTTCTCCGTTGTGAATTAGTGTGCACACTCTGAACATGAAATAACCACATTCTGAGGATGTCACTCAAACTCCACAGGTCCTGTACTCGGTAAACGCGTTGACACGCGCTCCTCTCAGTACCGCAGGATACTATTAATCAGCGTTGTCACCGGCTGGGACATCGCTGCTACGATACCCATGAGCGGGCAGGACTGACAGTTTTACAACCAGGATTATCTTCTAATTGGGAAGCCTTTTTCCGCAAGGATTGGATAACATTAACAAGTCTACAGGACCTTAACACCACAGAACTGCAATAAGGTAATGGAACTTTGTATTGGCTAGAGTAACGGATTATCACCTAGAATCAGGACATAACAGTGTTTAGCTCAGTTAGTATATCTAGAATCTGCGCAGAACTATCTGAATATATATATATTTACTAGACTGATTTTAATAAAACTTGGGAATTAGTTTTTAATAAATTATATAACAATTCATTTTAGTGTGAAAAGCAGCTCGGATTTGCAGGATCTTCACTGTTACATTAAGGTAACGGTTTTTCCTCATTGACTTGAGTAACACACTATGGCCTCCTATAAATCTTCATCTTTTAAATAGAATATGGAAATTATTCATATATTTAAACCTGAAAATCAGCACAAAGCAACAATTTAATTTATTTTATCTACATTTATATATGTAAAAGAAAAAAGTACACATATTTGGTATCACCCTATCCGGAATGGCCCGACCTATAGAACTGTACTACTAGTTAACCCCTACAGTGAACACTGTTAGAAAATAAATGAAAAACAAACAAAAACTGTGCTTCATCATCATACTACTGAACAAAAAGTGGAATAATATACTATTAAAAGACCAATGTAATTAAAAATGGTATCTCTGAAAATCTCATCTTGTCTTGCAAAAATCAATCCACCGTATGCAAGTGCTTCTCACTATATTAGAATATTATCAAAAGGTTAATTTATTTCAGTTCTTCAATACAAGGAAGAATGGCAGAGGATCCCCAAATCCAGGTGTGAAAAACGTTTTGCATCATTCCCAAAAAGACTCATGGCTGTACTAGCTCAAAAGGATGCTCCTACTCAATAAAGAGCAAAGGGGCTGAATACTTTTGACCATGGGATATTTCAGTTTTTCTGTTTTTAATAAATTTGCAAAACTTTCTACATTTCAGTTTTTTTTTATTCAAGAATGGGTGCAGAGTCTACATTAATGAAAAAAATGAACTTTTTTGGATTTACCAAATGGCTGTAATGAAACAAAGAATGAAAAATTTAAAGGGGTCTGAAAACTTTCCGTACCCACTGTATACCAGAACAGAGATGGGGTCCCTGCATACCAGGATGGGGATGGGGGCCAATCATACCAGAATAAGGATGGGCCCATGCATGTATATAATTGACCAAATTTTTGGCTTCAATTTTTTTTCTAATTTCCTCTAAAACCTGGGTGCGTTTTATGGTCCTGTGCGTCTTATAGTTTGAAAAATACAGTATGTTCAGTAAATGCACTCAATACCTTTTGCATCAATTACTGCATCAATGCAGCGTGGCATGGAGGTGATCAGTCTGTGGCGCTGCTGATGTGTTATGGAAACCCAGGTTGCTTTGATAGTAGCCTTCAGCTCATCTGTATTGTTGGGTCTGGTGTATCTCATCTTTTTCTAGTTCAGTCACTGGAAAAATAAAAAAGTTTTAGCTTTCAGAATAAAGTGATGAAAACATAATTCTTTTTTCTACAAAAATAGTTTTTATTGTGTGTAAAAGTGCCAAAACATAAAAAAAAATTAAATGTGGTATTCCTGTAATCACACTGACTCAAATAATAAAGCTGCCTTATAATTTTTACCACATGCGGAATGGCATAAAAAAAACAATTCCTGAATTGCTGGCTTTTGTTCATTCTGCCTCCCAAAAATCAGGATATATATCGGTATAATGAATTACAATATGTCATGAGAAAACACTCACAGAATCAGTGGGATCCATTGAAGCATTCCAGAGTTATTACCACATAATGTGACACTGGTCAGAATTGTGAAAACAGGCTTTGGGAAAAAGGGGTTACTAGTAGAGTTGAGCGAAACAGGTCGGTCAGATTCAAAAGTTGACGACTTTCGCCAAAGTCAGGTTTCGCCAAGCGAAACCCGACCATAGTGTGAGGTAGGCCATGTGGTCGTCAACCCAAGCGCCAAAGTAGGATTTCACAGAATGCTTGCACGTGACTTTTTTTCAGCCAATGAGCAAGGATGTACACTGTGGGCACTGTGACATGTGAGAGAGAGATTTTGTGCACTTTAAAAAAGCGGTCCGGCATGTAGGTGTCCTCCACTCCCTGCAGACTTTGCTGCCCCATTGACTTGCATTGGGTTTCGTGTTTCAGTCGGCCTCCGACTTTTCCCAATAGTCGGACGATTTTGTTTGACTCGACTTTTGAGAAAGTTGAGTTTCATGAAACCCGATTCGACCCTAAAAAAGGCAAAGTCGCTCATCTCTAGTTACTAGTACACGCAAAAGCATTTGCACTAAACTTTTTTCTCTGTCGGCTGTTTCATCACTTCTAGGATTTGAGGTACTTCTTTGTGCTGAAGATAGGTATAAATAACATTGGCTGTATGTTTGAGGCTTTTGTCCTGCTGCAGAATACATTAGTAGCCAATAACATGCCTGCTTGATGGTGTTTCATGATAGCTAAATGTCTGCCTGTATTTCTCATCATTGAAGAAACCATTAATCTTGACCAAATCCCCAATTTGACTTGATAAAATGCAGCCCCAATGTTGCAACGAGGTTCCACCATGCTTCACAGTTGCCTCTTTAAATTGCTAAAAAATAAATTATTAAAATTGAAATAGTGTTACTTTGCAGCATTTTCCACACATGCCTAAAACTTTTTCATATCATTGTAAATATATATACACTAGATGTGTGCCCGATTTTATTGCATCTGGAGGGCAGTAACATCACAATGGGGGCAGCTTTTTGGCGCTGGGGGTGGCGGCCAACCCACTTCCGTGCAGTCACAACCGGCAGGAAAGACGGTGTTTTGCGGCCTGTGCTGGAGATGGTGTTCAGCGCCACCAGAGTGTGGCCGCACCCAATCTCCAGCACAGGCCTCAAGCCGCGGTCTTTCCTGCTGGTTGTGACTGCATGGAGGTGGGTGGGCAAGCAGCGGTGGGATCCGGCATGTGTAGTCAGGTGGTGGGTCCTGGCAGGGGTCCGGTGGTGGCATCCCTCTCATTACTCCCCCATCATTACACCCTCTTGTTACACCCCTCTCGCAGCCATCAGGAAAGACGGTGTTTTGCAACCTGTGCTGGAGATGGTGTACGGCACCACCAGAGGGTGGCCGCACCCAATCTCCAGCACAGGCCTCAAGCCGCGGTCTTTCCTGCCAGCTGTGACTGCACGGAGGTGGGTTGGCAGGCAGCGGCAGGATCCGGCATGTGTAGTCAGGCGGTGGGTCCTGGCGGGGATCCAGTGGCAGCATCCCTCTCATTACTCCTCTTCATTACACTCTCTCATTACACCTACACCCCCTCATTACACCCTTTCATTATACCCCCTTCATTACACCCCTCTCGTTATACCCCCTCATTACACCCCTTTCACAGCCTCGTGATCACAGCGGCGGCCTGGATCCAAGCGGCAGCTGGGATCCGAGCGTTGGCTGGGATCCAAGCAGCGGCCAGGATCCCAGCGGCGGTCGGGATCGCAGCGGCAGCATGGATCTGAGCAGCGGCTTGGATCCCAGGGCCGGTTGGGATTGCAGTGGTGGTCGGGATTGCAGCGGCATTCAGGATCGCAGCGGCAGCCTGGATCCGAGCGGCATCACTTGGGTGTTCCAAAATGGCGGTCAGCGTACTTCCGGTGCGGCGCGGTGGATTGTGGGATTCGGGGACATCCAGATGGAAGTGAATGACGGGCAATTTAAGGCAATTATCTATAGAGATTTAAACAATCACAGAATTGTTGCTACCCTCCTGTTTAATTTAGTCTTCTGTAAAGTATTCACCAAGAATCTAAATAAAGACAAATATTTAATGCCTGGAAAATATGTAAACAGCACTGTAAGCTCCATTTGTAGTAGACTGAACCCTCTTTGAGCTCTTTAACAGGACTACAGCCTTACTAATGTCCAAGTGATCCAAACCTATCTTATTACAGGAAAATAGATAATAACCAATGGTATCCAACAACAGTATTTGGGAGGTGTGTATAGGTCTAATATTGAACAACTGCAAGAACGTGTGCAAAAATAATGTTTTTTTCACAACTAGCACACTGTGTGAGGTAGAAAGTTGCTTTATCATTTCTGAAATGTGGTTATTTTTCTTTTGTCATTAAAAAAATGTTTGTGTTGTCCATCTCACAAGCCAGAAATCACACACTTACTGACACTCAAGTCTTGGTTTCAGGATTTTTTTTGTAAAAAAAATATGACTGAGGGATAACAAATAGGCATGAGCGAACAAGCTCAGTGATGCTCGGATATGAGTGCTAGGATGGATGGATGTGCTTGGCACTTGGCAAGCACTGGCCAGTGCTCGAATTTGAAATCCAAATTCCTGAATTTGCTGCATCTTACACAGCCAAAAAGCATGCGGGATTGTCTGCCAGTCACTGTAATTCCACAGCCATCTTAGTTGCGGCATTACTGTCATTGGCTGGCAGCATTACCTCATCATAGGTTATAAAAGGACTGGTTCTGCCAGGCTCGACTCACTGACGCCATTGTACAGCTCAAGGACAGTTCTTAATGTATGGAGAAAGTACTTGTCCAGGCCTGTGTGTGCACAGTTTAATGAATCAGAGTCCTCTAGTGTAAATATTGGTACTAGTGCTAATTACTAATTGTCCTTCTAAGGACTAATCATTTTCTTTGCTGTTTGTATCAGGTACATTCTGTATTTACCCTAGGGAGGTAGAATTCGGGATGGGCAAACTTGATCTGTAAAGTTCGGAACAGTATCGTACCATGGGAAACCCATGTTACAGTTCGGGTCCAGAGCCGGCTGTAAAAAAAAAGAGCAGAAAATTAATAATAAACATAATTATACTTACTTTTCCAGCGACACGTCCTCCCGTCCCACTGTCTCACGACCGCATCTGCTTCCTGGGCCACTCATTAACTTCCGCTGGTAATCACTACACACGGCAGTCTTCGGCTTTTTTTTCCAACTTTACAAAAAAACTTGTGCGAACCCGCCGATCTCGAACATCGAGGGGTTTTCCCATCACTAGGTACAATTGCATGAGCAGGGAGAGGGCCAAATACAGTGTCTAGGCAGGGATTTAAAGTTCGTTGAAAAAAATAGAGAGCTGTGGCAGTTGACTTCTTTCTCTTTTTTAGGCTGAAAAAATTGACTATATTGTCATCCATAGAGTATTATGTGCTTTGTGGTACAGTTTGGTGTTATATAGCACTCCCCAAAAGAATTGAAAAATGTTTCTGGATTCAATTACTCACCCATAGAGTATTACCTGCTTTGGAGTACGGTATATCAGAACAATGTGCCGGTTAAAAACTTTACTGTGTCTGACATTATGCATATGAACTATCATGTTATATAAAGGGGTAATGTTTAAAGCATGACCATAATAGCACTAGATATTGTAGTTTTTCTGCTTCTACTATGCTGGTATCACTAGATACATTTATCTATTTATTAATTTATTAGATGCACTTGTATCTCCATAGCGTTGTATGATGGATTAAATATTGAAGAGGCATTATAACACCAGTGCTATTATCATGGACTATATGTGATGTAATCTAATTAATACCCGATGTTCTGTGCCTGTGTTATAATAATATGGATCTATTTATGGTATTATCCGGGACACCCACCTACTGATACTGTACCTGTGGTATCCTTCCACTTTTTAAGTAATATTTTAATGAGCAGTTAATAAAAATTATTTTTTTTTAACATTTTGGCGGTTTCTTAGTCTGTTTTCTTTGGTGTTATATGCTTTGGTATATAGTCATGCATACAGTTTAAAGTGCTTTGGGTAAAATGGCCATGGTTTAAAATTTTCAATCACCAATTGGCCTATTACAGTTCACAAAATATTTTGTTCCAAAAATTGACTATTGTTAATTTACTGTAGAACTTGGTTTGTATGAAATTTTGTTGGTTTTAAATGAAAAACAAAATTGTCCTGCTAACGGAGTACAAATTTGGTAATTCAGTACTTGGAGGCTGAAGACGGGTCCCACCTTGGCAAAATACCTGTGCTACTGATGTCGAAGATTGTTGGCCCTACTTCTATCAGGGTTTCTTCAACATCCTACACTAGTTCTAGCACCCACTCATGCTCCTCCTCATCCTATATCTCCAATGTGCTCTCTCAGAGAATGTCATCCTCATCAACCAGAAACTGGAAGCTCTGCAGCAATGCCTCAGTAAAGGGGCAACAGGGTCAGTTGAAGCTAATTTGTTTAGAAGACAAATCGCACACCACGGCAAAGTTATTGAAAGGACTAACAGACCAGACAGATCTGTGGCTCTTGTCACTGAAACTCCAACTTGGCAAAATTGTGTGTGATAATGCCCATAATCTGGCGGCAGCTGTGAAGCTTGGCAAACTGACACACATACCATATTTGGCCTATATGCTCAATTCGGTAGTCCAGTAGTTCCTGAAAACCAACACAGATTTGAAAGAGCTTCTAGCTAAGGTACGCAGCGTCAGCACCCATTTCCGCAAGTCAGTGCTGCAGCTGCGCATGCAAGGGCAATCTCATCGACTACTGTGAGACGTCATAGTACAATTGAACTCCACACTGCACATGCTGGCAAGGCTTTGTAAGCAGCAGATGCTAGTTGTGGAATACCAGCTTGAACACGCCCGTCAGTATTCTGGTCAGCCTGCACACATAACAACTGAAGAGTGGGCATGGATGTCTGACATTTGTGTGGTTCTCCAAGACTTTGAGGACTCCACAAAGATGATGAGTGATGATGATGCCATAATCAGCGCAACGTTCTCGCTTCTGTGCCTACTTAAACAGTCGATGTTGACAATTAAACATGAAAATTTACATGCAGATTTGGTGTAGGTGGGTGATGACATAAGACAGGAAGAAACTACTCATCCTAGCCTCATGTCATCTACTTAGTGCAGATTGAGTAACAATGAGGAGGTGGAAGCTGAGGACGAAGAGGAGGAACAGGAGTCAGAAGACAGCATAAAAGTGTCTAGTACCCACACAAGCTACATCCTGTTTCTCCTATATGGATGGGCTGAGGAAGGAAATGACAAGGAAGAGATGGAGGAGATGGAGAGTAGTCATCATGGTGGAGACAGGGAAGTGTTGGCTGTAGGGACCTTAGCACATATGGCAACTTTATGTCCTGCTGCTCTTCCGGTGACCCTCACATTAGATTCATCTTAGCCAAAAAAAAGTACTGGATGTTCAACTTGCTAGACACATGCTACAAGGAGAACCTTGAATCTCTCCTGCCTGTGACAAAGAGGTCTTCTAAAATGGTACTAAAGCAAAAGACCATTGTGGAAAATATGTTGAAAAAAATCCTTGCAGACAATACTTGCGACAGAGGGCAAGCTTCCTGGCCCAAGCAAGTAGGACAGGCGATAGAGACACGAACAAGGTACGGCAGAGTCAGGGGCCTGGACCAACTTCATAGCACCCTCTCAGAGTCAAAGCCCTAATGATCAGTTATTTTTGACAAGGAGGGAAACGTTTTTACAGATGTTAAAGCAATACCTGGCCGACCAAACCAGTGTACTCCCTAATTTCTCTGCGAACTTCAGTCATTGTGACTCAAAGCTATACACCTGGCATGAGCTGCCCCTCTATGCCTTTGAGATGTTGTACTGCCCTGCCGCTAGCATCTTGTCTGTGTGGGGTTTTAGTGCCATCGGGGGGTTCAAAAAAGACAGGTGCTTTTGCTTGTCAACAGAAATTGCTGACAGTTTCACTCTGATAAAAATGAACAAACATCTTGGATTAGCCTTACCATTTTCAGACCACCAGATAAATGCAGCACACAAAGTATTTTAAATGTTCAATATTTCATTGAGGCACCAAGTGTTGCTTTCAATGGTCTATGGATGACTGTATTACCCTCCTTATCATTTTTCCTGGATTTACACTGTGGGCAGACCTTTTTTGAGGGTAGGAGCAACACAACTGCACTTTGTTCACATTATTGAATGAAGCACTACAGTTGGTGCTTTCAAGGGTGTCTGGATGACCCTGCTTGCAATTTTTGGCAGGCTTTCCACAGTGTATAGCCTTTATGAATCAAGGTGCACCACTACATGACAATTTGAACAGAATGTCTATGAGGCCCTCCCTTATCTCTAATACAGAGTGTAACTGTGTACCTCTGCCATCATAAGCTTGGCAGCTCTTGCTTCCTTCATAAAGTACACTGAAATTTCCAATGTTTTAATAAAAATTTCAATTTTGGTTTACTATCATAATATTTTTTTTAAATACTTTCTAACTTTTGCCTTGTATACAAGTCATTATACAGGAAAGATTGTTTCTTAAATATTTTCCTGTAAACTCCAATTTGTCATTGATTTTGAATGTTTTATTGTCAGTCCTTAAAATGGAGTAAAAGTGTGACAACATTGTTTTCAGCAGCGATCTGTGAGTCAGAGTTGCTTTCAGGGATTTTCCCCATAGTTTCTCCTTCCATTCAGCACTTTTAACATCCATTTCAACATTTTCTCTGCTCCCCAGACCTTGTGGGGTGTTTGAAAAATTGCTTGGATTTTCCATTGACTCCCATTATACTTATATCTCTAAATGAAACAAATCCAAAATGGAAAAAAATCCAAAGTGGAAAAAAAGAGCCGGGCTGAATAAACCGCGCTGACCAGAAAAGAGCGCACCTTCGGCAGTCCATATAATAAAAACTTCTTTAATAAGCCTATCATATAAAACCATGTACAGTGGGGAAAAAAAGTATTTAGTCAGTCAGCAATAGTGCAAGTTCCACCACTTAAAAAGATGAGAGGCGTCTGTAATTTACATCATAGGTAGACCTCAACTATGGGAGACAAACTGAGAAAAAAAAATCCAGAAAATCACATTGTCTGTTTTTTTTTCATTTTATTTGCATATTATGGTGGAAAATAAGTATTTGGTCAGAAACAAAATTTCATCTCATCTCAATACTTTGTGATATATCCTTTGTTGGCAATGACAGAGGTCAAACGTTTTCTGTAAGTCTTCACAAGGTTGCCACACACTGTTGTTGGTATGTTGGCCCATTCCTCCATACAGATCTCCTCTAGAGCAGTGATGTTTTTGGCTTTTCGCTTGGCAACACGGACTTTCAACTCCCTCCAAAGGTTTTCTATAGGGTTGAGATCTGGAGACTGGCTAGGCCACTCCAGGACCTTGAAATGCTTCTTACGAAGCCACTCCTTCGTTGCCCTGGCGGTGTGCTTTGGATCATTGTCATGTTGAAAGACCCAGCCACGTTTCATCTTCAATGCCCTTGCTGATGGAAGGAGGTTTGCACTCAAAATCTCACGATACATGGCCCCATTCATTCTTTCATGTACCCGGATCAGTCGTCCTGGCCCCTTTGCAGAGAAACAGCCCCAAAGCATGATGTTTCCACCACCATGCTTTACAGTAGGTATGGTGTTTGATGGATGCAACTCAGTATTCTTTTTCCTCCAAACACGACAAGTTGGGTTTCTACCAAACAGTTCCAGTTTGGTTTCATCAGACCATAGGACATTCTCCCAAAACTCCTCTGGATCATCCAAATGCTCTCTAGCAAACTTCAGACGGGCCCGGACATGTACAGGCTTAAGCAGTGGGACACGTCTGGCACTGCAGGATCTGAGTCCATGGTGGCGTAGTGTGTTACTTATGGTAGGCCTTGTTACATTGGTCCCAGCTCTCTGCAGTTCATTCACTAGGTCCCCCCGCGTGGTTCTGGGATTTTTGCTCACCGTTCTTGTGATCATTCTGACCCCACGGGGTGGGATTTTGCGTGGAGCACCAGATCGAGGGAGATTATCAGTGGTCTTGTATGTCTTCCATTTTCTAATTATTGCTCCCACAGTTGATTTCTTCACTCCAAGCTGGTTGGCTATTGCAGATTCAGTCTTCCCAGCCTGGTGCAGGGCTACAATTTTGTTTCTGGTGTCCATTGACAGCTCTTTGGTCTTCACCATAGTGGAGTTTGGAGTCAGACTGTTTGAGGGTGTGCACAGGTGTCTTTTTATACTGATAACAAGTTTAAACAGGTGCCATTACTACAGGTAATGAGTGGAGGAAAGAGGAGACTCTTAAAGAAGAAGTTACAGGTCTGTGAGAGCCAGAAATCTTGATTGCTTGTTTCTGACCAAATACTTATTTTCCACCATAATATGCAAATAAAATGAAAAAAAACAGACAATGTGATTTTCTGGATTTTACTTTCTCAGTTTGTCTCCCATAGTTGAGGTCTACCTATGATGTAAATTACAGACGCCTCTCATCTTTTTAAGTGGTGGAACTTGCACTATTGCTGACTGACTAAATACTTTTTTTCCCCACTGTATATAAATAAAATGCTTAAATATTGTGATTAAAATCCAATAACATTTCTATCAATATCATGGAAATATTATACACCAAAATAACAAAAAATATATTATAAAATAAACTACAAAAAAATATAAAAACTCGAACCCACCACTTCAGAACAGCTCAAAAATGTAGTTCATGTGTCTTAGCCCACTAGACCACACCAAATCCACATACCACCTTTAAGTTTCTTACTAGTAATTATTTCAACAAGGTTGATGCCAATGGCTATGTTCACTATAATATGAAACATGGTTTGTCCCGTCATTGCACAGTGTTCCATCAGGGTTCTGTGTCTCTGACGGTGCTTTGCATAGATCATGTATCTGAACATATCCCGAATAGAATACAAAATTTAAAAAGAAAGGAAACTTATTGGATATATAGCTTAAATACACTCCAATCGATGGGTTTAAATGAAATTAGTGACTTTTTTAGACATATTCTGGTGAAATAATAAAATGAGTGGGGTATTTGTTAATTATATATGAGGATCTGAGGTGGTATGTGGATTAGGTGTGGGCTAAGACACAACAACTACATTTTTTAGTTGTTCTGAAGTGGTGGGTTCGAGTTTTTATATTTTTTTGTAGTTTATTTTATAATATATTTTTTGTTATTTTAGTGTATAATATTTCCATGATATTGAAAGAAATGTTATTGGATTTTAATCACAATATTTAAGCATTTTATTTATATACATGGTTTTATATGATATATGAGCGTTTCCACAGGAAATGATGTCAAAGAAAGGTGTATTGAAACAGTTTGTGATTGTATTTATATCCTGAATTTGTGATTGTTCTTTATGCCCTTATGAAGTGGCTGGTTTTGCCACGAAACGCGTAGGCTTGTTAAAGAAGCTTTTTATTATATGGACTGCCGAAGGTGCGTTTTTTTCTGGTCAGCGCGGTTTATTCAGCCCGGCTGTTTTTTTCCACTTTGGATTTGTTTTATTCACTACCAGCGTTATACCAGCGACGACCGGACTTTTATGAGTGATTCCCAGTTTGTTGTGACTCACACAACTTCAGCAGGTGAGTCTAACTGATTGGGCTTGCTTGCTATTGTGGTTCTTCTAGACGATACACCCCATGTGCGCTTTCCATCTTTGTTTTTTCTATATCTCTAAATGAGAATTCGAGCATTAGGATTTGCTTAATTTGAGTAACAAGAACATCCGAACATTGTAGTGCTTGCTCATCTCTAGTAATAAACCGTCCTCCTCATTTCCAATTTGTGAATAATTTAAAAAATTGATGCTATTAATGTGCCATTACTGAAGTATATCACTTACAATCAATTCACAGCCACATTGGCTATGAAATTAAAGCAAATGCCAATGACTTCAATCTTTAGATACTAACACTACTTTTCCTATTTACAATGTGCTTCAATCCTACAATAGTACCCCAAAATCAAATTTAAGCCTTTTTCTATAGATATGTGTTTTGAACTGTGTGCTCTGACTTCTTATCACTTGGCGATAAAGTCCAAAAATGGCCCTGCTTAGCAGCCCTCATCCTTTATAGTGACTTTGGTTGTCCCCTCTAAAGCCCCCAGATGCTATGCCTGAAGTTATGAGGCTGTTCTCTTGTTGCTGAAATCTTCATCACTGTGTAAAATGGTGCTGGGCATTTTTTTGAAATCCTTCCAAATAGCTTGCATTCACAAGTACTTGCAAATTTCTGGAGATTTAATGATATTGAGCAGATCGATCTGTTTATCTCTAAAAGAGATATCAATTGGGTAGCCTTGATTTTATACTCACGCTACAAAAGCAAATTGGGGGAATTTTTTATGGATTCTCGAAAGGAGTTCAAATTGGTGTATTACCAGGATAAGCTAAGTTCCTCAATGAAGATTTCTCAGGGCGTTCATCTGCCAATCGCTTGTCTGATCATGAAACTTCTCTTCACTCCTTCCAAAATTAATGATCTCCTGCTTGTTCCAATACTACAACAACAAATATTCAAAGCAGATGCATTAATTATATTATATGCAACATTATGAACGAGATGTTTTTCCTGCCGCTGCACCAACTTTATTGACATATAATATTTTAAGTTTTTTTTAATTAAGGTTATATCCATGATCTGGAACCCAATTCAAATCTGCGGTTAAAATTACAAACAATTTTGTAGCTGATAGCTAGAGATGAGCGAACTCTGCAAGGTTCGGTTCCGTTCGATTTGCCAAACTTTTAGACGTTCGCCAAACATGTTCACTGAATGTACCCGAATCACATTAGATTCAATGGGAGGCTAAACCAAATGTATACACAACAAATATCCAATACAGAAGCAGTAACTACAGTATATACAACATTATGAACAACATGTTTTTTTGTGCCTCTGCACCAACTTTATCCACATCAGCAAACAAACCTTTGCTGCCTGAACAGACAGGTTCAGCCATATTTGTTCTCCAGCAGATACACTGAGCTTTGATCCCATGGACTTCTGAGAAGAACTGACAAGGTTTGCTATCGGTATACTGTCATGTCCAGCCTACAGTGTATTGTCATAGCGGGTACTCAGCATAGCCATTGGCTTTGTCACAAACAAGCATAACAGATAGTCCTATCCAAGTGTATTGCTGCTGCCATAGTTGCCATTGGCTCTACACTATCAAACATTTTTCTATGACTTCATAAAAAGCTATTTGTTATTGTTTAGTCATTTTAAGAATAGCAAACCTGTTGCAGATCCCAATAATGGATATTTTTTTCCCTCCTTGGAGACAAGCCAATGCTTTAAAACAGCACACCTGTTTCTATTTACTAAATAAAGAAACATTTTAGGAAAGCTAGTGAAAAATCTGTACCTTTCTCATTTATTAGAACTCAAAGTTGAAATGCTTTCCAAATGCAAATTATTTTTGCACCACACCACCAACAATGTAGGAGTGCCAGCTCTTTCATCTTGTCTAGTCTCTCTGTCTATACCCCATAGAGAGGGCAAGGTAGAACAATATTTTAAGGCTTCTTTTAATTAATGCGATAGCCATGATCTGGAACCCAATTAAAATCTGCGGATAAAATTGCAAATATTTTTGTAGCTAATAACTAGAGATGAGGGAACCCTTCAAGGTTCAGTTCTGTTCAAATTACTGAAAGTATAGACGATCGCCAAACATGATCACCGAACGGTTCGACGAATGTACCCGAATCACATTAGATTCAATAGGGGACCAAACTGAATGTATACACTGTACAACACCTTAAGGGGTGACAAAAAGTTTCTCAAATAGCTAAAATTAGGGGCAGACACCATGAAAAGTGGCATCAATTGACCCACAGTAGAAATTTGCAAATAAAATAGCAGCAGTCAACCATGGGCCATGCATGAGGTATCACGGTCTGGCCCCACATTTGCAGCTTGGTATTTAAGTTTCAAGGAGGACCTGGTGGTTAAGAAAGTGGTGTAAGCCTTTTAGCTGGGAGCCCTGATACCTCATGCAACACCTCTAAATTTTTTTTTAAATCTAGCCACACTCAGATGGCACAATCATCAGTTCCATGCAGTGCTATCAGTAGAAAAATATAATTAAAGCAACATAGGTTGTTGACTGATCAATTGATCCATTGTAGAACTTTTTATAATTGAACAGAATCTGTCAGCTATGGGCCATGCATGAGGTATCAGAGTCTGGGCCAGCATTTAAAGCTCTGAATTGAAGCTTCAATGAGGACTTGGTGGTTAAGGGAGAGGTGCAAGTCTTCTTAGCTGTGAGCCATGATACCTCATGCATCACCTCCATTTTTTTTCCAGCCACATTCAGATGACACAAACATCAGTTTCTTACAGTAATATTGGTAGCAAAATGTAAGGAAAGTAGCACAGGTAGTTGACTGAAAGTAAGTGCAGGCCTGCATATCTGGGAGACCTATTTACACAGGCAACCCACCAACTTGGAGTCTCCATATTTAAAAAAAAATATTATCACACTATTAGGGTTTGCAGATCACACTAAATATAAATTACGAGAAAGTGCAATCACAATCCGGGTCCACCGTGCGGTGATGGTGGAGAAACCGCAGCTATTGAACAATGGCGGAGTGATGCTGTGTGCAAGCACCCTAGACACACAGAGTTAAAGGTCACTCCATGCAGAGTGCAAAGTACCTGCTCGGTTGCTCCACAGAGCGGTACAAAAGCTCTCAGAGCTATACCCTGCTATATGTCACAGGAGTACAGCAAATAAAGACACTAGTTGGGGTCCCTATAGTTACCCCCCAGGGAAATCTAGGCTAGTGGTTGTGCTCGCTAATGGCACATGCAACTTAGGAGCCTTGAGTCAGATGATAAGCCAAGCAGTAGTTCCCACCCTGCACTACCTGCCTTGACACACAATCGCCATGCTAGAAGTGGCACATGTGCACACAGAGTGATAATTAGTGTTGAGCGATACCATCCGATACCCTAAAATATCGGATCGGATGGTATCGGTCCGATACGAATAAAGTATCGGGTATCGCCGATTCCGATACCGGAAGTCCCATTCAAGTATAAGAAAAACCCTTTTCTGTCCTTGTACAGCCTCTCGGGGGTGTGTACGGACTGCCGGGGGGCTGTACCGGCCTGCCGGGGGCTGTGCCGCCTGTCTGGGGGTCTGTGCGGACTGCAGGGGGTCTGTACCGGCCTGCCGGTGGTCTGTGCTGACTGTCCGGGGGTCTGTGCGGACTGCCCGGGGGTCTGTGCCGGCCTGCCGGTGGCATGTACCGACTGTCCGGGGGTCTGTGCAGGCTGCAGGGGTCTGGGCAGGCATCGTCCGATGGGACTACAAGTCCCATCAGGTGATGCCTGCTACCATGACGGTGATTGACACATTAGCCAATGATGGGACAGTAGTAGTCCCATCATCCGGCTAATGTGTTGAATGTAAAAAAAAAAAACATACTACTTACATACTACATGCTAAATACATACTACATACATGCTACATACATGCAACATACATACTACATACATACTACATGCTACATACATACTACATACATACTACATACATGCTACATACATGCAACATACATGCTACATACTACATACATGCAACATACATACTGCATGCATGCAACATACATACAACATATATACTACATGCATGCAACATATATACCACATATATACTACATGAATACTACATATATACCACATGCATGCAACATACATATATACTACATATATACTACATGCATGCAACATACATTTATACTACATATATACTACATACATACAACATATATACTACATGCATACTACATATATACCACATATATACTACATGCATACTACATATATACCACATGCATGCAACACACATATATACAACATATATACTACATGCATGCAACATGTACACTACATACATACCACATATATACTACATGCATGCAACATACATACAGTGGGGCAAAAAAGTATTTAGTCAGTCAGCAATAGTGCAAGTTCCACCACTTAAAAAGATGAGAGGCGTCTGTAATTTACATCATAGGTAGACCTCAACTATGGGAGACAAACTGAGAAAAAAAAATCCAGAAAATCACATTGTCTGCTTTTTTTTCATTTTATTTGCATATTATGGTGGAAAATAAGTATTTGGTCAGAAACAAGCAATCAAGATTTCTGGCTCTCACAGACCTGTAACTTCTTCTTTAAGAGTCTCCTCTGTCCTCCACTCATTACCTGTAGTAATGGCACCTGTTTAAACTTGTTATCAGTATAAAAAGACACCTGTGCACACCCTCAAACAGTCTGACTCCAAACTCCACTATGGTGAAGACCAAAGAGCTGTCAAAGGACACCAGAAACAAAATTGTAGCCCTGCACCAGGCTGGGAAGACTGAATCTGCAATAGCCAACCAGCTTGGAGTGAAGAAATCAACTGTGGGAGCAATAATTAGAAAATGGAAGACATACAAGACCACTGATAATCTCCCTCGATCTGGTGCTCCACGCAAAATCCCACCCCGTGGGGTCAGAATGATCACAAGAACGGTGAGCAAAAATCCCAGAACCACGCGGGGGGACCTAGTGAATGAACTGCAGAGAGCTGGGACCAATGTAACAAGGCCTACCATAAGTAACACACTACGCCACCATGGACTCAGATCCTGCAGTGCCAGACGTGTCCCACTGCTTAAGCCTGTACATGTCCGGGCCCGTCTGAAGTTTGCTAGAGAGCATTTGGATGATCCAGAGGAGTTTTGGGAGAATGTCCTATGGTCTGATGAAACCAAACTGGAACTGTTTGGTAGAAACACAACTTGTCGTGTTTGGAGGAAAAAGAATACTGAGTTGCATCCATCAAACACCATACCTACTGTAAAGCATGGTGGTGGAAACATCATGCTTTGGGGCTGTTTCTCTGCAAAGGGGCCAGGACGACTGATCCGGGTACATGAAAGAATGAATGGGGCCATGTATCGTGAGATTTTGAGTGCAAACCTCCTTCCATCAGCAAGGGCATTGAAGATGAAACGTGGCTGGGTCTTTCAACATGACAATGATCCAAAGCACACCGCCAGGGCAACGAAGGAGTGGCTTCGTAAGAAGCATTTCAAGGTCCTGGAGTGGCCTAGCCAGTCTCCAGATCTCAACCCTATAGAAAACCTTTGGAGGGAGTTGAAAGTCCGTGTTGCCAAGCGAAAAGCCAAAAACATCACTGCTCTAGAGGAGATCTGCATGGAGGAATGGGCCAACATACCAACAACAGTGTGTGGCAACCTTGTGAAGACTTACAGAAAACGTTTGACCTCTGTCATTGCCAACAAAGGATATATCACAAAGTATTGAGATGAAATTTTGTTTCTGACCAAATACTTATTTTCCACCATAATATGCAAATAAAATGAAAAAAAAACAGACAATGTGATTTTCTGGATTTTTTTTTCTCAGTTTGTCTCCCATAGTTGAGGTCTACCTATGATGTAAATTACAGACGCCTCTCATCTTTTTAAGTGGTGGAACTTGCACTATTGCTGACTGACTAAATACTTTTTTGCCCCACTGTATATACTACATATATACTACATGCATGCAACATGCATACTACATATATACCACATATATACTACATGCATACTACATATATACCACATGCATGCAACATACATATATACTACATATATACTACATGCATGCAACATACATATATACTACATATATACTACATGCAACATACATACTACATATATACTACATACATGCAACATACATACTACATATATACCACATATATACTACATGCATACTACATATATACCACATGCATGCAACATGCATATATACAACATATATACTACATGCATGCAACATGCATACTACATATATACCACATATATACTACATGCATGCAACATACATATATACAACATATATACTACATACATGCAACATACATACTACATATATACCACATATATACTACATGCATACTACATATATACCACATGCATGCAACATGCATATATACAACATATATACTACATGCATGCAACATGCATACTACATATATACCACATATATACTACATGCATGCAACATACATATATACAACATATATACTACATGCATGCAACATGCATACTACATATATACCACATATATACTACATGCATGCAACATACATATATACTACATGCATGCAGCATACATATATACTACATGCATGCAGCATACATATATACAAGATATATACTACATGCATGCAACATACATATATACAAGATATATACTACATGCATGCAACATACATACTACATATATGCCACATATATACTACATGCATACTACATATATACCACATGCATGCAACATACATATATACAACATATATACTACATGCATGCAACATACATATATACAATATACAGTGGGGAAAAAAAGTATTTAGTCAGTCAGCAATAGTGCAAGTTCCACCACTTAAAAAGATGAGAGGCGTCTGTAATTTACATCATAGGTAGACCTCAACTATGGGAGACAAACTGAGAAAAAAAAATCCAGAAAATCACATTGTCTGTTTTTTTTTCATTTTATTTGCATATTATGGTGGAAAATAAGTATTTGGTCAGAAACAAGCAATCAAGATTTTTGGCTCTCACAGACCTGTAACTTCTTCTTTAAGAGTCTCCTCTTTCCTCCACTCATTACCTGTAGTAATGGCACCTGTTTAAACTTGTTATCAGTATAAAAAGACACCTGTGCACACCCTCAAACAGTCTGACTCCAAACTCCACTATGGTGAAGACCAAAGAGCTGTCAAAGGACACCAGAAACAAAATTGTAGCCCTGCACCAGGCTGGGAAGACTGAATCTGCAATAGCCAACCAGCTTGGAGTGAAGAAATCAACTGTGGGAGCAATAATTAGAAAATGGAAGACATACAAGACCACTGATAATCTCCCTCGATCTGGTGCTCCATGCAAAATCCCACCCCGTGGAGTCAGAATGATCACAAGAACGGTGAGCAAAAATCCCAGAACCACGCGGGGGGACCTAGTGAATGAACTGCAGAGAGCTGGGACCAATGTAACAAGACCTACCATAAGTAACACACTACGCCACCAGGGACTCAGATCCTGCAGTGCCAGACGTGTCCCACTGCTTAAGCCTGTACATGTCCGGGCCCGTCTGAAGTTTGCTAGAGAGCATATGGATGATCCAGAGGAGTTTTGGGAGAATGTTCTATGGTCTGATGAAACCAAACTGGAACTGTTTGGTAGAAACACAACTTGTCGTGTTTGGAGGAAAAAGAATACTGAGTTGCATCCATCAAACACCATACCTACTGTAAAGCATGGTGGTGGAAACATCATGCTTTGGGGCTGTTTCTCTGCAAAGGGGCCAGGACGACAGATCCGGGTACATGAAAGAATGAATGGGGCCATGTATCGTGAGAGTTTGAGTGCAAACCTCCTTCCATCAGCAAGGGCATTGAAGATGAAACGTGGCTGGGTCTTTCAACATGACAATGATCCAAAGCACACCGCCAGGGCAACGAAGGAGTGGCTTCGTAAGAAGCATTTCAAGGTCCTGGAGTGGCCTAGCCAGTCTCCAGATCTCAACCCTATAGAAAACCTTTGGAGGGAGTTGAAAGTCCGTGTTGCCAAGCGAAAAGCCAAAAACATCACTGCTCTAGAGGAGATCTGCATGGAGGAATGGGCCAACATACCAACAACAGTGTGTGGCAACCTTGTGAAGACTTACAGAAAACGTTTGACATCTGTCCTTGCCAACAAAGGATATATCACAAAGTATTGAGATGAAATTTTGTTTCTGACCAAATACTTATTTTCCACCATAATATGCAAATAAAATGAAAAAAAACAGACAATGTGATTTTCTGGATTTTTTTTTCTCAGTTTGTCTCCCATAGTTGAGGTCTACCTATGATGTAAATAACAGACGCCTCTCATCTTTTTAAGTGGTGGAACTTGCACTAATGCTGACTGACTAAATACTTTTTTTCCCCACTGTATATACTACATGCATGCAACATGCATACTACATATATACTACATGCATGCAACATGCATACTACATATATACTACATGCATGCAACATACATACTACATATACTACATGCATGCAACATACATACTACATATATACCATATATATACTACATGCATGCAGCATACATATATACCACATGCATGCAACATGCATACTACATATATACTACATATATACTACATGCATGCAACATACATATATACTACATATATACCACATGCATGCAACATGCATACTACATATATACCACATATATACTACATGCATGCAACATACATATATACTACATATATACCACATGCATGCAACATGCATACTACATATATACTACATGCATGCAACATACATACTACATATATACCACATGCATGCAACATGCATACTACATATATACCACATGCATGCAACATGCATACTACATATATACTACATGCATGCAACATACATACATACTACATATATACCACATGTATGCAACATGCATACTACATATATACTACATGCATGCAGCATACTTATATACTACATACAATGCATTCATACAATACATACATATAGACATAAAGTACATATAACATAGAGTACATACTCACCATCACTTGTCACTTTGTTCCCCAAAGCCATTGTCATACAGTGGGGAAAAAAAGTATTTAGTCAGTCAGCAATAGTGCAAGTTCCACCACTTAAAAAGATGAGAGGCGTCTGTAATTTACATCATAGGTAGACCTCAACTATGGGAGACAAACTGAGAAAAAAAAATCCAGAAAATCACATTGTCTGTTTTTTTTTCATTTTATTTGCATATTATGGTGGAAAATAAGTATTTGGTCAGAAACAAAATTTCATCTCAATACTTTGTGATATATCCTTTGTTGGCAATGACAGAGGTCAAACGTTTTCTGTAAGTCTTCACAAGGTTGCCACACACTGTTGTTGGTATGTTGGCCCAGTCCTCCATGCAGATCTCCTCTAGAGCAGTGATGTTTTTGGCTTTTCGCTTGGCAACACGGACTTTCAACTCCCTCCAAAGGTTTTCTATAGGGTTGAGATCTGGAGACTGGCTAGGCCACTCCAGGACCTTGAAATGCTTCTTACGAAGCCACTCCTTCGTTGCCCTGGCAGTGTGCTTTGGATCATTGTCATGTTGAAAGACCCAGCCACGTTTCATCTTCAATGCCCTTGCTGATGGAAGGAGGTTTGCACTCAAAATCTCACGATACATGGCCCCATTCATTCTTTCATGTACCCGGATCAGTCATCCTGGCCCCTTTGCAGAGAAACAGCCCCAAAGCATGATGTTTCCACCACCATGCTTTACAGTAGGTATGGTGTTTGATGGATGCAACTCAGTATTCTTTTTCCTCCAAACACGACAAGTTGTGTTTCTACCAAACAGTTCCAGTTTGGTTTCATCAGACCATAGGACATTCTCCCAAAACTCCTCTGGATCATCCAAATGCTCTCTAGCAAACTTCAGACGGGCCCGGACATGTACAGGCTTAAGCAGTGGGACACGTCTGGCACTGCAGGATCTGAGTCCATGGTGGCGTAGTGTGTTACTTATGGTAGGCCTTGTTACATTGGTCCCAGCTCTCTGCAGTTCATTCACTAGGTCCCCCCGCGTGGTTCTGGGATTTTTGCTCACCGTTCTTGTGATCATTCTGACCCCACGGGGTGGGATTTTGCGTGGAGCACCAGATCGAGGGAGATTATCAGTGGTCTTGTATGTCTTCCATTTTCTAATTATTGCTCCCACAGTTGATTTCTTCACTCCAAGCTGGTTGGCTATTGCAGATTCAGTCTTCCCAGCCTGGTGCAGGGCTACAATTTTGTTTCTGGTGTCCTTTGACAGCTCTTTGGTCTTCACCATAGTGGAGTTTGGAGTCAGACTGTTTGAGGGTGTGCACAGGTGTCTTTTTATACTGATAACAAGTTTAAACAGGTGCCATTACTACAGGTAATGAGTGGAGGAAAGAGGAGACTCTTAAAGAAGAAGTTACAGGTCTGTGAGAGCCAGAAATCTTGATTGCTTGTTTCTGACCAAATACTTATTTTCCACCATAATATGCAAATAAAATGAAAAAAAAACAGACAATGTGATTTTCTGGATTTTTTTTTCTCAGTTTGTCTCCCATAGTTGAGGTCTACCTATGATGTAAATTACAGACGCCTCTCATCTTTTTAAGTGGTGGAACTTGCACTATTGCTGACTGACTAAATACTTTTTTCCCCACTGTATATGGAATAAATATTAAAATAACAAACCACCAATATACTTACCCCTGATCCGCAGAAGTCCACGAGTGTCCCACGACGATCTTGCATGGAGAACAGCAGCATCAGCTGATGCTACCGTTCTCTACGGGCTCCAGGAATCCAATGACGGGAGGTAGGTATCCTTCCGCACTGTATTCCTCTGCCACTGTAAAAAAAAGTCCCTAGTCTCACTTTATGGCATTGCTGTGTGAAAAATTTCCCACGCAGCTTTTGCATAGGCCGAGGCAACATCACAAACATGCCATGCAAGCCTCACAACCTCAACCTGGTGGTTTGGCAATTTCTCCACCACTATCCTGGCCTCGATGCGCTGCTGCACAAAGCATGGTTGTTGTGTGCTCATTTCTGATTTTTGCACCCCACAGGTCATTGAATTGCATCGCAACAGAGGTCTTTTGGCCTACCGGTTAACTATTTGATTTGCAATTTTTCGACATGGTGAAATTTCATTCTGCACATGTTGCAGCCATTGTGGCAGTAGCGACAAGCCCTGGTGCAGTATGTCCTTTTGAATAGTGTGGCCCAATGAAGTAAGGACTTAGTGCAAATCAACTTTGTAGAGTGGGCACAGATGAAGGACCTCTGAACCCTTCTGAACAGTATTGAAAGGGCTACTAAGATGTTAGTGCTGACAATGCCTTCATAAACATCACTATTCCGGTTATCAACATGCTGGAGCACAATTTGATTGTCTGCCTGAGGAGGTGGTGGGCTCAGATGAAGAGGTTAAAGCAGAGGAGGATGTGGAAGGGATAACAATATCTCAAATTTACAATCTATTGTCAGACAGGTGGGTGACTTACAGTGATTGAGGGGGGGTTTGGTACCAGACAAACTGTTAGTGAAGGTGCAGGAGCCAAGAAACAAATGGAGAAGGACAAGGTGATGGATGTGCAACAGTAAGGAGTTAATGAGGGTAATGATCCCCTCTATATTGTTCGTGGTTGGCGGGAGGGGACAGAGGAAGCCACCTTGAATGTTACCCTGCCACCAACGCACCATGGATTTAGACCTCATGGAAGCACCCGACACATGAGCGCCTTCTTGCTGCACTATCTTCAATATGATGCTGCATTCTAAGTGTTAGAAATAGTGCTGACTATTGGGTTTCCAGTCTGTTAGATCCACGATACATCTGGTGGGTTGCCTAAAGTGAAAGGTGTGTCATTAGCCTATTATAATGTTTTTTCTTTGTGGAAATTGATACTACTGTATAGGTGTGTGTTAGGTGCCAGGATTCTCCCTCTGCACAGGGTAGATCCCAAGTCTTGTCTGCCTCTGCAGTCTCCCATTCCGCTCCGGCCACAGTGGAGGCTGCTCAGCAGAGACATCGGTCTCTGTTATGAATGGGTCACCGAGGAGGAAAAAATAAACAACAAGCTAAGTCTCAGAAAACCAGAGAAGTTGGTAACTATGCAGATTGCAGATCCCTGAACTTAACCGCACAACTAGCAGCAGTCGTGGAGCGTTCCTACGTTGGTCCTAGACGCCTCGTCACAACCGGAGAGCTACATAAGCCTAAAGCAGGAAAAGAGGAAAACTAACTGCCCCAGAGCAGACCCCAAAGGAAAGACAGCCCCCCACATGTATTGATGGTGAAACAAGATGAAATTACAAACAAAGGCAGGAAAATAGGCTGAGCAAACGATGGGGCCCAGCTAACTAAAAAGGATAGGAAAGGAAAGACACTGTCTGCAATCTGCCAAAAAAAAACCTACAAAAATATTGTCCAACACTTCTGATAGCAAAATTAACCCTGAAGTCACTAGACTTCTAAACCTATATCAGCACTCTGAAATATTCTGAGACAGAGCAAAAAAGAGGCCAATCTAATAAGTAACAAAAAGCAGATAGGCAAATACTGATTAATAGGAGTGGAGATTCAGCATAGCCCCAGCAGGGGCAAGTTGATTACACAAAAAACTGAATTGACCAACAAGCGCAAGTGTGAACATTAGCAAAAAACAAACTTAACTTGAGAAGACTGGAAGAGAGCTGAAGTCCAGGACCTGAGAAGCAGACTGAATCACCAGTACCCGGATAGGGCGTCGGCTGTGTTATATCCAGTCTGATACTCCAGAGATCCAATCGTTATCTTCCTCATCAGGTGGCAGATCACTACCTCTTAAACCAACAGCACTACCTCCTGTCACCACCAGAGGGAGAACGGAAGGGGAACTCTCAACTGGTGGAGCAGAAAATGAGTTCATGACTGGTCTCAGTGTCTTGCTCAGTCCTATGCAGTTCACTTGATTACTGCTGGCCTTCCAGCCAAAGCTATGGTAACCAGCAATAAGCAGCGGCTAGCAGACGCTTCAGAGGCAAACCAAGTTTGCACCGCTATTGCACACAGCCTTCCCTAGCTCCAGGTTCAGTGGAGAAAGCTACTGCCTTGAAAGCTGTCCACAACTCTACAGCTGTGTAACTGCTATCTCCAAGACATACTAATTTGAACACTGCCTGATTGCAGTGAGCCATGGCTGCTCAGTATGGATTTTGGGGGACTCTATCTGAACTGTTGTAACATGTGTCTGATTAAGGGAGAGGTTGAGGGCACAGGTAAAGGCCTGAGAGGAGGTAGTGGAGCAAGAAACAATGGAGAAAGTGTTAGATACAGAGGTTTGTTCCACAAGCCTTGAAGAATCAAAGTCTTGTAGAGCAGCCCCTTGACCGCCTGCCCCCACAGCCACCAGATTAACCAAGTGCCCAGTCAGTGAGATGTAATTCCCCAGCTGATGATTGCTCATCCAGGTGTAAGTGGTGAAATGCATCCTGGCAGATATTGATTTTTTTCAGGGAATGGGAGATGTTGTCAGTGACATGCTGGTGTAGTGGAGGCACAACTTCTTTTAGAAGTAATGGTGACTGGACAACTGGTACTGGGCGCTGCAGCATTTCTGTGGCCAATGGATTGGAGATGGTGGAGAACAAAACTGTTATGCTTAACTATTTTTAAGTGGAAATATAGGCTTTTGATTTGCCACTCAAACACAGTTTTTGCACAAAAGATTTGGAGTAGCTAATTGGGCCTCGTGGCTGCACCACTGTATTATGGCTAATGATTTTTACTTGAAAATCTGGCCACTCAAAAACAATTTAGCACAAATTATATTAGTCCTGGTGGAGATATGGTATAACAAATTAGAATCATACAATCATAGAATCGTAGAATTGGAAGGGACCTCCTGGGCCATCTGGTCCAACCCCCTGCTCAAAGCAGGATTCGCTAAATCATCCCAAACAGATGTCTGTCCAGCCTCTGTTTGAAGACTTCTATTGAAGGAGAACTCACTACCTCTCGTGGCAGCCTGTTCCACTCATTGATCACTCTAACTGTCAAAAAGTTTTTTCTAATTTCTAATCTGTGTCTCCTCCCATTCAGTTTTATCCCATTGCTTCTAGTCTTTCCTTGTGCAAACGAGAATAAAGATGATCCTTCTACAATGTGACAGCCCTTGAGATATTTGTAGACAGCTATTAAGTCTCCTCTCAGTCTTCTCTTCTGCAAGCTAAACAATCCCAAATCCTGCAACCTTTCCTCATAAGACAGGGTTTGCAGACCGGTCACCATTCTGGTCGCTCTTTTCTGAACTTGCTCCAGTTTGTTGATGTCTTTTTTAAAATGTGGCACCCAAAACTGGACACGGTATTCTAGATGAGGTCTGACCAAAGAGGAGTAGAGGGCAATAATGACTTCACGTGATCTAGACTGTATGCTTCTGTTAATACATCCTAGAATTGCATTTGCCTTTTTTTCTGCTCCATCACACTGTTGACTCATATTCAGTCTGTGATCAATTAGTATACCCAAGTCTTTTTCACATGTGCTGTTGCTTAGCCCTATTGCTCCCATTTTGTATATTATTTTTTCATTTTTATTACCAAGATGTAGTACATTGCATTTTTTCCTGTTAAATTGACATTTAAAAAAATAGCATGCTGAGCTTGAATAGTGAATTCTTAATTAACTTGGATAAATGGTGTGAAAATGCTATTGTTACAATATCCATGTAAGATCAGAGACTTGATGCCCTCAGTATCTCTGGAACACATTTCTCAGATTTTTTAGCAAGTCATAATTCTTTGTGACATATTTAGGCCTGTGTGGATGGTATTAAAGACTGTAATCACAGTATATTCCAAGACTCTTCTGTGTTTTTGCAAGGTATTTTTAGCATGACAACTTTCATATTGTTTATGTTGTATCCTGAGCCAGAGAAATGTTTAACCACAAATTATTTTTTTGTGTGTAATCATGTGGCATTGAGAACTCATCCTTGCTCTCCAACATAGAGACCACCAGCAGGACATATCGTGAACATAATTAAGTATACCACATTTGAAAAACAGCATGGGAATGTCCCGGCAATCTTGTGCTGTGCATTATGGATCTGCATCCTGTCTCTGGTCTTTGCAGGGATGAGTTCCTCTTGGTGTATCAGAGGGCAATGAGCTTCTTACAATGATATTTCTTAGATTTGGAGATTGTCTGCAGCATAGCAAGCAAAGTTTTTTCAATATTATTTTCAGCCAGCCATCTTTGTCTAGGATATGGTGAAGCTTTATAATGGATTCCCTTAGCATTTCGTGCTATGGCTGTAGGTTACCACCAGAGGAACATGATTATTTTCCTTGTTATTTTCAATATTGAAGTATTTAGCTTCTAGAGAGCCTCGTGGCTCTAAAGATCTGATCATCAATGTAGCTGGGGTGGTAGCTTTGGTTTAAAAATATTTTTTTCTTTTTTTTTTAAATGGGTCAAGTGTTAATCCCTTTCTGTTGGATTGGAACAGATATGATTGAGAGCCTGGCTGTCAACATAGGCCATTTTTTAGATGGTTTGAGTAGAAGTTGTCCCATTTGAGGTATGGGGACTGGTCACTTGGTTTCCGATACGCCGATGTCTGGATTGAACCACTTTGAATTTTATAGTGGTATCCTGAAAGTTGATTCTGTATTTGCAGATGAGAACATAATCTACCATTGATGCAGTAGTTTTCAACTGTTATTGTTCTTCTGCTCAAATCCCATTACACACTGAATGGTAAACCACTGGGTAAATCTGACATGGAGAGGGACTTGGGGATCCTAGTTAATGATAAACTTACCTGGAGCAGCCAGTGCCAGGCAGCGGCTGCCAAGGCAAACAGGATCATGGGGTGCATTAAAAGAGGTCTGGATACACATGATGAGAGCATTTTACTGCCTCTGTACAAATCTCTGGTTAGACCGCACATGAAGTACTGCGTACAGTTTTGGGCACCGGTGCTCAGGAAGGATATAGTGGAACTAGAGCGGGTGCAAAGGAGGGCAGCAAAATTAATAAAGGGGATGGGGAACTACAATACCCAGAGAGATTAGCAAAATTAGGAATATTTAGTCTAGAAAAAAGACGACTGAGGGGCGATCTAATAGCCATGTATAAGTATATAAGGGGACAATACAAATATCTCTCCGAGGAACTGTTTGTACCAAGGAAGGTGACGGTCACAAGGGGGCATTCTCTGCGTCTGGAGGAGAAAAGGTTTTTCCACCAACTTAGAAGAGGATTCTTTACTGTTAAGGCAGTGAGAATCTGGAAATCCCTGCCTGAGGAGGTGGTGATGGCGAACTCAGTCGAAGGGTTCAAGAGAGGCCTGGATGTCTTCCTGGAGCGTAACAATATTGTAGCTTACAGTTATTGTTAGGTTCTTTAGAAGGACGTAGATCTGGGGATTTATTCTGACAGAATTGTATAGACTGAACTGGATGGACTAATGTCTTTTTTCGGCCTTACTAACTATGTTACTATATTACTATGTAAATCCAAATCCTCCTGTCAATCAAACTATGTATCTTCCACTCTTAGTTACCAAGATGTCCAGACCCTTAACAAATTTAACTTACCTATAAATAGTGTTGAGCATTCCGATACCGCAAGTATCGGGTATCGGCCGATACTTGCTGTATCGGAATTCCGATACCGACTTCCGATATTTTTTCAATATCGGAAGTCGGCATCGGAATCGGAAGTTCAAAGTTGATTGACAGCCTGACGTCATCATGATGCGCGGTGTGTGCGCATCATGATGCGCCGTCATTTCGGGCCTTCCGGGGGTCTCTGCCGGCCTGCCGGGGGGCTGTGTGGACTGCCCGGGGTCTGTACCGGCCTGCTGGGGGGCTGTGCCGGCCTGCCGGTGGTCTGTGCACCCTGTGGGGGTCTGTACCGGCCTGCCGGGGGGCTGTGCCGGCCTGCCGGTGGTCTGTGCACCCTGTGGGGGTCTGTACCGGCCTGCCGGGGGGCTGTGCCGGCCTGCCGGGGGGCTGTGCTGATGTCCGGGGGTCTGTGCAAGCATCGTCCGATGGGACTACAAGTCCCATCGGGCGATGCCTGCTACCATGACAGTGATTGACACATTAGCCAATGATGGGACAGTAGTAGTCCTATCATCCGGCTAATGTGTTAAATGTTAAAAAAAAAAAAAAAAATACTACATACATACTACATGCATGCTACATACATACTACATGCTACATACATACATACATACCACATACATACCACATACATACTACATACATACTACATACATACCACATACATACCACATACATACCACATATATACTACATGCATGCTACATACATACTACATGCTACATATATACTACATACATACTACATACATACATACTACATATATACTACATGCATGCTACATACATACTACATGCTACATACATACTACATATATACTACATACATACTACATACATAACACATATATACTACATGCATGCTACATACATACTACATATATACTACATACATACTACATACATAACACACATATACTACATGCATGCTACATACATACTACATGCTACATATATACTACATACATACTACATACATACATACTACATATATACTACATGCATGCTACATACATACTACATGCTACATACATACTACATATATACTACATACATACTACATACATACTACATGCATGCTACATACATACTACATGCTACATACATACTATATATATACTACATGCATGCTACATACATACTACATGCTACATACATACTACATATATACTACATGCATGCTACATACATACTACATGCTACATACATACTACATATATACTACATGCATGCTACATACATACTACATGCATGCTACATACATACTACATGCATGCTACATACATACTACATGCTACATACATACCACATACATACTACATATATACTACATGCATGCTACATACATACTACATACATACTACATGCTACATACATACTACATATATACTACATGCATGCTACATACATACTACATGCTACATACATACTACATATATACTACATGCATGCTACATACATACTACATGCATGCTACATACATACTACATGCATGCTACATACATACCACATACATACTACATACATACTACATGCTACATACATACCACATATATACTACATACATACTACATACAATACATTCATACAATACATACATAGACATACAGTACATATAACATAGAGTAACATACTTACCAATACTTGTCACATTGTTCCCCGAAGCCATTGTCTTTTACGGAATAAATATTAACATAACAAACCACAAAAATACTCACCCACGATCCGAAGCAGTCCACGAGTGTGTCCCACGACGATCTTGGGTAGAGAACTGCAGCATCAGCTGTTGCTGCCGTTCTCTACAGGCTGCAGGAATCCAATGACGGAAGGTAGGTATCCTTCCGCACTGTATTCCTCCGCCACTTAAAAAAAAAAGTCCCTAGTCTCACTTTATGCCATTGCTGCGTGGGAAAGACAATGGCTTCGGGGAACAATGTGACAAGTATTGGTAAGTATGTTACTCTATGTTATATGTACTGTATGTCTATGTATGTATTGTATGAATGTATTGTATGTAGTATGTATGTAGTATATATGTGGTATGTATGTAGCATGTAGTATGTATGTAGTATGTATGTAGCATGCATGTAGCATGCAGTATGTATGTAGCATGCATGTAGTATATATGTAGTATGTATGTAGCATGCAGTATGTATGTAGCATGCATGTAGTATATATGTAGTATGTATGTAGCATATATGTAGTATGTATGTAGCATGTAGTATATATGTAGTATGCATGTTGCATGCATGTAGTATATATGTAGTATGTATGTTGCATGTAGTATATATGTAGTATGCATGTTGCATGTAGTATATATGTAGTATGCATGTTGCATGCATGTAGTATATATGTAGTATGTATGTTGCATGTAGTATATATGTAGTATGAATGTAGCATGTATGTAGTATGTAGTATGAATGTAGCATGTATGTAGTATGCATGTTGTATGTATGTAGTATGTATGTAGTATGTATGTAGTATGTACAGTGGGGAAAAAAAGTATTTAGTCAGTCAGCAATAGTGCAAGTTCCACCACTTAAAAAGATGAGAGGCGGCTGTAATTTACATCATAGGTAGACCTCAACTATGGGAGACAAACTGAGAAAAAAAAATCCAGAAAATCACATTGTCTGTTTTTTTTTTCATTTTATTTGCATATTATGGTGGAAAATAAGTATTTGGTCAGAAACAAAATTTCATCTCAATACTTTGTGATATATCCTTTGTTGGCAATGACAGAGGTCAAACGTTTTCTGTAAGTCTTCACAAGGTTGCCACACACTGTTGTTGGTATGTTGGCCCATTCCTCCATGCAGATCTCCTCTAGAGCAGTGATGTTTTTGGCTTTTCGCTTGGCAACACGGACTTTCAACTCCCTCCAAAGGTTTTCTATAGGGTTGAGATCTGGAGACTGGCTAGGCCACTCCAGGACCTTGAAATGCTTCTTACGAAGCCACTCCTTCGTTGCCCTGGCGGTGTGCTTTGGATCATTGTCATGTTGAAAGACCCAGCCACGTTTCATCTTCAATGCCCTTGCTGATGGAAGGTGGTTTGCACTCAAAATCTCACAATACATGGCCCCATTCATTCTTTCATGTACCCGGATCAGTCGTCCTGGCCCCATTGCAGAGAAACAGCCCCAAAGCATGATGTTTCCACCACCATGCTTTACAGTAGGTATGGTGTTTGATGGATGCAACTCAGTATTCTTTTTCCTCCAAACACGACAAGTTGTGTTTCTACCAAACAGTTCCAGTTTGGTTTCATCAGACCATAGGACATTCTCCCAAAACTCCTCTGGATCATCCAAATGCTCTCTAGCAAACTTCAGACGGGCCCGGACATGTACAGACTTAAGCAGTGGGACACGTCTGGCACTGCAGGATCTGAGTCCATGGTGGCGTAGTGTGTTACTTATGGTAGGCCTTGTTACATTGGTCCCAGCTCTCTGCAGTTCATTCACTAGGTCCCCCTGCGTGGTTCTGGGATTTTTGATCACCGTTCTTGTGATCATTCTGACCCCACGGGGTGGGATTTTGCGTGGAGCACCAGATCGAGGGAGATTATCAGTGGTCTTGTATGTCTTCCATTTTCTAATTATTGCTCCCACAGTTGATTTCTTCACTCCAAGCTGGTTGGCTATTGCAGATTCAGTCTTCCCAGCCTGGTGCAGGGCTACAATTTTGTTTCTGGTGTCCTTTGACAGCTCTTTGGTCTTCACCATAGTGGAGTTTGGAGTCAAACTGTTTGAGGGTGTGCACAGGTGTCTTTTTATACTGATAACAAGTTTAAACAGGTGCCATTACTACAGGTAATGAGTGGAGGAAAGAGGAGACTCTTAAAGAAGAAGTTACAGGTCTGTGAGAGCCAGAAATCTTGATTGCTTGTTTCTGACCAAATACTTATTTTCCACCATAATATGCAAATAAAATAAAAAAAAACAGACAATGTGATTTTCTGGATTTTTTTTTCTCAGTTTGTCTCCCATAGTTGAGGTCTACCTATGATGTAAATTACAGGCGCCTCTCATCTTTTTAAGTGGTGGAACTTGCACTATTGCTGACTGACTAAATACTTTTTTTCCCCACTGTATGTAGCATGCATGTAGTATATATGTAGTATGTATGTAGCATATATGTAGTATGTATGTAGCATGTAGTATATATGTAGTATGCATGTTGCATGCATGTAGTATATATGTAGTATGTATGTTGCATGTAGTATATATGTAGTATGTATGTTGCATGTAGTATATATGTAGTATGCATGTTGCATGCATGTAGTATACACTCACTGGCCACTTTATTAGGTACACCTGTCCAACTGTGTGTTAAGACTTAATTTCTAATCAGCCAATCACATGGCGGCAACTCAGTGCATTTAGGCATGTAGACATGGTCAAGACAATCTCCTGCAGTTCAAACCGAGCATCAGTATGGGGAAGAAAGGTGATTTGAGTGCCTTTGAACGTGGCATGATTGTTGGTGCCAGAAGGGCTGGTCTGAGTATTTCAGAAACTGCTGATCTACTGGGATTTTCACGCACAACCATCTCTAGGGTTTACAGAGAATGGTCCGAAAAAGGAAAAAAATCCAGTGAGCGGCAGTTCTGTGGCCGGAAATGCCTTGTTGATGCCAGAGGTCAGAGGAGAATGGGCAGACTGGTTCGAGCTGATAGAAAGGCAACAGTGACTCAAATTGCCACCCGTTACAACCAAGGTAGGCAGAAGAGCATCTCTGAACGCACAGTGCGTCGAACTTTGAGGCAGATGGGCTACAGCAGCAGAAGACCACACCGGGTACCACTCCTCTCAGCTAAGAACAGGAAACTGAGGCTACAATTTGCACAAGCTCATCGAAATTGGACAGTAGAAGATTGGAAAAACGTTGCCTGGTCTGATGAGTCTCGATTTCTGCTGCGACATTCGGATGGTAGGGTCAGAATTTGGCGTAAACAACATGAAAGCATGGATCCATCCTGCCTTGTATCAACGGTTCAGGCTGGTGGTGGTGGTGTCATGGTGTGGGGAATTTTTTCTTGGCACTCTTTGGGCCCCTTGGTACCAATTGAGCATCGTTGCAACGCCACAGCCTACCTGAGTATTGTTGCTGACCATGTCCATCCCTTTATGACCACAATGTACCCAACATCTGATGGCTACTTTCAGCAGGATAATGTGCCATGTCATAAAGCTCGAATCATCTCAGATTGGTTTCTTGAACATGACAATGAGTTCACTGTACTCAAATGGCCTCCTCAGTCACCAGATCTCAATCCAATAGAGCATCTTTGGGATGTGGTGGAACGGGAGATTCGCATCAGGGATGTGCAGCCGACAAATCTGCGCCAACTGTGTGATGCCATCATGTCAATATGGTCCAAAATCTCTGAGGAATGCTTCCAGCACCTTGTTGAATCTCTGCCACGAAGAATTGAGGCAGTTCTGAAGGCAAAAGGGGGTCCAACCCGTTACTAGCATGGTGTACCTAATAAAGTGGCCAGTGAGTGTATATGTAGTATGTATGTTGCATGTAGTATATATGTAGTATGAATGTAGCATGTATGTAGTATGTAGTATGAATGTAGCATGTATGTAGTATGCATGTTGTATGTATGTAGCATGTAATTTTTTTTTTATTTTTTTACATTCAACACATTAGCCGGATGATGGGACTACTACTGTCCCATCATTGGCTAATGTGTCAATCACTGTCATGGTAGCAGGCATCGCCCGATGGGACTTGTAGTCCCATCGGACGATGCCTGCACAGCCCCCCGGAGACTGCACAGCCCCCCGGCAGGCCGGCACAGCCCCCCGGCAGGCCGGCACAGCCCCCCGGAGCCTGCACAGCCCCCCGGCAGGCCGGCACAGCCCCCCGGCAGGCCGGCACAGCCCACCGGAGCCTGCACAGCCCCCCGGCAGGCCGGCACAGACCACCGGAGCCTGCACAGACCCCCTGGCAGGCCGGCACAGCCCCCCGAAAGGCCTGTACAGACCCCAGAGAGGCTGTACAAGGGAAAAACAGGATTTTTCTTATTCCGATACCAGAAGTCCCATAGACTTGAATGGGACTTCCGGTATCGGAATCGGCGATACCGATACTTTTTTTTAAGATCGGCCGATCCATTCCGATCCGATACTTTGCAGTATCGGACGGTATCGCTCAACTCTACCTATAAACAAAGTCACTTATTTCCCACTCCAAAGTGTGGACCACTACAATAGGTATGTAACTTTTGTCTTGGTTTTTGCCTTCTGTTTATTGTCAAGTGTAATTCTTGTAAAGCAGTAGAAATGATGACATATCTTACAGGAAGTGAGGTCCAGCTCTCCTGTCTGTCAAACTACATACAGACATAACTAAAAGGTGGGCATTCATTTCTGAACTGGCAAACCTTTCAGTAAAAGAGGGCACAATGCACACTTTAAAGAGAGAGAGAAAGTTCCATTGACTATAACTCTGGTAAAATAATGATCATAGAGAAATCACCCTTTAAAAATATGTGTACAGTAAATAACAGTACAAAACAACATTACATGGATTGTCCCATTCCTGTTTATTTCTTTCATTTTGAAAGTGGTATTTAATTGGATACGCTATTCTGAAGCTGTAGGTTTCTCATTATTTATGATTGCCAGTGAAATTAAAAGTCATAAAAATACTTGTAGAAAATGAGTGGGCGTGCATTTCGAAAGATAGAAGGATGGAATGCTTGTAAAAAATGAATTTATGAAAATGCATCTTTTATGTACGCTACAATGAGATTTATATAAACATATTACTTGATTGATATTTTAAAATAAGAAAGAGAATTCTTAAAGAAAATACATACAGTGGGGCAAAAAAGTATTTAGTCAGTCAGCAATAGTGCAAGTTCCACCACTTAAAAAGATGAGAGGCGTCTGTAATTTACATCATAGGTAGACCTCAACTATGGGAGACAAACTGAGAAAAAAAATCCAGAAAATCACATTGTCTGTTTTTTTTTCATTTTATTTGCATATTATAGTGGAAAATAAGTATTTGGTCAGAAACAAAATTTAATCTCAATACTTTGTGATATATCCTTTGTTGGCAATGACAGAGGTCAAACGTTTTCTGTAAGTCTTCACAAGGTTGCCACACACTGTTGTTGGTATGTTGGCCCATTCCTCCATGCAGATCTCCTCTAGAGCAGTGATGTTTTTGGCTTTTCGCTTGGCAACACAGACTTTCAACTCCCTCCAAAGGTTTTCTATAGGGTTGAGATCTGGAGACTGGCTAGGCCACTCCAGGACCTTGAAATGCTTCTTACGAAGCCACTCCTTCGTTGCCCTGGCAGTGTGTTTTGGATCATTGTCATGTTGAAAGACCCAGCCACGTTTCATATTCAATGCCCTTGCTGATGGAAGGAGGTTTGCACTCAAAATCTCACGATACATGGCCCCATTCATTCTTTCATGTACCCGGATCAGTCGTCCTGGCCCCTTTGCAGAGAAACAGCCCCAAAGCATGATGTTTCCACCACCATGCTTTACAGTAGGTATGGTGTTTGATGGATGCAACTCAGTATTCTTTTTCCTCCAAACACGACAAGTTGTGTTTCTACCAAACATTTCCAGTTTGGTTTCATCAGACCATAGGACATTCTCCCAAAACTCCTCTGGATCATCCAAATGCTCTCTAGCAAACTTCAGACGGGCCCGGACATGTACAGGCTTAAGCAGTGGGACACGTCTGGCACTGCAGGATCTGAGTCCATGGTGGCGTAGTGTGTTACTTATGGTAGGCCTTGTTACATTGGTCCCAGCTCTCTGCAGTTCATTCACTAGGTCCCCCCGCGTGGTTCTGGGATTTTTGCTCACCGTTCTTGTGATCATTCTGACCCCACGGGGTGGGATTTTGCGTGGAGCATCAGATCGAGGGAGATTATCAGTGGTCTTGTATGTCTTCCATTTTCTAATTATTGCTCCCACAGTTGATTTCTTCACTCCAAGCTGGTTGGCTATTGCAGATTCAGTCTTCCCAGCCTGGTGCAGGGCTACAATTTTGTTTCTGGTGTCCTTTGACAGCTCTTTGGTCTTCACCATAGTGGAGTTTGGAGTCAGACTGTTTGAGGGTGTGCACAGGTGTCTTTTTATACTGATAACAAGTTTAAACAGGTGCCATTACTACAGGTAATGAGTGGAGGAAAGAGGAGACTCTTAAAGAAGAAGTTACAGGTCTGTGAGAGCCAGAAATCTTGATTGCTTGTTTCTGACCAAATACTTATTTTCCACCATAATATGCAAATAAAATGAAAAAAAAACAGACAATGTGATTTTCTGGATTTTTTTTTCTCAGTTTGTCTCCAATAGTTGAGGTCTACCTATGATGTAAATTACAGATGCCTCTCATCTTTTTAAGTGGTGGAACTTGCACTATTGCTGACTGACTAAATACTTTTTTGCCCCACTGTATATGGTTCTTGCATGCTTGCATGCTATATACAGTTTTAAATAAACATCCAGAAATTCAAAACTTACTTGACAAAAAATCCCCCCAGGTGAGATAAAAAAAGAATATAGATAGTTGATTTCCTAAATAGTTTCCTACATTTGAAAAAATTCTGTTTCCCTTGAGACACCCTGACTAAAGATAAAAGATATGCTGTTTAAAACTACTGGTTATTTTTCAAAGGTTGCAAAATGCTTGTCTCTAATTTTACAATCCTTTCCCAGCTTGGAGGTATACTAGCTTAAAGTGTGCCACCAATTCTTAACTGAGGGCAGAGAAAACTTTTTACTTTGCATTTCCTGCTGTTTGCTTGTATGGTTATGTAGAAATCTGAAATTAGAATTAAATATTTTAATAAATAGAAGATTAAGGGTTTAGGAAAATACTCTACCATAATTTCGACAATATAGAGTTACAATAACAATATGTTTAAGTATTTCTTTAAAACATTTAGGTTATATTTACTTGTGTCTAAGGCACAGCCTCTGGATAACAGAGAGCTGAATACCAAGAATTATTCATTTCATGTTGAGCATTAACAATTTGCCAGTAAAGAAGATTCTTCAGCGAAAAATAGAAAAAAAGAAATACATAAAGAATACTATATGGCTGTTAAGCAATTGCTAAACTTAAAGTGCTAACAAATAGTAAACTTTTATTGCAAAGTTTTAAAAATTATTAGGAGTGATTACTAAGATACTAAGATTACTAATATAAGTTATTTTGAATTAGTTTTTACGTCTTACACAATATTTAGAACAATAGGAAAATTTCACTCAATGTTGTTTAACAGATAAGCATATTCATTAATATACATAAGTGTTTAAGAGAATGTGGCTGGAAAAATTCAAATACAGATCGATTTTTAACCTCTTTCTCATATCGGGCATAATAATACATCCCTTTGCCCTGGGCCTTATTGCCCAGTGATGGATTATTACATCCCAGGGATTTTGTGTGCACACGGGCTGTGCTCGAGTGATCGCTGCTTGGTGTCAGCTGATTCTGACAGTTGACATCCAGCACTAAGTGCCAGGGTCGGACCCGCACCGCTCCAGGTACTTTAACCCCATAAATGCTGCGATCAAATGCAATAGAAGCATTCTGGGAGACAGCAGAGGGATGACAGACTCTATGCCCTTGGATCGGAGACCCTGTGGAGTGACACAGGGTCTTGATCATTGTCATGGTTGCCCGATGTCATCATAACGGCATTCAGGTCACCAGAGCTAGGAAAGTTGCGTGATCATGCCGTCAACTTGCAAAAAATGATAGTCCCTTAGTGGGACAAAGCAAAAAAAAATAATAAAAAATAAAAAAAAACATTTTAAATAATTGTAAAAATGTTTTAAAAAATAAAAAGATATTGCACCCATAAATAAATATTTTTATGAAAAAAACAAAAAAATGTACACATATTTGGTATCGCCGAGTCCAGAAAGACCTGACCTATAAAGCTGTCAAACTAGTTAACTCCTTTAGTGAACACTATAAAAATAAATAAAAAACAAGGCAGAAAACAATGCTTTAACATACTGCCGAACAAAAAGTGGAATAAAACGTGATAAAAAAGAAGGATATAAATAAACATGGAGCGCTGAAAATGAAATCTTATCCCACAAAAAACAAGCCACCATACAACTCTATCAGTGGAAAAATAAAAAAGTTATAGCTCTCAGAAAAAAACAACGCAAAAAAAATATTTTTTTGTAAAATAGTTTTTATTGTGTAAAAACACCAAAACATAAAAAAAACTATGTAAATGAGGTATCGCTGTAATCGTACTGACATAAAGAAGAAAACAGCCTTAGCAATTTTATCACACGGAAAATGACATAACCCCGCAAAAAATTCCTGAATTGCTGTTTTTTTGTAAATTCTGCCACCCAAAGATCGGAATAGAAAATGATCAAAAAAGTCATGTATCTGAAAATGGTGCCAAATAAAAACGACAACTCATCCCGTAAAAAGCAAGCCATCACATGACTTTCAGCCAAAATATTAAAAAAATATAGCTCTCAAGATATGGTGATGCAAAAAAATAGCTTTTGCAATAAAAAGTGTGTGACAGCAGCCAAATATAAAAACCCGATATAAATCTGGCATCATTGTAACTGCAAGGACACGGAGAATAAAGTCGCCTAATCACACATGAAGAACGGCGTAAAAAATAAATAAAACCAATTCTTCACCTGCTGTTGATTTTTTCATTCTGCCCCCAAAGATCTCAGTAAGGCTCGGTGCACATTTATCCTACGCTCTGCACTGAGCGCTGACATTGGGGTTTCCGTGTAAATCTCTGAAATATATGATTCAGACAGGACCCTCAATTGAAGATTCCATATAATGAGACAGATGGAGGCACTGTGTATGCCATCTGACCTGTGATCTGGTAGAGTCTGTCTTTTTAGGACTGCATAAAAGTGCCATCGGTTTTGTGCACTTCTGAAAAGAAGAGCATCGCTGAACAGAGGCCAAACCTAGTCCAGAGTAAATCTGCTGCCTCATTATAGTGAATGGATCCCTTGGAGGTTTCATCTGAATCACATCACTCAGAGATTTAGATGGAAACTCCAAAGTAAGTATTCAGCATAGAGCGCCGGATAAATGTAATCCCAATCGTTAAATAAAATGCTCCTAATAAAAGCATCAACCCAATACACAAAAAAAGCAAGTACCCACGTGAGCACTGAGTATTTCCGGGATTACTCAGCGGGAACTTGGGTCTCCACTCAGCAATTTTGGCAGACTTTAGAGACACAATCATGGTGCAAGGATTATCTGCCAGGTAATGAAACACTGCAGCCATCTTTGTTGTGGTCATGCAGTGATTGGCTGGCCGCACAGCATCATCAGGGGTATAACGGACCAGACGCCACCCTGCTCACCGCATTCAGCTCTGGATTGAGAGAGTGTAGGGAGAGCAGCTGCATTGATAGGGTCAGAATTGGGCATTTCTCAGTTAGTGTGGGGTCTACCATCCTAAATATTCACATCCAGCTAAACCAACAGTCCTTCTAAGGACTAATTCCGAAGTATATAGGTTCAAGTGTTAGGCAGGCAGGGGAGTGTACGTCGCTGTGTAGACGTCAGTACAAGGCCTGCAGGCACTGTATGTGTGCATATAGAGCATTGCATACATCAAGAGGGTCCATTCCCTTCCTGTGTTCTAGTGATGCTTCTGCTACCTGTGGGATATATTAGCCATATATAGTTAGCCCCAGGTGCAATTGGAATACAGGCCACACATTTTTTGGTGTGATATCTGCGTGCCAGCTCATATCTATGTGTGATCAAACTTTTGCCATTTTTCTTCTGTTTTATTTTTGGGGGCTGGCTGTTACTTTTGTCTAAATACAGCAGTATTTATCCCACAAAAAAGGCCACACATTCATTGTAATGGTATCTCCGTGGCAGCTCATATCTATGTGTGCTCTAAGTTTGGCCAGTTTATGGCTGCTTTATTTTTTGGGGCTGGCTGTCACTTTTGTTTAAATTCAGCAGTATTTTGCAAAAAGAATAAAAAAAAAAGGCCACATATTTATTGCAGTGGTATCTCCATGGCAGCTCATATCTGTGTGTGCTCAAACTTTTGCCAGTTTACGGCGCTTTTCTTTTTCCTGGGTGAAACTGTACTTATATACAGTGGAAGATAGGCCCAAACCCCAAAAAACAGGGCATATATTTATCGTAGTGGTATCTCCATGGCAGCTCATATCTGTGTGTGTGCGCAGTTTAGCCAGTTTACGGCGTTTTTCTTTATTTTTCCTGGGTGAACCTGTACGTATATACAGCACTATGTTGCATTCCTTTAAAAAACAGGCTACATTTTAGAGTGGGGTCTATCTCTGACATGCCTCATACATCCGTGTACCAAAAATTGAGGCATTTTAGGCCTAAATTTCCATTTTTGGGCCACTCTGTCACTCTCGTTATATCCAGCAGTTTCTTGCATCCACCAAAAAACAAATAAACATATTTGACAGTGTGGTATATCTGTGACACGCCTCATACGTCCGTGTGATAAAAATTTGGGGATTTTAGGATGGTACTCCAGTGATTTCCTGTCGGATATTCAAGTTATATACAGCACTATGTTGTATTCTTTTAAAAAACAGGCCACATTTTAGAGTGGGGTCTATCTCTGATACGCCTCATACATCCGTGTGCCAAAAATTGAGGCATTTTAGGCCTCAATTTCCCTTTTTGGGCCAGTCTGTCACTCTTGTTATATACACGCAGTGCCTGGGCTGACAAACATTTACCATGGGGGTACATTTTTAAAAAATCTACTATGGGCATCACAGACACCCTTGGCAAAAATTGGACTGCCTGTAGCAGCACAGAACACGTTAACCCTGGTGATTTAATGGCAGAGAATGAGGCGACACAATTATAAAGCATACTGAAATCAAACAAACACAAAGACATCTGCTGCCAGCGTTCTCACAAATTTTAGCTGTCATTCCGCTACAATGGCCCTCTGGTACAGCAACAGTTTTATACACCTCTCTGCCTCTGTACGAAGAGATTGAAAGTCCTCCTTGTAGCGTGTGTCTAGTCGTGTCACCAAACAGTAATGAGTGTCACTGAAAATTTTTATAATGCGAGGATCACGGAAAACGCAGCGCAACATAAAGTCAGCCAAATGCATCCCAGACTGGTAACAGGCAACACTTCCATGTTCTCACCAATAGGATGACTGACCATGCTTTCCTCCTCCACCTTGTCCTCATGCCTACAACACTTACAACGAACCTCAGTAAGATCATGGTACAAACATCATTGTAAATACCTTCTTGTAAATACACCCCTGTAGTTTTACGCTCCCCCACCGCATTTTAGATTGTAAGTTGTCACGAGCAGGATTGTTTTGTTTTGTTTAAATTATTGTTATCGTTGTTACTTAGTGTAGTGTAAGTTGTCATGATCCTCCACTCTGCCCTCTCTTTCAAGCTACATATCCAAGCTCTTGCCTCCTTCTGCCCACTACAATTGTTAAACATTTCCTGGATCTGTTCATTCCAAGAAACTTCAAAAATGTTTATGCACACCCTCATGATCTCCCGCCTCAACAATTGCAACCTTCTACTATCTGGCTTCCCTTCTAGCACTCTTGCAACCCTCCAATCTATCCTAAACTCTGCTGCCAGAGTAATCCAACTGTCCCTCCATTGTTCCCCAGCCTCTCCTCTCTGCCAGGCCCTTCTCTGCCTTCCTACTGCCCATAGGTTACAGTTCAAAAACCTAACTATGACATACAAAGCCTTGCACAACATGTCTCCTCCATACATTTGTGGCATGGTCTCCCAATGTCCGACTGGGTCATGACTTCTTCTACGCTAACCCAATGTGCCGTCAGCAAGATGTACCATCACTGCCCACAAGGACTTGTCCACGTGTCCGTGGTTAGGTGCCCTTTCCTTATAACAGCATTGTTGAAGGCCCGGGTAATGTTGTGGGACAAGTGCTTGCTTGCGTAATGTTGTGATGGCCGACCAGGAGAAAGAGTTGTGGGTGTGGACCAAGTAGCTAGTTGCGGTCACCGCCATCAGGTTGTGGAAAGCTTCCGTCTCCCATGAGCCTAAAATGCAACATTTCAAGTGCAAGCAGATGAGAAATGTGTGAATTTAGTACCGTGGCATTAGCTGCGTATTTCCGCTTGCGTTCCAACTACTGTGGAATGGACAACTGAATGCTGTGTTGGGACAAGGACGTGAATGTGCTTGTTAAAGGTGCTAGTTGAGTTTGTGTGCAACTACAGATGCAGGGCAGGAGGCACCTTTGCATGCACCATGGACAGGGGATTGGCTTGCACGCACAACAGCGGAAGAAACTGTGGTATCATGCGCAGACACTGTTCATGAAGCCTGGTGTTCAACCAACAAAGTCGGGTGCTTTGCTGCCATGTGCCTGATCATGCTGGTGGTAGTAAGGATGGTAGTTTTGCTACCCCTGCTGATGAGGGCATGGCCGGTGGTGCAAATGGCTTTTTTGGGGTTATCTCCAGAGTCTTTAAAAACCAACAAGACTGTTAGGGGGACATTCATTGTCTCCCTCTCCCACACCACCTCCTCACCTCGACACCTGTCTTTCGGTGTTCCACAAGGCTCAGTTCTAGGACCCCTACTCTTCTCCATCTACACCTTCAGCCTGGGACAGCTGATGTAATGGCATGGTTTGCAATCTCATCACTATGCCGATGACACGCACATCTACCTATCTGTACCTGACATCACCTCCTTACTGACCAAAATCACACATCTTCCCGTCTAATCATCCAGTAGGCGATGCCTGATTATCGCTTTTGCTTCCTTTCTAGTCCTTCTTGGTACCTGCATAGTGGCTCGCTGTTCTCAGGTCAACTACCTTGTGCTCTGGCGTGCTTCCCAGCACGCGCTCTGCTCTGTCTTGTACCCAGATGTGCTTCCCAGCACGTGCTCTGCTCTGTCTTATAACCTGGCGTGCTTCACAGTACACGTTCTTCACCATCCTGTAACCAGGAGTGCTTCCCAGTACGCGTCCTGCACCATCCTGTACCCTGCGTTCCCTTGTGCACATGCTCTACGCACTTCTGTACCCAGCGTGCCCCGAGTACACGCTTTACATATTCATGTACCCTGCGTGCCCCCGTCTTCACACTGCTTAACACCGTCTCTCGTGCCTCCTTCGAGCCGGCCACCTGGTTCCAGCAGTCACGGTACTTTATTCCCCTGGGCCTGCCTCTGTCATTCCCAGTATAGGGGGTGGTCCTCACTAGGTCAGCCTGGAGTGGGTTAGTATCAGGGCCCAGAGGGTCCACTCCAGGAGTTGTCACACAAACAAGGGTGGGTGGTTTTGCTAGGCTTAAAATACTTGTTATGGAAAAGGTTGAGGTGTACCCCACAGGGGAACATGTTTGCCAGCCAATATACTTAGTGTATGGGCATTACAAGTCTAGGAGACCCACTCCATTTTAATGGGACATTTTTTGCTAAGAGGCCCTCTTCCATGTTTTTCCCAAGGGGGCATTGGGGTTATTGGGGTGCATATGACTTGGTAGCAGGGCAGGCCTTGCAGTAAATGCAACATTTTTAAGGGAAGCCTTGACATCTCATGAAATGGGTATTGGGGTGCGTCGTAATTTTTGGCAGCCTATCCACTCACTGCATAGGCTATAACAGTTTAGGAGACCCACTGTTTAATTATGGCCCTTTAAGCAGATTAATGCTGCCTGATAGCCCTGTAAAAATAGGCTCTGTGACTTTAACAATCCCTCCTTCAGAAATAAAACAAGATGTGTCTCCTTATGTGTTGCACAACACATGGCCAGCTAGGGTTGTTAAAGGTTGCAATGACATTTCACAGTGAATGCATTAGTATTGGTTTGAAAGCAATGTTAAAGTTCAAAAACACTTCATAAACGCTGCATCTGAACATAGCCCAAGTGGGAAAGGAACATTTTGGTCTGGGGTTAATTATTTTGCCTTATATACAAGTCATTAACCAGGAAAGGTTGAAAAATAAGCAAGCAAAATCCATTTTGGTATCTTTTTTGGTGCACCGGTAAAAATGGCATGAAAAGCTGAAAAAATTGTTTAAAGCTGTGAACTAGGACTCAGGAATGCTTCCAGGGGCGATCCCAATGATGTCCCTGTGTCATTTGAGCAGTGATTCCATAATTTTCAGACTTTTTTATAGCCTAAAAGGACCCCTGGGGAGATGGCGGTAAAATGGCTCGGGTCTCCCAGGCAGATCTCACCAGCGACATAGTAGCATCGGGGGTCGCTACTTACCTGTCAGATGCGGCGATCCTGACGTCCTCCCGCCCGCGTCCACGCGTCGCTCGTCAGCGCCACAGGAAGCTGAGGACGAGAAACGGCCCAGGCCGTTCTCGCGCGATCAGTGATAACCAGCGGGGGAGCCGGTCGGAGGTAAGTATCAGACATAGCGATATCGCTAGCAATATCGCTATAACGTCACAAAACCAGTGACGTTATACCGATATTGCTAGCGATATCGCTTAGTGTGACAGGCCCTTTACATTGGGCTCGTTGTTCTGTCCAAGTACCCGAGTATTCCAATTTGCTCGACCCGAATAATGAGCAACTGAGCATTTTAGTGCTCGCCCATCACTAGTCATAGCACCTGAAAACCATAAAAGTAAAATCTTGCTCTGCTGAGCATTGCACTGTGTCTGAAAAATATTTCCCTATTACAGGTAGGATATTGGCACACTCAGGAAAAAATGAAGCTCAGTTTGTTGTAAAATAAATTTCCTATTGTCTCTTAGACAAATTAAAAACTTGGGGCTAAAGCAACATTTTAGTGGAAGAAATGCAATTAATCTTTCTTCACCGCTCAGTGGTATAAAATTGTGTGATGCAAATATGGTGTCAATATGATCACTGCACCCCTACATGAATTCATTGGGGAGTGTAGTTTGTAAAATGAGTTCACATATAGGGGTTTCTCTTGTTCTGGCACCTTAGGGGCTCTGCCAATATGACATGGCACACTCAAACCATTTCAGCAAAATCTGAACTCCAATATGGCACCTCTTTCCTTCTGAGCTTTGCACTGTGCCTCAAAAGTAGTATTTCCTGGGGGGGCATGGCCTGCATGCAGACTGTGATGGCTGCTTAGAGCAAGAGCTCCAGCATCTACTGACCAAAAGCAGCACATATCAGCTCTCCACGGTGCATCCGACCTTCAAAAAAGTAACTGCTGGCTGCCTCACATATCTGGGCTCATGATGACACGCGGTAGGATGCAGAAAAGAAGCTCCCTGCTGCGGCTGCCAGATTTCTTTCCTAAGGGACAGACTGCACATACTTTAGGGAAGATGGCGGCTGCATCCCCCTCCGGGTCCTCCATGTCCTCACAAGGCTCTGGAAGAGGTATGAACGCACAGAGGGACAGGCATAGCAGCTCTACCCCACTAAAGGGGATATGAGGGAATTCTTAGCCTCCATCCATTCCTCCCTAAAAGAGGACATGCACTCCATGTTAAAAGAAATAAGAGGGGGCATACGCTCCCTGGGAGAACGTACTTCACATTTTGAAAACAAAATGGTGGAATATGCTACTTCCATTAATGCCCTGGTGGATGAAAATGATGCACTTAAGGGGGAACTAGTTCACGTGCTTGACAAATTGCAAGACCTGGAAGACAGATCCAGGAGACATAATGTTCGTATATGGGGTATACCAGAAGAGGTAGCTGATAAAGACCTAGCCCCCTTCATGCATAATTTTATACAAGTTGTTCTTCCCACTCTGTCTCCAACGGATCTCCTGATTGACAGGATTCATAGAATTCCAAGACCCAGGCACATAGATCATGGTCTGCCTAGAGACACCTTAGCGCGTATCCATTTCTTCTCTACTAAGGATGCATTTATACAGCAGATGAAGAAACCTCCTGAATTACCTACTGAACTAAACAAGCTGCAGGTATTCCCAGATCTATCAGCAGCAACCTTGGCTAAAAGACGGGAATACGCTCATATATGCGAGACCCTCAGAGATGGCAACATTAAGTATAAGTGAGGATTTAATCCTGTAAAATTGATCATCCTGTATGGAGGTCACACGGTGACATGTTCATCTCCTAAACAAGCAGAAGATAAGCTGACAAGTTGGAAGCTTCCACTGCCACCTAGACAGCCGTCTGCAGGGGAGAAAAGAATTGTTCCAGACTGGACTCCAGCTTCAAATGAGGGAAGGGTCATGGTCGGGATGACCGGAGCTCGCTGACGGGTCCTTTCTCTGTTTGGACTCCTGTACTGTGACTGTTTCACCTTGCCCTTTGCAGATTTTGATTCTGCGCCACATTTGACCTATGTCGGTCATTACCCGGTGTCCGCCAGGGTTCATGGTTACGTGTTACAATTTTTTCCTTTTTTCTCTTTTTATTTGTCTATGTTTTTGTTTTTACAGGCGCGTCTACTTTGGTAGCTTAAGTGTGATGGAATATATGCTTATAGGATATAATTATGTGACAGCCAGAATATACCCCTCTGAGGCAAAATTAATATATACATTTATGCAAAAGTATTTCACCCACGTTTACAATCATGAGTGTGCAGCTCTTATCGTTAAATGTTAAAGGGCTAAACGCCCCAGGTAAAAGGTCCATGTTGTGGAGGGAAGTAAAGAAATCTTGGGTTGTCATCGTTTGTGTGCAGGAGACACATTTGCTAGAGAAGGATAATTGTAGGGTTCACCATCCTCATTTCCCACATATATTTTTGCCAATAACTTTAATAAGAAGGCGGGGGGTGTATTATGGTGAAGCATACAGTGGCCTTTAAATGCATGCAGAGATATGCAGACCCGGTGGGTAGATTTCTGATTCTAGCATGCACCCTTAATGGTGAACCTCACACTATAATGGCTGTTTATGCTCCTAATGAGGGACAACATTCTTTTCTGAGGAAAGTTTTCAAAAAAATTTCCGAATTGGAACAAGGGGGGAAAATAGTATGTGGGGATTTTAACCCCTTCCTGACATGAGACGTACTATCCCGTCCACGGTACCCGGGCCCGTATGACCGGGGACGGGATAGTACGTCTACCGCGATCAGCGGCGCCCACGTGGTGAGCGCCGCTGATCGCGGCCGGGTGTCAGCTGATTATCACAGCTGACACCCGGCACAATGTGTCAGGGGCGGTCACGGACCGCCCCCGACACATTAACCCCTTGCACACCGCGATCAAACGCGATCGCGGTGTACCGGGAGTTAAAGGGAAGCATCGGCAGGGAGGGGGCTCCCTCCGTGCTTCCCTGAGCCCCCCACGGCAGCGCAATGTGCAGCGCTGCTGCGGGGGACTCCTATCCTCCAGGCCCCCGAATCCAAGATGGCGACGGGGGCCTTCGGGGGCCTGGGGAAGCTGGCTTCCTCAGTGCCTGCAAAGCGCAGGCATGAGGAAGCCTTGTGCACTGCCTGTGACAGATTGCTGATCTGTCACAGTGATCTGTGATGTGACAGATCAGCGATCTGTCACAGGACAGTGATGTCCCACCTGGGACTATGTAATAAAGTAAAAAAAAATTTAAAAAAAAGTGTAAAAATAAATTAAAAAAAATCGCCAAATAAATTAGTAAAAAAAAAAAAAAATATTCCCCAATAAATTCATTTTTTTAAAATAATAAAAAAAAAAAACAATAAATGTACACATATTAGGTATCGCCGCGTCCGTAACGACCTGCCCTATAAAACTGTCCCATTAGTTAACCCCTTTAGCGAACCCCTTAAAAAATAAAAATAAAAAACGAAGCAAAAAATAATGATTTATTATCATACCGCCAAACAAAAAGTGCAATAACGCGAGATCAAAAAGACGCATATAAATATCCATGGTACCGCTGAAAACGTCATCTTGTCCCGCAAAAAACAAGCCGCCACACAGCATCATCAGCAAAAAAATAAAAAAGTTATAACTCGCAGAATAAAGCGATGCAAAAATAATTATTTTTTATATAAAATAGTTTTCATTGCATAAAACCGACAAAAACATAAAAAAACGACCTAAATGAGGTATCGCTGTAACCGTACTGACCCGAAGAATAAAAGCGCTTTATCAATTTTACCGCACGCGGAACGGTGTAAACGCACCCCCCCCAAAAGAAATTCATGAAACGCTGGTTTTTGTTCATTCTGCGTCCCAAAAATCGGAATAAAAAGCGATCAAAAAATTTCACGTGCCCGAAAATGGTACCAATAAAAACATCAACTCGTCCCGCAAAAAATAAGACCTCACATGACTCGGTGGGTCAAAATACGGAAAAATTATAGCTCTCAATATGTGGTGATGCAAAAACTATTTTTACAATAAAAAGCGTCTTTTAGCGTGCGACAGCCGCCAAACATAAAAACCGCCATAAATAGTAAATCAAACCCCCCGTTATCACCCCTTTAGTTAGGGAAAAATAATAAAATAAAAAAAATGTATTTATTTCCATTTTTCCATTAGGGTTAGGGCTAGGGTTAGGGCTAGGGGTGTGTTGGGGTAGGGTTAGGTTAGGGTTAGGGCTAGGGTTAGGGTTAGGGCTAGGGTTAGGGTTAGGGCTAGGGCTAGGGCTAGGGTTAGGGCTAGGGTTAGGGCTAGGGTTAGGGCTAGGGTTAGGGCTAGGGTTAGGGCTAGGGTTAGGGGCGTGTTGGGGTTCGGGTTGGAGTTAGAATTGGGGGTTTCCACTGTTTGGGCACATCAGGGGCTCTCCAAATGCAACATGGCGTCTGATCTCAATTCCAGCCAATTCTGAGTTGAAAAAGTCAAATGGTGCTCCTTCCCTTCCAAGCTCTGCTATGCGCCCAAACAGTGTTTTACCCCCTCATGTAGGGTATCAGCCTACTCAGGACAAATTGCAAAACAATTTTTGGGGTCCAATTTCTCCTGTTACCCTTAGGAAAATAAAAAATTGGGGGCAAAAATATCATTTTTGTGGAAAAAAAATGATTTTTTTATTTTCACGTCCGAGTGTTATAAACTTCTGTGAAGCACTTGGGGGTTCAAAGTGCTCACCACACATCTAGATAAGTTCCGTGGGGGGTCTAGTGTCCAAAATGGGGTCACTTGTGGGGAGTTTCAATAGTTTAGGTACATCAGGGGCTCTCCAAACGCACATGACAACCGCAGACCATTCCATCAAAGTCTGCGTTCCAAAACGTCACTGCTTCCCTTCCGAGCCCCGACGTGTGTCCATACAGTAGTTTTCTCCCACATATGGGGTGTCAGCGTACTCAGGACAAATTGGACAACAACTTTTGGGGTCCAATTTCTCCTGGTACCCTTGGGAAAATAAAAAAAATGGTGACTAAAAGATCATGTTTGTGGAAAAAATACGAATTTTTTATTTTCACGCCCGGGCGTTGTAAACTTCTGTGAAGCACTGGGGGGGTCAAAGTGCTCACCACACATCTAGATAAGTTCCTTGGGGGGTCTAGTTTACAAAATGGTGTCATTTGTGGGGGGTTTCCACTGTTTAGGTACATTAGGGGCTCTCCAAAGGCAACATGACACCCGCAGACCATTCCATCAAAGTCTGCATTCCAAAACGTCACTACTTCCCTTCCGAGCCCTGACGTGTGCCCATACAGTAGTTTTCTCCCACATATGGGGTAGCAGCGTACTCAGGACAAATTGGAAAACAACTTTTGGGGTCCAATTTCTCCTGGTACCCTTGGGAAAATAAAAAAAATGGTGACTAAAAGATCATGTTTGTGGAAAAAATACGAATTTTTTATTTTCACGCCCGGGCGTTGTAAACTTCTGTGAAGCACTGGGGGGGTCAAAGTGCTCACCACACATCTAGATAAGTTCCTTGGGGGGTCTAGTTTACAAAATGGTGTCATTTGTGGGGGGTTTCCACTGTTTAGGTACATTAGGGGCTCTCCAAAGGCAACATGACACCCGCAGACCATTCCATCAAAGTCTGCATTCCAAAACGTCACTACTTCCCTTCCGAGCCCTGACGTGTGCCCATACAGTAGTTTTCTCCCACATATGGGGTAGCAGCGTACTCAGGACAAATTGGAAAACAACTTTTGGGGTCCAATTTCTCCTGGTACCCTTGGGAAAATAAAAAAATGGTGACTAAAAGATCATGTTTGTGGAAAAAATACGAATTTTTTATTTTCACGCCCGGGCGTTGTAAACTTCTGTGAAGCACTGGGGGGGTCAAAGTGCTCACCACACATCTGGATAAGTTCCTTGGGGGGTCTAGTTTACAAAATGGTGTCATTTGTGGGGGGTTTCCACTGTTTAGGTACATTAGGGGCTCTCCAAAGGCAATATCACACCCGCAGACCATTCCATCAAAGTCTGCATTCCAAAACGTCACTACTTCCCTTCCGAGCCCCGACGTGTGCCCATACAGTAGTTTTCTCCCACATATGGGGTATCAGCATACTCAGGACAAATTGGACAACAACTTTTGGGGTCCAATTTCTCCTGGTACCCTTGGGAAAATAAAAAAATGGTGACTAAAAGATCATGTTTGTGGAAAGAATACGAATTTTTTATTTTCACGCCCGGGCGTTGTAAACTTCTGTGAAGCACTGGGGGGGTCAAAGTGCTCACCACACATCTAGATAAGTTCCTTAGGGGGTCTAGTTTCCAAAATGGTGTCATTTGTGGGGGGTTCCACTGTTTTGGTACATCAGGAGTTTTCCAAACGCGACATGGTGTCCGATCTCAATTCCAGCCAAAAACGTCAAATGGCGCTGCTTCCCTTCCGAGCTCTGCCATGCCCCCAAATAGTGGTTTACCCCCACATGTGGGGTATCAGCGTACTCAGGACAAATTGCACAATAACTTTTAGGGTCCTGTTACCCTTGGAAAAATAAGAATTGAGGGTGAAAAGATCATTTTTGTGGAAAAAATATGATTTTTTAATTGTATGGCTTTATGTTATAAACTTCTGTGAAGCCCATGGGGGTTCAAAGTTCTCACCACACATCTAGATAAGTTCCTTAGGGTGTCTAGTTTCCTAAATGGTGTCATTTGTGGGGGGTTTCCACTGTTTTGGTACATCAGGGGTTTTCCAAACGCGACATGGTGTCCGATCTCAATTCCAGCCAAAAACGTCAAATGGCGCTGCTTCCCTTCCGAGCTCTGCCATGCGCCCAAATAGTGGTTTACCCCCACATGTGGGGTATCAGCGTACTCAGGACAAATTGCACAATAACTTTTAGGGTCCTGTTACCCTTGGAAAAATAAGAATTGAGGGTGAAAAGATCATTTTTGTTTAAAAAATATGATTTTTTAATTGTATGGCTTTATGTTATAAACTCCTGTGAAGCCCATGGGGGTTCAAAGTTCTCACCACACATCTAGATAAGTTCCTTAGGGGGTCTAGTTTCCAAAATGGTGTCATTTGTGGGGGGTTTCCACTGTTTTGGTACATCAGGGGTTTTCCAAACGCGACATGGTGTCTGATCTCAATTCCAGCCAAAAACGTCAAATGGCGCTGCTTCCCTTCTGAGCTCTGCCATGCGCCCAAATAGTGGTTTACCCCCACATGTGGGGTATCAGCGTACTCAGGACAAATTGCACAATAACTTTTAGGGTCCTGTTACCCTTGGGAAAATAAAAATTGGGGTGAAAAGATCATTTTTGTGGAAAAAATATGATTTTTTAATTGTACCGCTGTACGTTATAAACTTCTGTAAAGCCCTTGTGGGTTCAAAGTTCTCACCACATATCTAGATAAGTTCCTTGGGGGGTCTAGTTTCCAAAATGGGGTCACTTGTAGGGGGTTTCCACTGTTTAGGTACATCAGGGACTCTCCAAACGTGACATGGCGTCCAATCTGAATTCCAGCCAATTTTGCATTGAAAAAGTCAAACGGCGCTCCTTCCATTCTGAGCTCTGCAATGCGCCGAAACAGTCGTTCCCCCCCACATATCAGGTATCTGCGTACTCAGGACAAATTGCACAATAACTTTTGCAGTTCAATTTCTCCTGTTACCCTTGGTAAAATAAAAAAAATTGAACCTGAAGTATTTTTTTTATGAAAAAAAGTTAATGTTCATTTTTTTTTAAATATTCAAAAAAATTCCTGTGACGCACCTAAAGGGTTAATAAACTTCTTGAATGTGGTTTTGAGCACCTTAAGGGGTGCAGTTTTTAGAATGGTGTCACTTTTGTGTATTTTCTATCATATAGACCCCTCAAAGTGGCTTCAAATGTGATGTGGTCCTAAAAATAAAATGGTGTTGTAAAAATGAGAAATCGCTGGTCAACTTTTAACCCTTATAACTTCCTAACAAAAAAAAATTTTGGTTCCAAAATTGTGCTGATGTAAAGTAAACATGTGGGAAATGTTAGTTATCAAGTTTTTTGTGTGCCTTATCTCTGTGATTTAAGGGCATAAAAATTCAAAGTTGGAAAATTGCGAAATTTTCAAAATTTTCGCCAAATTTCCGTTTTTCTCACAAATAAACGCAAGTTATTTGAATGAAATTTTACCACTAATATGAAGTACAATATGTCACGAGAAAACAATGTCAGAATCACCGGGATCCATGGAAGCGTTCGAGAGTTATGACCTCATAAAGGTACAGTGGTCAGAATTGTAAAAATTGGCCCGGTCATGAACGTGCAAACCACCCTTGGGGGTGAAGGGGTTAATCTCCCTATGGATAGAAATTTGGATTGTTCACAAGGAAAAAGGCGAAGTCGGAGGGAACTAAGATTGCTAGCACATGAATATCACTATCACGATTTCTGGAGATACTCCAATGTGAGTGAAAGGGACTATACATTCTATTCTTTCCGACATCGTACATACAGCAGGATAGATAATTTCTTGATAAACAGTACTGTCCTCCGGAGGTGTATATCTGCGGACATAGGCCTAATCACATGGTCTGACCATGCACCTATTTCTCTACAACTAGTACTCTCTCATCAGGTTAGCTCAGCCTTCAGGTGGTGATTGAATGAGTCGTTATTACTTAATGATCGGGTAGTTGCAAGGGTTAAATCTGAATTGAAGCACTATTTCCAGACAAATGACTCCAAAGAGATCACTGATGAGACTCTATGGGCCGCTCTCAAAGCGGTGATTAGGGGAATTTTACTACAACAGGCGTCCTTTTTGAAACGTAAAAGGGAAAAAAGCAGAAATTACCTTATATCCTGCTTACACCATTTAGAGTCCACAAATAAGTCTAATCCTTCTCTTGCTGTTTCAAAAGAAATTTTCCAGATTAGATTTAAACTACGTGAATCTTACCTGTCTATATATGCCCATAATCTAAAGAAATTTAGAACTAAAGTATATGCCACAGGTGATACGGCGGGTGCCCTGCTAGCTTGTAGAGTTCGCCATAGGGAAGTGAAATCTAGAGTGGAATATTTAGTGGATTCTGAGGGACGGCTTGTTAGAAATCCGATTGAAATTGTAGAAGTATTTTCCAAATACTATACCCATCTTTATAATTTAAAAGACAATACATCTACTCCGCAACCTGATCAACAAGAAATAGACAAATATCGTCAATCAATCAATCTGCCCCATATTTCCCCTGATCAATTAATGCTTTTGAATGCTCCTTTCACTGAGGAAGAAGTTCAATTTGCTATAAACCATACTAAACGATATGGGGCCCCTGGTCCAGATAGATTCTCAAATGTCTATTACCGATGTTTTCAAACAAAATTTGATTCCCTTTCTATTTCGTCTATTTACTGCGTGGAGAGAAACGGGCAAAGTGTCTACGCCTGGGTTGGAGGCTACGATCACTACCCTCCCTAAACCGGGGAAGTCCCCCACAGTCCCAGGCAATTTTAGACCTATAGCACATTTGAACTGTGATGTCAAGCTCTTCACAAAGATTCTGGTGTCACCTTTGAAATTGATTATTCCATCACTGATCTGTCCGGACCAGGTAGGGTTCGTGGCTGGACGCGAGGCAAAAGATGGTACAAGGAGAATGCTGGATTTGATAGGGGTAGCGGAGCTTTCTGGTGTCCCCAGTGCATTCCTGTCACTGGATGCTGAAAAAGCGTTTGACAGGGTGCACTGGGGATATTTACAGGCTGTCTTGACTAAATTTGGCTTTATGGGTCCCATTTTTTCAGCAATTAGTTCAATGTATTCGACTCCCTGTGCTAGGGTACTGTCGTTGGGTTTCTTGTCTGGAATATTCCAAATAACAAACGGAACACGACAAGGCTGCCCCCTATCCCCCATTATATTTGCACTATGTATGGAACCGTTGGCTGAGCGCATAAGATTAGATTCCAATATCTCGGGGATCAAAGTGGGCCCGGTAACACATAAAGTGGGACTTTATGCAGACGATGTAATAATCTTGTGTGTGAATATTGGGCCATCGTTCTCAGCTGTCATGTCCGTGCCTGAGGAATTTGGTAAAATATCATATTACAAACTAAACCCTTCGAAATCCTTGATATATCCAGTTGCAGTCCCAGATGCACTGCGCAGATCTTTTGAGAATAGATTCTCCTTTAAGTGGATGCCAGACGGTATCCCATACTTAGGAATTACACTAAGAAGCTCCCAAAATGCAGTGGATAATAACTTCTCTAATCTAGCTTAAACTATTAAATCTGAGTTAGATAAACTTCATAATATTATGACCTCATGCATAGCGAGAATCAATATTTTTAAAATGATAATACTTCCCAAAATTATCTATTTCTTTAGGTGCATCCCTTTTCTGTTACTTCAACGAATGGCCAATCATTATATCTGGGCACATAAACAGCCAAGGATAGCGAGAAACATATTATATTATCCATATCATCTTGGAGGGACGGGCATGCCGAACCTCTTGGCATATCACAGAGCATCTGTTCTAACTGGACTCAGGGACTGGTGGCATATGGACAGGGACCACAGATGGCTTCAAATTGAAATATACTATGCTAAAAGGAACTCTCCTCACCTAGTTTTGGAAGCTGAAGCTATTAAGATTAGCCAGTATACACCAGGTTTGCCAACAATGGTAGCCGCATTACAGTATTGGAGGAAATTAGCCCCGTCCCTAATTAAAATCCCCCTAAGTATTGTGTCTCTGAGAGCTCTTGAGGGACATATTCCATATGTAGACTTACAAGTGTGGATAACGGCGGGGATTAGGAACCTTCAGGACTTGATGGGGAGCTCGGGGATTCTGCCCTTTGATCACTTAGCATCCAAACACCCAGGTATACGCAGATATTTCTATCAATACTTACAGATACGCCATCTTTTGTCAACTTCACCGGAATCACCCTTTTTTAACTCCAAAATAGATCGCAGAGCTAATGGATATTTCTTAATACCAGAATCTGGCCCCAAAGGAGTGTCCATCCTATACAAGGCTCTGAATGCTCCTGATGTGGATATAAAACTTCCTTATATGTCTCTCTGGGATCGTTCACTGGGTATATCACTGGAGCCGGGGGCTTGGAGAGATGCTCTGGGAGAGGTGTTACGGGTCTCATCATGTCTTAACCATCTTGAACAATTGAAAAAAATTCACCTTCGTTGGTATAGGTTTCCGGTACAAGTGGCTCACTTTGGCCCGGACCAATCCCCATTATGTTGGAGGAGATGTGGGCTTTGGGGGACACTAGAACACATGTGGTGGGACTGTCCAGCTCTGAATAATCTATGGAAGGACATTGCCAAATTAATACTAGAAGTCCTTGGGGTAGGCCTGACGCTGTCTCCTAGCCTGGTAATTTTACATATTGGAACAGAGGAGTTTCCGCATATGATTAGGGGGGCCTTATCTCACATACTGATAGCAGTTAGATTGCTAGTGGCGGCTAAATGGAAATGTGCTACAGTTCCGACCATTACAGAAGTAGTTGAAAAAATTAACTTTCACTGGGAACATGAACTAGCCCTTACACAAACAACCTCTGCAAAAAAGAAGACTCAGTGTATATGGGATCCCTGGCTGCAAAGCCGGTACTCAAATGTGTCGAGGTCATGTGATGTATAACATACGTTTGAAAACTGGTTCTACTGTTTTAGTGTGTGGAGTTTGGGTCCTACCTTTGAAATACATTCGATGGCAAGAGACTTATTACACTATCATTCCGGGAGATAAGCCTGACTTTTTTTTTCTGTTTTAATTTTAATGCAAGACATTTACTGTATGTTAATGCTTATGTCTTCTTCTGACATGTTATGTGGTAATGTTGTAGCACTGATGCTTTTTATGTCAGTTTTTGTTTGTCATTTTTAAACACCAATAAATAAGATTGGATAAAAAAAAGTAGTATTTCCTCACATATGGGTTATCGGTGTACTCAGGAGAAATTGCACAACAAATTGTATGGCGCAATTTCTCCTGTTACCCATATGAAAATGCAAAATTTGAGGCAAAAATAACATTTTTTTGTGGGAAAAATAAGATTTTATTATTTTCACGGCTCCAATGGGACATGACATCCGCTAATGATTCCAGCTAATTTTACATTCAAAAAGTCAAATGACACTCCTTCCTTTACAAGCTTTGCCGTACTTCCAAACAGTAGTTTTATACCTCATATAGGGTGTCAGGATAAATTGCACTACAAATTGTATGGTGCAACTTCTCCTGTTACCCTCATGAAAAGTCAAAGTTTTTTTCACAAATAAACGCAAGTTATATCAAAGAAATATTACCACTATCATGAAGTACAATATGTCACAAAAAAAATTCTCAGAGTCACCGGGATACGTTAACGTGTTCCAGAGTTATGACCTCATAAATTGACAGTGGTCAGAAATGTAAAAATTGGCCTGGTCATTAATGTGCAAACCACCTTCGGGGTAAAGGGGTTAAACATTTATTGTTTTTCTATTCATCTGTTTTTAAGAGCTACTGTAATAGATAATACCCACTTCTGTGAAGTGCCAATACAGCATATATTCACAGAGTTTACAATTTAGGCCGGTGTCACACTAGAGAGAAATACAGACAAGTGAGAGGCGTTAAAAAAATGCATTGCACACGGACCAATGATTCTCTATGGGGTAGCTCCCATCAGCCGTATTTTTGTCACATATTTTTTACGGGCGGAGCCATTCGCAGCATGCTGCGATTGTCAGCTTACTACGACCGTAGTACGCCAATGCAAGTCTATGGGTGTGCAAAAAAATGCATTACACACGGAACACATGTGTGGCTTGCGAGAAATACGCACCCGGTGTCCTTTAAAAAAGCCGGCAATTTAGTGCGCGATACAGTAAAATCACACTGACAGGTTTAATAAAGAAACGTAAGAATAGATATAGACACATAGAATACATATACATATATATATGCAGGGGCTGGCTGGCACTTTTCAACCTGGGGGGCAATCACAAAGCAATGGCCCTCGAATTGTGGTGGCCCACCTCTGCCCTGCTTATCTCTGGCCACTGCATTAAAGCAGCAGCGATGACAAGCTTTAAAGACAGGCTGGTACATAGATATGGGAACAGAACAAAGCTTGCTGCATAGATATGGGAGCAGAACCAAGCTTACTGCCTACATAGATACTGTAACAGAAGCAAGCTAACTACATAGACACAAGAATGGAACCAAGATTACTACATAGATAAGGGAACTGAAACAAGCTTACTACAGAGATAAGGGAGCAGAACCGAGCTTACTACAGAGATAAGCGAGTAGAACTGAGCTTACTACAGAGCTATGGGAGCAGAACCGAGCTTACAAGAGAGATATGGGAGCAGAAATGAGCTTACTACAGAGCTATGGGAGCAGAACCGAGCTTACAAGAGAGATATGGGAGCAGAAATGAGCTTACTACAGAGATATGGGAGCAGAACAGAGCTTACTCCAGAGATATGGGAGCTGAACCGAGATTACTAAGTCTACTACATAAATACGGGAACAATACCAAGCTTACGGCATACATATGGTACCAGAATCTAGATTACTACATCGATACAGTACCAGAACCAAGCTTACTGCTTAGATATGGTACCATAACTGAGCTTACCTTCAAACATACAACTCCAGAAACACAGACACGTAAACACACAGTATGCAGGGGCGTTGCTAGGGCCCTAAAAGACCAGGGGTCCAAGCCCCAAAGTGCATGTTTCCCCATATGACCCCCCCTATATCCATATAAAATAGCATCTGTACATATGTAATTACAGTATATCACTGTTGCTAGCCAACAACACACAATGCAAAGACCAATATTATCAAAATGACTACTACAAAAGACCAAACAATACGGCTACACAATGTCCACTACCATCATCACTACACAGAGAATACATAAAAATATGACCATTACCTCTACATAACAAAACACTATTTACAAAGACCAATGACACCACTATACACCTTCTACTACATAATGACTGAAACACATTAACCAGTTACTAAATAAAAAAAATAAAAACACTGCTAAAAAGAGCAATATTACCACCTTACAGTAACTGTATATTGGTAGATACCAGTCCCACAGAACACACAGTACAGTGATTACAGTACAGTTTAACTTACACATGACGTTCTTTCTGATTCAGGTTGTTCACTTTTCCAGTCTATTCCATCTGGCCCAGACCTCCATTACCACTTCTCCAGTCACAGCTTGTCTACACAGATTACAACGAAAACACATTTAAAGTGACGTCGCCATCAATTTCCAACCTACAAAAACTTCCCACTCTGGGTGCACTTGCGGTGTGGAGCACTGACCCCAATATTTAAAAAATTGTGCCATTATTAGGATTACTCCCTCCCCAAAAAATTAAAATGTCCCATAGAAAGTATTAATGCCCCTACTGTGCAAAGGCCTATATTCTATATAATATCCCAAGTGCCCCCTTCCAGCAACAAATACCCTTGAGTGTCCACTTAAAGTTAATAATGCCCCACCAGCAAAAATGAATAATGGGACCTGAGTGCCCCTATCAAAACTAATAATGTCCCTTTTTATAACAAATAATGTCCTCTGAGTACCCACACAGCTCTGTATATACAGAATGATGGTTCTACAGCCCTCAATACACAATATGATGGCCCCCAATGCCCTTTATAATACATTGAGGACCCCAGAGCTCCCTATATATAGTAAAATGGCTACATAGCCCCTATATACAATATGATGTCCCCACTGCCCCCTATATATAGTATGAAGGTCCTCACTGTCCTATACATATTATACAGTGGGGAAAAAAGTATTTAGTCAGCCACCAATTGTACAAGTTCCCCCCCTTAAAAAGATGAGAGAGGCCTGTAATTGACATCATAGGTAGACCACAACTATGATAGTCAAAATGAGAAAACAAATCCAGAAAATCACCTTGTCTGATTTAGCAAGATTTATTTAGCAAATTATGGTGGAAAATAAGTATTTGGTCACCTAAAAACATGCAAGATTTCTGGCTCTCACAGACCTGTAACTTCTTTAAGAGGCTCCTCTGTCCTCCACTTATTAGGCCTGTTTCACACTTCCGTTTTTGACCATCAGTCAAAATCCGCCGTTTTTGCAAAAAAACGGATCCGCTTTTTTTGGCGGATCCGTTTTTCTCCCCCATAGATTTGTATTACCGGCGGATCTTGACGGATGGCCATCCGTTGGATCCGTTTTTTTGCGGATCCGACAATTTTTTTGCGTCCGCCGAGATGCCTGGACGGGCCATGTAATGTTTTTTGTGCTGAAGGATCCACATTTTTATAGTGTGCATGCCCGGAGGAATGAAGTCAGGCGGAAATTTAACCCTGAAATCATTTCTGGCGGACAGAAAAAATCTCTCTCTCTCTCTCGCTCTCTCTCTCTCTCTCTCTCTCTCTCCCTTCCCGGACAGCGGTTCCTTTAAAATTTTTCATTCGGCGGATCCGTCAAAAAAAAAGGTCCGGTACCATCCGTTCTCTTCAGTTAACAACTGATCCGCTTTCCGCCATTTTGGCGGATTTTAACTGACACAAAAAAACTGATGTGTGAAACAGGCCTTACCTGTAGTAATGGCAGCTGTTTGAACTTTTTATCAGTATAAAAGACACCTGTCCACAACCTCAAACAGTCACACTCCACTATGTTGAAGACCAAAGAGTTGTCGAAGGACACCAGAAACAATATTCTCCCTCGATCTGGGGCTCCACATAAGATCTCACCCCGTGGGGTCAAATTGATCACAAGAATGGTGAGCAAAAATCCCAGAACCACACAGGGGGACCCAGTGAATGACCTGCACAGAGCTGGGACCACCGTAACAAAGGCTACCATCAGTAGCACTCTAGGCCACCAGGGACTCAGATCCTGCAGTGCAAAACGTGTCCCCCTGCCAGTATATGTCTGGGCCCGTCTGAAGTTTGCTAGAAGGCATTTGGATTATCCAGAAGAGGATTCTGAGAATGTCATATGGTCTGATGAAACCAAAGTAGAATTGTTTGGTAGAAACAAAACTCGACGTGTTTTGAGAAGACAGACTGCTGAGTTACATCCAAAGAACATCATCATACCTACTGTGAAGCATGGGGATGGCAACATCATGCTTTGGGGCTGTTTCTCTGCAAAGGGACCAGGACGACTGATCCGTGTAGATGAAAGAATGAATGGCGCCATGTATTGTGAAATTTTGAGTACAAACCTCCTCCCATCAGCAAGGGCATTGAAGATGAAACATGGATGGGTCTTTCAGCATGATAATGATCCCAAGCACACCCCCAGGGCAACGAAGGAGTGGCTTCGTAAGAAGCATATGAAGATCCTGGAGTGGCCTAGCCAGTCTCCAGATCTCAACCCCACAGAAAACCTTTGGAAGGATTTGAAAGTCCGTGTTGCCCAGGGACAGGCCCAAAACATCACTGCTCTAGAGGAGATCTGCATGGAAGAATGGGCCAACATACCACCAACAGTGTGTGCCAACCTTGTGAAGACTTTGATAATTCATTTGACATCTCTGTCATTGCCAACAAAGGATATATAACAAAATATTGAGATGAACTTTTATTAATGAACAAATACTTATTTTCCACCATAATTTGCAAAATAAATCTTGCCAAATCAGACAAGGTGATTTTCTGGATTTGTCTCCTCATTTTGACTCAAATACTTGTGGTCTACCTATGATGTCAATTACAGGCCTCTCATCTTTTTAAGTGGGAGAACTTGCACAATTAGTGGCTGACTAAATACTTTTTCCCCCCACTGTGTGTGTGTGTGTGTGTGTATATATATACACACACACACGCACACACATTATGAAGGCCCTCACCCCCACCAATCCTCACATAGCGCCTCATCATCCCCCATCCCCCACACAGCCCCTCATTATCCCCCCATTCCCCGCACAGCCCCTCATCATCCCCTTCTCCGCACAGCCCCTCATCATCCCCCTTCTCCCAACAGCCCCTCATCCCTCCTTCTCACCACAGCCCCTCATCATCCCCCTTCTCCCCACATCCCCTCATCATCTCACCACAGCCCCCCTTCTCCCCACAGCCGCTCATCCCCCCTTCTCCCCACAGCCCCTCATCATCCCCCCTTCTCCCCACAGCCCCTCATCATCTTGCCACAGCCCCCCTTCTCCCCACAGTCCCCCACAGCCCCTCATTATCCCCCCATTCCCCGCACAGCCCCTCATCATCCCCCTTCTCCCGACAGCCCCTCATCATCCCTCCTTCTCCCCACAGCCCCTCATCATCCCCTACTCTGCACAGTCCCTCATCATCCCCCATCTCCCAACAGCCCCTCATCCCTCCTTCTCACCACAGCCCCTCATCATCCCCCCTTCTCCCCACAGCCCCACATCATCCCCCTTCTCCCCACAGCCGCTCATCCCCCCTTCTCCCCACAGCCCCTCATCATCCCCCCTTCTCCCCACAGCCCCTCATCATCTTGCCACAGCCCCCCTTCTCCCCACAGTTCCTCATCATCCCCCCTTCTCCCCACAGCCCCTCATCACCCCCCTTCTCCCCACAGCCTGTTATGATTGAGTCACCGTAGGAGGCAAAAACAGAAATGCTAGCTAAGTCCAGAAAACCAGAGAAGTTGGCAGCTATCGGATTGCAGACCCCTGAACCTATCAACACAACTAGCAGTAGCCGTGGGGGGTTCCTACGATGCCCTAGACCCCTCGATCACAGACGGAGAATTAAATAGGCCTAAAGAAAGAAAGGGGAAATCTAAACTGCCCCAGAGCAGACCCCAAAGCAATAGGCAGCCCCCAACATATAATGATGGTGAAGCAAGATGAAAATACTAACACAGACAGAAAGATAGACTGAGCAAAGAGGGGCCCAAGCTAACTAAATAGAAAAGGACAGGAAGGCTGCTGTCTGCAATCCGTGAAAAACCCTATGAAAATAAGAGCCAACAGACTGACAGTGAAAAAGGCCCTGAAGACGCTAGGCTTCAAAAAAGCTATGTCAGTACTCAGGAATATACTGAAGACAGAGCTACAGGCAAAAGGAGATTCAGCTCACCCCAGCAGGGAATGGCAGAATACTGAAAAGCAAGGAAAACAAAAAACAAAACAAAAAGCTAACAGGCAAAAGAGAAACTTAGCTTTAGAGGAGCAGGAATCAGACTGGTGTCTTAGAAGTCCACAGAGAAATCACCCGCAGGGCAGAAGGGCGTCAGCAGCCTTATATCCAGTCGGTGACTCCACTCAGCCAGTTATCCTCATTAGACTCAGGTGCCTGATAATCAGGCTCATTACCTTCCTTTACCAGAATAGGGAGTTCACCAGACCCCAGTGACGAAGGGGAAAATGAACTCACAACAGTACCTCCCCCTTGAGGAGGGGTCACCGAACCCTCAACCACGCCACCAGGGCGATCAGGGTGAGCCCGATGAAATGCACGCACCAATCTTTTGGCATGAATATCAGAGGCAGAGACCCTGGAATTTTCCTCCTGACCATAACCCTTCCACTTAACCAAATACTGGAGTCTCCGTCTAGCCAGACGGGAATCCAGTATTTTCTCTACCTCATATTCCATGTTACCTTCAACCAATACAGGGTCTGGAGGTGTCACCCCAGGAACAACTGGTTCAACAAACCTCTTCAACAAGGACTTATGGAACACATTATGGATTTTAAATGTGACAGGAAGAGCCAAACGAAAAGAGACCGGATTAATAATCTCCAAAATCTTGTAAGGTCCAATAAATCTAGGCTTAAACTTAGGAGAAGCCACCTTCATAGCAATATTTTTTGATGATAACCACACCATATCACCAATTTTAAACTGGGGACCAATGGTCCAATGTCGATTGGAAAACCGCTGGGCCTTTTCCTGGGAGAGAGATAACTTATCCACCACTTGGTCCCAGATCTGGTGCATTCTCTCTACCACAGTGTCAACACCTGGGCAGGCAGAAGGCTCCACCTGCCCTGAAGAAAATCGAGGATGAAACCCAAAGTTACAAAAAAAAGTGACATCAAAGTGGCAGAACTAGCTCTATTATTTAAAGCAATTTCGGCCAAGGGCAAAAACGAAACCCAATCATCCTGATCAGCAGAAATAAAACATCTCAAATACGACTCCAAGGTCTGGTTTGTTCTCTCTGTCTGCCCATTGGTCTGAGGGTGAAAAGCAGAGGAGAAGGACAACTGAATTCCCAGCTTGGAACAGAAAGTCCTCCAAAATCTAGACACAAACTGAACTCCTCTGTCAGACACAATGTTCTCAGGAATCTCGTGTAAGTGAACCACCTGTTGCAAAAACAGGGGCACCAACTCAGAGGAAGATGGCAACTTAGGGAGTGGTACAAGATGAACCATCTTAGAGAACCTATCACAAATCACCCAAATAACAGTCATTCTTTGAGAGACCGGCATATCAGAGATGAAATCGATTGAAATATGGGTCCATGGCCTCCTGGGGACCGGCAAAGGCATCAACAACCCACTAGAGCGAGAACAAGATTTAGACCGGGAGCAAGTCCCACAGGACTGCACAAAATTCCTGACATCATGAGACAAGGTGGGCCACCAAAAAGAGCGACTCACCAGATCTCTAGTTCCAAAAATACCTGGATGACCAGCCAATGCAGAGCAATGAACTTCAGACATCACTCTCTTCTTCCACTGGTCAGGAACATACAACTTTCCACTGGGACAACGCTCAGGTTTGTCCTCCTGGAACTCTTGCAGAGCAAGTCTCAAATCGGGCGAGATGGCAGAAAGAACTACCCCTTCGCCTAAGATGGTAGCAGGCTTGGTCACCACAGGAGAATCAGCAAAGAAACTCCTAGAGAGGGCATCTGCCTTGACATTCTTAGTTCCAGGAAGAAAAGAGACCACAAAATCAAAACGTGTAAAAAACAAGGCCCACCTAGCCTGTCTAGGGTTCAAGCGTTTAGCCGACTCTAGGTAAATCAAATTCTTGTGGTCAGTGAGGACCACGACTTGATGTTTAGCTCCCTCCAACCAATGTCTCCACTCCTCAAATGCCCATTTCATGGCCAACAGTTCCCGATTCCCCACATCATAGTTACGTTCAGATGGAGAGAACTTTCGGGAAAAGAAAGCACAGGGATTCATTTTAGATGTTACAGGATCCTTTTGGGACAAAACAGCTCCTGCACCAATCTCAGAAGCATCCACCTCTACCTGGAACGGGAGTGAGACATCAGGTTGCCGCAAAACCGGGGCGGAGGTAAATCTTCGCTTCAGCTCCTGAAAGGAAGCAACAGCCTCAGGAGACCAATTCAGCACATCAGCACCCTTCTTAGTCAGATCAGTCAATGGCTTGGCAATACTAGAAAATTTTGCTATAAATTTCCGATAAAAATTAGCAAAACCCAAAAACTTCTGGAGGGCCTTCAAAGAAGTGGGCTGAACCCAATCATAAATGGCCTGTACCTTGGCCGGGTCCATTTCAATAGTTGACGGAGACAAAATAAATCCCATAAATGAAATCCTCTGTACTCCAAAAAGGCATTTCGATCCTTTGACATACAGGGAATTCTCCCTCAAGATCCGGAACACAGTCCGAATATGTTCCACATGAGAATCCCAATCCTTGGAGAAGATCAAAATATCATCCAGATAGATAATCAAAAATTTATCGACAAAGTCTCGGAAAATATCGTTCATGAAGCACTGGAAGACAGAAGGGGAATTAGTGAGCCCAAAAGGCATCACCAGGTACTCAAAATGTCCCTCCGGAGTATTAAACGCCGTCTAAAATTCATCCCCCTGCTTAATGCGGATAAGATTATACGCCCCCTGAGGTCAAGCTTGGTAAACCAGCAAGCACCTCTAACTCTAGAGAATAGATCCGAAATCAGGGGTAACGGATATTGATATTTAATAGTAATTTTATTGAGGGCACGATAATCAATACAAGGCCTTAAAGAACCATCCTTTTTGGCCACAAAAAAAAACCCGGCACCTAAGGGTGAAGAGGATGGTCTAATATGACCCTTCTCCAACGCCTCCTTAATATAGGGCCGCATAGCCTCATGCTCGAGTACAGATAAATTGAAGAGCCGACCCTTGGGAAATTTACACCCCGAGCTTAGTTCAATTGCACAGTCATAACTCCTATTAGGAGGCAAGGACGCAGACTCATTCTCACTAAATACATCATAAAAGTCCACGAAATAGTCAGGAACATCATGCGACTGAGGAGAGGTGGAAAAAACCGGAGCCTCACTAAAGGCACACCGACAACCCCAACTCACCACAGACACAGATTTCCAATCCAAAACTGGATTATGAATTTGCAACCAGGGAAACCCCAGAACAACGGCATCATGCAGACCATGCAATACCAAAAATATGCAATTTTCTTGATGTTCTGGGGCGACCCGCATGACCACTGGGGTCCAAAACTGAGGTTTATTTTTAGCCAAAGGAGTAGCATTAATCCCCCTCAAAGGGATAGGCGTCTGCAGAGGTGTCATCGGAAATCCACAACGTTTAGCAAAATCCAAGTCCATTAGGTTTAGCGCTGCTCCCGAATCCACAAAAGCCTTGGTGGAAAATGTGGACAGGGAGCAGATCAGAGTAATTGCCAGAAGAAACTTAGGTTGAACACCACCAACAGAAAACGTGTGTGCAAAGCATTTCTCTCATTTAGGACAAACAGAAATAATATGCGAGGCATCTCCACAGAAAAAACACAGCTTATTACGCCTTCTGAACTCCTGACGTTGCGCCTTCGACAAAACTCTATCACATTGCATAGGTTCAGACGTCTGTTCAACCGGTGGCAACACCTCTCGTGCAATCCTGCATTCACGCAAACGCCGATCAACCTGAATGGCTAATGACATAGAATCGTCCAGACCAGAGGGAACAGGAAATCCCACCATAGTATCTTTTACGGCTTCTGACAAACCCTTCCGAAAGAGAGCAGCCAAGGCATTATCATTCCAGGTAGTAAGGACCGCCCACTTTCGGAACTTTTGACAGTACAACTCTGCAGAATCTCGACCCTGGTTCAATGCCAACAGGGTCTTTTCAGCCTGATCAATAGCATTAGGTTCGTCATACAACAACCCCAAAGCTTGAAAGAATGCGTTCACATTAGTCAGAATAAGATCATCTGGTTTCAAAGAAAACGCCCAATCCTGGGGATCGCCATGCAGCAAAGAGATGACAATTTTAACCTGCTGCGCGGAGCTCCCTGACGAGTTAGGCTTCAAGGCAAAAAATAATTTACAATTATTTTTGAAACTCAAAAATTTAGATCGATCCCCAAAAAATACATCAGGTGTAGGGATCTTTGGTTCAACAGCATGCGAACGAGCAAGGTAGGCGGAAATTCCCCGCACTTCCGCAGCGAGCTGCTCCACACGATCAGACAATTGCTTTATCTCCATTGAGAGAGAAAAAAAAAAAATTCCCCCTACGGCCTCAGAGATATAGAGGAAAGAATATACACACACCTTTTTTTTTTTTTTTTAAACACAATTCCTTCCTGCTATTAAGTACCCTAGGATCTACGGTATGGCGGGTGATTCTGTTATGATTGAGTCACCGTAGGAGGCAAAAACAGAAATGCTAGCTAAGTCCTAAGAAAACCAGAGAAGTTGGCAGCTATCGGATTGCAGACCCCTGAACCTATCAACACAACTAGCAGTAGCCGTGGGGGGTTCCTACGATGCCCTAGACCCCTCGATCACAGACGGAGAATTAAATAGGCCTAAAGAAAGAAAGGGGAAATCTAAACTGCCCCAGAGCAGACCCCAAAGCAATAGGCAGCCCCCAACATATAATGATGGTGAAGCAAGATGAAAATACTAACACAGACAGAAAGATAGACTGAGCAAAGAGGGGCCCAAGCTAACTAAATAGAAAAGGACAGGAAGGCTGCTGTCTGCAATCCGTGAAAAACCCTATGAAAATAAGAGCCAACAGACTGACAGTGAAAAAGGCCCTGAAGACGCTAGGCTTCAAAAAAGCTATGTCAGTACTCAGGAATATACTGAAGACAGAGCTACAGGCAAAAGGAGATTCAGCTCACCCCAGCAGGGAATGGCAGAATACTGAAAAGCAAGGAAAACAAAAAACAAAACAAAAAGCTAACAGGCAAAACAGAAACTTAGCTTTAGAGGAGCAGGAATCAGAAGTCCACAGAGAAATCACCCGCAGGGCAGAAGGGCGTCGGCAGCCTTATATCCAGTCCGTGACTCCACTCAGCCAGTCATCCTCATTAGACTCAGGTGCCTGATAATCAGGCTCATAACCTTCCTTTACCAGAATAGGGAGTTCACCAGACCCCAGTAACGAAGGGGAAAATGAACTCACAACAACAGCCCCTCATTATCCTCCCTTCTCCCCACAGCCCCTTATCATCCCCCCTTCTCCCCACAGCCCTTTATCACCTTGCCACAGCCCCTCATCTCCCCACAGCCCCTCATCACCCCCCTTCTCTACACAGCCCCTTATCATCTTGCCACAGCCCCTTATCATGTTGCCACAACCGCTCATCTCCCCACAGCCCCTCATCATCCCTTCTCCCCACAGCCCCTTATCATCTTGCCACAGCCCCTCATCTCCCCACAGCCCCTCATCATCCCCCCTTCTCCCCACAGCGCCTTATCATCTCCCCTTCTCCCCACAGACCCTTATCATCTTGCCACAGCCCCTCATCTCCCCACAGTCCCTTATCACCCCCCTTCTCCCCACAGCCCCTCATCATCCCTTCTCCCCACAGCCTCTTATCATCCCCCTTCTCCCCACAGCCCCTTATCATTTTGCCACAGCCCCTCATCTCCCCACAGCCCCTTATCTTCTTGCCACAGCCCCTCATCTCCCCACAGCCCCTCACCATCCCTTCTCCTCACAGCCCCCCATCATCCCCCTTCTCCCCACAGTCCCTTATCTCGCCACAGCCCCTCATCATCCCCCTTCTCCCCACAGCCCTTTATCATCTCCCCACAGCCCCTTATCTCACCACAGCCCCTCATCTACCCACAGCCCCTCATCATCCCTTCTCCCCACTGTCCCTCATCATCCCCCTTCTCCCCACAGCCCCTCATCATCCCTTCTCAGCACACACAGCTCCTCATCACCCCCCCTTTCTCTTCACAAAGCCCCTCATCATCCCCCCATTCCCCGCACAATCTTCCCTTTGCAGGCCCACTCAAGTAGTATCAACCCCTTTCGAAAATACATCCTCAGGGTCCTCACACCAAGTCCTGTATCCTCACTCCCATTTGCAGCACCTCAATCCTCTCCTCACAGGGCTCCATGCTGCAGCCCCTCAGTTTCCTTCTCCAGCAGCCTTGCCAAAACACAGCTTCACGTCCTGCTATTGGATCATCACTGGACTGAAGGAGGCCCTGCCCCTTCCAGTGACATCATTACCTGAAGAAATCAGCTCTGATCTTCTAGACACAAACCCTGCTGCCAGCCGCATCACACAGACAGTACTGTGCAGCACAGCAGACACGGCCACATGCAGTTTGCTGTGTGCAGCCATCAGGAGGCCGGCCCTGCACAGCTGCTGGGTGAGTGGCCCGGGGGGCATTTGCTTCCCTGCCACCTGGCCCAGCCCTCCCCTGTATATATGCATTCTATGTGTCTATATCTATTTTTTCGTTTGTGTTTGAAAACCTGTCATTGGGCTCCATTATATGTCTATTTTGCAAGCCTGCGAGAAATTCTCGGCATAAGGATGCCATATGGATTACATACGGATGCTTACATGGGAAAAATACGCGGCCACACCCTGACAATGGATGACATACGGATCACTATTTAGGGACCATTTATGTGTATTACTGCCGTACAATACGGTCCGTATTTTTATACGTTGTGTGTGACGCCGGCCTTACAGGCAAAAAAGAGAGGACCTCGCTTACCATAAGAGATTACTCTCTACAGGAGAGAAAGGATGTCGCTTATTATAAGAGATTAAACTCTACAGGAGAGGGAGACTTAGGCCGGGATCACACATGCGAGAAACTCGAACGAGTCTTGCATGTTAATACACGGCACTGCCGCTGGCACTCGGGAGCAGAGCGTGCAGCTGCATAGAAATACATGCAGCCATATGCTCCTGTCCGAGTGCCAGCAGCTGTGTCCGGTATTAACATGCGAGACTCATCCGAGTTTCTCGCATGTGTGATCTCAGCCTTACTTAGTGACACTGGAGATGGAAAATACAAACTGTGCTTCACTTTGAACTGCTGATTTCTGATGGCCAAGGAAAAATGTTCACTAATCTCAAATTCAGCACGAACATCGCAAATTAATATTTGTGTTTGGTTTCCCGAGCAGTTTTACCCAAAGTCATTGAAATTCAATCACAGTTCGGTATCTCATTGCATTGACACTAATGCTTTTGTTATGACTTTGGCTAGGATAATGGTGCTGTATGATTAACGGAGGAGACGGGAGAATGTATTTGATGAAGAGAGGGGGTGTATTTAGGTCAGAGAAACTACGGAGTGTGTTTTTAATTTTTTAATTTTTTTTCTCTTTTGTTTAGGTCAGAGGAACTACAGGGTGTGTTTTTATTTTTTTATTTTTTTTCTATATAATAACTTCATGTGTGTATATTCTGGCAGCCAATCAGGGTGCAGAAACCATCCACAACATCATGACGCAAGGTATTCTGTGATTTGCTGCCAAAGTCACACATCCCAGTCCATATAAAACATGTTGCTTCACTGGTGCCATTTTCTCAGTGCCCGAGTGCAGAGAAACCGCTCCTTATAGTGCTTCTGTTGCTGAAAGTGAACTTGTCAGATTTATAGGATTCTGTCATGTGTGAAATCAATCTTCCAGCATCTAGCTAGATTTTACTAAAACTCTGTTGCAGTCTCAGAAGGAATAATTTGGTTATCCAAATTGTTTGTGATAAAACTGTGTTGCAGTGTGTAGCAACCCTGCTGGCATCACTGGATGGCCTCCCATCCCCCACACACCAACTTACTCACTGCTCCAGGTTATGCTGTGATTTCTGTCTGCTGCCAGCCCCATGCTCTGTGCCTTTTGCTTCCTTTCTGCTCTCTGCATGCTTCCTTGCTGTGTGCAAAGGGGGGCGGCAAGATGTGAGATTCTATGAGCTGTCCCAGGCCAAAGGTGTAAATGGAGAAGAGCAGGGATCCTAGGACCGAACCTTGGGATACACCCAGTTAGGAGGTGAGATGAGGGGGTAGTATGTGTGTGGGAGATGCTGAATGTCCGGTCAGTTTGGTATGACGAGATCCAACATAGGGCCAAGTCTGCGATGCCAAGAGATGATAATGTCTGTAGTAATAGGGAATGGTCCACTGTGTAAAAGGTAGAGGAAAGGTCCAGGAGGAGTACAGAGTAGTGTCGCTTGGCTTTTTGCAGTTAGTAGGTCATTGGTGACTTTAGTTAGGGAAGTTCCAACGGAGTGATGCAGCCGGAAGCCAGATTGAAGCTGTCAAAGAGGGAGCAGGAGGAGAGGTGGGAGGACAGTTCAGAATGGATGTTTTGTTTCAGTAGTTTTGAGGCATAGGGCTGAAGTGATATGGGCCGATAGCGAGATACAGAGGATGGGTCAAAAGATGTAGTCCCATCGGACGATGCCTGCACACACACACAGCCCCCGGCAGGCCCGCACAGACCCCCGGCAGCCCACACAGACCCCCGGCAGTCCCGTACAGACCCCCGGCAGGCCCACACAGACCCCCGGCAGCCCGCACAGACCCCCAGCAGCCCGCACAGACCCCAGCAGGCCCGCAGCCCACATAGACCCCTGGCTGGCCAGCACAGACCCACGGCAGCCCGCACAGACCTCCGGCAGGCCCGCACAGACCCCCGTCAGGCCCACACAGACCCCTGGCAGGCCCGCACAGACCCACGGCAGGCCCGCACAGACCCCCGAGAGGCCCGTACAGACCCCGCCTGCACACACACACACGCACAGTCTCCGCCCACGCACCGCCCACACTCTTCCCCCTCCCGAACTGGATGTGCAAGGAAAGAAAGGGTTTATTTTCATTCCGATATTTGTGCCCCATTGACTTGCATGGGTTTCCGGTATCGGAATCGGAGATACCCGATATTTTTGGGGTATCGGTCCGATCCAATCCGATCCGATATTTCCCGATATCTGAAGGTATCGCTCAGCACTATTAATTCTACATGAAGGAAAACAACTAAGAATAATGTAGAATGTATTGGGGGAGGTGGAGGAGACATTAAAGGCATAGAGGTTTAGCCCAATCAATTTTTTTTAAGACATTTGGAGTTACAAATATATTGACTATGTTAAGCTTTTTTATATTTTGTCAGATATTTATGTTTCACTACAGAAGTACGAGTCGATGGGCACCTAGGGAACAGTGACCACAATATAATACAATTCCACTTGTCCTTCAGTAAGGTGCCCTGGAAGGGGGTTACAAAAACGCTGAATTTCTGGAAAGCAAAGTTTGATCAGCTTAGAGAGGACCTTCGCCGAATTGATTGGGACAATGTCCTCAAAAGTAGGAGCACAGAAAATAAATGGGAAATATTTAAATCAGTTTTACACACCCACTACGAGCTAGCCATACCGTACAGAAATAAAAGGGCTAGGAACAGGAGAACACCAATGTGGCTAAATAAGGATGTAAAAAGGGCAATAAAGAACAAGAACAAGGCATTTAAGAAGCTAAAACAATAAGGCAATGAAGAAGCATTAAAAAGTTATAGAGAAAAAAATAAAATGTGTAAAAAACAAATACATTTAGCAAAGGTGGAAACTGAGAGACTCATTGCTAAGGAAAGTAAAACAAACCCCAAACTATTCTTTAATTATATAAACAGTAAAATGATTAAAATTGATGGTGTTGGCCCTTTAAAGAACAATGAGGGTGAAATCATAGAGAGCGATGTGGGAAAAGCAAATGTTTTAAATACTTTTTTCTCAACAGTGTTCAAACAGGAAAAGGATTTGCCAGGGGAAATGCAGAGTGATAAAGTAAACTCCCCATTTAGTATTACCTGCCTAACCCAGGAAGAAGTGCAGAACCGCCTTAGTAAGATTAAAATTGACAAATCACCAGGCCCTGATGGCATTCACCCTCGGGTATTAAGGGAGTTAAGTAATGTGATAGACAGGCCTCTATTCCTTATATTTAAAGACTCTATAGAAACAGGGTCTGTTCCTTTTGATTGGCGGTAAGCAAATGTGGTACCAATATTCAAAAAGGGGTATAAAAGGGAACCTGGAAACTATAAGGCCGGTAAGCTTAACATCTGTTGTGGGTAAAATTTTTGAAGGGTTTCTAAGGGATACCATTATGGAATATCTCAATGTTAATAAATGTTTAACTCCATATCAACATGGATTTATGAAGGATCGCTCCTGTCAAACTAACCTGATCAGCTTCTATGAGGATGTAAGCTCTCAAATGGACCAAGGAGAATCATTGGATGTCATTTATCTTGACTTCTCTAAAGCATTTGACACTGTCCCACATAAAAGATTGGTAAGTAAGATGAGAAAGATTGGGCTAGGGGAAAATGTGGTGTGTAGATGGGTAGGTAGCTGGCTTAGTGATAGAAAACAAAGAGTGGTTATTAATGGGGCATACTCAGATTGGGCCAGGGTTACTAGTGGGGTACCACAGGGCTCTGTATTGGGCCCCCTACTATTTAATATATTTATTAATGATCTAATGGATGGCTTACACAGTAAAATATCAGTATTTGCAGATGATACAAAGCTATGTAAGGTAGTTAACACAAAGGAGGACAGTTTGCCACTACAGACAGATTTGAGTAAATTGGAGAATTGGGCTGAAAAAATGGCAAATGAGGTTTAACACAGATAAGTGTAAGGTTATGCACATGGGAGGGAGAAACAGATGCTACAATTACTTACTAAATGGGAAACTGCTGGGGAAATCAGACATGGAAAAAGAGTTAGGCATCTTAGTCAATAAGAAGCTAAATTGGAGTGCCCATTGTCAGGCAGCTGCCACCAAAGCAAATAGGGACATAGGATGCATTAGAAGAGGTCTGGGGACACGAGATGAAAACATAATTCTCCCTCCGTACAAATCACTCGTCAGACCACACTTGGAGTATTGTGTGCAATTTTGGACGCCGGTGCTCAAGAAAGACATTACTGAACTTGAAAGGGTTCAAAGGCGGGCTACTAAAATGATAAATGGAGTTGGTTCACTACAATACCCAGAAAGGTTATCAAAATTAGGTCTATTTACTCTAGAAAAGAGAAGACTTAGGGGAGACCTAATATGTATGTACAAGTATATCAGAGGGCAATACAGAGATCTCTCCAATGAACTGTTTGTACCAAGGACTGTGACAACATCAAGGGGGCATTCTCTTCGTTTGGAGGAAAGACAATTTCTGCACCAGCATAGAAGAGGGTTCTTCATGGTAAGAGCAGTGAGGCTCTGGAATTCTCTTCCTGCGGAAGTGGTGATGGCCAACTCACTGAATGAATTTAAGAAAGGAATGGATGCTTTTCTTGTGAGTAACAGTATAGAAGGTTACGAATAACAATATTATAGGTAGATGATTGACCCAGGTTAGGGGAAGGAATTTTTTTCCCTATGGAGAAAATTGGCTTCTACCCTGTGGGTTGCCTTCCCCAGGATCAACAATGAAGAACAGCTGCACTAAAAGTAGGCTGAACTAGATCGACATAAGGTCTTCCTTCAGCCTTCAAAACTATGTTACTATGTTATTATGTTACGTCCATGCTCTTCACCTTCTTTTTTACTTCTCCCACACTTTCTCCTTCATCATCCTCTTCAGGGTCATCTTCTTGGTCTTCTTCGGGGTGGTCTTCAGGGTCGTCGTCTCCGGGGTCGTCGTTTTCGGGGTTGTCGTCTTCTTCGGGGTGGTCTTCAGGGTCGTCTTCTTTAGGGTCATTGTCAGGGAGATCCAGAGTGAGAATCAAAAACCATTTCCACAAGCTTGAACTTGGAAAAGTAGCAGAAGGTACAAGAAAGCTGAGGAACTGCCGAGAACCAGCTGACGGTACTGGAACCCGGAGGGGAAGCAGAAGGAACAACAGCCAATGGCACAACCGTGGACCAGCTGACGGTGCTGGAACACAGTTACTAAGCTGGAGGTACCTGTGCTCCAAAGCCCTATCAAGGACCAGCAGATGTTGCTGGAACTCGGATACCGAGAAGGAGGCACCTAAGCCAAAGGCTCTGCCTGGAACCAGCTGATGTTACTGGAACCCAGGGGGACATATTCAAGATTGACTTCCAAAGAACCAGCTAATAATACTGGAACTCAGATAGGCAGCAGAAGGTACACATGAAAAAAAAAGTTGCATGGCCGCGAGCCGGCCGGAGTTACCGAAACCCACAGTCCTACAGGGGGAGCTTGTCCTATTGGCACTACGGAACCAGCCTTCATTGCCAGATCCCACAGCCCACATAGGAAGCACCTAAACTGCAGGCACCATAGAGTCGGCTTACCCGACCGCAACACGACAGTATTGGAGGCAAAGTGACGTTGACATTACCCAGAAACAGCTGGCGTGCTGGAACCAGACTGGGCAGGAGGGAGTACCCGTGCCAAAGACACTTCTGAGCAGAAACTGGTGGTGTTGGAGCCCAGGGTAAATAATAGAAACAGAGTGGAGACAGAGGCCTAATTGGAGCAAGTTTAATATCTGTAGTAGTGTGAATGTGGACAGAGCAGGAGAAATTGCCGGACACACAGCAGGGGATCAGCTGACGTTACTGAACCCCAATAACACTGGAGCATGTGTTGACTGTGCAGACGGCACTTATGAGTAGCAACTGGCGGTGTTGGAGCAAAGGGATTAAAGTTCAGGTGGTAGAAACATGAACACAACAGGAGACCTGGATACTGTTGCCAACCAATTATTTAATCTGGAAGAGGACTGGCAAATTCCTGCGAGATCCAGGCCTTGTTCATTTTCAGAAAAGTAAGCCGGTCAATGTTATCGGAGGATAGTCGCATGAGACGGTCTGTTGGTACACCACCTGCGGCACTAAAGACGCGTTCCGATAATACACTAGCTGCTTCTGCTCCCTCTTTGTGCAGGGGCTTCCTCCACTGCCTCGATGCACTGAGATGCTTTGTAAAGCACTAGCAGCACTGCTCTCAGGTGGAATGGAGAACATGATGGAATGCACCAGTGTGTCTTGTTACTCCCGTATTTTACGCTCCCGGTTCAACGGTGTTATGAGGCTTTGTAAGTTGTCCCGGTAGCGAGGATCTAGGAGGGTGTACACCCAATAATCAGCCGTGTTGAGAATGTGGGCGATGCGGCGGTCATTTCTCAGGCACTGCAGCATGAAATCAACCATGTGCTGCAGACTGCCAACTGGCCAAGATACGCTGTTCCCTACTTGAGGCGTCATCTCTGCCTGCTCTGCATCACCCCACCCTCGCTCTACATACTGACTACTAGAGCACTGTGTACCTCCCTCCTCTGGACAGATATCTTCCTCCTCCATTGACTCCTCCTCATCCTCCTCACAAAGTGTCCCCTGCCTAGGCCTTTGTGAGGAACCACGTTGCGCAGACTGTCCAGAAGCAGATGGCATTTGTGACTCCTCATCCTCCACCTCTTCCAAAACCTCCTCCCTTAGTGCTTGCAGTGTTTTTTCAAGCAGGCAGATAAGGGGGACAGTCTTGCTGACTAGTACATCATCTGCACTCGCCATCCGCTTGGAATCATCGAAGGCACACAAAACGTGGCAGATGTCCTTCATAGAGGCCCACTCAGTGGTGGTGAAGTGTGAACGGCGCGCAGTGCGACTTGTTTGCGCCTGATGCAGCTGTTACTCCATTACTGCTGCCTGCTGCTCACACAACCTCTCCAACATATGTAACGTTGAATTTCACCTGGTGGGTAGGTCACATATCATGCGATGTTCCGGAAGGCGAAATCGGCGCTGCAGAGCTGCAATACATGATCTTTCCATGCTGGAACGCCGCAAGTGAGCGCACTCTATGCGGACCTTGTGCAACAGTGCATCAAGATCCGGATAGTCCCTCAAAAAACTCTGCATGACCAAGTTGAGCACATGTGCCAGACATGGGGTGTGAGTGAGGTTGCCTAGGCCCAGAGCTGCCACCAGATTTCGGCCATTGTCACACACTACCATGCCTGGCTGGAGATTCGCTGGCACAAACCACACGTCGCTCTCCTGCTTGATGGCATTCCAGAGCTCCTGCGCTGTTTGGCTTCGATTCCCCAAAGAAATTAATTTCAATACGGCCTGTTCACGTTTGGCCACGGCTGTGCTCATATCAGTTGTAACAGGTAAGCGTTGACGGGTCAATGTGGAGGTAGACTGTGACGGCTCCTGCAGCACTGATTCAGAGGAACTGGAGTAAGAGGAGGAGTCAATGTGTACAGACTGGATTCCTGCAATCTTTGGATTTGGCAGAACACGTACAGCGCCACTCTCAAGATCTGTACCCAGCTCCACAACATTTACCCAATGGGCAGTGAGGGAATGATATCGTCCCTGTCCATGGTTACTGGTCCACGCATCGGTGGTCAGGTGGACCTTGCTACTGACGGCGTTTAGTAGCGCATGTTTAATTTTACCCTCCACATGCTTTTGCAGGGCAGGGATGGCTTGCCTGCTGATATAAAAGCGGCTGGGCACGTTGTATTTTGGGACTGCCAATGACATGAAGTTGCAGAAGGTGTCAGTCTCCACCAGTCTGAATGAGAGCATTTCAAGGTTTCAAGGGACAGTAGTTTTGCAATGCCAGCATTCAGAGCCTGTGCTCGGGGGTGGTTTGTCGAGTATGGGCACCTTTTCTCCCATGCCTGTGCTACCGATGGCTGTAGACTGGCCTGGGAGTGTGAGGATGACAGGGAACGTGGTGCTGTGGGTGGAATGACACTGTGTCTCTGTATAACAGTGCCAGAGGATCTTCCATGGCGATCCTGTGAGGAAGCCGAACCAGCTGTGTGTGAGCTGGAGGAAGAGGCTACAACGCGAGCTGAAGAGGTGGTAAATGGTGCTGTAGGTTGGCCTAGGTCTTCTGTGGGTCTTTGTAACTCCACCACGTGCTTGGTCCGCACATGTTTCCACATATTTGTGGTATTGAGGTTGCTGACACTTTTCCCTCTTTTCACTTTCTGATTACACAGTTTGCATTTGACAAAGCAAATGTCATCTGCAACTGTGTCAAAAAAGGACCAGGCACTGCAAGTCTTGGGAGCACCCATTTTGGGTTTTGGAAGAGGCATGCTCCTAATGGGTGCCGAAGTGGAGGCTACAGGCAACCGAGTCTGCCCCCTCCCTCTCCCTCCTTTTTTGGCCATTCGGGGAATCTCTTCCTCAGAGCTGCTCCCACGACCTTCCTGTACCTCACGCCATGATGGGTCAAGGACCTCACCATCTACACTACCCTCTTCAAATGACTGCTTCTCCTGGGAAATCTCGACAGCACAGTACGCACCAGAAAGTGGCACTTGAGTCTCACCACCACATGCGTACTGAGGTGTACTGACCATAGGCACTGGCCCACCCGCCTCTTCAGATTCAGAGAGACAAAGCTGTTGCGCATCACAGCATACTACCTCTTCTTCAAATTCTCGATTGCTGCTTGGCTGGCCCCCTCTTTCCAAGCCAACAGATTCAGAGAACAGAGGTAGAGATGACTCCTGTCCAGGGCTCTCTGACTGCCTGGGCAATTTTGCAGGTGGTGAAGTGACAAATGGGTGTTCTTCAGTGCTCTGGACCTGAGAGGATCTGGAACTAATTGAAGTTGATGAGTTAGCTGCCATCCATCCAACAATGGCTTCAATTTGTTCATCCCGCAGCAGTGGGGTACGGCGAGCTCCTACAAAGCTGCGCATAAAGGACTGTTCCCTGGTAAAACTGGGGGATGCTGAGTCACTGGTGCCCGCAGCAGGCACAGAATCGCCACGTCCTCTCCCTGCAGAAACTCCACGCCCACGACCATGTGCCTTACTCCCTGGCTTCTTCATCTTGGTAGACTGATAAAGATAGGCAGAAAAGTACAAAGGGGGGCTTAGTGTGCTTATTCCTGAAAAGCTGCTAACAGGTATAAGAAACACTAATTTTATAAAGTGTGGACTAGACTTTAATATGAGCTAATATGGCCTACACAACTGTAAAGTGGAGTGTTTGGTGAACTTTTTTTTTTTTTCACGAAAAGACACTGGATGTGCCCAAAGATGTCAAACTGATAGTATCACAAACTTTTTGTAGCTATTACAATGCAGGAAGGTAACCTACAATGCAATAGATGAGGCTCCAAAAAATAGGCTAATACTAATCTGGCTGGGGCTGCAGGGCACAAGCCAGCAGAAAGGCTCCTCTATTTACTCCTATATAGTGTTTGCAAATATTCTAGCTGGATATGGATGGAACCACACTAATAGGAGAAATCTGGAAAAATGAGCAGCACTAATGCAACAAAGGACAATGTATGAGGCAGTGACGCATAATGAGTGGACTACAACCGGAGGTGGCTGGCTGCAGAACACACTACAGCGTGAGCTGCACTCACACACAGAGACCTCGCAGACAGCCGTGAACAGCGCTGCAGGGCAAAAGAAAGCTACAGCGGTTGATAAAGTAGCCTGGGTAAAGCACAATATAGCAAATCGCTGGGTCACACTGTCCCTCAGAACAGCAGCGTCCTATCCCTAACTGAATTCACAGCCAAAATGGCTGCGGCTTTTATAATGCATCATGACATAATTTCAGCAGCCAATCACAGCCATGCCAGTAGTTACTAGTTACATGCCTAACATGCTCTAACAGGATGTGCCCACACTTCTTAGGATCCTCATTGGCTGAATAAAATCAAACTGGCTCATTGCATTATGGGAACTTCCGATTCCGGTATTCGATATACTAAAAGTATCGGAACGCAGTATCGGAATTCCGATACCGCGAATATCAGCCGATACCCGATATTGTAGTATCAGAATGCTCAGCACTACATGCCACTTTATAAACCCTAAATCTGGGTGCATTTTAAATGTAGAAAGTACATATGTGCTTCATATGATTCTGCTATTAAATTGCCTGTGCTTTAAGCACATGTAAGATTCATATATAGGTGCAAACCTATTATAAAGTACAGGTGCAAGATAGATCTCTGCCCTACAATGCAGATATAAAAATGTCAACTGCTGTAAATAAAGTGACTAATATAATTCGATTAATTATATTTGTCAAAAAGTTTACAAGGTTACCTTAATGGGTAAATGATGCGTTTTTAGAGATGCCTTCATAGGGGTGGATGCACATTCTAATAAATAAATATTTCCGTTGCACGATTGACCACAATCTCGGTTTCTCTTATTTTTATGTTTGCTTTTTGCAGATCCTGCAGAATGCCAAAGAATAGTCTTGGGTTAATTTACCATTTAATTCCTACACACTATAAGTCCGCATCATTACCACGTTTCAGTTGCTGTAGAGCCTCCTCCAGCAACAGCTTGGGCGGCATTACCAGCTCCAGAGCTGATAGCGGGAAAATCTGGTTTGACCACAAAGGATGTTTTTATACATCTCACTCTGTGTAAAACCATTGCCTGCAACCTCCTCTTCTGATTACATTAATTCCTCATCAACCTTGTCTGATTTTCAGGTTTTGCGCAATACAAAAACTTCATCATTGGCATCATTTTCCATGATTTGACTTACAGGTGCATCTGTATATGAAATGGCCAGTACTCCTTGCTGCCCACCCTGCCTGAGTCCCACCATGAGGTTTATTCTGTCTCAGAGTGCCATGGACAGTGTTCCCACCACCTTGGCTCATAAAGCCTGCAATACAGTCGAATTGTGTTGCAAATCATTTCTGGCACCATGCCTTTCACCAACAAAGGCTGATTGTCCACATTTTCCAAAATATCATCTGGAAGAAGTTACTCTGATAGCCTAAGTTTCTTAGCCCCAACAGTGGGGAAATTGAAGTTTATATTCTGCTATATGCAACATTAAATATTATGGTGATGGGGAAGGTTGACTGAGCAGAAAGCTGACTCCACCTCACAGTGTCATTGTCAGAGGATCATCCTGCTCTGATTGAGATGACTGATATGACATACATTCTATTATATCAGCTACAAAGTCCCAGATCTTGCGCTTGCCATAGACAAAAAAGACAATACTGGATGTTACTTATGTGACAATTTATGCTATCACTATAGGTGGTGGTACAACTTCTACTACTGGCAACTGCATTCTTTTACATTCTACTTTTTTTTATATTGACCTGCAATGTCTGTCACCTGTGCTATGTTTGCATGTACCATATATTTAGCAAAAAGAGTATAAATGTTTCAATTGATTATAAATTTTATTAAGAATTTATTAAAATTCTCTATGCTTAATACTTAATAAAGAGGTTGCTACGTAGGTACATGCACAGAAAGTAATTTGCGGCAAAAGCCAGCAGTATTGTTATGGAAACTATAATTGTTAACTATTTCTACCTGTCAAACAGTTATCCTCTTATTGATTTTTTGCTTTAAATAATGCTTATTGCCCCTTCAAGCAAAATAAAAAGTATTTTAATGGAGCCTAAAATGCTAAGTTGCGAAGTTAGTAAGAATATTCGGCAGCAAATTCAGTATGGTCATGAGGAGTAGATTATCTAAAGCAGACAACAAGAGTACGTATTTCAAAAATAAAAAAATAACTTTTATAATAAAGGTGTAGAAAAAAATGCCACATGACTTTACAAAATGGAACCATAAAATCTAGGTAGACTCATTTACAAATAGAAATCATGCGCAACTGGTTTCTGTATCCAGATGGTGTGTATACGAGTCTAATATTAGTATGATTACAATATGAGACTAGATGTCTCAAAATACAGGGGTCTCACTTTTCTTAGCAAAGAGAAACAAACATTAAGTTAAAAAAAATAATGCAGTTGCAAATCTGCACTGAGTGGTTAAAAGGGAACCTGCCAGAAGAATAAACACTATTAACCTGCAAATATGAGGCTAATCTGCAGGTTAGTAACATTACTAACCTGACCGGTGTCTGCACTTAGTCGAATGCTGAGGGGAGAAAATGAACGTTATTACCTCTGGTTTCAGTCAACAGGGGGCAGCGCCGATGCTGATTGAGTCATCACTCTGAGTATAGATAGTGGCGACTATAATCACCTCACCAGCCCTGAGTGACGCTTGCTGTGCATCGAGGCAGGCTGTCAGTCAGGGCCGAGGGTGAGGTTACAACCTTTGCTCTGTGTTCTCAGACCTACGACTGAATCAGCACCGGAATTGCCCCCATGACTAAAACCGGAACACTGCATGGGGGAATAATTAACCCCATATCTGCATGTTAATAGGGGTTTTTTAGTGACAGGATCCCTTTCATAAAACATTTGTTTGCTGGCATTGTGTGAAAAAAGCAGCTTTTGAGGTGCTGTCATTGCAGTATCACAAATGTATTAATTCACAGTCACACACTCATGGTTGACGATGAGACTGTCACAGCAGTTCACTGTATATCACTTGAATTTTGGATTTGTATTCACAGACTGAGACTTTCAAGCTCATTTTCCATCAGATACATCAGCAATGAAGTAGTGCACCACAATCACATTAGGTCCCTTTTCCATTCCTAAGCTGTGTGTTTTGAGCTCCTATACTATACAAGCATAAAATGGCATTTCTTGGTAGGCTTCTAAGTTTTCTATTGGTTGAGGTAGCCCCCCTAATTAACTATGCTATACCATGTGATTAATGGAGAGCATTGTGGGTAAACTTATGCTGTGCATGATGCCACTAGCTCACTCACTACACAGCATATGTATGTGAAATGGTATAGTGAATTTTTTAGCCCATCCTCGCAATTGAATTGCGGTTTTCAGGAAATTCTATATAAATTTGATCCTCATGGATTGATCCACTCATCTCCAGCGTTCAGTGAAAACTGAACTTTTTGTAGTGTTTGCGCTGTGTAAAATGTTGCTTGAGAATGGTCACACAGACTTTAATCACATTCACCTAACAGAGTCATAATTTTTAAGACAGTTCAATATTGAGACTTTTTCTTAGTATAGCATTTGTGCATCAAATTATTTCTTGTTTTTTTTCTAGTTAGAATGTTAAGAAAAATATACAATAGTTCTCGATTAATGTTTATTGTGGATTGTTCTGCATTTAGGTAAAAAAAAGTTTAAAAAGGGTCTACCTGTATGTTATTCATTTATTTTTGTCTTTATTCTATAAGAAATGAAAGAAATACTAGATTACAAAAATAGAAAGATGATGTTTCTATGTGGAAGAATCAACCTATTTGAATAAATTAATGACAGGTGTAGAAGCCCGTGGGATTAACAGAAAGGTTCCATAAAATGTGTTATTGATCTAATGCATAGTTCTCATCAAGAGCAGATTAGATCATTGACACTTCAATAGCAAGGGGATATTACATTTTTCAAAGAATAGATCAACTAAATAGAATTAGCACTTACACATTGAGTCATTCGACATTAAACATCTACCAGAAAATTATGAAGATCACATGAATATTACATTTATGAAATAATAATTTGCACCATTCTGCATCATTTAAAGAATATACAATACAGACAATGGGTATGTGTATAACAATAACATCATGTAATCATAACATACACATCTAATAGCAAACATGACCTTAAAAACCTAAAACAAAGGCATTATACCAAATATATTTTAGATTTCTCTATATACATTTTAATGTAACATCTGACCCAACATAAAACACTTAAAAATACTGCTAAACATTTGAAAAAATCATCACTTAAACATTAAGTTTTTCTGAAAATCACCACATGACAAGAAAAGGTCATTGATCGCAAAAAACTGTTCTTTGTTTTACAGTATATTTTACATTGTGTGATAATGTTTTATGAATATATGCTACACGAACAATATATGTATGTTACTAATATGCAGTATAAAGAAATTATCAAATCTTTGGAAATTATAATTTACCTGGTTCAACAAATTCTCTGCAAATATTTGATGCTCTGCAAATCTGTTTGCTATTAATCTCAAGACTGCAAAGCCTCTAATTGCCTGGAACAGACATGCTTAAAGGCCCCGTCACACTAAGCAATGCACCAGCGATCACAACAACGACACGACCTGGCAAAGATCGTTTGTGCGTCATTACATGGTCGCTAGTTAGTTGCCAAACAGGCAGATCTCCTAAACGACGCAGCAGCAATCAGCGATCTGTATAACGACCTCGGCGGTCGTTGCGACCTTGTCACACAGCATGTAGTGTTTTAACAATTCAACCTAGTCCTGCCTGCGCCGCAGAGATATGAGTCGCCATAGAGGTCACTCGTCGTTTATAAAGGGTGTCAAACTCAGCGATTCAGGCGCACCAGCGGGACGCCAACAATCAAAAAATGGCCCAGGACGTTTGAGCACGATCAGTGACATCGCAGCGGGGGCCACATCGCCGCTGCATGTCACACATAGCGACATCGCTGACAATGTCTCTGTTGCGTCATCAAATCGGTGTCACTTAAGCGATATCGCTAGCGATCTCGCTTAGTGTGACGGGGCCTTAACACTCTAAGGTCTTCTAAAGCGGTGTTAAACCCCTTTTATGCTCTTAACTGGATTATTCTCAACACGCATCTTCAGCAACCCACAGGTTTCCAGCCATTTCATTTAGTTGTTTCTGAGGTGGTAAGAAATCCTCCTTCAGTGAAACTTCTGGTTCAGTAGCTCTTTCTTACTGCTGAGGTTATCATGCTACTGTGAGGCAAAATAACCATGCATTTAAAAAAGTATGTTGCTCAAGGAACTCTTCAGAAAACTTCAAAAGTTTGAAATCCAGGGACTTATGATTGTGCAGGATGAATAACAGCAGCTACAGATCAAGATCTAACAGGAAGAGGGAGCAGAGCAGCTCACTGCTGTAAAGAAATAAATGAGCTGTAGAGAGCTGACAAGGATCTGAGAAGTTAACTTCTCAGCCAGTACTACAGCTACTGTGCATACTCGGCCAGCCTCTGCTGTTCGATTAGCTTCGTTACAAGCTGTAAACTATGTAAGATAAAAGCTCTCACAGCAAAAGGACCATAGCAGACAGAAAAAGCAAATATATTAAAAGCTTGTTTATTTTCATGCTATCAAACTAATATTTATTAATTTTATGTCATGAGAATAATCCCTTAATACAAACACAGATGGTTGTAAGTTAGTGGATGGTTACTAATAATAACCAACAAACTGTTTAATAGCCCACTGCATTGTCAGACTGTTTAGGCTGCTTACATTGTAAAAATGGTCCAAAACAATCCCTTTTTGGTGGCAGATGGCCGCCTAACCAATGTTTATACGCAGGCTGTGAAAACAAAAAAAACAGTGGCTTTTTCATATGGTTTGATGGAAAAATTGCCTGTTTTGGAGGATTATTAATAGCTTTTTCCTTTGCTAAATGAAGGAGCAAATTGTCCAAAAATTATACTCTTATTTAAGGAGCATAAATAATTTCTGTTTGAAAGTTAAGAAGCAATGGATTTTAAATTAGGAGTGAAAAATTATACCTTTTTGGGATCTGCAACAGGTTTGCTAACAATTACAATTACTTTACATCAAGCCATCCAAAATAATCCCTCTATTTAGGGTACAGGAACAGGTTAGCTTTTTCAAAGTGTAGAATCAATATCAATAGCCTCATGTGCATGTGATGGAAAACATAGCAGAAAAAGCCAGTTGTACTTTCCAATACAGGTCACAATACTACTGCTACCTCCATTAATAAAATCCAAAAAAAGAAGAAACAAACACCCACACCTAGCAAATCATGGAGGGAGTGGTTGTTGGTATTAGAAAAGCACCAATAAGGAGAAGGCTTGTGTAGGTTGCCAGTCACATAGATGTAGTACACAGTGTCTCATTTATAGCCAATTGGCGATAATCATAGTATTAGATTAAATGGATTTTCCTGCATTACTTATAAGTGCACTTCACAGGAACAGGCACGCTAATTTACAAATCAGTCTGTGTCACTATGTCTCTCTGTATGAGGAGATACAGAGTGGCCAGAAATAAGTACAATGACCATAAATTCAAGAAATAACTTATAAAATCTTTATCATTACACAAATATCGCAAGAATACAAAAATAAAACCAATGCCTCTAATGTGAGGGAGGCATATGGCTAAGGACCCCGTTAAACATTTGTGTGGAAAAATGTTATAACGTGTAAGCCGTCAGAAGATTAATGAGGTGCTAAACATATATAAAGGTGGTTTAACAAGATATTATATGTAATACGAATATCTTCCCATAAAAAGATAAGAATGATTCATTTATAAGTTATGAAGTATTCTAAAGTGCCTGTGCACAGGAAGGGAAGTCTATATAGTGTAAACAATCAATATACAGTTAAAGTGCATCTATGTAAGTCCATGATGAAATAGTGTGTAATTTAGGGCTGTGTCTTGATTCTAAATACATAATTCATGCAGACAGACATCCTAAAAGGATCAATCTCACAATAGGACTCTGTGCTAGGAATAAATAAGGACTACAATCTCAACAGATATTACCAGTATCTGAAGTTAATCAATTATATCAATATCAATCTACATGGGGTTTAATATATACGGGTAAGACACATTATGCTTGCATATATTAAGCCCCATGTAGATTGGCAGCTGACCCTCAAGGAACGGGTAGCTGGGGTGGCCCGTGGGAATGTCCAACAGATGTAGACAGGTGAAGGAAGATGACAGGTGCCACAGATGCAAATGAGACCGGCTGACAGAGAGAGATAAGCACTGGCAAAGTGCAACTAGACCAGGTGACATAGAGATGAGTACTGGCAAATGCAGTGTGACCATCTGACATTGAGATGAACATTGGCAGATGCAACAGGACCGGCTGAGGTTGATTTGAGCGTGCTATGTGTAGTGGGATCTGACGACCTTGAGATAAGCACTGGCACGTGCAACTGGACCAACTGACATTGAGATGAGCTTTTTGTGAAAACCTCAAAAAGAGGAAAAAATACTCCAAAAATTTCAGATACAAACAAGACAGGCCTAAATGCATCTGCACTAATACAGGGTGCAGCGGACCCAAGTAAAATGGCAGCTGCACAGGTGCATAAATACCAAATGAAACAGCCAGCCTACAATCAGGGATTGGCCGTGTGGTACACCAGTGCAGAAAAAATAATCCACATGTGGCAGTGTTCACACAGGGAATGCAGGGCTTCTGGTTCACAACCTCTTGGTAACACCATATAGGGGGGCTGCCCAGTGCCAACTAAAATGCATCCCGTGTGAACAGAGGCCACAAGTTTGCAGAACCATTTGGGCCCAACTGCACCCTGAAAGAAATATAAAAAGTGCACAAAAAACATATCAATATATGTAAGGTATTGGTTGATATTAAGGCCTTAATACGGAAGCTGGAAAACTGCGTCAAATTTCCTTACACTTGCCAGTCCTACTCTAACATGAAAACCTTAAAAAGAGGAAAAAATCCTCCAAAAAATTCAGATACAAACCAGACAGGCCTAAATGCATCTGCACTAATACAGGGTGGAGCGGACCCAAGTAAAATGGCAGCTGCACAGGTGCATAAATACCAAATGAAACAGTCAGCCTACAATCAAGGAAATGAGATGAGATGAGCTTTGGCAGGTCATTTGGACAGGCTGGCGATGAGATGAACAATTGCATGTGCACCTGGACCTGCTGACATTGAGTTGAGCCCTGGCAGATGAAGCTGGACCAGCTGACGTTGAGATGAGCACTGGAAGGTGCAGTGGGATCAGCTGCCATTGAGATGAGCACTGACAGGTGCAGCGGGATCAGCTGACATAAAAATAAGCAACAGCAGATGCATCATACTGAGATACGAGAGCTGGGACCTGAGAACTCAGAATAGTGTTAGGAAACAAACTCACAACATTGAACAGGCTCCTCCTTTTTAGAGGAGGTGCTTTAAATAGTAAGTTTACTCCAGCTATTGGCTTATGACACTTTTAAGAAATGTGTGCAGCCCCTTTAAGAAAGGGCAATTGTGTGCGCACGCGCCCTAAGCATAGTGCCCGGGGACCTGTGTGCGGTGCTTGCACATGGGTAGCAGCAGACCCCGAAAGAGCAAGACGGGAACCACGGAGGTGAGTACACTTGTGTCTCTGCAGAGAGAGAGGGACTGCAGGTAGAGACGCTGGCGCTACATGACTATGTATATAAATAGCATATGGTACTTAGCAAACACTGTTTTTAATTAAAAAATGCATAAAAGTCATCCTATCGTGAAAAGGTGTACCCAAATCGCGACGGTCCTATATTATCTCTACAACCCTACCATGAGTCAAAAACAACATCTTTCTTTGTCTGTTTAATGGCTAGTATGAACATACTCCTATACGTTGCATGCATACCAACTTATTAGTCCAGTTCAATTTTCTGTTTTGCGTTAGGTTCTTGTACTCAGTACAATTAAGGGTGAGGCCTCCCTTCCTTTGAGATGGACAGTGGATTGATATATGTAGTTTCCTATAGCTTGGTTGTACACAGTTGGGCTCCAGTCCTTCTCTGCCCTTTTACACACTGAGGTAGTTTTTGACACATGATAAGAATTTAATATTAGAAATACTATAGGAAAGTCTCAATTTGCGCACACCTTATCACTGTGGGATGGCTTTTATGCTTTTATTTTATCAGAAACTGTTTACTGGAGGTAGTGGAGCCGATCTGATTGACAGAGGCTTGCCACCTGATAATGAGGAAGACGATTGGAGATCTGGGGTTTCTGATTGGGATTTAAGACAGCTGACTCCCTCTATCTCTGCTGGTGATTTTCTTCTTGTGCCTCCTGAGGTGTGATGTCTCCTGCTCTTTCCCTGCATGTTCAGCTAAGTGGTTCATTTGCTATTCTGGTTTTGTTTATCTCTGCTTTGTGCGGGTCAGCTAGCTCCGGCTGGGGCTGTGCTGAATCACCGCCCATATGTTACTGCATGTGCCAGTTTAGTTTGTTTTGTCCCCTTTTATATTGGTCTCTTTTTACTTTGCTTTCAGAATATACCAGAGTGCTGATATAGTGGGGGCGAAGTCAGTGTTTTTGTGCATCAGACGTGTTGGACCTTTTGTAGGGTTTTTTGCGTGACTGCAGACAGTGTCTTTCCTTTCCTGTCCTGTCTAGTCAGTGTGGGCCCCATCGTTTGCTCCATCTATTTCTCTGCCTGCGTTTGTGTTTTAATCTGGTCTCACCGACAATATATGTTTGGGGGCTATCTATTCCTTTGGGGTCTGCTCCGGAGCAGTTTAGATTTCCCCTTTCTTGCTTTAGGCTTAGTTAGCTCTCCGGCTGTGCCAAGGCGTCTAGGATTATCGTAGGTATGCTCCACAGCTACTGCTAATTGTGTGGACAGGATCAGGGGTCTGCATCCACTTAGTTACCAACCTCTCTGGTTTTCTGTGGCTTAGCCTGGGCCTGCTATCCTCCTCGGTGACCCATTCATAACAGCTATCTATATGCACTATTACTTTTTACTTAATTACAGCAGAGTCTTTGTTCATTTTGTTTCTACCTTAGGTTTTGACTGTTTAATCGTCAGTTTGAACATGCTGCTTTATGTTTCATACTTATCAGCTTAGGCCTCTTTCACACATCAGTCGCAATACATCAAAGTGTGCAAAAAACGGATCCTGTGTAGATTATAAAAAAAGATGCACTGGATTCATTTTTGTTTACGGATTAGTCGCAGCAGCCGTAGGAATTTTAAAGGAATAGAATTCTGGAGAGAGAGAGACTTGACATTGCTTTTATATAGATTCCCATGCCTGGGTGTCCACAGTCGGGCTCTGGTCCTACTCTGCCCTTCACATTGAGGTAGTGACATGTGGTAAGAGATAGAATATGATAATCCCAATTTGGGTACACCTTTTCACAATGAGATGACTTTTACAATTTTTGATCAAAAACAGTATTTACTAAGTATCTTATGTTATTTTTATGAGAATTGCATTGTATTTATTTATAGTAAGGTTTTTGCTCACTTTGCTTCTATCTTAGGTTTTATAAGGGCTAGTGTGAACCTAATTGTATACGTTGCATGCATACCACCCTATACTCAGCCTCTTTGTTTTTAATTTTACAAAAAGTGACTTGACAAGAAAAAGCTAGGTAGACTCATGTGTCAAAAGCAAGCACATGTATTTGGGTTGCATTTACGGTTGTAATATTGACCTATTACAAGTGTGCAAAAATATAGACTTTTTTAAAACACACACACTTTGCGAGGTAGAAAGTTGCATTTAAATTTCTGGAAAGGTGAGATTTTTCTTTTCTTTCTTTTTTTAAAACACTTTGAAAAAAAACAAAACAAAATCTGATGTCATTTTTGGCTCGTCATTCTCACAAAACAGGATGCACACTTTCTGTGACAGACACGCCTTTGTTTCCTTTTTTCTCATCAGTAGGAAAATTAGGACTTGAATCTGGGAATCTGTCACCGGAAGTTTGCGGGCTATTTAAATGACCTGTTTCCGGTCCGATGGGCGGTGTTTCTTCTTTTTTCTCCATCCCATCCGTGGCCCCCCGATCTTTTCCGGAATTAGAGTTGTTCTCCTCCATAGTTCGCACGTGCGCAAAGCAATCTTGCCTCACGCACACGCAGTATGCTTTGCCCAACTGCGGGCAAAGCAGAAAATCATTACTGCGCATGCTCCGATGCACTATGTCCCAGAACACAACGAAATACTTCTGGCACAAAGTGCCCCGACGCATGTGCAGTAATGATGTCTGTCCAGCCTCTGTTTCAAGACTTCCATTGAAGGAGAAATCACCACCTCTCATGGCAGACTGTTCCACTCATTGATTACCCTAACTGTCATAAAGTTTTTTCTAATATCTAATCTGTGTCTCCTCCCATTCAGTTTTATCCCATTGCTTCTAGTCTTTCCTTGTGCAAATGAGAATAAAGATGATCCTTCTACAATGTGACAGCCCTTGAGATATTTGTAGACAGCTATTAAGTCACCTCTCAGTCTTCTTTTTTGTAAGTTAAACATTCCCAAATCCTGTAACCGTTCCTCATAGGACATGGTTTGCAGACCAGTAACCATTCTGGTCGCTCTTCTCTGAACTTGCTTCAGTTTGTTGATGTATGTTTTAAAATGTGGTGCCCAAAACTGGACACAGTATTCCAGATGAGGTTTGACCTGTCACGACTCACGGATATAGCTGCTGCAGAGATGACTGCACACCGCTGCCAGGGAGTCGGGAGCAGAACAGCGGAGAACTCACCGGGTACAAACAGGACCTGATCCATGTCACAGGGTAACTGCTGCAGAGAATGCTGAACATTGCAGCCAGGGAACTGAGAGCAGAATGACAGGAAGCACACCAGGTACAAACAGGACCTGAACCATGTGACAGAGTAGGATGTGGTTGGGGGGCGGAGCAGAGGAGACGATAAACAAAGTAGAATAGTCAAACCAGCAGAAATCAAAACCAGGAAATCACAAGATGCCAAAGGGGAAGACCAAGGATTGTGAGAGGGGAAGCCAGGAGTCAGAAAACGAAGATATAAAACAAGCAGTGTCCTGCATGGACAGCAAGTAAATTGAAGCAACTGTACACACACACAGACAAAACTGAAAGTATAGCTGACAGGGATCCTAGTCTGAAGGGAAAATAAATATCCCTCCCAGATCCAAAGATAGGCCAGCAAAGGTTTAAACCTGAGAGAGCAGGACATTAACCATGTCCTGCCCATGACATGACCAAAGAGGAGTAGAGTGCAATAATGACTTCACGTGATCAAGACTGTATGCTTCTGTTAATACATCCCAGAATTGTATTTGCCTTTTTTGCTGCTGCATCACACTGTTGACTCATGTTCAGTCTGTGATCTATTATTATACCACATGTACTGTTGCTTAGCCCTATTCCTCCCATTCTGTATATTGTTTTTTCATGTCTTTCTATCCCTATCTGTAATTATGAGCTGTGCTTCCCGACCTCCTCTTCCTACTTTGTAAAACCCTAAAAAGGGCACTGCTTTTCTGCCTCTTTTATTGTGCCTTCGATGGTCTCACTGATTGGCCAGCTGGTGAAAGCCATGTGATGTGATAGCTGTAAGGCATTATGGGAAGCCTGCTTGGCTGCCTCTAATGTTGTGTCTTTAAAAATGTGATATTTGCTGCTGGGCATTTTTTCCCACGATCTATGTAAATCACTTATATTTGACAAGATCTGCCAATATCATGACATTTGAAATCACTTTGATTTGCAGAGGATTCATTGTTCATCTATAATAATAAATGATTCCTATATTAAAGTTTATTATTAAGCCTAATAAAGTCATAGCAATTAAATTAAAAAAGCAATTATCTTCCTGCCATCTGAGGTCACTATGTAACCAAAGCAAATTGGCCCCTGCAATTTACTGAGAGGGTAGGTCTGAAATTGACTATTTTTCACCTCCTGGGTTGAAATTTCACTCTTAATATACAAGTAAAATCCATGCTGACAGATTTCCACATTACTAAGATTGAAGATGAAAGTTGGTACTTTTAAAATTCTATGGACAGGGATGAGCTAGCGGCAGACACAAGTATTCTACTGCAAGTTCTCCTGAAACTACATTTGCTGTTCTCCCTAAATGTTCCATAAGCGCAAATTGTCATCTCTTATCTATGTAATGAGGAAATCTGTATTCACTGGAGACAAATTTTACCTGTGAATTGAGAATTTGGAAAATGAATGATCAGTCCAGGAAGACAAGGTATAGGATTTCTCTAATAAGATTTATTACAAAGTTGTTATTTTTTCATGTGTACTATGGATTTGTGAAAAAAGAACTGTACCAATATAATTCTCTGTGACTCTGACCTTATTCACTGTGTTAAAAAAGCATATTGTGACATTATCATGAAAGAAATATAGCTATTTATGTTTTCAATTTAATTGTATTTCCTTAATCCTTTGCACCTGCATACTGCAGGACCCTGAGAAATTCTTTCTACAAGCATAAAACGAGGTTGAATTTTCTTTTTATGCAAAACTTGATTGCTTACATCACCCAAAGGAAAACCATCACATCTACATACCCAGACGTATCTAAAAAGCAGTGGATAATTATACTTATAATTGTGTATATTCTCATGTATTAGTTTATTATTAATATGTAGCAGTCTAGTGCCCTAAAGCTTAATGGTATAGTAATGATACATAATGTGAATTTCACGGTCACCATCCCCCATGTTGCATTTTAATTATACAGATGTAAGTGAATACATATGCATTATACATTTACATTTAATAAATGAGTTACACTTGTGAATTTAAAATCATTATCTTTTTCAAGAATTTTAGATGGTTCAAAATTGGGGCAGCATGAGTATAGGGTACGTTACTTTCCATTTAAGTACTTGTCACTTTACATATATGAATGGTTTTCTTTTACTTGCTCTTGCATTTTTTTAACTTTATTATTTCCCATGAAATATTTATTGTGAGTACTTTTTTACTCTCAGTAACATGTAAACTTGTGTAAAGTTATTTTTGCTACCCAATTACTTATGGATTACATTTTTAGTCCTTGATTTCGTCCATTGAACCAATACTATACATTTTATTGCAGTCATATTTTGACTATTTTTGTTTTTGTTATATGTAATAAAAATTATTTTTTTATACTTAAATAGGTTCCTATTATTTTGTTGTAGCATTTTGGAATTAATCACTCCCTTTCTTCTGTAGGATATATTCAATCAGGAGTTCCCTGATCTCACCTTTATTGTGCATGGTTGGTGTTTTGAAATGTAGTAATTGAGGAGCTAGTTGGGTTATCAAATCTTTGTCAAGTGGGGATAGTTAAATTAATATATCTATATATATACTGTATATACAGTACAGACCAAAAGTTTGGACACACCTTTGCTGATAGGCAAAGACTAGTGTTGAGCATTCCGATGCTGCAAATATCGGGTATCGGCCCATATTCGCTGTATCGGAATTCCGATACCGAGTACCGATATTTTTTCAATATCGAATACTGGAATCGGAAGTTCCCATAATGCAATGAGCCACTATTGTGGCTGTGATTGGCTGCTGAAATGATGTCATCATGATGCGGGTCTGTGCGGGCCTGCTGGGGTTCTGTGCCAGCTGCCGGGGGTCTGTACGGGCCTGCCAGGGGTCTGTGCCAGCTGGCGGGGGTCTGTGCCGGCTGCCGGCGGTCTGTACGGGCCTGCCGGGGGTCTGTGCCGGCTGCCGGCAGTCTGTACGGGCCTGCCGGATGCTGCTGTTCTCCACGGGAGATCATCATGGGACACTCGTGGATTTCTGTGGAACAGGGAGTATTTGGTGGTTTGTTTTTTTCATATTTTTTTCACAGATGACACTGGCTTCGGGGAACAATGTGACAAGTAATGGTGAGTATGTACTCTATGTTATATGTACTGTATGTCTATATGTATGTATTGTATGAATGTATGAATGTATTGCATGTAGTATGTATGTAGTTTGTATGTAGTATATCTGTAGCATGTTTTATGTATGTTGTATGTATGTATATAGTATGTATGTTGTATGAACATAGTATATATGTAGTATGTATGTAGTTTGTATGTTGTATGAATGTAGTATATATGTAATATGTATGTAGTATGTATGTAGTATGTATGTATGTTGTATGAATGTTGTATATATGTAGTATGTATGTAGTATGTATGTATGCTGTGTGAATGTAGTATATATGTAGTATGTATGTAGTATGTATGTATGCTGTATAAATGTAGTATATATGTAGTATGTATGTAGTATGTATGCAGTATGTAGTATGTATGTATGTTGTATGAATGTTGTATATATGTAGTATGTATGTAGTATGTATGTATGCTGTATGAATGAGGTATATATGTAGTATGTGTGTATGCTGTATAAATGTAGTATATATGTAGTATGTATGTAGTATGAATGTATGTAGTATGAATGTAGTATATATGAAGTATGTATGTAGTATGTAGTATGAATGTTGTATGTATGTTGTATGTATGTTGTATGTATGCAGTATGTATGTTTGTGTTTTGGGTTTTTTTACATTCACACATTAGCCGGATAATGGGACTACTACTGTCCCATCATTGGCTAATGTGTCAATCACTGTAATTGTAGCAGGCATCGCCCGATGGGACATGTAGTCTCATCGGACGATGCCTGCACACACACACAGACTACCGGCAGGCCCGTACAGACCGCCGGCAGCTGGCACAGACCCCCGGCAGCTGGCACAGACCCCCGACAGGCCCGTACAGACCGCCGGCAGCCAGCACAGACCCCCCGGCAGCCGGCACAGACCCCCGGCAGGCCCGTACAGACCCCCGGCAACTGGCACAGACCCCCGGCAGGCCCCTACAGACCGCCGGCAGCCAGCACAGACCCTCCGGCAGCCGGCAAAGACCCCCGGCAGGCCCGTACAGACCGCTGGCAGTCGGCACAGACCCCCCGGAGGCTCGTACAGACCCCCGGCAGCCGGCGCAGACCCCCGGCAGGCCTGTACAGACCGACAGCAGCCGGCACAGACCCCCGTTAGGCCCGTACAGACCCCCGAGAGGCCTGGCCCGCACAGAGCCCGCCCACACACACAGACACGCACAGTGTCCACCCACGCACCGCCCACACTCTTCGCCCCTCCCGAACTGGATGTACAAGGAAAGAAAGGGTTTTTTTTAAATCCGATATTTCTGTCCCATTGACTTGAATGGGACTTCCGGTATCGGAATCGGCGATACCCGATACTTTTTGTGTATCGGGCCGATCCAATCCGATCCAATATTTCTGGATATCGGATGGTATCGCTCAACACTAGCAAAGACCACTTATGGAAAATTACACAAAATTCACCAAAATGTACATAATAATACATAGGGCATGACCCAACAACCCCGAATCTGGGTGTTCCCAGAGAAATGTAGCTTTTTACTCAAAATATTTATATTTATAGATAGACCAAAAGGTACTATAAGCAAGGTGACCATCCATTATAAGAATAGAGGGGATATCATACCAACACTCACTCCAGAAGAACCCATAAGATCTGAGGAGCCCTGTAAGTAGCCCTGATATAGGAGGGAGCAGGGAACCATCCAATATGAGGATGGTTAGGAGATCTAGACCCAAATAGAATATTGAGGGCGAGAAAAAATAAGTTGGAGATAAATGCCACAGTATATAGCAGAAAGTAAAGAAATGGTCACCATAAGGAGTAGTCCAAAATGGAACGTCGGGGGTCAGGTCGTCAGGAAAAGGTGGTTCCGGGACAGGGGAGGTGTGGGGAGCCCCACGCGTATCGCTGCTGGGTGCAGCTTCATCAGGTGAAGTCAGAGGTTTAGCAATCAGTCAGTCTTTAAATAGCGGTCAATCAAGACAGGGGAGGGAAAAGGTGTGTAGAAGTGTGAGGGTAATAGGTAACATACAAATCAGCGTCGGTGCACAGTCAGCTTCAGATAGCAGGCAATAATCAAAGAGAAAGTGCTACAGGCTGATGACGTGTCAGTCAGTTCGTGCCTGCTAACTAAAATCCTGGGAGCGGGTGTTCAAAAGGAGGACAGTAAAAAAAAAAAAAAAGAAACACTGTGCATGTTAGGGCTCAGCTATGGAATAGAAGCACCCCCGAGGGAATGAAATGGTTAGACTGCACATGTCAAAAAAAAAAAAGGGCTATGACATGAAAGCACCAATATGCAGGCATATGTAGCAAAACCATGATAAAGACCTGCTAGACGTGGCAGGGAGTAAATGAGACCAGATCTACAGGGCGTGGAGTGAGTGTGGGAATAATGCATGCGGAATTAGCACCAAAAAGCAACAAGATGGTGCTCAGGAGAAGGGAGCATAATAACCCCAATTGAATAAAAAAAATAAGAAAAGTAACACAAATACATTGAGGCCAAAGGGCAGGATGTGATAACACCACGATCAAGGCTGTAAGAAACAAGTGGCAATGTAATGTTCAGGCAACAGAAGGTGCACAGTTCTCCTGTGGATTTGAGACTTAAACAGAAGCAAGGAATCAGGGCACCAGAATCCTGGGGTCAAAAAGAAGGAACGGGCGAGTGCAGAATACACAATAAGCATATCTCCACTTACACAAATCAAATAAAGTGAAGATGTGTGAAGACGTTGACCCTGACTAATGGTGGTACCCACAACATACAGAATAATAATAGAAAATAATGATAAAGTGAACCCATTTTATTATTGAAAGGTTATGACGCATGCAATACGCAAAAAATATATAGAAATATACTGATCAACCCCTTCACGACCTTTGACGCCACGTAGGCATCATGAAAAGTCGTGCCAAAATGACCCATGACGCCTTTGTGGCGTCATGATTTTAAAGCCCCCCTGCGGGTTGGGTGATCGGGGTCACTGAAAGGTCACCCGACCCGCACACAGAGGACACCTTAGAGTTAACCCTAGGGGGCGTGGCGTAGCCCCCACATGCCTACGATCACTCTGATTGGCTGTTAAAAGTGAAACTACCAATCAGAGCGATTGTAATATTTCATCAATGAAATTTGATGAAATATTACAAATCCAACCATGGCCGATGCTGAAATAGCATCGGGCATGGCTGGAGACACTGAACCGACCCCTAACTGACTGACATTGCTGATCTGCCGCCGCCACCATCTGACGGCGCCGAATGGCAGCCGCTGTCAAAATCTTTCCCCCGCCTTCCCTCCGGTCTCCCTGCCCTCCGATCACCCCCTCTCACACTCCACAAGGCCTCCGAACTCCCTCTGGTCATCCCGATGTCCCGCCGTCCTGGATCATGGGCGCCGCCATCTTGGAAAATGGCGGGCGCATGCGCCGTGCGCCCTCCGGGAATCTGCGACGCTGCAGATTCATTCATTTATTTTGATCACTGTCACAGTGATCAAAATAAATAAAAAAGTAAATTAACGCCCCCCTTATCACCCCCATAGGTAGGGACGTATAATAAAATAAAGAAAATATTTTTATTTTTATTTTTCCATCAGGGTTAGGGCTAGAATTAGGGTTAGGGTTAGGGCTAGAGTTAGAATTCGGGTTAGGGTTGGAATTAGGGTTAGGGCTAGGGTTAGAATTAGGGTTAGGGTTGGAATTAGGGATAGGGTTGGAATTACGGTTAGGGCCGGAATTAGGGTTAGGGCTGGAATTAGGGTTGGGATTAGGGTTAGGGGTGGGTTGGGGTTGGGATTACGGTTAGGCTTGTGGTTAAGGTTAGAGTTGGGATTAGGGTTAGGGGTGTGTTGGGGTTAGGGTTGTGGTTAGGGTTATGATTAGGGTTGGGATTGGGGGGGTGTTAGGGTTGGAGATAGAATTGAGGTGTTTCCACTGTTTAGGCACATTAGGGGGTCTCCAAACGCGACATGGTGCCACCATTGATCCCAGCCAATTTTGCGTTCAAAAAGTTAAACAGTGCTCCCTCCAATTCGAGCCCCAATGTGTGCCCAAACAGTGGTTTACCCCCACATATGGGGTATCAGCGTACTCAGGAAAAATTGAAAAACAACTTTGGGGGTCTAATTTCTCCTGGTACCCTTGGGAAAATAAAAAATTGGGGGCTAAATAATTATTTTTGTGGAAAAAAAATTATTTTTTTTTTCACAGCTCTGCTTTATAAACTTCTGTGAAGCACTTGGGGGTTCAAAGTGCTCACCACACATCTAGATTAGTTCCTTGGGTGGTTTAGTTTCCCAAATGGGGTCACTTGTGGGGGGTTTCCACTGTTTAGGTACATCAGATGCTCTGCAAATGCAACATGACACCCGCAGACCATTCCATCAAGTCAGCATTTCAAAACGTCACTACTTCCCTTCCGAGCCCCAACGTGTGCCCAAACAGTGGTCCCCCCCCACATATGGGGTACCAGCGTACTCAGGACAAACTGGACAACAACATTTGGGGTCCAAATTTATCCTGTTACCTGTTACTCTTGTGAAAATAAAGAATAGTGGGCTAAAAATCATTTTTTGAGGAAAATTTTTATTTTTATTTTTACGGCTCTGCTTTATAAACTTCTGTGAAGCACTTGGGGGTTTAAATTGCTCACCACACATCTAGATTAGTTCCTTGGGTGGTCTAGTTTCCAAAATGGGGTCACTTGTGGGGGGTTTCCAGAGTTTAGGTACATCAGGGGCTCTGCAAACGTAACATGACACCCGCAGACCATTCCATCAAGTCAGCATTTCAAAACGTCACTACTTCCCTTTCGAGCCCCAACGTGTGCCCAAACAGTGGTCCCCCCCACATATGGGGTACCAGCGTACTCAGGACAAACTGGACAACAACATTTGGGGTCCAAATTTATCCTGTTACCTGTTACTCTTGTGAAAATAAAGAATAGTGGGCTAAAAATCATTTTTTGAGGAAAATTTTTATTTTTATTTTTACAGCTCTGCTTTATAAACTTCTGTGAAGCACTTGGGGGTTCAAATTGCTCACCACACATCTAGATTAGTTCCTTGGGTGGTCTAGTTTCCAAAATGGGGTCACTTGTGGGGGGGTTTCCAGTGTTTATGTACATCAGGGGCTCTGCAAACGTAACATGACACCCGCAGACCATTCCATCAAGTCGGCATTTCAAAATGTCACTACTTCCCTTCCGAGCCCCAACGTGTGCCCAAACAGTGGTCCCCCCACATATGGGGTACCAGCATACTCAGGACAAACTGGACAACTACTTTTGGGGTCCAAATTTGTCCTGTTACCCTTGTGAAAATAAAAAATAGTGGGCTAAAAATAATTTTTTGAGGAAAAAAATATTTTTATTTTCACGGCTCTGCGTTATAAACGTCTGTGAAGCACCTGGGGGTTCAAAGTGCTCACTATGCATCTAGATAAGTTCCTTAGGGGGTCTAGCTTCCAAAATGTGGTCATTTGTGGGGGAGCTCCAAAGTTTAGGCACACAGGGGCTCTCCAAACACGACATGGTGTCTGCTAACGATTGAAGCTAATTTTCCATTCAAAAAGTCAAATGACGCTCCTTCCCTTCTGCGCCCTGCCGTGCGCCCAAACAGTGGTTCCCCCCCACATATGGGGTACCAGCGTACTCAGGACAAACTGCACAGCAACTTTTGGGGTCCAATTTATCCTGTTACCATTGTGAAAATAAAAAATAGCGGGCTAAAAAAACATTTTTGTGCAAAAAAAAATTATTTTTTATTTTCACTGCTCTGCGTTATAAACTTCTGTGAAGCACTTGGGGGTTCAAAGTGCTCACCACACATCTAGATAAACTCCTTGGGGGTCTAGTTTCCAAAATGGGGTCACTTGTGGGGGAGTTCCAAAGTTTAGGCACACAGGGGTTCTCCAAAGTGACATGGTGTCAGCTAACGATTGGAGCTAATTTTCCAATCAAAAAGTCAAATGGCGACCCTTCCCTTCTGGGCCCTGCCGTGTGCCCAAACAGTGGTTTATGACCACCTATGAGGTATTGTGTGCTCAGGAGAAATTGCCCAACAAATTTTAGGATCTATTTTATCCTGTTGCCCATGTGAAAATGAAAAAGCTGAGGCTAAATAAAATTTATGTTAAAAAAAGTACTTTTTTTTTAAACGGATCAATTTGTGAAGCACCTGGGGGTTCAAAGCGCTCACTATGCATCTAGATAAGTTTCTTGGGGGGTCTAGTTTCCAAAATGGGGTCACTTGTGGGGGAGCTCCAATGTTTAGGCGCACAGGGGCTCTCCAAATGCGACATGGCAACTGCTAAATATTCAAGCATATTTTCCATTCAAAAAGTCAAATGGCGCTCCTTCCCTTCAGAGCCCTGCCGTGCACCCAAACAGTGGTTTATGATCACATATGAGGTATCGGTGTACTCAGGAGAAATTGCCCAACAAAATTTAGGATCTATTTTATCCTGTTACCCATGTGAAAATGATAAAATTGATGCTAAATGAAAATTTATGTTGGAAAAATTAAAATGTCCATTTCTTTCCTCCACGTTGCATTTAGTTCCGGTGAAGCACCTGAAGGGTTAAAAATCTTCTTGAATGTAGTTTTGAGTAGCTTGAGAGGTGCAGTTTTTTGAATGGTGTCACTTTTGGGTATTTTCTGCCATATAGACCCCTCAAAGTGACTTCAAATGTGAGGTGCTCCCTAAAAAAAATGGTTTTGCAAATTTTGTTGTAAAAATGAGAAATCGCTGGTCATCTTTTAACCCTTATAACTTCCTAACAAAAAAAATTTGTTTCCAAAATTGTGCTTATGTAAGGTAGACATGTGGGAAATGTTATTTATTAACTATTTTGTGTCAGATAACTCTCTGGTTTAACAGAATAAAAATTCAAAATTTGAAAATTGCAAAATTTTCAAAATTTTTGCCAAATTTCCATTTTTTTCACAAATAAACACAAAAATTATTTACCTAAATTTACCACTAACATGAAGCCCAATATGTCACAAAAAAAAACAATCTTGGAATCGCTATGATTCGTTGAAACGTTCCTGAGTTATTAACTCATAAAGGGACACTGGTCAGAATTGCAAAAAATGGCCAGGTCATTAAGGTCAAAATTGGCTGGGTCATGAAGGGGTTAATAGTGAATAAAGTATCAATACATAGAAATAGAACATCCAGAAATGGGTATAATATAAACAAAAATGTGTTCAGCCGAGAAAACTCGTGAATAGAAGTTCTTCGTTTAATCCCTTAGGTGACAAACTTTGTAAGTTGAAGATCCAGCGAGATTCTATCTGGAGTAGGAGTTTCATAGAATTCCCTCCTCTGGCATTCAAAAGGATCTTCTGCAAACCAAGAAATGAAATATTAGAGGTGGAGTCATCATGCTCGGTTAGAAAATGCGAAGCCACCGGGGTTAATGTTTTGCCTTTCCGGAGATCTGCAGCCGCCAGATGAAAGGTGGAAAGGTGCTTTTGTGCTCTCTTCCTAAACTCCTGAGAGGCCTGGCCCACATAAACTTTGCAACAAGGGCAAATGAGAGCATAAATAATATTAACTGTCTTACAATTGATATAAGATGTAAGGGGGTGTGATTTGAAATCAAGTTGGTTAACAAAAAAATCCTTGGTGGGAGGGACATGTGGACACACACTACAGTCCCCGCATGGAAAGGACCCCCTCAATCGTATACCACCATTGAGTCTGACAGAGGGGCGAACAAAGTGGCTTCTGGTAAGAACATCCCCTAGATTAGGGGCCCTTTTGGCTGTCATTTGAAGGCATGGGGTGACTAGGGGGGAAGTCTGGGAGTCCATGGTGAGAATGTCCCAATGGGACACAAGAATTGCCCTCACCTTGCTCCACTGGTCATTATAGTCCGTAATGAAACGGACGCTCTTGTCCTGAGGGCGAGAGCTGGGAGAGAGCAATGAGTCATGATTATGTCTCCTAGCCCTCTGAAAAGCTGAAGAAATGAACTTTTTGGGATAGCCCCATTCCTGGAACTTGGTGGTCAAGGCTCTAGATTGTGCAAAAAAATCTCCATCTAACGTACAGTTTCGGTGGGTTCTCAGGAATTGGCCAATAGGTATGCCCCTCCGGGTATGGTGACGATGGAAACTATCATACCTTAATAGGCTGTTGGTGGCTGTAGACTTGTGGAAAAGGTCAGTGACGAGACAATGGGACACAAGAATTGCCCTCTCCTTGCTCCACTGGTCATTATAGTCCGTAATGAAACGGACGCTCTTGTCCTGAGGGCGAGAGCTGGGAGAGAGCAATGAGTCATGATTATGTCTCCTAGCCCTCTGAAAAGCTGAAGAAATGAACTTTTTGGGATAGCCCCATTCCTGGAACTTGGTGGTCAAGGCTCTAGATTGTGCAAAAAAATCTCCATCTAACGTACAGTTTCGGTGGGTTCTCAGGAATTGGCCAATAGGTATGCCCCTCCGGGTATGGTGACGATGGAAACTATCATACCTTAATAGGCTGTTGGTGGCTGTAGACTTGTGGAAAAGGTCAGTGACGAGACAATTCTCCTGGATAGCGACCTTCAAATCAAGGAAAGTGACTGAAACAAAAGAAAAAGAATGTGTCAAGATAATGTTAAGATCATTTTGGTTGAGCTCATGGAGGAAGTCCAGACACTCCTGCTAAGTACCCGTCCAGGTGAAGAAGACATCATCAATAAATCGATGCCACTGCTGGACGTGTTTCTTGAAAGACTCGGAGCCGTAGACGATGGTGTCCTCCCACCAGCCAAAGAAGATGTTAGCGAAGGCCGGTGCATAATGTGCACCCATCGACACGCCTGATATCTGTCGAAAGAAAGACCAGTCAAACAAAAAATAATTGTGGTGCAAAATAAAATGAAGGAGGTCAATCAAGAAAGAATTGTGGAAAGAGTCTGAGTTGGCTTGTTTCCTAAGAAAATAGTCCACTGCCCGTAGGCCATCTTGGTGACCAATGTTCGAATAGAGCGACTCAATGTCGCAGGTAACCAGTAGGGTTGGTTAGGTGCAGGTGCTGTTATTGCAGGATCGAATGAAATGCGCCGAATCTCGGATATACGAAGGTAAACTTGTCGCAAGGAGCTGTAAAAAATAGTCCACATAGACATTTGCCCTTTCACAAAGGCTCCCAATGCTAGACACTATTGGACGTCCAGGAGGTGTGGTTAGATTCTTGTGCACTTCAGGAAGCAGATAAAAGGTGGGAATAACGGGAAATTCAACTCCAAGGTATTTTTTGGTGTTTTTGTCAATGATGCCATAGTCAAAGGCTCTATTTACCAAGGAGTGAAATTTGGCGGTAAACGTTTCCGTGGGGTCAGAAGGCAATTTAGCATAGAACTTTGTATTGTTCAATTGCCTATGTGCCTCGGCCATGTAGAGATGAACCGGCCAAAACACCACATTCCCACCCTTATCTGCTTCCTTGATCACAAAATTCCCATTATTCTTGAGGGACAGCAGTGCCCTTTTTTCATCGGACGTGAGGTTACTGGGAACCATGTGGGATGAGGGAAGTCGCAGAATATCCCTCTTGGCCAGCTTGAAAAAGATTTTTACAGCAGGAACCAAAGACAAAGAAGGGGAAAACAAAGATTTGTTTTTGTAGGGAAAAGTGCTCCTACCTGGTCCACCTTCGTTCTTGCGTAATAGATCAAGAAGGTCCTGGAGTGCCTGCCTCTCCTCACTTCACACAGCATTCGCCATCTCAGGTCTATGGTGTATGGACTGAAGGACTAATTTGCGACAAAATAAAAAAAGATCCTTGACCAAAATAAATTTATCTAAAGCCTTGGAAGGTGAGAAAGTAAGACCCTTCTAAAGAACAGAAACTTCAGCAGCCGAGAGAGAATGTTCAGTAAGATTAATTACCTGAAGAGGCCCAGAAGATGGAGGATCCTAAGCTCGGGAAGCCATATCGGGGGAAGCGTTCATCAGCGACGAGTTCTGTAGGACTGGCGAAAGGGGGACTTGGGTCCTCTGTTGGGATTGGTTCTCTTTCTTAGATTTCTGGTGCTTGCCCCCACGTCGTGTCCTGCGTCTAGATCGCTTCCCCCCGACGATAAAAAAATCACTAGAAATGGAGGCCCCTGGAGGGGGATCAGCGGAGGGTGCAGATTGCCCTACCGTGATGTGGTCAGGTTGGAGTTTATTGCCAAAATGCCTCCACTTAAAAATTGTCTGATTATCAAAATCCCGCTGGAACGTCTTACGTTTTTTAGAAATTACCTCAGTCTCAAATTTGTCAAGTGTATCCTTGAGATTTTGCTTAAAGGAAGAGACTTGTGCGGTGTCAAAGGTGGAAAGCTTATTTTCCAATGCTTTTATTTGTATCTTAGTGGAGGCAAGGGGCTCTTTATCATGCTCAAGCATAGAAATATGAACATTAGAACACCTTATCAGGCCCTGTTCCCATATATTTTTAAAAACAGATGTAGGTTCCCAAGCAGGGAATATGGAGACACGTAGGCCCCGTGGAATTATAGCAGTTTTGGTGTACTCTTCAAGGCTCCAAATATTCCACCAAAGGCAGATGCCTGATTTATGTTCTGCTATAAGGTCGTATGTCAATTTAGAAAAATCAGAACCAGCAGCTGGGGATTCCAGAGTCTGAAAGATCTCAGAGGAACAAGCCGCCAGGAAGCCTCCTGTGCCTCCCAGTCCATGAGTGAGTGCCAACGTCAGGGACACACCAACCCACTAAGGCAAGAAAGACCACTAGATGAGGTAGAAAAACACATACACAACAACAGTAAAATAGCAGTCAAATAACCACACAAAAAGAGGCAGGAGGCCAACAATAAGGCACCTCAAGCAATTTATGATAAAGGCCCATATTAAATAGAATGTGTGCTACCCTGGAAACATTTTCATGAAGAAAATGCAGGTATCTAAAACATGAAAAAAGGAGGTTAGGGAGCACTACTAATGGGCAGGAGAATAATTAATACTGAAAATAAATGAGGGGTGCTGCACAATGCAAAGGCAAAAGCAATGATCAACAAAAGAAGAAAAAAGGACCCAGCATCTTTCCCGGCACGACAGCCAATTTATTTAGCTGTCATGTGCTGAGGCTGTTAACATGTTAAATGATGATGTCAATATCTGACAGTGGCATTTAATTTGAGATTTCAGGAAGTGCGTCAAAAACTCCTCCTATTGGCACCACTGTCACATGATGGCGGGGAGCCAACGGCTTGGGATGACAACCAGGGGTCTGTAGATGACCCCCATGCTTGTCATTGCATATTTCCTATGAATGGAGATGATGATTTCTGCTAAAGCCCTGCTCTGTGTAGTACAAGCGATCGTATGATCACAGCTTCATGATTCTCTTCATGACTCCTAAACGGAATATTGAAGCAAGAAAAAAATAGAAGGAAAAAATTACAAAAGTATATATATTTTTGATGAGTTCAACTCACCCCTTTTTTGCCCCATTCAAAATAAAACAATAAAATAAATAAAAATATACATGTGGTATTACTGTGTTACTTGGACATTACTAAGGCTGTATGTTACAAAAGAATCGATAATCTCTAATAATTATTGTAATAATTCAAAAATATATTCAAAAGGAATAAGGTGCTAGACACTCAAAATATAGTAAATAAACACACTATCTTTGACAGATGATATACTGTGATTCAACAAATATTTTGATAAAAGCAATAGTTTATTGAAGTACTGTATATTAAAATTAAAATAAAATTAAAAATAATTAGAAGAAAAAGGGTGGGAGCAAACCTCCAAGGGAGAAGTGCAAGACCAGGCTGGGTCAAAGCTTGAGTCACGAATGGTACCATCCAATATAATACAGATTGCTGCAGGTTAGCATTTCAAGGTATACAGTTCAATTTAAAGCTATGTCAGTGTTAAGGGTCCCTAACAGAAGTTAAGTGCTTAGTGCAATGAGGAAATCCAATTTAAGCAGATCAATGCAAGTTACATTCTATAGTGTTATTTCCTGTAGTAACAAAAGCATAACATTTGTGAGGGTAAAAAAGAAAGAAGTACATCAAATGAAGCAATGGAGTAAATGAAGGGGCCCAAAAGTCAAGACCAGGACACCCACACATCCCCAACCCTTATGCCATTTCGCATAACACTTCTTCCGGGGGGTGTCTTAAGGCAGGGGAGTCAGATGTGATATATAATTAATTGTCCAATGAATGGAGTTGTAAGGGATATGGAGATAGGATCAGATGTGTCATTAGTGTATTCAGAAGATGAGGTCATAGATTGGGGAGGGGTGTGTAGGTGCATGTGGCCAGTCACTAGTCATTGTTGGCGCTTCGCGTGCCTGTAACTTACCTAAATCTAATGTGTATTGTTATATAAATTTAATATCTTTTAGTATATATTATACTTGATTATAACTAATAACTATAACTGTGTTTCAAAAATGTTACACTTTTAATACAGTTGAGACCAAAGTATTCTAATGCATACCAACTGTAGAATAGAGTGGAAAATATATCAAGGAAAATATATTTGGAAAAAGTATCAGCATATTCATGGAACTTATATAAGAAACATTGTGTTAGGCACCAGGATTCTCCTGCTGCACAGGATAAATCCCAAGTGTTAGGCATTGGGTTCCTGTCGCTGCACAGCGGAAATCCCGAGCCTTGCTGCTGGTGGTCTCCCATTCCTCTTCAGCCACAGAAGAGGCTGCTCAGCAGACTCATTGGTCCAGGCGCTCTGCCCAGACTAGCTCTGTGGGTTTGGTTGCTGCTGCCACCTCTGATCCAACTATAGCAACACATGCTGGTCAGCAGCGAGCTACCCCAAGGACTAAGTCCTCCATTCGGTCCACTGAGCATGCCCGTGGGACGATCTCCCATTGGAGATCGGAGGTCACATGCTCAGGTCCTTCTCCAGCTTGGATTGGACCATCAGGAAGGTCCAGGTAGGACACTGCTACAAAAGGGTCGCATGGCTGCTCGGCCATGTACTAGTATAGACTGCATTACCAGACTATGAGGAGTGAGTGTTGTATGCATGTATGAATGTCTCTGGTGAATGACTCATTAAGAAACCGCTACCCTTGGTACACATGTGTTGTGCAGCCTAGCCTGCTAAGCGCCCAGGCTTAGGTGTAGGTAGGGGCAGAGTCTGAGATTGGCATCAGTGTCCACCGGTGGCTCTGCATGCCACGGTGCACGTGCTCGACACTCCATAGTCAGTGTCTATAGTGATGTCCACAGGTGTGACGCTGCGTGCTCAGAAGGTCTAGAGGGACTCTGACCCCGTGTCCTTGGGGCAGAGTTCTGTGATGCATTCTGTGTGCTCCATTGCCGAGCTCTGTGAGATAAACAGGCTCCAGCATTTATGTTCTGTGGTAGTGCGGCTCTGTGAGGTAACAGAGTTCGCCCTGCACACACCGGGTGATGTTAACCTGCATGTGTTCTTCCTTTATACCGCCATATTGCGTCCGCCATTACCTAGCAGCAGCATACCACCTCGGCATGGTGGACCCCGGGTTGCGATGACACTTTCTCATATTTTATATTTATTGCCATCCGCAACCCTAACGCCAAGCCTTGTCTGCCTCGGCGGTCTCCCATTCAGCTTTGTCAGCTGCTCAGAAGAAATGTCAGTCCCAGTATCTTGCTCAGGCTTGAGGTATTCATTTGGTTACTGCTGACTCTCCAGCCATGTCTACAGTAGCCAGCAATGGGCAACTGCAGACTGATGCTCTGGAGACAGTCCGGAGATCACGGTACCGAGCATGTCTGTGATCTGGCATCTTCTCATTGGTGGTCAGATGTCAGCTGCTCTGGTGATGTGGCAGTGCTGCATTGGCCCACGGGCCAGGTCCTGTCCGACTGGACATGAACCACACGTATAAAAGGTTCTCAGTGGCGCTAGTTTCTGTAATGTGTAGTTGTGTGTGTGAAGTCTCTACCATTCTGCCTGTATGTGCTTCTCATCCATGTAGTTGGGGACTGAACTGATAGTCAGGCAGCTAGTGTCAGTGGGGGAAATCAGGAGCTTGGCGCAGCATCCAGACATCACGGAGCATGTCCAACCCATAGTCAGCACTTTATAGTCTACGCCTGTTTCATTACCGTGTGTTAACGCAGTTCTGTTGCAGAGGGTTCGGTCCACGTGCTTTGTCCTGTGACAGTTAACAGGACTTAGTATTTTGCACCCATTTATTCTGTTCCTACCTGTGGAGTAACAGGGCTAGGAACTTTGCTTCTCTGAGTGACTTGAACTCAGTGAGTATGAGCACTAGCTCGCTGTGTGCACTGGCATTGTCCTCATTAGCTGCAGTTTTACACCTCTGCACGGTGGACCCCGGGTTGCGATTGCACTCTGTCATTTAATTTATTCAGTGCAATCCGTCGACCTGTAACACATTGTGTGAACCTAGGCTAAATTATTTATACGCTATTAATTTCCAAAGGCTCGCAAATTTTAAAAATAACAACTCCAGGAATGCTGACATTCTCTGGGTCCAGTAATGCTTCACTCTTCAGACATTATTGACTGACTTTGGTGCTGAATTTAAGACTTTAGTGCATGTGACTACTACTGCCTAGCAGTAGGCTCAATGGTGATGCCTATGTCTGAAAACAAACTTATTATGCAAACGTCCCTATTTTTTCATGCCTTTGCAACTATACAATACAGTATACAATGTAGAATTTATTTTGTTTCCTCAATTAAAGTTTTCTATAACCACTATTAATTAATTTTGGAAAAATGTAATTATAAATAATTTACTTTATTCCTTTGTGACTTCAATTTGAATATCTGGAAAAATGTATACATATTATATTTAGACCTTTATTAGTGCTGCTTTGAAAATTAAAATGAAGTATATTCAAATGTTAAACTTCCAAATGAACAAGTCAAAGGCCTCCTTTCTGATATTTACATGCATTCATGTTTAGTACCATCTTGTTGCCTCATAATTAGAGTAAGTTCCCCAGAGACTGAAAGTAATTGCTCATTTTGTAGATGTGGCACTTCTGGATCAAGAAGTGATTAAAATATTTATATTGCACAGCTTGTTCAATTCACTCTTTTTTATCAGATTAATTTTCTTTAATTTGGTGTACATCAGCTTTTGCACGTTTTTATGATAAATGATACTTGAAAGAGTACAAGATTGTATTACTTATCCTAAACACTTATACAATGTGTGTGGTTGAATACCAGTGAGGTGAATAAATATGAAGTCAAATAATGTAGAGTAGGAATAGCACAGAAAATAGACATTCAAATAAATAAGAAAATAGAGCACGATCTGAAAATAGATAACTAGAAGTCTGCATTTGATATACTCACTATCAGAACTTTAATGAATCGACTGATAAATCTTACATGTGGACTGCAATCAACCAAATGTTCAAAAGTTGCCTAATGAGAGCTATAATGTTTTACTTATAAAGTGAAAGGGAGCTGTTTTTAGGCTAATAAGGTCCAAGCTTGGTTCCCAACATGGTTCTCTATATTTCGAATACTGCTTTAATAATGACACAACAAAAATTAATCACATCACAAACAATTGTTTCATGCAAAAAAAGATTATACTTGATTGTGATCTGTCCAAAACAAGGTACTTGAGCAGAATAGCTATGCAAATTAAATAGGCCAGCTTTGTTAATGTTGTAGCGCACTTTCCAAGCTAGTTTCAAGTTTCAAAATTCTTGTAAATTAATATTTATAGATACAATAGACCAGACAATCTGAACACCTATGGAAACACGGAGAGGCACCAAATAATCATTCTTAAGGCAACTATGGTAATTATGCAACAAGTGCACAATGTAATTTGAGTTGTGCAATAGCCATATCAATAAGTTTTCAATAACCAAACTGCTTAAAGCGAGTGCTGCACTGCAAAAGTTCCAGTACAGTTTTATCTTTTATCTAGAAATAATACTGTTGGAACATACAAATGTTGCAGGGTTATGCTTGAGTTGATGAGGTGCAGATAGTGCTAAGGTAGTTTTTATAGTTTGTTCTTGGGGAAATTTAAGAGTCAACTTTCTGTGCTGTGATATCATTCTTGTGTATTACTTTAGATATAAAGTCTAGGGATCTAATAGGTAGTTTAACATGGGTCACCTACTTGAAAGAAGGAAGAGTCATCCTCTCAGACCTATATGCAGCTGAAACAGCTGCACAAGGATTTTGCATACTCTGAGAAGAGCTGTCAATCACTATATATGAGCACAGAAAGAGATGAAGACTGGATGCTTTATCAAAGGTGAACTTTATTTATATTTATAATCAATTTATTTATAAAATTGACCTTTGAAAAAGCATTAAGTCTTTATCTTTATCAGTGATGGGGTTATCCCTTGTGATAAGATAGGACCACCATCCTTTCCTACTAAGCAATAAATCTTTACTGCGGTGTTAGAATCATAGAATATTAGAATTGGAAGGGACCTTCGGGGTCATCGTGTCCAATCCCCTACTCAATGCAGGATTCACCAAACTATCTTAGACAGATGTCGGTCCAGCCTCTGTTTGAAGACTTCCATTGAAACAGAACTCACCATTCACTGATATCCATCACTGTCATAAAGTTTTTTCTAATATCTAATCTGTATCTTCTCTCAATCAGTTTTACTACATTTGTTTTCATGTTTCCCTGTGCAAATGAGAGTAAGGATGATCCCTTCAGATATTTGTAGACAGTTAGTAAGTCTCCTCTTAGCCTTCTTTTTTGCAAGCTTTCCAGATCCTTTAACTGTTCCTCACAGAACATGCATTGCAGTACTCTCACCATCCTCGTAGCTCTTCTCTGATATTGCTCCGGTTTTTCCATGTCTTGTTTTAAAATGTGATGCCCAGATCTGGACACAGTATTCCAGATGAGGCCTGACCAAGGAGGAGTAGAAGGGGATAATTACTTTACATGATCTAAACATTATGCTTCTCTTAATACCTCCTAGAAATATGTTTGCCTATTTTGCTGCTGTATCCCACTGTTAACTCATGTGAAGTATGTGATCTATTAGTATATCCAAGTCCTTTTTATACATGCTGTTGCTTAGTTCTATTCCTTACTTTCTGTAGATGTAATTTTCATTTTTCTTGCTCAGATGTAGAATCTTGAATTTTTCCCTGTTAAATACCATTCTATTAGTCACTGCCCATTGTTTAAGGTTATTTAGATCTTTCTGAATCCTCTCTCTGTCTTCTCTAATGTTATTTAACCCTCCTAGCTTTGCATCGTCATCAAATATGGTTATTTTACCTTCAGTTCCCTTATCTGAATTACTTATAAAAATGTTGAGCAACACTGGGGCCAGGACAGAGCCTTGTGGTACCCCATTTGAAACACTATTCCAATTGGATGTGCAATCATTTATTACCATTTACCACTCTTTGTGTGCGATCACTGAGCAAGTACTCAGTTGCCGAACCCATAACTATTCATAAATCATTATAACTGGGCAGGAAGAGGCAGGACTCAATTTCTTTCTGTATGAGTTCTGCAGCATTTAAATTACTTGTTTTACATGAAAATACAGAAAAATAGTGGAGAGAGGATGTGATTGGTGCAATATGACTATATTGATGTCCTATTTACAAAATGTAGTTATGCTGAAATTTTGCATGCCATTATCTAACTCAAGCTTGGAGTGGATAAAAAAGGAATAAGTGTTGGGGCTATAAACAGATAATTGTCAGTTGCTTCAGGAAATGGACAAATTTATTTCAGTGGAATTGAATTTTATTCAAATTTTTAAAAAATCTATATTCTGGAGAATTTTTTTTGTGGTTCGCTCCAGATGAATTAATCAAAATGATAGCCAGCGGTGGATGCCATCTTACTGAACAGTAGAAACCCAGCAAGGGGTTGAAAAGAAAAAAAAACTCTCATGACCACTTATTTTTCCAGGTGCCCCCGCTGCTACCTTACCACTTTCCGGTCCTCCATGCCTCCATCATACTGCATCTCTGACTCAATGTTCACTTAAGGCCACAGTTTCTGACCATGAGCAGGCCTCAAGTTCTCTAAGCATTTTCCGTGGTCTACTCAAGGCCACAAGCCTCAGTCTAAAGTCAATAATGGGTCAATGATGCAACTCAATAGAGGCTCAGAGTATCATACAGCTGGCAGGGAGCAGTGAGGGTGGCTGTGAGCTGAGTATATATTTTTTTCCTTTAACCTTTTTCTGGTTACTCATCTCATTGGGATACCCCACTGCTCACTGCCCTCTCTCTGGTCCTCTGAACCTCCATTTTGCTGCCTCTTCAGCTATGTGAGAACATCCATATGGCAACAGGCACATGAGTTCAATGGATTCAATAGATGGCACACTTGACCAGTGATGTGGTGTAAGGGAGGCACTGAGGCCTGCACAGAAGACAGCGAGCAGCGGGAGTGATCAGCTAGGTAAGTTATAAGAATAAGTTTTTCTTCTTTTTACATAATACATTTATTATGTTCTGGGGTCTGGAGAGACCCCTTAGCATAACAGTGCACATTCAATTCACAGTGAACAACTTGCAAAACAAATTTCCTTTTAAAATACAAATGTTTTGCTGAATTTAAACTTTTTTAGATCTATTCATCTCTTGTTGTTATCCAACATACAGATAAGTACCTGTAAAAACAACAATAAAATCATGCTGCACAGATATAGCAAACTTTTAACTTGATATTTTCAAGGCATTGGCATGTGGTGTGTTAAACATCAAGTTCAAGTCTGCTACACCATGACATTTCATAGATATTCAATACATCTGTATATACTGTATGGTTGCCACTATCACAAAAATACAACAAACATACCATTGTAACAAATAGTGTTGTGCACCTGATGTTATGTATCAATCCATATAGAAACTGATTGCAACAGCCGAGGCTGACTTTTAGATTGCCTCCTAGGTCTACACGTAGCAACGTTTTCCATTATTTTTAGCTTTCTTACCGCCACAATGATAAATTGAATGTAATTTCCAGAAGTCTAAAGGACGTCCAAGCCAAGTCCTGTAAGTGGATTAGATTGCCCAACAGGGAGATAATTTAAGTAGTAGAAATCTACCCTGTGAAAAAATCCAAATGTTAGAGCCATTTCTTACCCCATTTAGGCCATCGAATCATTTTTTCTACTGACTTCATGCTGGTACCTATGGAGGCTGAGCGTTAAGCAAGCTACAAGCCAGAGTATTTCAATGCGCTATAATCCTAGGAGCTTTCCATTTTCTAAATCAGATAAATGTTTAGGTAATAATTATCAATTGTTTAATTTGAATTACATGTAGTTAAAAATATAAATATGTAATTGCAGCATTCATTGGAAAATATATACACAATATGCATTTGAAATTTTGTATACATGCCCTGCCGTACAAAACGCGACTCAAGCGTAACAAACTCTCTAGTTTAAAAATGCATATCGTTCAAATGATCATTTTGAGAGGCTGTTGTAATGTTAGCAGGTTAGAAACTTTTTGAAGGTTTATAATATTTATACTGTCCAGACAAATTCTACTGCTCTCACAGGTGTTCATTCTGTAACTTTATCTCATATCAGATTTAGATACAAAGATCAAATTTCCAAACTCCCAGCAGTGAGACTACAAAAAAAGGCAATAAAATCCTTAAGTAAAAAATGATGAAGCTTCCCACTCGTAATGAGATGCTAGTAGAAGCAGCTCTCTAGATTTCTCAAGGGGCCTCTAGTTGCCAAAGACAGACATAATATTTTCTCATTATTAGCTCTTCAGCAGAAAAAAAGAAGCAGGGTATCATGTTCTTTCTGAACACACAGAAGAAGGGGCACTTTACCACTAGTAATTCAGGGCAGCATAATGAAGCAAAAGATGGCTGCAGAACACCAAGTGATATATAATTATTTCCAAAGAGAAGGCTTGCATATACCCTTGGTGATCTTCATTCAAAATAACTTCTCTGGAGAAATCTGATTTATAAAAGGTTTCAATGCAAAACAAACAAATCTTTTTTTCTTTCTAAGTTCTTTTGAAATACATTATTCTCCAAGTTACCAATTAAAATGTGACATCTAGATTAAAAAACTGGTCATTTTATTTGCATAGGCAGCATATGATTGAGTTATCTATGTCTGTTTCAGAACACATTGCCATACAACAAGCAATAATGTTATCTTGAGAAACAGAAAAGCATCTCTAGAATGGGATCTGAAGGTAATGTTCGATAACACAAGTACTACACAAGTACTGCACAAGATGTCATTCTTTTGTTATTTATTGCCTTTCTTTGGCAAGATGCTAAAAATTCACCTAAACTTGACTTTAATTATTTTTCTAATTATTTCTATATTATGTGAATGTGTAGTGTAAGTTTACAACACAATTTAATTGCTTAAGTAATGCATGAAAAACAGTTTTGCCTTGTAAACACCGACCCACGTGGAAAAGTCCACTTTATTTAGCAATCCACATTAAAACTTCATGGCCGGGAGGCTGGAGGGAGGAGTGAGCAATGTCTGACGACGGCCGTTTCATGCTTACTAGCAATGGATATATATATGTAAAGAAAAAGCAAGTCGGCACTGCCAATACTACTGCCGATGTGAGACTGTCATGTCCATACTGCTCGTGGAGGCTGAACCTCGAGATCTCGAGATCTCGGGTGCTAGTGCAGAAAACAAAATGTATGGATCCAATAAGAGGAAAGAATAGCATAGCACTCACCGATTCAGGTGAAAAAATCCGCTTTATTTAGCAATCCACATTAAAACGTCATGGCCGGGAGGCTGGAGGGAGAAGTGAGCAATGTCTGACGACGGCTGTTTCGTGCTTACTATTATTGGATATATATATACAATAAATGTGTAAAGAAAAAGCAAGTCAGCACTGCCAATATTGCTGCCGATGTGAGACTGTCATGTCCATACTGCTCGTGGAGGCTGAACCCCGAGATCTCGGGTACTAGTGCAGAAAACAAAATATATGGATCCAATAAGATGAAAGAATAGCATAGCACTCACTGATCCAGGTGAAAAAGTCCGCTTTATTTAGCAATCCACATTAAAATTTCATGGCCGGGAGGCTGGAGGGAGGAGTGAGCAATGTCTGACGACGTCCGTTTCGTGCTTATTATTATTGAACATATATATATAATAAATGTGTAAAGAAAAAGCAAGTCGGCACTGCCAATACTACTGCCGATGTGAGACTGTCATGTCCATACTGGTCGTGGAGGCTGAACCACGAGATCTCGGGTGCTAGTGCAGAAAACAAAATGTATGGATCCAATAAGAGGAAAAAATAGCATAGCACTCACCGATCCAGGTGAAATAGTCCGATTTATTTAGCAATCCTCATTAAAACTGTCATGGTTAGGACATGGTTAATGTCCTGTTTTCACAGGGTTAACTTTTGCTGGTCTCTCTTTGGATCTGGGAGGGGTATTTATACTCACTCCAGACTAGCATTCTCTGTCAGTTATACTGTTATTCTGGCTTTGTGACTGACCGACCCCCCATGGTGTGCGTGTATTCTGCATTGCTTGTTTGATTCCCGTGTATGACCTGGCCTGTTCCCTCACTCTGTACTCTGTCTCTCATTTTGGGACTATTGTCTTCTCCAGTTCTGACCTCCTGGCTTGGCTATTGTTACTCCATTGCAGTTTGTCCCTATTGTACCGTCCATTGCCCATTCTGGTTTTCTGATCTATTGCTACGTCCTGACTATTCACTCTGTCTAACCCTTTGGTACTGTCCTGCTATCTCGTGCTTTGACCCGGCTTGATCTGGTTTCTGTCTCTGTCTATGCTCCTTGGTAACATTGTCCTGTAGTTACCTTTCTAGGAGTTTCCCTGCAGCTCCTAGCTCTGTGGAGCTTAGGCCACGCCCCCAGAAGTCACGTGCTTCAGGTCCTGGAGCATGCATCGTCACCACTGCTGCCCGCTCTACAGGTATCTTTGAGCACTGTTTTTGTACTCAGGACATGCGCACTGGCTCAGTGAGCAAGTGCAGTGCGGTGTTCCTGCCAAAAACTTCATGGCCGGGAGGCTGGAGGGAGGAGTGAGCAATGTCTGATGACAGCTGTTTCGTGCTTACTTTTATTGGATATATATAAATATATATATAATAAATGTGTAAAGAAAAAGCAAGGACAATACTACTGCCGATGTGAGACTGTCATGTCCATAATGCTTGTGGAGGCTGAACCCCGAGATTTCGGGTGCTAGTGCAGAAAACACAATGTATGGATCCAATAAGAGGGAAGAAAAGCATAGCACTCACCGATCCAGGTGAAAAAGTCCACTTTATTTAGCGATCCACATTAAAGCTTCATGGCCGGGAGGCTGGAGGGAGGAGTGAGCAATGTCTGACAACCGCCATTTCATGCTTACTAGCACTTTGACATGTCAGACATTGCTCAATCCTCCCTCCAGCCTCACAGCCATGAAGTTTTAATGTGGATTGCTAAATAAAGGGGACTTTTTCACCTGGATTGGTGAGTGCTATGCTATTCTTTCCTCTTATTGGATATATATATATATATATATAAACAGGTGATTCTCACAAAATTAGAATATCATCAAAAAGTTAATTTATTCAGTTCTACAATACAAAACGTGAAACTCATGTATAGAGACATTACAAACAGAATGGTCTATTTCATGTGTTTATTTCTGCTACAGCCAGTGAAAACCCAAAAGTCATTATCTCAGTAAATTAGAATACTTTATAACACCAGCTTGAAAAATTATTTTAAAATCCAAAATGTTTCCCTACTGAAATGTATGTTCAATAAATGTACTCAATACTTGGTCAGAGCTCTTTTTGCATCAATTACTGCATCAATGTGGTGTGGCATGGAGGCGATCAGGCTGTGGCACTACTGAGGTGTTGTGGAAGCCCAGGCTGCTTTGATAGCAGCCTTCAGCTCATCTGCATTGTTGGGTCTGGTGTCTCTCATCTTCCTCTTGACAATACCCCATAGATTCTCTATGGGGTTAAGGTGAGGTGAGTTTGCTGGCCAATCAAGCACAGTGATACTGTTGTTTTTAAACCAGGTATTGGTACTTTTGGCAGTATGATCAGGTGCCAAATCCTGCTAAAGAATGAAATTTCCATCTCCAAAAAACTTGTCGGCAGAGAGAAGCATGAAGTGCTCTAAAATTTTCTGGTAGTCGGCTTCGCTGACTTTGGTCTTGATAAAACACAGTGGACCTACACCAGCAGATGATGTGGCTCCCCAAGCCATCACTTATTGTGGAAACTTTACAATAGACCTCAAGCAGCTGGGATTGTGTGCCTCTCCACTCTTCCTCAAGACTCTGGAACCTTGATTTCCAAGGTCTAATGTGAAGTATCCACAATCAGTGATGGTTTGGGAGACATGTCATCTGCTGGTGTAGGTCCACTGTGTTTTATCAAGACCAAAGACAGCGAAGTCGTCTACCAGGAAATTTTACAGCATTTCATACTTCACCTCTGCCGACAAGCATTTTGGAGATGGAAATTTCATTGTCCACCAGGACTTGACACCTGTCCACACTGCCAAAGGTACCAATACCTGGTTTAAAAACAACCTGGGCTTCCATAACATCTCAGCAGTACTACAAGATGATCGCTTCGATGCCACACCTGTTATGATTGAGTCACCGTAGGAGGCAAAAATAGAAATGCTAGCTAAGTCCAGAAAACCAGAGAAGTTGGCAGCTATTGGATTGCAGACCCCTGAACCTATCAACACAACTAGCAGTAGCTGTGGGGGGCTCCTATGATGCCCTAGGCCCCTCGATCACAGCCGGAGGACTACATAGCCTAAAGACAGAAAGGGAAATCTAAACTGCCCCAGAGCAGACCCCAAAGCAAAAGGCAGCCCCCCACATATAATGACAGTGAAGCAAGAAGAAAGAACAAAACACAGACAGAAAGATAGACTGAGCAAAGATGGGGCCCAAGCTAGCTTAGATAGGAAAGGACAGGAAGGCTGCTGTCTGCAATCCGTGAATAGCCCTATGAAAATAAGAGCCAACAAACTGACAGTAAAAAAGGCCCTGAAGACGCTAGGCTTCAAAAAAAGGCTATGTCAGTACTCAGGAATATTCTGAAGACAGAGCAACAGGCAAAAGGAGATTCAGCTCACCCCAGCAGGGAATGGCAGAATCCAGAAAAGCAAGGAAAACAAAACACAATGCAAAAAGGCAAAGCAGAAATCTTAGCTTTAGATGAGCAGGAATCAGACTGGTTTCCTAGAAGTCCACAGGGAAATCACCCGCAGGCCAGAAGGGCGTCGGCAGCCTTATATCCAGTCACTAACTCCACTCAGCCAGTCATCATCATCAGCCCCAGGTGTTTGACAATCAGGCTCACTACCTTTCTTCACCAGAAGAGGGAGTTCCTCGGGCCTCAGTAGTGAAGGGGAAAATGAACTCACAACAGTACCTCCCCCTTGAGGAGGGGTCACCGAACCCTCAACCACGCCACCAGGGCGATCAGGGTGAGCCCGATGAAAGGCACGCACCAATCTTTTGGCATGAATATCAGAGCAGAGACCCAGGAATTATCCTCCTGACCATAACCCTTCCACTTAACCAAATACTGGAGTCTCCGTCTAGCCAGACGGGAATCCAGTACTTTCTCTACCTCATATTCCATGTTACCTTCAACCAATACAGGGTCTGGAGGTGCAACACCCGGAACAACAGGTTCAACAGACCTCTTCAACAAAGATTTATGGAACACATTATGGATTTTAAGTGTGACAGGAAGAGCCAAACGAAAAGAGACCGGATTAATAATCTCCAAAATCTTGTAAGGTCCAATAAATCTAGGCTTAAACTTAGGAGAAGCCACCTTCATAGCAATATTTTTTGATGATAACCACACCATATCACCAACCTTAAACTGGGGACCAATGGTCCTATGTCGGTTGGAAAACCGCTGGGCCTTTTCCTGGGAGAGAGATAACTTATCCACCACTTGGTCCCAGATCTGGTGCATTCTCTCCACCACAGTGTCAACACCTGGGCAGGCAGAGGGCTCCACCTGCCCTGAAGAAAATCGAGGATGAAACCCAAAGTTACAAAAAAAAGGTGACATCAAAGTGGCAGAACTAGCTCTATTATTTAAAGCAAATTCGGCCAAGGGCAAAAATGAAACCCAATCATCCTGATCAGCAGAAATAAAACATCTCAAATATGACTCCAAGGTCTGGTTTGTTTTCTCTGTCTGCCCATTGGTCTGAGGGTGAAAAGCAGAGGAGAAGGACAACTGAATTCCCAGCTTGGAACAGAAAGTTCTCCAAAATCTAGACACAAACTGGACTCCTCTGTCAGATACAATGTTCTCAGGAATCCCGTGCAAGCGAACCACCTGTTGTAAAAACAGGGGCACCAATTCAGAGGAAGACGGCAACTTAGGGAGTGGTACAAGATGAACCATCTTAGATAACCTATCACAAATCACCCAAATAACAGTCATCCTTTGAGAGACAGGCATATCAGAGATGAAATCCATTGAAATATGGGTCCATGGCCTCTTGGGGACAGGCAAAGGCATCAACAACCCACTAGAGCGAGAACACGATTTAGACCGGGAGCAAGTCCCACAGGACTGCACAAAATTCCTGACATCACGAGACAAGGAGGGCCACCAAAAAGACCGACTCACCAGATCTCTAGTACCAAAAATACCTGGATGACCAGCCAAAGCAGAGCAATGAACTTCAGACATCACTCTCTTCTTCCACTGGTCAGGAACATACAACTTTCCACTGGGACAACGCTCAAGTTTGTCCTCCTGGAACTCTTCCAGAGCACGTCTCAAATCGTACGAGATGGCAGAAAGAACTACCCCTTCGCCTAAGATGGTAGCAGGCTTGGTCACCACAGGAGAATCAGCAAAGAAGCTCCTAGAGAGGGCGTCAGCCTTGACATTCTTAGTTCCAGGAAGAAAAGAAACCACAAAATCAAAACGTGTAAAAAACAAGGCCCACCTAGCCTGTCTAGGGTTCAAGCGCTTAGCCGACTCTAGGTAAATCAAATTCTTGTGGTCAGTGAGGACCACGACTTGATGCTTAGCTCCCTCCAACCAATGTCTCCACTCCTCAAATGCCCATTTCATGGCTAACAGTTCCCGATTCCCCACATCATAGTTACGTTCAGATGGAGAGAACTTTCGGGAAAAGAAAGCACAGGGATTCATTTTAGATGTTACAGGATCCTTTTGGGACAAAACAGCTCCTGCACCAATCTCAGAAGCATCCACCTCTACCTGGAACGGAAGTGAGCCATCAGGTTGCCGCAAAACCGGGGCGGAGGTGAATCTTTGCTTCAGCTCCTGAAAGGAAGAAACAGCCTCCGGAGACCAATTTAACACATCAGCACCCTTCTTAGTCAAATCAGTCAATGGCTTGGCAATACTAGAAAATTTTGCTATAAATTTCCGATAAAAATTAGCAAAACCCAAAAACTTCTGGAGGGCCTTCAAAGAAGTGGGATGAACCCAATCATAAATGGCCTGTACCTTGGCCGGGTCCATTTCAATAGTTGACGGGGACAAAATAAATCCCAAAAAAGAAATCCTCTGTACTACAAAAAGGCATTTAGATCCTTTGACATACAGGGAATTCTCCCTCAAGATCCGGAACACAGTCCGAATATGTTCCACATGAGAATCCCAATCCTTGGAGAAGATCAAAATATCATCCAGATAGATAATCAAAAATTTATCGACAAAATCTCGGAAAATATCGTTAATGAAGCACTGGAAGACAGAAGGGGCATTAGTGAGCCCAAAAGGCATCACCAGGTACTCAAAATGTCCCTCCGGAGTATTAAACGCCGTCTTCCATTCATCCCCATGCTTAATGCGAATAAGATTATACGCCCCCTGAGGTCAAGCTTGGTAAACCAGCAAGCACCTTTAACTCTGGAGAATAGATCAGAAATCAGGGGTAACGGATACTGATATTTAACAGTAATTTTGTTGAGAGCACGATAATCAATACAAGGTCTTAATGATCCATCCTTTTTGGCTACAAAAAAAAAAATGGCACCTAAGGGTGACGAGGATGGTCTAATATGACCCTTCTCCAACGCCTCCTTAATATAGGATCGCATAGCCTCGTGCTCGGGTACAGATAAATTGAAGAGCCGACCCTTGGGAAATTTACACCCCGGGCTCAGTTCAATTGCACAGTCATAACTCCTATGAGGAGGCAGAGACGCAGACTCATTCTCACTAAATACATCATAAAAGTCCGCCAAATAATCAGGAACATCATGCGACTGAGGAGAGGTGGAAAACACTGGAGCCTCACTAAAGGCACACCGACAACCCCAACTCACCACAAACTCAGATTTCCAATCCAAAACTGGATTATGAATTTGTAACCAGGGAAACCCCAGAACAATAGTATCATGCAGATTATGTAACACCAAAAACCTGCAATTTTCTTGATGGTCTGGGGCGACCCACATTACCACCTGGGTCCAAAACTGAGGTTTATTTTTAGCCAAAGGAGTAGCATCAATCCCCCTCAAAGGGATAGGCGTCTGCAGAGGTGTCATCGGAAATCCACAACGTTTAGCAAAATCCAAGTCCATTAGGTTTAGAGCTGCTCCCGAATCCACAAAAGCCTTGGCGGAAAATGTGGACAGGGAGCAGATCAGAGTAATAGCCAGAAGAAACTTAGGTTGAACACCACCAACAGAAAACGTGTGTGCAAAGCGTTTCTCGCGTTTAGGACAGACAGAAATAATATGCGAGGCATCTCCACAGAAAAAACACAATTTATTACTCCTTCTGAACTCCTGACGCTGCTCCCTGGAAAAAACTCTATCACATTGCATAGGTTCAGACATCTGTTCAACAGGTGGCAACACCTCTCGTGCAGCTCTGCGTTCGCGCAAACGCCGATCAACCTGAATGGCTAAAGACATAGAATCGTCAAGACCAGAGGGAACAGGAAATCCCACCATAGTATCTTTTACGGCTTCTGACAACTCCTTCCGAAAGAGAGCAGCCAAGGCATTATCATTCCAGGTAGTAAGTACTGCCCACTTTCGGAATTTTTGACAGTACAATTCTGCAGAATCACGACCCTGGTTCAATGCCAGCAGGGTCTTTTCAGCCTGATCAATGGCATTAGGTTCGTCATACAACAACCCCAAGGCCTGAAAAAATGCGTTCACATTAGTCAGAATAGGATCATCTGGTTTCAAAGAAAACGCCCAATCCTGGGGATCGCCACGCAGCAAAGAGATGACAATTTTAACCTGCCGCGCGGAGCTCCCTGACGAGTTAGGCTTCAAGGCAAAAAATAATTTACAATTATTTTTGGAATTCAAAAATTTAGACCGATCCCCAAAAAATACATCAGGTGTAGGAATCTTTGGTTCAGCAGCATGTGAATGAGCAAGGTAGGCGGAAATTCCCCGCACTTCCGCAGCGAGCTGCTCCACACGGTCAGACAATTGCTTTATCTCCATTGAGAGAAAAAAAAATTCCCCCTACGGCCTCAGAGATAAAGAGGAAAAAATATACACACTTTTTTTTTTTTTATACAATTCTTTCCTGCTATTGAGTACCCTAGGATCTGCGGTATGGCGGGTGATTCTGTTATGATTGAGTCACCGTAGGAGGCAAAAATAGAAATGCTAGCTAAGTCCAGAAAACCAGAGAAGTTGGCAGCTATCGGATTGCAGACCCCTGAACCTATCAACACAATTAGCAGTAGCCGCGGGGGGCTCCTACGATGCCCTAGGCCCCTCGATCACAGCCGGAGGACTACATAGCCTAAAGACAGAAAGGGAAATCTAAACTGCCCCAGAGCAGACCCCAAAGCAAAAGTCAGCCCCCCACATATAATGACGGTGAAGCAAGAAGAAAGAACAAAACACAGACAGAAAGATAGACTGAGCAAAGATGGGGCCCAAGCTAGCTTAGATAGGAAAGGACAGGAAGGCTGCTGTCTGCAATCCGTGAAAAGCCCTATGAAAATAAGAGCCAACAAACTGACAGTAAAAAAGGCCCTGAAGACGCTAGGCTTCAAAAAAAGGCTATGTCAGTACTCAGGAATATTCTGAAGACAGAGCAACAGGCAAAAGGAGATTCAGCTCACCCCAGCAGGGAATGGCAGAATCCAGAAAAGCAAGGAAAACAAAACACAATGCAAAAAGGCAAAGCAGAAATCTTAGCTTTAGATGAGCAGGAATCAGACTGGTTTCCTAGAAGTCCACAGAGAAATCACCCGCAGGCCACAAGGGCGTCGGCAGCCTTATATCCATTCACTAACTCCACTCAGCCAGTCATCATCATCAGCCCCAGGTGTTTGACAATCAGGCTCACTACCTTTCTTCACCAGAAGAGGGAGTTCCTCGGGCCTCAGTAGTGAAGGGGAAAATGAACTCACAACACACACCGCATTTATGCAGTAATTGATGAAAAAGAAGTCCCGACCAAGTATTGAGTGCATTTACTGAACATACATTTCAATAGGCCAACATTTTGGATATTAAAATCATTTTTCAAGCTGGTGTTAAAAAGTATTCTAATTTACTGAGATAATGACTTTTAGCCATAATCATCAACATAAACAGAAATAAACACTTGAAATCGATCACTTTGTAATGCCTCAATATAATATGAGTTTTACTTTTTGTATTGAAGAACTGAAATAAAATAACTTTTTGATGATATTCTAATTTTGTGAGAAGTACCTGTATATATAATTATGAGCCAAACTAGAGACTCCAGTATGTTAGATTACGCTTTTTCTGAGTTGTTACTCCATGTTGATACCACATAAACTTTATGTATATATATATTTAGTTTATGTGGTATCAGCATGGAGTAACAACTTGGAAATAGAGTTATCTAAAATATGGAAGTTTCTAGTCTGGCTGATAATTAGATAATCATACGTCAAGACTTTCAATGATAACTTACCGTATTTTTCGCTTTGTAAGACTCACTTTTTTCCCCCAAACTTGGGGGAAAATGGGGGTACATCTTAGAAAGCGTACATGCCTTACTGATACCGTGGCTGTAGGCCGCAGGCTGGGATGAGGGGGTGTCCGGGTGTCTCTGGGTGCTCAATGTTTGCTGGCCGGTGCTGCGGGGGTCTCCTGTGCCAGGGGTGCTGCATGGGTGTCTGGCACTGCCCAGGGTTCTGCTGACATTTTGCGACAGGCCACGGTTCCACGGTTCCATGTGCGGTGGTCTCTGGGAATATGACTGCCGCTAGGGGCGGCGCATGCACAGATGGTGATCTTGGGACCAAGATCTCGAGAGAAGAGATCTGAGTGCAGCACCAGCCAGCAACAGCCAGGCACCCGGAGACACCCGGCAGCAGCACAAGACCCCTGCAGCAGCACAAGACCCCCACAGCAGCGCGCTGCACATCGGAGCCCCCTCATCCCTGCCTGCGGCCTGCAGCATCACCTCACTCCTGCCTCCTCCAGCAGTGACCCTGGGACCCCGCTTCACCACAGCCACCAACCCGGTAAGCAATGAGATGCAAGGATTTTAAGAAGCACTACCATTTTATTAAAAAACATTTTTTTCTTATTTTTCTTCTCAAAATTTGGGGTGCGTCTCATAATCGAGAGCATTTTATGATCTGAAAAATACGGTATAAGGGAGCCAGTATTTATTCAGCTTAGAAAACCAGCTTTCCTTCTGTGTCAGGAGGCTTGCTAGATTACTTCAAAAATAAAAGTAAATATATCTTTGGATCCAGAGTTACAGAGAGATATAATAATAATGTTTATTTATATGGTGCCAACATATTCCGCAGCACTGTACAGTTTAACAGTTTCAAAACACAAGTCATAAGTAACTACGCTAACAATACAACAATTAAAGCAAAATAAGACGACCCTTCTCGTGATCGTGAGAGCTTGCAATCTACAATGAGGTGGGGGAGATACAAAGTACAGGTGTGTATTTACAATTGTGTATTTACAATAATGGTCCAGCCGTCTTGAGGGAGTGAAGGATGGATGGAGATAGTGAATGGGCTACACATGCACACTTACACACAGAATGACTTTGATTAGTGAACATGATAGGCCGCTCTGAACAAATGTATTTTGAGGGAGTGCCTGAAACTATGCAAATTGTGGATAGTCCTAATTTCTTGGGGTAGAGCATTCCAGAGGGTTGGCGTAGCGCGGGAGAAGTCTTGTAGTCAGGAGTGGGAGGTACGGATTAGCGCAGAGGTTAGTTGAAAGTCGTTTGCAGAGTGCAGCGGTCGGTTAGGCCGATAGACAGAAAAGAAGGAGGAGATGTAGGGGGGTGCTGCACTGTAGAGAGCTTTGTGGGTGAGAACAAGTACTTTAATTGGATCCTATAATGAATGGGCAGCCAATGTAAGGACTGGCGAAGAGCGATTGTGTCTGAGTACAGATTAGCCAGATAGATTACCCTGGCTGCAGCATTTGTGACACCCCAGAGTCCGGTTGTCACAGTGACATTGCCTCCCTCTAAGAGGTGAAGTCATGCTTGGAGGCAGAAAGGGACCCCAATGCCAGGTAACATACTGTAGATTAAATCACAATTCCTGCTGCAGGTCAGAACAGGGAGTTGCCTTATAAATTCTGCCCAGCAGAGGGGGTTGGTGAGTCGAGTCAGCTAGAAGTGAGCTGAGGGGGTTGTCATGGAAACGAGGGCAGCTGTGAGGAAAATGACAAGACAGTTAAACGTGAGGTCAAAAGATCTTTCTGGAAGATCCTGTCAGTTCAAGAAATGGGAGCTGATCTGTGAAGCGGGAACGGACGCGAGCAGAGACAGAGAGGCTCTGGGGAAGCTAAAAAACTGCATATAGCATACCCCCAGAGCGAAGCGCTAATAGAGAGAAAAGGGACGTCAGAGTCCTTGGTGGTCAGGAGCTGTATGTCCTGATTGCTGAATCTGAAAGTACAGAGGATTGTAAATTCCTGTGGGACATTGAACACCTGAGGGCACGGCAGCAGATAAGGAGCCCGGGGCTGGCGGTGAAAAGGACGGTACCCATGGAATAGGCTCATGCTGACAGCCGTACAGGTTAATGAAATCATCACGCAATTGAGGGTCTCAGCTTAGTTACAAACAGCAGAGACCCACATAAAAAGCACAGAAGGAAGGTCCTAAACCCCCAGCAGGCAAGGTGAATCCCCTGAATGCCTCCAGGCGAGCCGGACTCATTCCATCACCTGTATGTGGTACTCCGGATTGCAACCAATTACCAGTAAAAGGTAAAGAAACTGCACCTCTCTGTGTCCTCTCATTTCTTTGCACCCCAACGTTCACAGCCATCTTAACTATTGATCAAACATCTTTGCCCTGGGACTATTGCTCTACCTGTGGAGAACTATTCTCACCTCAGCTGCGCCACATCAACAGTCTCAGGAGAACAACACCGCAGCGCTGGTCACCTCTGACCAGAATACCACAGGTGGCGTCATGTGTTTAATCATCTACAAATTTTATCTTCATTTTTACCACATCTATCAACATCACAAACAACTTTCCCCCTATCCCCTTTATTATTTAATGGATGCCCCAGGGCCTCGGATCGGGTCTCCGCCGCCATGACACCGTCCCCCATTGAAGTCGACGGGCTGGAGAGGGAATAGTTGAGTAATGGGGAGGCCAATTAATAGAAAGTTGCAGTAATCCAGGCGGGAGTGGATCAATGCTACAGTGAGAGTTTTTGTTGTTTCCATGGTGAGAAAAGAGTGGATTTTAGAGATGTTCTTTAAGTGTAAGTGGCAAGAGCGGGCATGAGATTGTATATGGGATGTGAAGGAGAGATTGGTGTCAAACATAACACCCAGACAGTGCGCCTGCTGCCGGGGTGTTATTGTGGTGCCACCCACAGAGAGGGAAATGTCAGATTTAGGGAGGTTAGTAGACTGCGGGAGCAGAAGAAGTTCAGTTTTGGAGAGGTTGAGTTTCAGATAGAGAGCAGACATGATGTTGGAGACTGCAGACAGACAGTCACTGGCGTTCTGTAGTACAGCGGGGGTAAGGTCGGGGAATGACATATATAGTTGTGTGTCATCAGCATAAAGATGATACTGAAAGCCATATCTGCTGATGGTCTGTCCAAATGGGGCTGTGTAGAGAGAGAAGAGAAGGGGGCCAAGGACTGAGCCCTGAGGTACCCCGACAGTGAGAGGAAGAGAAGATGATGTGGAGCCTGAGAACAAAACACTGAAGGAGCGGTCGGAAAGATAGGAGGAGAACCAGGAGAGAGCAGTGCCCTTAATGCCTAGTGACTGGAGCCTAGAGAGTAGGAGATGGTGGTCAACAGTGTCGAAAGCTGCAGATAGGTCGAGAAGAATGAGCAGAGAGTGGATACCATTATGTTTTGCTGTCAGAATTGTCATTGTTCACTTTGAGTGCAGTTTCAGTCGAACGTAGGGGGCTGAAGCCGGACTGTGAAGGGTCTAGAAGGGAGTGAGTGGAGAGGTAACGGGTAAGGCAGAAGTAAACTAGGCACTCCAAAAGTTTAGAGATGAAGGAGAGATTGGAGACTGGTCTGTAGTTGTTTGTGCAGGATGGGTCGAGAGCGGGTTTCTTTAGTAATGGAGTAACGATGGCGTGTTTGAAGGAGGATGGGAAAATGCCCGAGGTGAGGGAGAGATATAATTTGTATTCCATAAACTCATGTTACCTCTAAGGTCAGTGCATGTCTAGCTTATATTTTAGAACATGTAATGAAATCTATTTTCATTTAAAATGTTTAAATATACTGTGGTATAAGTTGAAATAAAATTGAATAAACATATAAAAAATGATATAAAAACAAAAGACTTCCTTTACTTGTGTTTCACAAAGGATCGTGTGGAGTGTGTATCTGCAACAGTTTATGCTTCACAGGGGGATGAGTCCATATGTGGTGAGATCTTATAATAAAGCACAGGTACAGGATTAAAGGACATGCCTCACGTACGTGGATTTGTCTCCTCTGCCAGGTGCGGACCATTGCAAACATACATTGCTAATACCGCTCACAGACTAATCAGCACAGGCCTAGGATCCAAGGTCTCTCTGCACGTGGACTCACCCTTCTGTGAAGTACAGACCGTTGCAGACACACACTGCATGTGATCCTTTTGTGAAACACGGGTAAAGGAGGTCTTTTGTTTTTATATAAATTTTTACATTTTTATTCAATTGGTTTTCAGCATATACCCCAGTATATTTAAACAATTTAGGGGACTTAGCCTATCACACACCGAGGCAAAAGGAGTGTGGGGTTATGAAGCTTTAAACCAAACAGGTGGCAGTGCCAGTGTTATCCTTATTTTTGCACACCTTATCTATATTCTTTTCCTCAATAAATAATACAGGAGAAAGAATGATGCTTCTCCAACACTCTGAGGTATCATTCATAATTTGCTATTGTATCAAAATTGTGGACATCAAAGATAAAATTATTGCAGAAAGACATGAAACTGATAAATGAAAATATGTCCATAAAACTTTAATCTTTATTACAGTAAAACATTTTTATAAAGGACCATAAAAAGTCGGTTTATCACAATATAACCACAAAAATGTCATGCTACAGTTGTCTAATAATGTGCTAGTCACCTTTGTGCCACTAAGGCTGGTTTCACATTTGCGTTTTTTAGCGCTGGAAAAAAACGCATACGTGCGCATGCGATTTTTCCCCTATATTTAACATGGGTGCGCATACCTGCGCACTTGTAAGCGCATGTATGCGATTTTCATGCGCTGCGTTTTTTTGGGGTGTGCGTTGGTATTTTCCAGACGCTGCATGTTGCATTTTTTGGCCCTTGAAAAAATCGCATGCGCACGTATGCGCACGTTTTGCGCTAAAAATGGCCATTATAGCCTATGGATGCGCATACGTGCGCACTGGCATGCGCAGGTATGCGCTTTTTTAGCGCAGCGTTTTTTGGGTGGTGTCCACTTTTTATCCTAGTTAGAATCTTCTAAAGTCCAAAAAAAAAAGGCTATATAAAGGAGGTGCCTGCCAAAACTCTGCCACTACTACACTAGACAGATTGAAGAGCAGACATTCAACCAAGAACCCATTATATCAGCGAAGAATGTGAGTATATTACATTATATGCCTGTCCTTTTAAATTATGTATGTACTAATGATTTTTATTATTTTTACATGCAGTATGTCTTCAGAATCGGAGTATTCCCCATCGCGGCAGGAATTGGCGCAAGCAGACCGTGAGGTGATTATTTTCGTGCATCTGGTAAGTATATCTGCTGCTTCTCCAAATCTCTTACGTTTTTTTCAACTTTCAGACATCGTCATCATCATCTGCGGACGGGAATAGTGAGGGCGAACAGCAGGAGCAGCGAAGCCAATTCCCGGTGGTTATACGTAATGTAAGTATCAAATGATTTGTAATGTTTTTTTTTTTTTTTTATCTTCTATTTTTACTCTTTTTTTTGTTTCTTTTTTTGTAACTTTTTAGTCAATTTAAATTTGATTATTCTAATGAATGTGTTTTGTCTAGGTTCCACAACGGGATGAAGACGTCTACCTGGATAATGAGCAGCTCATCAGCCTGGTCCAGGAGCGTTCGCCGTTGTGGGACAGCCGTGACCGGCTGTACAAGGACAATGTGGTGACACGGCGGCTATGGAATGAGGTGGCCGCAGCGTTGATGGATGGCTGGGACAGCGCCACAGCATCCGCCAAAAAGGCGTTTAGTGAGTATTTCCCTGCTCTGTATTGTGCCGCAGTGACTGTTGTCCTTGACGGCACTGTTGGGTTTCGTGCTAGGCGTATTCTAGCAGGAAACCCAACAGTGTCATCGTGGTCTACAGTGACTGCTTTGAGTATTGTATTGCTACATTGTGCCGCAGTGACTGTTGTCCTTGACGGCACTGTTGGGTTTCGTGCTAGGCGTATTCTAGCAGGAAACCCAACAGTGTCATCGTGGTCTACAGTGACTGCTTTGAGTATTGTATTGCTACATTGTGCCGCAGTGACTGTTGTCCTTGACGGCACTGTTGGGTTTCGTGCTAGGCGTATTCTAGCAGGAAACCCAACAGTGTCATCGTGGTCTACAGTGACTGCTTTGAGTATTGTATTGCTACATTGTGCCGCAGTGACTGTTGTCCTTGACGGCACTGTTGGGTTTCGTGCTAGGCGTATTCTAGCAGGAAACCCAACAGTGTCATCGTGGTCTACAGTGACTGCTTTGAGTATTGTATTGCTACATTGTGCCGCAGTGACTGTTGTCCTTGACGGCACTGTTGGGTTTCGTGCTAGGCGTATTCTAGCAGGAAACCCAACAGTGTCATCGTGGTCTACAGTGACTGCTTTGAGTATTGTATTGCTACATTGTGCCGCAGTGACTGTTGTCCTTGACGGCACTGTTGGGTTTCGTGCTAGGCGTATTCTAGCAGGAAACCCAACAGTGTCATCGTGGTCTACAGTGACTGCTTTGAGTATTGTATTGCTACATTGTGCCGCAGTGACTGTTGTCCTTGACGGCACTGTTGGGTTTCGTGCTAGGCGTATTCTAGCAGGAAACCCAACAGTGTCATCGTGGTCTACAGTGACTGCTTTGAGTATTGTATTGCTACATTGTGCCGCAGTGACTGTTGTCCTTGACGGCACTGTTGGGTTTCGTGCTAGGCGTATTCTAGCAGGAAACCCAACAGTGTCATCGTGGTCTACAGTGACTGCTTTGAGTATTGTATTGCTACATTGTGCCGCAGTGACTGTTGTCCTTGACGGCACTGTTGGGTTTCGTGCTAGGTGTATTCTAGCAGGAAACCCAACAGTGTCATCGGGGTGTACAGTGACTGCTTTGAGTATTGTATTGCTAAATTGTGAAGCAGTGACTGTTGTACTTGACGGCACTGTTTTTTTTTATCAACAGTGGACAAAGTCCGAACACGTTGGCGTTCGATCAAGGACCGCTTCAACAGTGATGTTCGTGCTGAGGGCCAGGTTCGCAGTGGATCTGCGTCAAGGACCAGAACTAGATACCGTCACTATCACGCGTTGCAGTTCCTAAGACCGGTCCTTGCCACAAGATCGTAAGTATTATACATTTTGGGTTTTTATTTTTATTAATCTGTGTTTTTCTAATCCACAGCTGATGCTTCTTGTAAAGGCATGGTAGTAATGATTTTCCTTTCTTCCACAGCACCTGGAGCAGCACCCTGCAACCTGGCCCTGGAGCGGTCCTTCGTCGGACGTCCTCTGACCCGTCCCAGCCATCCGACAGCCAGGAAGCACCTTGCAGGTCCCACACACACACAGCTGGTGACCAGGAAGCTGGGCCATCAGGTGTTCCCCTGTCCCAGGTCTCTGCCACTGGTTATGCGGGCACTACCCGCCAGCGGCAGAGGGCCTTGGACAGGAATGTCTTGCCCGAGTTTATGCATTTGAGCGAGACATTTAATTCCAGCCTCAAGTCACTGTCCGACAGAGTTGAAAGCGGTTTTGCACTGATGGAACGTGGTTTTAACCACTTTGAACACCGCTTCAATTCTGTAGAACAGCGCCTTGACCGTCTGGAGGCCGACCTCAACAGACCAGCACACCATTTTTTTAGTAAGATTGAAAAGGGCATGGCGGAACACCTTAGTCCTGATCAACAGCTGAATGTGCTGCAGGCCTGCAACAATGCTTTCTTGCAGGCTATGCAGCATAATCGGTACGGTCAGCAGTCAGTGGTGTCCTTTCCACCTGTGCCACCATTGACTCGCTTCACCTCACTACCGACTTGTGCTGCATACCACTGCACGGACACCTCTCTTCAAAGGCTGGACACCCACCGTTACACCACCACAAGTCTGAGTGCAGCTGGTCACTTCACCGACACCACCATGGCAAGCGCTGCTCCTGTCTGGAGCACCACCGCCAATCCCATGCATGCGTGGAGCTCAGCCACCACTAGGCAAACATGGAACAGCCCTGCCGCTACAACAACATGTAGTAGCCCTGCCACCACCACTCTGCAAACCTGGGCCATCACTGCCGCCACCAGTCCTCCTGCAAGGACGAGCACTGACCAAGAAGAGCAGCATCAGCCACCTCAGCAGCAGCAGCCAACTCAGCAGCCGCCACCTCAGCAGCAGCAGCCACCTCAGCAGCAGCCGCCACCTCAGCAGCAGCAGCAACCACCTCAGCAGCAGCCGCCACCTCAGCAGCAGCAGCAACCACCTCAGCAGCAGCAACCACCTCAGCAGCAGCTGCCACCTCAGCAGCAGCCGCCACCTCAGCAGCAGCAGCCATACCAGCAGACGGGGGACCTACATTCCATATTTGCCCCTACTTCAAGGCGAAATCAATCAAGGCGGGCATTGGGCCAAAGTCGGTCCAGGCACACAAGCCTACGGCGACATGCCATTACAACTAATGTAACTGAACAGATTTCCTCTCCTACAAGTGTTCCAAGTTTAATTCCCTTAACTGGACTACCTTCCCCCACAAGTTTTGTTGCCCCTTCCCCTCAAACACCGTCTTCAACTGCAAGTGTTGCATATTCCCTGCACACCCCCAAATTGAAACCATCTGCCCCCAAACGCCGTAAAAAATAATTTTTAAATTTTTTTTTTGTGATAAAAAATAAATTTACATTTGTGGTTCACCATTAATAAGTTTCATTAATGTTGTTTGCGCCGCTCACACACACTGATGGGTAAATACATGTTAAAAACCAACCCAAGGGCTAGTATAGTCATATGTGAAATAACATGGACTAGTATAGTCATTCAAAGGCCTAGTGTAATAACTCTAGTTTTACAAAATAGAATCTGGTTTCATGAAAAACAAACTGTTGAAACTTGTCTAAAAAATAAGTTTCTTTCTAGTTTCACCAGTTTGTTTTTGGTGAAACAAGATGCTAGTTGTTAAAAATCGAGTTATTACAGTAGGCCTTGGTATGACTATACTAGGCCGTGGTATTTCACATATACTACTAGCCCCAAGGCCTAGTATACTCATATTTGAAATACCACCGCCTAGTATAGTCATTCCAAGGCCTAGTGTAATAACTCTAGTTTTACAAAATAGAATCTGGTTTCATGAAAAACAAACTGTTGAAACTTGTCTAAAAAATAAGTTTCTTTCTAGTTTCACCAGTTTGTTTTTGGTGAAACAAGATGCTAGTTGTTAAAAATCGAGTTATTACAGTAGGCCTTGGTATGACTATACTAGGCCGTGGTATTTCACATATTACTATACTACTAGCCCCAAGGCCTAGTATACTCATATTTGAAATACCACGGCCTAGTATAGTCATTCAAAGGCCTAGTGTAATAACTTTTAATGGAGCAGATTACATTCATCCACTCAATGCTGACTTGTATTCCCCATGGACTTTCATTGGGGTTGGGTTTTGAGTGTTGTGTTTTGAGAAAATCACATACTTTGTTTTAAACTATTTGCACAATTTTATCTTGAAAAAAAATGGTTTCCTGATTCATGGCCTGCAGCTTTGCTCATTCCAATATATTTAACGCAGACTAGCAATGCTGCATTTTAACTCGTATGTGTATTTACCTGCCCAGGTGTGTGAACATAACAAAATTCAGTTATACATGGGAAGTTTTTTAATTAATCGGAGTTTAAAAAATATAGTGCACTCAGTAATGGTATCAAATAAGGATTTTTATTACCATAAACAACAACATTACACCATTTCATCTTGCCAGTGCACCCGTCCTACATCAGAAATAAAGTAGGCCGCAAATTTGTCCCTCATTTGGCCAACTTCAACGGATGACCTGAGAGTGTGCTGAGTGAATTCAGGCAATGGGTTAGGAGCATCATCGTCCAGTTCAAAGGTCGGGTGCTCTTTAGCCATCACAAAGTTATGTAGAACCACACAGGCCTTCACCACCTCATCGACTGTTTCAAGTTTAAGATTAATGGCCGTGCCCAGAATTCGCCATCTGGAAACAAGAATCCCAAAAGCACACTCGACAGTTCTTCTGGCCCTGGTCAGCCTGTAATTAAAAATTTTTTTGGTGTGGTCCAAGTCCCGGCTGGAGTAGGGTTTCAGTAAGTTTCCGCACATTTGAAAAGCCTCATCGCCAACCATTACAAAGGGCAGTGGCGGAGCTTCGGTGTGAGGAAGAGGCCGTGGCATAGGGAAATTAAATTGGTTGCCATACAACCTCCGGCCCATGTCTGAGTTTTTAAAAGCCTGCGAGTCATTACCACGGCCAAATGCTCCAATGTCCACTGCTACAAACATACATCCGGCATCCGCAATTGCAATGAGTACTATTGAAAAGTACTTTTTGTAATTATAGTACTCAGATCCCGTTCTTTGGGGTTTGATGATCCGTATGTGTTTCCCATCAACAGCTCCCAAACAGTTGGGAAAATTGCATACTGTCCAGAATTTGTCAGCAATTTCCATCCACTTTTCAGCGGTGGGCAGGGGCATAAATTCTGGGCAAAGAACATTCCAGAGAGCCCGGCAGGTGTCAGCAACAATTCCAGACAAGGTAGAGATTCCAATACGGTACTGGAAGTGTAGTGAGGATAGGGTTTCTCCAGTCGCCAGGAATCTGTGAACAGACAAAGAAGTAAAATTAATATTTATGTATATTATTTTTAAAAACTATAAAAAAAATATTAGTACATTCACGAAAACTAATTACCCAAGGTTTTGAATACTAAATTTACAAAAAAAAACATCAGACCACACCCCTTTGTTTTTAAAACATACCGTAATGTCACCAGTAGCCGTTCCTCAGGAGGAATCGCACGACGGAGCTGTGTGTCCTGTCTCCGGATGGATTGTTGGACACGAGCAAGCAAATCCATGAAACTTTCGTGGGACATCCGGATATAATCAGTAAATTTCTCCGGGTTTGCACGTAGCTCGCTGTAGAGGGTGTGGTATGCCCCACGGCTCTCCCGGAGTTCAACAATCGGATGTATCCACAAACGCCGCCGTCTTCGCTGCCTCTCTCTCTTCCTTTGTTCATGGCAAGCAACTGCATACGCCTGAGCCATCGCGATGTCCAAATCCAAGTTGAAGTGAAAACTCTTCCAGCGCAGATCCATGGTCACGAGAAGAATCAAGCAAATGTGAAGAATACTGTAGACAGGGTGTATATATATTAACATACCACACCCACAATGAAGTCCCATTGGTCTTGTGTGTTGTTGAATGGTTGTTTTTTCTTTTTTGTGGGGTTTTTCCAAAATCTGTAAAAAAACGCAAACGCACAAAAAACGCATACAAACGCGCAAAAAAGCTGCGTTTTTTTCCTGCATGCGCATTAAAATGCTGGAAAAAAACGCAGCGTTTGTATGCATTTGTATGCGTTTTTTTAATGCGTTTTTTTGCGGGAAAAACGCGCTGCAAAAAAAAGCAAGTGTGAAACTAGCCTAACACAGCTAAAGTTTGGCCTCACTTCTGAAAATGTCCTGTAGCATTTGGCACCCAGAAATTAAGTGCTGTAAGTTGTGAAGTAGAGCATGCTTAGATTGGTGTTACTCACATGTTCAAGCTCCAGCACCGGGCCTTGCTTATATCTACTATGGTCATCTCTCACTATATTAATCAACCTAGGTTACTCTATTAAACCAGCAATATATCATCACTCAAAGCCTTTTAAGGCCAGTCCAAACAGCCAAGAGATACCGAAGTATTCAGGAAAGTAACCTCATTTTCCATTACATGTGCTCCAACCAAGTAACTAATTATCTTTCCTGCAACTTCTGCTTAATCGCCTGCATTTGACTATTTCCTAATTATGTTATTGAATCCTATGGCTATTGCTAATAAGCTCTGCTGAAACAAGCTGCTATCTGCAATCTCATTTCTGCTATCAAGGAACCTAGTGCCAAGTCATCTCTGCTATTCCTGTTTTAACCATATCCCTGCTGCAAGTTCCTGTTTTCATATATGTTTGCTCTATTCGTGTGGTTTATCAAATCCCTGCTGCAAGTTCCTATTTGCCTATGTCTCTGCTATTCCTGTGATTAACTGTATTGCTGCTGCAAGATACCTTACTGCATGTACAGTCTGTCTGCAATTCCTATAGTTAATGATATCCCAGCAAGATTCTTGACTGCATAGACTTTTCTGTTAATCCTGTATATAACTGTCTTACAGATGAATCTACTGCTTCCAACTTGCCCAATTGCCAACAGGCATACCATGCTGTCATGGTCAACATGCTGCCCCATAAATACATTTCAACTGCATCTTCACCTCTCGTCAGTGCTATTCACCCTGACCTATAGCTTAGAGAATCCATCCCATTGGGTGAGCCCATAACAATTGGATTTTTTTCTAGCATAATCAACTGGCGATAAAATGAATTATGACTTGAAGAATAGCAAACATCAACTTTTTGGGCAAGTATGACCCTGTCAAACAGTCTTTCCAGGACAACATTGTGTAGGTACTAGTTACTGTTACTGCGTATTACAATATCCCTAACCAATAGCCATTTTGGAAATGTTTAGATCCAGTCATCTAGCTATTACTATTTGGCCAATGCCAGATGCTCACTTGCCCATTTTTCCTTCTAGAAACGGCTATTCACTTGATTATTAATAAATCCCACCCCTGACAGGGACTCCTGTAAAGAGATAATCTATATTATTCCCTTCACCTGTCAGGGGTTTTAAATGTTCAGGCCAATAGATGTATATTAGTCAGAATAGAAACATCTACTTGCAAATGTAGCCTAAAGTAAAGAGACTATAGTTTTGACATTGACTTTATACTTTATAATTTTGAAATCCACATCTGTCAATTAAAAAAGAAATTTTGTAAACCATAAAAAATGTCTTTTTTTGCCTTGTCGAAAAGATATTTCCCTGAAGAGTCATTAATGGCTTCATCCAATGCAATATTAAAGTCTGCTTGGAACGTTAGCAAACTCTTTTTTATTGAGACATATATTTTCTATTAGAGCAGTTTACTTTATAAGGATCAGCTTCTGAACAGGACTGTGAAAATGTTTCACTGACGATGGACTCCAATGTACTTATTGCAAGACTGTGATGAATGGAAAAAGCTGAGTATTTCATATACCTCCAAGTATGTGTTATGCCCTATTATAAATTTAATTATTGTGCCTCTGTCATAATTCACCTTCAGATCAATAACATATTAATTACCCATTGCTACAAAATTACGTTGCTAAATTATATTTGAATTTCTTGTAATTGACAACACTGTAGAATTTCCTGTCGCTCCTGAACGATAATGAAATTGTTTAACCATTGACTGCAACAGCAAAGGTTAATTAATAAATTATAGTACATTGTGAAGCCTGAATGCAAGATTCATAATCAGACTAAGTCAGCGTCAGCTCAAGGCTGCTGTTTAAACTACACTACATACTATTGATTTTGCTTTATATCTGCCAATAAGCTTGATTCTACAATTTTAGGTGGAAAGATCCATTCTTCAAATTGCTTTTCATTGTGAATGGTAATTTTCTTTCCCCTGCTCAAACAGCTATGAGTCATAATTAAACAGGGTTCCTTAACTCTGTCTGAATTAGCTTTTTACGCATTGACTTGAATATTAAAATTAATTCTTTTTTTTAGCTATGAACAATTTCAACTCTATTTGATAGTATAGCTGTTGACTTATTAGAGGGTATTTCCGCTTATAACTTTAACTTAGGCTAGATTCACACATTCAAACTTTGTTATATACATTTTTGTGACTGAAAATCAGTTCTATTTTTCAGAGTCAATGGCACAGAAATTTCTCCAATAAAATCTGTACTAAGGCTAGTTTCACACTAAGGTATGGAGGAGCTGTGGAGGGAAGCGGACTTCCTCTGTGACACTCCACCCACTGCCGTGCCTCCTCCATTCAGCTCCACCTACATCGGCATGCTGCCTGCGTACCCTGTCTTTAGCATTGGGTACGCAGGCCATGCCGATGTATGTCTATGCCTCTGCATGCGTCGTTTTGACAGTGTGGCAACCTGCGTCAAACCCAAAACGATGCATGCGGAGGCATATGCATTCATCGGCATCCGCATACATCGCCATGGCCTGTGTACCCAGTGCTAAAGAAAAGGTATGCAGGCCGCATGCCGACATAGGCGGAGGGCGGAGCAGGACGGAGGAGCCGCTGCAGTTGGCGGAGCATCACGGAGGAAGTACGTATCCCTCCGCAGCTCCTCCATATGCTAGTGTGAAGCTAGCCTAAAGGAGTTGACCAGTATTTTCAAAGTCTGTTTCATATGAGCTAACTGCTATCCCAAATCTTTCTGTGACCTAAAATGCACCCCTGGTCGCATGATCGTTGGCTGAGAATCCTCTGACTTCCAGTGATGCCACATCAATTTCTCCATGACTTCTAGGCTCTGGAATATGATGTAACAACTGTTGTGAGTTCATTCTCCCCTTCACCTTTGATGTCTGATGAACTCCCTCTGCTGGTGAAGAGAGGTGGTGAAATTGATTGGGATGGGAAGAACCTGTCATCTGAACAGGCGGAGTGTGATTGGACATCTGGAATTTCTGAGTGGATATAAGGCAGCCGACGCCCTGCAGGGCTGCTGGTGATCCTTTCTGCTCTGAGCTCTTGCATCCAGCTTAGTTCCTGTCTACTAAAAGCTAAGTTTTTGCCCTGCTATTATTCCATGAGATTTTGTCTGGTTTCCTTAGTGTTTGTATTCAGCCAGTCCTGGTTGGGACTGGCTGAATTCCATTTTTGTCTCTGATCAGTTGATCTCTTTGCTCTGTTTTCAGAATATACCTGAGTGCTGATATAGTGATTTTGAAGTCTAGTGACTTCAGGGCCTTTTTCCCTATCAGACGGTTGGGACATTTTTGGTAGGGTTTTTTGCGGATTGAAGCCAGCATCTTTTCTGTCCTGTCCTATCTAGTTAGTTGGGCCCGATCGTTTGCTCAGCCTGTCTTTCTGTCTGTGTTTGTGTTTTCATCTGTTTTTCACCGACAATACATGTTGGGGGCTGTCTATTGCTTTGGGGTCTGCTCTGGGGCAGTTTAGATTTCCCCTTTCCTTCTTTAGGCTTATGTAGTTCTCCGGCTGTGACGAGGGGTCTAGGGCACCGTAGGAACCCCCCACGGCTACTGTTAGTTGTGGTGTATAGGATCAGGGGTCTGCAATCCGATAGCTACCAACCTCTCCGGTTTTCTGGACTTAGCTTGTATTTTTGTTTTCTCCTCCTCCGGTGACTGATTCATAACAGACAACACTCTGTGGTGGCTGGGGCTCTATTTAGCAGAGCTCACTCACTGTTTTTGTGCATACGACTGCAGATACAGCTCTCCTCCCTTGTATTTGCTTCATCAAAGATCACAGCTGGGGGCTCATGCTGAACCTACCATGCTGTTATATTTTTGTCAAAAACAGACCGCTGCTGCCTCCTATCATCAGGAAAATTATGCAATTGACCAACAATTAACAGAAGAGGCCATAGACAGTTCCAACTAATAGGCAAGTTATTGGGAAACGAACACTGAGCTTATGAAATATAGAGCTCCAATTCCAACCCATGGAATATATATATTATACACATGGTATGGTCATTGCTAACTCTACATTAACCCAAGAAAAATTCTTTAAGGCTTCAATAACACTTTTACAGTTCTTTGCAAAATATTAATTGTATGGATTTGAAATATTTCACCCATAGACTTTTATAGCACTGTGCATTATTGGGCATTAATCCGCTTTTGCCATAACAGAGTTATGTTCCTAAGAATAATGCAAGTCATTTAACCATGAAATGTAGCTTATTTTAAAATTTTCCTTATACCCACTGTGAAATATAAGGGGTGCTCCTTAATATAATAATGATGTTCATGATGGCAACAAAAATTTTCAACACAGATTATGAACTTATTAACAACAGAGCATTCTGTAGGGCGATAGGAGAAAGAACACATGATTTCTCCCGTTCTCATGTCTCCAAGTGCTCCCCTGGAATTAAAAATAACTGGTTAAGTGAATCAGGCTGCCTGAGCCACTCACAGTATTAATCTGTGATGTCTATCTTGTCCTCTGAAATGCTTGAAAAAGGTTGGGAACAGGAAGACTAATCAATTTTATGGATCCCAGCCAGCTTCTCCTTGCCTAGCACGCTTTGATTGATAGGTTTCTCCCTATACATAAATAAATGTTTGCAATGAGGATGCAAGTCCTATGGGTCACTTTACAAACTGAAGGAGATTACCAATGTTATGGGTGTCTGGCTGCTATGCATCCAAATTTAAGAACTTTTTTTACAAACAGTAAAATGAAAGTGGAAGGCAAACATACATTTCCATAGGTATTTTAAATTTTTATTTAATGACTTTATCATCAAAGTTGGGCAATACCTTCAGCTGTCCAAAAAAACTGCATATGCACAATGGAAACATGGTTTTCTTGTAAGAAATACCTTTATTAGATTATATTAGTTCATGTCTCTGAAGAGATAATTCATCAGTGCACTTATTTTTCTTCATAACACAATAATTTACTACTTCTTTCAAATCACAGTGGAAATCTTTTTGGTCGCTACACAGTTCTTGAAAAGAATGGAAGAGAGCACATCAAATATAAGAATTGGAACACTGAAGACTTTTGACTATTACATTTAAGTGAAAAAACTTGAAATCAATAACATTTTATTTGAGGCAAGAACACACATCCATCACTAAGGTGCAGCAAATTGATCTTTGAAAAATTCTATCAAAATTTTTCCTTCATCTGGTGTTGAACAACACAAAAAAACTAACTTTTTATTGTTAAAATGTCCTTTTTTTCTGCACAAACTTTCCATCTGTATCTAAGATATTTCATAATGGGTTTAACCAAACAATAAAACTGTTATACTTTGCTATATAGTTACATAGGTTGAAAAAAGACTCAGGTCCATCCAGTTCAACATCTCTGTGCCAATTTTACATTTATGTCACTAGATTATTTATATCCCACAATACCATTTCTGCTGAGATCGTCCAGCCCTTTTATAAAAGCTGTTATAGTGTCTGCCATTACTATGTCTTGTTCCAGGGAAGTCCACAGTCTAACCGCTCTAACTGTAAAGAACTCTTTCCATTTTAGTTGCTAGAATCACCTATCTTCCACTCTTAATGAGTGCCCCCTGATCCTTTGTAAGGACTTTGAAAGTAATAAGTCATGTGTCAGTCCTTTGTATTGACCACACATGTATTTATACATGTAAATGAGATCCCCTCTGAGCTGTCTTTTTTCTATGCTACACAAGCCCAATTTTTCCAATCTCACATCATATGAGAGGCCTTCCATCCCTTGTAATAATCTAGTTGCCTGACTTTGAACTCACTCTTACTTCCAAATACCCTTTTTATGATGTGAAGCCCAAAATTGAACCCCAAACTCATAGGGCCTTACAAATGATTTATAGAGGGGTAATAATACATTGGGCTCATTTGATTTCATCATTCCTTTTATACACTCTAAAATCTTCTTTTCTTTTTGTAGTTGCTGCTTGACATTGAGTACTACTACTCAGCTTACTTGTAACCAGAATACCCAAGTTCTTCTCCTGTTCTGTATTCTCGAGTATAATTCCATTTAATGTATATGTAGCAATAGGATTACTCCATCTGAGGTGCATTACTCTACATTTATCTACATTAAACCTCACTTGCCAAGTGTTTGTGTGGCACCCCAGAAGTCCGGTTGCCACAGTGGCATTGTCTCCCTCACAGGGGGTGATGACATGCCTGGAAGCAAGGAGAGTTTCCCTAGCCAGATAAAACTAGCATACAACACCTTTCCTGACTCCAGACCAGAAGGGGGAGCTCAAAACCTGGTTTCAGGAAAGCTTCCTTATTAGTTCTGGCATGGAGGCGGGGTTTGTTAGTCTGGGAGAGACTGTACAGGGCACAGGAACTGTGAGGAACTTGTGCCAAGAGCAGAGTGAAGAGAGAGGAAAGTGGAAGTATAGGAAAGCCTGGGTATTGGAGCTGTGACCAAGCTTAACCCAGGGAAGAGTGCCTGATGCCGGATGCCAGAGTCCGTAGCTGCATGGGGACAACAGTCCCAGCAGCCAAATCAGGAGGGCAGGAGACTGCAGGCCTCCTGGCCCCATCACACACCTGAAGGCACAACAACATACCAGAGCCGGAGCCGTGGTGTAGTGACACCTGTAAAAGCCTCAAGCTGCCTGCCATACAGGAAAGGACTAAAGAACAGTAAGGAACAGAGTACTGAGCATAGCTTCAGGCAGCAAGGACCTCATATAACAGTGCAGTAAGGAGGCCTCCAATACCATCTGTCTTAGAGGATCCTAAATTGCTTCCAGGCTGCCCGGGTCTCCTTTTCCACCTTTACCAGTGCTCCGGTCTGCACCTCAGAACATCCAGTAAAGGTAAAGGAAACTGTTGCCCTGCTGTGTCCTCATGGTTATTTACTGCATCACCTGCCCTGCATTACATCTATCATCACCATCTTTTATAATATAATTGCCCTGGGACTTAGCTCTACCTGTGGAGAGCTGTACCAACTCTGCTGCATCACCATCAACCTCAGCGGTCTTTTCAATCAGTGTCGGCCAATACCTTATTGGTGAATATCACAAAAATAATGCAATAGATAAGACAAGTGACATGAAGCAGAATTATCATTATGGGAAAGGGATAAACATAAATATTGGAACAGTTCATAGATAAGGAGTCTGGATGTTTCATTATCCTCTGATTGGGGTCTGGTACTGTGTTATAATGCCCCCAGAAGGTCTGAAGAGCAAATTCCTTAACTGATGCAAAAAGAAATAAAGCCATGTGACACATTCATTCCTGAACTGAGTGTGTCAAAGGTTGTTATAAATTTATACTCCCAAACCCTCCTGTCTCACTGAGATTTAAAGTTACCTTTTAAAACAAGTAATTTAATGTCCATGATGCTATGACCGGACATACAAAAATACTTTGCCACAGGTAGATCCATTCTTTTTCTCTTATTGTGTGGCAATGAGAATTCATCCTTGTTCTCAGTTTTTGCCCTGTCTCCCCTACACCCGTTAGATGTGATGCAGCGGAAGATACCTGGGATATTGCAGTCCTGATGTGAGTTGGGGATCTTTATCTTGTCCGTGGTCATTATAAATGGACAGATTTTACATTTTTTATGGTTTCAAGGAAAGGTTGCTGCAGCTGTTGAAGAGGACAGGGAGCTTCTGACAATGATGCTTCTTAAATTTGGGGGCTGCCTAAAACACAGTAATGGAGGTCAGGAAATATGGATTGTAATCGGGCATCTTTTTGTAGAAAAGGTTGTAATTTCCATGCAGCTCCTCTTAGCACCTCCAGATTTGGATTGTAGGTGGCTACTAGAGGCACTCGGTTATTTTCATCTTCAGCTTTGTAATGTAGCAGGTGATTCCTTGATATTCTGGTGGCTCTTGCAATTTGTTTTTCATTTGTTCTTGGATGGTAGCCCTGATTCAAAAAGGTCTTTCTGAGGCATCACAATACCAGACTCCAATCAGAGGACAATAAAACATCCAGACTCCTTATCTTTGAACTGTTACAATATTTATGTTTATCCCACTCCGATAATGATAAATCTGCTTCACGTAACTTGTCTTATCTATTACATTATTTCTGTGCTATTTTGTGCATAAATATGTGATTCTTCAGATGTTGTATTAGTCTTTGCCTGATGAAGAGATCTGAGTAGTCTCGAAATCTTGCAATTTGCTATCATTTTTTCAGTTAGCCATTAAAAGATATCAACCACAGAGGACTCTCAGTTCTAAATATTTTTCTATCTACTGGCTAGCATGGTACAAAGATATACATCTTTCCTATATCATTGTCATATGCATACATATAATGTTTCCTGTAGACCCCATGTGTTCCTGGCCATGTAACACTCCATGGCTCTTCTCCTCATTATTTTTACTCTGTTGTTAAATTATGTTTTCAATAAAATTTGTTGCTTTACCATATCCACTATTTCGCTCCTTCCTTCAGTTTTTTTGGGGGGGTTCGCACCCTTATATCAAGGCTAGTGAAAAATCTTTTCTGACCTATTACAAATTAGGGATGGAACCCATCAAGAATGCCCCTATAGCCTGTTCTATTCATTGTAGTCATGGAAACACTGATTAAAAAATCAGATACTCATGAGAAATTCAACTTGGAGAAAATCTGACATTTTCTGATGCTGAAAAAAGATTATCTTAAACCAACCACCCTTTTCACTTGCCCTCCACACTCTTCCACTGTATTAGGGACACAAATATTAGTTAACCAGGGAGCTTTTTTGCCCTCAACTATTGTAATTTAGAGAAAAACTATAATTTTCACTTTGCAGCTCTTTTACATTTCTTCCATGCGGAGATATCAAAGACTAAAAACCTTTTTATGCTACTATTTTCTTTGACATATTTAATTGATGTGATACTTTTGCAATATTTCTGTTATCGATTACAATATGTTTAAACTAATGTTGACTTCCAGGATCACCCACCTTTGTCTATCTGTGATGCTCTACTTTTTAAACATTTTTAATATATCTCCTTGTGAATAAAGTTCATCCTTTCTTATATGCTTTGGATCTAGTATTTTGGTGTCTTGTATACTCTTCCCTGACAAATGCTAAGAATTACTGTTCCTACATTCATTGTTTCTCAATGATGTCACATGGCTTAAGAAGCTTTTGTCTTTTTCAAAATTTAAGGAACAATCCAGCACACAAACTTTTTCTTCCCTCTTTCTTCTTTCTTAATTCTTCAGACATACCAACTGATCCATTGGTCCAAAATATTCTAATTTGGTTTCATTGCTCCAGAGATCAGATCTACAGCACTTCTGTTGCTTATTTATTTTGTGTATATTGCACCCAACTTTTCATGTGTTTTTATCTTAGTAAATGTTTATGTCTTGGACTTTGGCAGTGGAGATGTTCAGCCTTTAGTATGGGTCCTACTTTGTAAACTGAAATCTTTTTTTTTTTTTGATCAAATTTTTATTAATCAGAATTCAAAATACAGAATATACAGTAGATCTTCCACAAACAATAGATTTACAAATTGAACATCCCTGTTCCCCAACATGTAGACAGCTTATATAACTCTTTTCTCCATAAGATTTCTCTTACACCATAATTTACCATTAGTCATCCTTTTTACCCATATTGTCAATCAAACCATACAAAACAAAAATGTTCCTATGTCCGGGTATTAATGGTCTATCCACAACACCAGCATTGTAAAATATAGCACATTCCCATCAGTTAACTGTACCGTATTGTAGCCAGGGATTCCACAACCTCTCATAGGTTTTAGAATTGCCTCTTTTAGCATATATCCTTTCCTACAGCCAGGTGATACAAGACACCTGTTTCACAAACTCTCTCCCAGAAGGTGGTTCTTTCCTGATCCAGTTCCTCTCAATTAGCTTCCTTGCTACATACTGTATAGTAGTCTGGCTATAGCAAGCTTTGCACTATTAACTATGTCAATTTCTTCCACATATCCCAGTATGCAGACAAGTGGGTTTTTGGGTATAACACTTCCATAAGTCCCTTCTATTCTGTTAACGACATTAAACTAGAATGCAGATAGCCTGGGACAAGTCCACATCATATGAAGGATTCCGGCATCAGACCCCCCACATCTTGGACAGTTAGAGTTGTCCCTCAGCCCCATTTTAAACATCAGAAGGGGGGTATGGTACACACAATGGATCACATAAAGATGGGACAACCTAGCTGGTTCACTCATAGTGAGTTTGGGGACATATTCTAGGACGCTGTCCCATACCTCGTCAGTCATCACCACAATATATCCCTCCCATTTGGATCTTGCTTTAAGTGGGAACCCCATTAAAAGTGTATGCAATATATCTTTGTAGGTGTTAGAAATTACCCCTTTTGTAAGTCCAGCACCACCACATATATAGTCCAACACTATGTCAGATTGTATCTGCAGGTTTCTGGAAAGTTTTTGAGCCGTAATGGCATGCCGTACCTGACAGTAGTGGTACCATTCAGAATCCGGCAACTGAAACTCACTCTGTAATTGCACAAACGGTCTCAGCTCCCCGTTATCCATAATTTGAGACATTAATGTCAGCCCCCTACGTTTCCAGCCTTCCAGTCTCCCAAGTTTCCGAATCTCTGGGAGGTTACTATTATCCCATATAACTGTGAATCTAGTCAACCCGGTCACCCCTCTCACCCTCTTTAGTCTGTTCCACAGGTCTTGTAAGAGTTGCAGATTTTGACACCCGTCTCCCATTACACCCATCTTCCCATCCTCTAGGCCAAGTATCAACGGGCTTCTATTTAGTACGTATTCCAGCACTCCTCTGATGACGCCTGCCTTCTCTTGATTAGACCACCCTATGAGATGTTGACTTTGGACAGCTAAAAAATACAGTTCTGGATTTGGTAGTGCCAGTCCCCCCTCATCCTTTGGTCTTTGCAAGGTTTCAAGCCTTATTCTAGGTTGCTTCTTACCCCATACCAAGGCCCTAAACAGTGAATTCACCACTCCGAACCTTTTCTGCGTATCCAGATTGGGGAGTTGTGTAATATATATAAAAGCTTGGGCATTAAAACCATTTTAAGTAGATTAATCCTTCCCACCACCGACAAGTGTAATTTGTTCCAAGTATCCACCTTAGTTCTTAGAATTGCCAGTAGAGGTACTAGATTAGTATTAAGGTACTCAGTCACCGGTAGGGAAGCCTGTATCCCCAAATATTTAAACATTTCCACATATTGTAGTTTGTTGGCCCCTATGTCTTCCTGAGTCCCTACCACCTCCTTGTCCACTTTAAATAGGATTGATTTAGACCAATTTATGGTCAGTCCTGAGATCTCACCGAACCCCTCAATGGTCTGCACAGCATGATCCAATGAAGCCGAGGGGTCCCCTAGGAATAACAAAAGGTCATCCGCATACAGGGCCACCTTTTCCTCCAAATCGCCATATTGAAACCCCTTTATTGCCTTGTTGCGTCTAATAGCAGCCGCCAATGGCTCTATCGCAATAGCGAACAGGAGAGGTGACAGTGGACAGCCTTGCCTCGTTCCTCTATGCAGCTGTATTCCCACGGACATTACCCCATTAATCTTAACTCTAGCTGTGGGTTGAGTATACAATAGCTGAATCCACGCTGTAAATTGAGGACCAAAGCCCATACTATGCAGCGCTCTCCACAGGTATGACCATTCTACAGAGTCAAAGGCTTTATGGGCATCAAGTGAGGCTATCACCCTCCCACCTGGGTTATCGACTGGCAACTGCAGATTGAGATATAGTCTCCGTATATTGGCTGTTGTTGATCTATTGGGCATAAACCCCGATTGATCCATATGGATCAATGTATCAACAACACCAGTTAGTCGGTTCGCCAGCACTTTAGCCAGTATTTTCACATCAGCTGTCAGCAAGGATATTGGCCTGTATGAATCTGGAATTCCTGGATTTTTACCGTCCTTAGAAATCACCACTATCACCGCCTCCCGCATAGACGCAGGCAAAATCCCTTCTTTCATAGCCTCCTCAAACACTATTAATAGCTTGGGTAGCAGAATTTCTTCTAGGTGTTTGTATATTTCCGCAGGAAGACCGTCTGCTCCCGGGGCCCTCTCATTAGTCATGCCATGCAGAGCTATCTCCAACTCCTCTACTGTGATAGAAGAATCCAACTTATCCCTATCTTCCACAGATAGTGTCGGAAGCAGTCCCGCTCCTAGAAATGCCTCCACCCCCCTTCCCCTCCCATTCTACTCGATATATAGAGGTTCTGGTAAAAACCTGCGAAGACCTCCAGAATTTCGGGCGTCTCAGTAACCCTTGTCCCCTTTGCAGTATCCATACTATGTATAAATGAGCTGCCTCTCTGGGCTGCAGCTATAATCGACAATAGATGACCAACTTTTTCCCCTTCTTCGTAGAATCTAATCTTCTGAAAAGCCTGCTTCTTAGTTGCTTTATCTAGTAGTAACCTGTGATGAATGAGACACCGAGGAGGAAAAAACAAAAAAGCAAGCTAAGCCCAGAAAACTGGAGAGGTTGGTAACTAGCGGATTGCAGACCCCTGATCCTATACACACAACTAGCAGTAGCCGTGGAGCATGCCTACGGTGGTCCTAGACGCCTCATCACAGCCGGAGAACTAAATAAGCCTAAAGAAAGAAAGGGAAAATCTAAACTGCCCCAGAGCAGACCCCAAAGCAATAGACAGCCCCCAACATGTATTGTCGGTGAAACAAGATGAAAACACAAACAGATAGAAAGATAGGCTGAGCAAATGATGGGGCCCTCACTAACTAGAAAGGACAGGAAAGAAAAGCTGCTGTCTGCAATCACGCAAAAAACCCTGACACAAAATGTCCAACACGTCTGATAGAAAAAGGCCCTGAAGTCGCTAGATTTCAATTCCCTATATCAGCACTCAGGTATATTCTGAAGACAGAGCAAAAGAGATCAACTGATCAGAGACAAAATGGGGATTCGGCCCAGTCCCAGCCAGGGCTGGTTAAGCACAAAAATTAAGTAAGCCAGACGAAAACTCATATGAACAATAGCAGAGAAAACTTAGCTTTAAGAAGGCAGGAACCAAACTGGAAACCAGAAGCCACAGTCAGGAGAAATCACCAGCAAGAAACTAGGGAGTCGGCTGCCTTGAATCCAATCAGAAATTCCTGATGTCCAATCACAGTCCTCTTCCTCAGGTGGCCGGTCTCTGCCATTTAGATCAGCTTCATTACCTCCCTTCACCAACAGAGGGAGTCCAGATAGAGAACTCACTACTCCTCTGTCAGCACAACCAGCTCCATAGCCCTCACCAGAAGCCAAAGGCAAACCCGAAAATGAGCTCACAACAGTAACCTATTGACCCTTTCATGTGCCTGCCTAAGTGTCAGTTGAGTGTCGGGTGTAGGGTGCTGTGCCATTTCTATTTCCGCCCTAGTTAGGGCTTCCAGACTATCCACCTCATCTCGCTTAGTTTGTGTCTTTCTCCTACATATATCCCTGTATAGAATTCCCCGGAGATATGCCTTCATGGCATCCCATACCACCAGAGGATGAGCACTATCATCATTATGGACAAAGAATTCCCCAATCTCCCGCATGATGCCCTGCATATTTATATGTTGTATCCAGGCCGGATGTAACTTCCACTCTCCCCTTATCCCCCCTCTCTTATCCCATTTAATGGACACAAGGATGTGACTGTGGTCTGAGATCACTCTCGGTAAGTATTGCACATCCCCCACCACTGCATTCATCAACTCATTAGCTAATGCCATGTCGATGCGAGATAGGGTAATATAAGAAGCTGAATAGCAGGAGAAGCACTGTTTCCTGTCATTTCTTACCCTCCAAATGTCCATCAAACCCATTTCCCAAACTAAATTGCCAAATGGGGTTATAGTGTCACTCAATACTCCCAACGGCCTCCTATTCCTGTCCCAATAAGAGTTTTTTACACTATTATAGTCACCCACTATCAAAAGAGGCAATACTCCCCCTCTTCCTGAGAATTCCCAAGTCTCCCTCAGCTTAGTACTCGAGTAGGGGGGTGGAATATAAATAGCGGCAATGCACATGAGGTGGCCAAATAATTACATTTGATGACTACACACTGCCCATCCGGGTCAATATGCACCTCTATTTCCTCATATTGTATTGAAGTATGAATTAGCACAGATACCCCCTTGCGTAGCTAGAAAAAGTAGAGTGATAGGCCCTCTGTATCCATCGCCTATTCAAGAGTTTCATTGTGTCCAGTAAAAGATGAGTCTCCAGGAGGCATACCACCGATGGGCCCTGGTCTTGTATATATTTGAATATAGCTGCCCTCTTAGTTTTGTCAGATAAACCCCTAACATTCCAACTTAGTACCTTAATTTTCCCGCCCTCCATAGTGTTGATAACTAGAATTATTAATCGGTGTAGTTTTCCCCCTTGCTGTCTGAACCCATCCCTCCTCCCTCACCCTCCCTCCTCCCATCGCCCCCTCCTCTTCTCCCCCTTCCTAGTGCATATACTCTCAAAGAGAGCTGGGTAATCTGATCCCTGGCCCCCCTCCCCTCCCGCCTCCCCCACCACTATGCTTCTACATTCATCTAATTGCATACATAGAGCAACTATCTTCCCAGCTCCCCCTCCAGTCCTGTTGTGTAGGATAGAAGATCCCATTGTATAACATCATCAATAATATAATAAAACATATAAACAATTCAAATTTTGGAAATTATAACAATAAACACCCCCGCTGTGCCCAACATTGGGCAACCACCAAATCTCAATCATTTCGCCCTGCCAAAGCCTCAATCTCAACCATATGCGAGTGGATCTAAAGAAGATCATATTCAGGAGATCAAGAGGCGTATAATAAATGGGCCAAAGAACCGATGGCAAAAAAAAAAAAACAGACAGGAAAACCAGGAACAAAGCCGAAGCCTACCAAAAATCAGTTCTTCGACGGGAAAAAAACGGTTAAGAATTCCTTGCGAGACACTGAAAGATGTAATATGTCCTCAGCCAACCATCTCAGGCATAGTCCTCTTGACTAATCAATCAATTCCAGCTCATGTCTTCCCCCGGAGTTTATGCGCATTAATGTCAATCCATTGGTTAGCTTCTATCGGATCGATGAAAAATTGCACTTTATCAAGCGCCACCACCCTTAGTTTAGCCGGGAAAATCATGGAGTACTGCACTCCCAGCTCTCTAAGACGCTTCTTCACTTCTCCAAATTGCATACGCTGTTTTTGGACTGCAATAGAAAAGTCTGGGTAGATAGCTACTTTTTCACCATTCATGGCAATATCCCCCATCTCTCTCGCCCTCCTTAGAATTATGTCTCTATCCCTATAATGGAGAAGCTTAGCAAGCATAGTGCGCGGTCCCCTACCCGGTTGTTGTGGCTGCATGGGAACTCTGTGTGCATGCTCCACACAAAAAACTTGGTCAGAGTATCTGTGCCAAATTTCTCCCTAAGTGGTCGCTAGTGAGCTGCCAGACAGGCAGATCTCACCAGCGAAATAGCAGCAGTCGGGGATCGCTACTTATCTGATAACAAATCCCTTGCCTGTCCAGGTATTTCATATGTTTTCAGCCAAGTACATTTAATATAGTTAAAGAAGCTCTGGATTAGTTGCAGCAAGTTTAATTTAGAAAACATCTGATTTGCAAATCGGTGTTTTTATGAGTGATTCTACTTGATGCTTTGAAATAGTCTGAGTCTGCAATAATCATTAAAAGTGGCATTTTGTGTTGAATTTGATGGAACTACTTGATAGGGTTGAGGCATTTGTTTGTTTTTTTATTGGTTTATTGCAAACACCAGAAAGTTTGTAAATTTTGTGGAATTATTCTGATTGCAAGTTGCAACAGCAACAATTTCAACAACAGAAGCTTTAACAACATTAGAAAGGAGTTATATTTTTTACTGTTGCACATTTAAGATCTTCATTCTAACCCTGATATCTACACATAGATAAGCAATATTACAGGATAATGGGTTATACTCATTAAAGGGAGCCTGTCAGTCAAAACATGCTGCCCAAACCACAGCCAGCATGAATCAAAGCCTGGCTGAACAAAAGCTCTTGCGTTCAAGAGAAAAAATATAGTAGTTTAAAAATAGTTTTCCAGCCGGGAGCATAAAGGGCCTGTCACACTAAGTGATATCGCTAGCAATATCGCTATAACGTCACAGGTTTTGTGACGTTATAGCAATATTGCTAGCGGCATCGCTATGTGTGATACTTACCTCTGACCCGTTCCCCCGCTGCTTATCGCTGATCGCACGAGAACGTCCTGGACCGTTTCTCGTCATCAGCTTCCTGCTGGGCTTCCTGTGGAGAGACGAGCGACGTGTGGACGCGGGCGGGAGGACGTCAGGATCGCCTAGTGTGACAGGTAAGTAGCGACCCCCATCCACTGCTATGTCGCAGGTGAGATCTGCCTATGTGGCAGCTCACTAGCGACCACTTAGTGATGCACCAGCGATCCTGACCACGTCATATCGCTGGTTGGGATTGCTGGTGCATCGCTAAGTGTGACAGTACCTTTAGTAGAGAAGGGACTTGTCTGTCAATGCCTTCAGCTTATCCTGGCTTTGTTCTAGTTGACTGAGAGTTTTATCTAAATGTTCACACATGGGAGAGACCTGTCAATCACTTGGAGTGGTGTGTGAATCTTTAAACTATGCTTTCTCCAAAATGTCAGAGTATTTCAGCGAATAATTTACTTGGCTACAATCATGCAGATTTTATTTGATTCAGCTATGCCTGGTTTGGGCAGCATGAAATATTTGATAATATTTCCCTTCAAGTGTTAAGCAGAACCACAACCTGTGTTACTAGTGACATATCTATTATTGTTATAATTTTTTATTATTATTATTTATTTATATAGCACTATGGATTCCATGGTGCTGTACATGAGAAGGGGTTACATACAAATTACAGATATCACTTACAGTAAACAAACTAACAATGACAGACTGATACAGAGGGGAGAGGACCCTGCCCTTTTGGGCTTACATGCTACAAGATGGTGGGGAAGGAGACAGTAGGTTGGTGGGTTGCAGCAGTTCCGGTGTTGGTTGAGGTGATATCAACGGTAGTGGTGAGAGAGAAGGAGGTAACAGGGTCATTGCAGGCTGTAGGCTTTCTTGAAGAGGTGGGTTTTCAGGTTCCGTCTGAAGGATCCAAATGTGGTTGATAGTCGGACTTGTTGGGGCAAAGATTCCAGAGAATAGGTGCAATTCAGGAGAAGTCTTGGAGGCGGCTGGGTGAGGAGCGAATAAGTGTGGAGGAGAGAAGGAGGCCTTGGGAGGACTGGAGATTACGTGAGGGAAGGTATCGGGAGATTAGTTCAGAGACATATGGGGGAGACAGGTTATGGATGGCCTTGTAAGTCAGTATTAGTAATTTGAACAGGATACGCTGGATATGCTAATTATAAAAAATATTTTTCTATAGTGCTCATCTATTTAACCCTATTATAATTTATCTCATCATGGTAACATATATGTTATCAGAATTGTTATGCATTTGTCCTGGATCCAGGCTTTGCTCCCCTCTGCCAAATCTACTGAACTCTGTAGTGGGCCACATCGGGCATTGCAGATGGCCTGACATGATCCCATGTGATCATCTACCAGGGCTTATATAAGATCTACCAAGGCACAAAATTGCATCTTGGTATTAAGACTTCTAAGTGCTCTGAAGTCCTGTCTGTCTGCGGTCTGCAGGACCTATGGTGCTTGCCTGCAGTCTCCAATTTCTTTATTACTTGTCTACGGTCTCCAGGATCTCTGCTACCTGTACTTCAACTGCCTGATTCACTGACGACGTGGCTTGAGTGATGATCCGGACCTTGAGTTTTGAGAGTCCACCTCACCAGGTGAGCCTAACAAGAATATGTATTTTGTAGAGTGAGATGAACATTATGGAGAAAAGCATAAAGTAATCTCCCTTGTTATAACACGTGAATGAACAAGGATTTCTACAAAGTATTGGATGCAAGGTTTTGTGAAGTTAATTATGATTCATAGTAATGGAGCAAAAGTGAATGTTTTAGTGAATATTTATGTATCAACCAGTTTATATAATTAAAGTTTGTCAAGAGGAATTAATCATTTTATAACGCTAAAGGTATTTTTTACACAGCACCTTTTAGCTCATACTAATCTGAAATGAGTATTTTATCATGTTTACTAAGTAATAAATCACAAAAGCTCCTAGTAAACTGTCGAAGCTGCAACTCTGAGTGTGTCAGGTAAATACAACTAAATTTAATTGAATTAAAATGTAAATTTGCAAGACAACAATAATAAATACCATATATACTCATGTATAAGCTGAGTTTTTCAGCACTTTTTTTGTGCTAAAAATGCCCCCCTCGACTTATACACGAGTCAATTGTCCCAGAGGGCCGGCAGTGGAGGGGGAGCAGTGGGTCACAGGAGGCAGGAGCCGGCGACTGAGGCTGTAACTGTGCCCGCTGCTAAAGAGAAATGAATATTCATTTCTCTAATAGTGTGCACAGTGACACCTGCAGCCGCAGGCTTCCAGAAGACATCCTACTCACCTTCCTGCATTCCCTCACTGCATCTCATTGTTCTGGTGCCAGCAGCATTTCTGGCTGAGCGATCACATGGCCCCTCTCATTAAGGTAATGAATATGTACACCTCTCCACTCCCATAGGCGTGGAGTGAATATTCATTACCTTAATGAGCGGGGCCACTTGTAGCTCAGCAGGAAGAGCTGCAGGCGCCGGAATGAGATGCATCAAGGGCATGCAGGAAGGTGAGCAGGATGTTTGTTTTTTTAATAGGAAACTTGCATGCAAGGACAGGAATAGGGGAGCCATGCATGCCACGACTGTGATGGGGGTGCCATGCATACCAGGACAGTGATGGGGGAGCCATGCATACAAGGACAGCTATGGGGGAGCCATGCATACAAGGACAGGGACGGGGGAGCCATGCATAACAGGACAGCAATGGGGGAGCCATGCATACCAGGACAGTGATGGGGAGCCATGCATAAAAGTATAGGGGATAAGGAGCCATGCATACAAGGACAGGGATGGGGGAGCCATGCATACCAGGACAGGAATGAGTGAACAATGCACACCCGGCTTATACTTGAGTCGATAAGATTACCCAGTTTTTGTGGCAAAATTAGGTGCCTCGGCTTATACTTGGGTCGGCTTTTACTCAAGTATATGCAGTATTCTATCTATTTATCTGTCTATCTATGTAATATCAATTTATCTATCTATCCTTCAGAAAGGCAGCATTCATATTTATGAATATTTAGCACACTAAATTACCCAGAATTGTGGTATACCTTGTATCAAAAGTTTGCTTTTAATTGCTTGCTCCATAATCATGATGTGCTTTACACACTTTTTCACAACTAGGGAATTTAATGAAAAACAGTTGCACTCTGACTATACAAACATTGAATATATGAAACTAGCACTGTTTTACTGCTGTAGAGAATATGTTAAAAAGGAAGGTACTTAGGGTACAAATTTCCCAATTCATGTGAGCCCAACAGCCACTGACAAGGCATAGCTCCTTTGTTAGGACTCTAAACTAAGATGCCTGTGCCAGGCTGAAAGCCTGCAATTTTATGAGCAGGTAGGAACCAGATCTAATTAAAAATACCTTAAGCTGATGGGAGGAGTGCTACAAATATCAAAAAGACTGACCAGCACCACCAAACAGAACAAGACATATGCAAATAGGTGCAATCTGAGATGACCAACAAGTCATTAAAGCTAAGAAAAAATAGCTGTACTCTGAAATGCTATAATATGCACACATTAAATTCATGAAATTGGAACTGCATCACTGTTATAGAGAATACATTAAAAATGCTGGTACTTGCCGCATAAATTGGCCAATTCACAAGAGCCCAACAGCCAGTGACAGGTAGGATCCAACTTTTTAATGTATTTTCTATAGCCTGTTCATATGTATAGTTCTGTTTGGAGGTGCTGGTCAGTCTTTTTGAAATACAACTAAAGATTTTACTTAGCCTGGGAATTCCAGTCATTTGCATGGGAGATTTCAATAATATTGTTCATTCATATTTTGATAGATATAGATCAGACATTGCTGCAAAAACTGCCCCATAACTAAGTTGGGAGAAATACTATCAGAACTATCATTAGTGGACATATGGTGTTTCAAATATCCTAACACTAGAGAGCTTTCTTGCTGTTCTAAGACACAAAAAATATTATTGCGTATTGATATGGTATTGGGCACGGAACATATCTCCACCTTGGTAAGAAGAGAGAAATATTGACCCAGAGTGCTATCAGATCATTCACCCTTGCTGACTACTCTGTTTTCTACCCAGGCTGCTGGATTCTCTGACTATGTGGGCCATGAATCCCTTCTGGCTTCAAATTATAGATATTCCGCTGATCACATTTACCATAGAACATTATTTTAAGGATAACGACAAACGAGTGTCGCAAAACACATTATGGGATGCCATGAAAGCGTGCTCATGAGGAGTGTTAATACAGGCCATTAACAGATCCAAAACAAAGACAAACAGTTTGGGGTGCTTTTACGGAAGAGTTTAACCTACAGAAAGAAATTTGTACTAACCGGTGTAAAAGAGAACCTGAGGCACAAGAAGCGTACACCACACATATCAAGGAAAAAGCTAAAAATTAATGCTTGCTTGCCCAGACACACTTCTTTGAGGAGGGGGAGAAGGAAAGACACTTACTAGCCATGATATCAAGAGCCCAGATTGGGAGTTCTTTTATTGGTGCTTTGAAGGACAAGGAAGGAGTGGTTGTAAACCAGACTGACCAGATCTCAAACACTCTGCTAGAATTTTATAAAGATCTATATACATCCAAATTACAATTTAATTGGGAACACATCTTATCCTACTTGAGGGAAATCAAACTACTGACATTCAGGGGTAAAGACCAAGAATTTTTAAATAGAACACTACAGCTGAAGGAGTTACAAATGGCAGTAGCCTCTATGGCTAATAACAAATCGTCAGGACTAAACGGGCTTCCCACTGAAATATAAAATAAATTTGGAAATATTCTACTTCCCCATTTGCTGGCTACCTTCGAGGAGGCGGTGAGGGGGGGGACCTTATCTCATTTAATGCAAGAGGCGGTGATAGTAGTCATACCTAAGCCAAATTAAGACCCTTTAATTCCTGACTCATACAGACCCATATCTTTATTGTCAGCTGATGTTAAAATTATTGTGAAGGTTCGGGCGTCTAGATTGAATAAAGTAATTTCTACAGTTATCCATATCAGTTATCCATACTGACTAATCAGGCTGTATGTCTGCTAGATCCACAGCTGTTAATATAAAGAGATTGTTTCTTAATCTTCAATTGCCGGTGGATGGTAATGGGGATAGAGCTGTATGCTCTCTGGACAGCGCTAAGCCTTCAATTCTGCATCAGATCTGGATGCCACAATTGCTGTATGTTCTACACAACTCCCCAGTATGGATAAATCAGAGGTTTTTTTAAAGTCAGTCAGGAATTTAGAAAATTAATATGGGGCAAACAGACTCAGAGAATTAAACTGGAAACATAGCAAAGAAGAAAAACAATGGAAGGGCTTGCGGTTCCTAACCCATGGATATATTATTGGCATCTCAGCTTCAACATATTTGAGGATGGGACGACCCTGGGGGAGGAAGAGCTCAGCATATGTTGCTACAACATTATTACAAATCAGATAAACTCTATGAGGTATTGGAGGCACATAAGTTTGGCACACTTGGAGGCAAAATACCGACTATGCTGTTATGTCATAAACTTTGGGGGACGGTGAAAAAATTACAAAGAATAGAAAGTGTTTCACAATTTACTTCATTATAGAACACTCCATAGCTCCCAAATCTATACCAGCTGGTGTGATTTGGCTCCTGGAGCACCAAGGGTTTAAACAGACTTAATCAAGTGCTGATAGGTGATGTGATTAAGGAATTTTCACAGCTGCAAAACAAATATGGGTTACCTCCCTTTGAATTCTATAAATACTTAAAATTTAGGCATGCATATCAGACAGAAGGCATTGTTTTGGAAGAGGGGTATCATGAAAACTCAATAATACAGAGAATAGCTAATCTACACAGTACTCGTGGACTGATCTCATTACTTTATAACATTCTCTTAGACAATATATTGACAAACCAGCCAATGTGATCAAAAGAGAAATGGGAGAGTATCACTGGTCATATATATTGGAAAGAGTTCCACAGCTGTCTTAAAGTGAATCCCATAGACTTTCCCATATATATGTGATATACAGTGGGGAAAAAAAGTATTTAGTCAGTCAGCAATAGTGCAAGTTCCACCACTTAAAAAGATGAGAGGCGTCTGTAATTTACATCATAGGTAGACCTCAACTATGGGAGACAAACTGAGAAAAAAAAATCCAGAAAATCACATTGTCTGTTTTTTTTTCATTTTATTTGCATATTATGGTGGAAAATAAGTATTTGGTCAGAAACAAAATTTCATTTCAATGCTTTGTGATATGTCCTTTGTTGGCAATGACAGAGGTCAAACGTTTTCTGTAAGTCTTCACAAGGTTGCCACACACTGTTGTTGGTATGTTGGCCCATTCCTCCATGCAGATCTCCTCTAGAGCAGTGATGTTTTTGGCTTTTCGCTTGGCAACACGGACTTTCAACTCCCTCCAAAGGTTTTCTATAGGGTTGAGATCTGGAGACTGGCTAGGCCACTCCAGGACCTTGAAATGCTTCTTACGAAGCCACTCCTTCGTTGCCCTGGCGGTGTGCTTTGGATCATTGTCATGTTGAAAGACCCAACCACGTTTCATCTTCAATGCCCTTGCTGATGGAAGGAGGTTTGCACTCAAAATCTCACGATACATGGCCCCATTCATTCTTTCATGTACCCGGATCAGTCGTCCTGGCCCCTTTGCAGAGAAACAGCCCCAAAGCATGATGTTTCCACCACCATGCTTTACAGTAGGTATGGTGTTTGATGGATGGAACTCAGTATTCTTTTTCCTCCAAACACGACAAGTTGTGTTTCTACCAAACAGTTCCAGTTTGGTTTCATCAGACCATAGGACATTCTCCCAAAACTCCTCTGGATCATCCAAATGCTCTCTAGCAAACTTCAGACGGGCCCGGACATGTACAGGCTTAAGCAGTGGGACACGTCTGGCACTGCAGGATCTGAGTCCATGGTGGCGTAGTGTGTTACTTATGGTAGGCCTTGTTACATTGGTCCCAGCTCTCTGCAGTTCATTCACTAGGTCCCCCCGCGTGGTTCTGGGATTTTTGCTCACCGTTCTTGTGATCATTCTGACCCCACGGGGTGGGATTTTGCGTGGAGCACCAGATCGAGGGAGATTATCAGTGGTCTTGTATGTCTTCCATTTTCTAATTATTGCTCCCACAGTTGATTTCTTCACTCCAAGCTGGTTGGCTATTGCAGATTCAGTCTTCCCAGCCTGGTGCAGGGCTACTATTTTGTTTCTGGTGTCCTTTGACAGCTCTTTGGTCTTCACCATAGTGGAGTTTGGAGTCAGACTGTTTGAGGGTGTGCACAGGTGTCTTTTTATACTGATAACAAGTTTAAACAGGTGCCATTACTACAGGTAATGAGTGGAGGAAAGAGGAGACTCTTAAAGAAGAAGTTAAAGGTCTGTGAGAGCCAGAAATCTTGATTGCTTGTTTCTGACCAAATACTTATTTTCCACCATAATATGCAAATAAAATGAAAAAAAAACAGACAATGTGATTTTCTGGATTTTTTTTTCTCAGTTTGTCTCCCATAGTTGAGGTCTACCTATGATGTAAATTACAGACGCCTCTCATCTTTTTAAGTGGTGGAACTTGCACTATTGCTGACTTACTAAATACTTTTTTTCCCCACTGTATATACCAGGTATACAGGACACCTCAATTCCTATTTAACATAGGATTTCGCTCAAGTCCGCAATGTCCTAGATGCAAGACTAACATAGCAGATATGCTTCATATGAAGTGGAACTGTACTAATTTGGTGTCCTTTTGGAAGAGTGTTTTAGTAATGATTAACAGGGTTTATTTAATTGATGTAGAGCTTTCACCATTAGTTTGTATATTGGGATATGTTGATGATCTGTCTATTGATGAGTACAGCAAAAATGCGGCAGCACATATGTTACATACGGCAAGAAAATTGATAGCCCAAAAATGGATAGCAGATCAGGAGCCTATGATATCAGAATGTATTGATAAAGTTAACTAGCTAGTAAATTTGGAAAAAAAAGGCATATACCTAAAAAAGAGATGCTATCTCTAAATTTGACAAGATATTAGGTCTTTGGATTGATGGCTCTGGTTTGACATCTATGGAACTGAGGAGATTTTGCCTCGGCTTGCTTTGAGTTATGTTTATATGATGCCTCAAATTAAACTTCTTTGAAAATTAATTAAAATGTTATTAGTATTTCCACAAGTTATATGCGATTGGTTTGACTATTGTTACTATGTTCAAATATTTATTCATCTAATTATGCTGGTTTTGCAGAGCCAGGATGTATAAATAACTCATGTTTAATGCTTCTTAAGGTTGGGGAGTGGAGAACTGTGTTTCTATAATGTTTATCTGGTTGTTGTTGTTTTTTTTTCCTTTTTTTGTGTAAACATTTATAAAAAGCAATAAAAAAATTTGATTCAAAAAAATTTTGCTTAGCAGAAATCAGCATAGCTAATTGGAATTGGAGTTAAAGGGGTTGTCCGGGCTTTTCACATAATCTCAGTACATATCTGACCTGCAGAATTATGACAATAAGTAATTTACTTTCTGTCACTAGTTTGCACGGTTTTCTTGATATTCTGAACAGAACGTCCAAGGGGGGGTGTTATGGCATTGAAATAAGAACTGGTCGTAACCTCCTACTCTACTCCAAACATGCCCTCTATAGCAACAACCCCACCCTCCATAGCTACAGGCCCTCCCCATCTACATGAAGAAGCCCTCATCGCACAGTAACAAATCCTCCCCCTCTAGCAGCCTCACTGCAGAGAGCAGCTGCTCCTCCCCCAGACACACGCTGAACAGTGATCTATGGAAAGTGAAACTAGTGAGGAGGGAAAATCGTCCTGTATTCTGGGACAGGCTGCTCCTGTCAGTATTTGTGTCATTAGAGACACAGTGCTCATACATACACTTCACCAAATCTGCTGCTGTGTGAAGACATCAGTGACACAGAGCTGTCTCATTCACACAGCAGAGGCTTTGTCACACAACAGATTACATCAGTGACTGACATCCTCTGTGCAGATTAGAAGCTGCAGACCCCCATCACTGGCCATCACATAGTCTGTTCTCACTGCTGCCAGCAGCCTGGAACAGTGAGGGAAGGAATTACTGATAATGAGTTATGTATTGCAATCATGGAGTGGCCAAGAATACAGGACGATTTTCCCTCCTCACTAGTTTCACTTTCCATAGATCACTGTTCAGCGTGTGTCTGGGGGAGGAGCAGCTGGGTGGTCTGCTCTCTGCAGTGAGGCTGCTAGAGGGGGAGGATTTGCTACTGTATGATGAGGGCTGCTTCATGTGGACGGGGAGGGCCTGTAGCTAAGGAGGGTGTGGTTGTTGCTATAGAGGGCATGATTGGAATAGAGTAGAAGGTTACGACTAGTTCTCATTTCAATTCCATAACACACACCCCCTTGGACGTTCTGTTCAGAATATCTAGAAAACCATGCAAACTAGTGACAGAAAGTAAATTATTTATTGTCATAATTCTGCAGCCCAGATATGTACTGAGATTACGTGAAGAGCCCGGACAACCCCTTTAATGGCAAAGAGCTCAATTTTTGTCTCATCTGACAACAGCACCTTCTTCCAACCACTTATAGAATCATCCAGGTGTTCATTGGGATACTTCAGACAGGCCTGCAAATATGCCATCTTGAGCATGGGGACCTTGCGGGCACTGCAGGATTGTAAACCTTTACGGCGTAATGTGTTACCAATAATTTTCTTGGTAACTGTGGTCCCAGCTTCCTTGAGACCATTAACAAGTTCCCAGTGTAGTTTTAGGCTTAACTCTCACCTGCCTCATGATCAAGGATACCCCACGAGGTGAGATTTTGCAAGGAGCCCCAGATCAATGTCGATTGACAGTCATTTTGTATTTCTTCCAATTTCTTACTATTGCATCAACAGTTGTCTCCTTCTCACCCATAGTCTTACTTATGGTTTTGTAGCCCATTCCAGCTTTGTGCAGGTCTATGATCTTGTTCCAGACAGCCTTATAAAGCTCTTTGGTCTTGCCCATGTTGTAAAAGTTAGAGTCTAAATGATTAATTGAGTCTGTGGACAGAAGTCTTTTATAAAGGCGACTATGTAAGACAGCAGTCTTTAATTCAGATAACAAGTTGATTAGGAGCATCTAACTGGTCTGTAGGAGCCAGAACTCTTTATTGGTGGTTAGGGGATCAAATACTTAATTTTCACTGCAAAATGCAAATAAATTTATATAATTTATGCAATATGATTTTCTGGATTTTATTTTTGATATTCAAGCTCTCAATGTTAAAATTAACCTACCCTTAAAATTATAGACTGTTCATGTCTTTGTCAGTGGGCAAACTTACAAAATTAGCAAGGGATCAAATAGTTATTTCTTTCACTGCACATGCCCAACCATTACATGGGCCAACAAAAAACTCTGGGGCATATTTATCAAAGCAGTCTAATTTTTAAAGTATGCAAACTTAGACTAGGCAGTCTTAAAAAGAACAGCTTATCAAGCTGGTGTTAGGTGTCTGATTCCTGTAGCTACACAACAGGAGTCCAGTGCCTCACATACTGCTTTGCAGCAAGTCATTCCTGAGACTAAGTCCTGCTGCCACTCTACTGAGCATGCTCATGAGGCGATCTCCAATTGGAGCTTGGGAGTCACATGCTCAGGTCCTTCCCCTGTCCTGATTGGTCCACCTCAGATATCTGGAAGGTCCCGACAGCGCACGGCTATAAAAGGACCGGCTAGTATAGACTTTACTTGCTTGATGTGTGAATGGTGACGGATGTATGATTCTGGTGACTGACTTATTTGAAACCCCTTCCCTCTGATATTACGCATGTGGATAGGGAATTAGTTCAGCAGTCAGCCTTAGGCCTTAGGCCACTGTGCACACCGCGTCTCTACACTAGCGTCCGATTGTGCTACTCCACATGGCACTATCGTCTCACGGCAGTGTCCTACGCCGCGCTGCAGTTGCAGCTCTCTTTGGCGCCCGCAGTTGCGACGCCGCACACACGGTAGGTCTAGACGGACGCAGTTCCTTCTGCCTTTGGTCCTGCACCTGTGACCTGATATCGTGTGTGCATATATCTGAGACCTGTGATGCTAACAGGCTCAGCCTTTTTGTGTTTACTCCTACTGGCATCTCTGATTAAATAGTGATTGCTCTGCGCACCTGGGTGACGTTTAACCCCGTGCGCATTATATCGCCATATAGCACGTCTGCCATTACTCAGCAGCAGTTATAACACCTTCCGCATGGTGGACCCCGATCGGCGAACGCACTTTATTATTTATTTTATTTAGTGCGTTCCACCGTTCCTAACTTTATACTAGCGCCAGGGTCTGGCTGGTAATGGCAGAACAGCAGCAATTACTACAGTACATTCGGCAGCTGGAGGGCCGGTTGGCTGCTCTTGAGAGTGCTCTCTCTGCTGCGAAGTCCACTGAGGCTGCTGTTCAGGCGATCACAGAGGCGGTTTCTCATGGGTCCACGTCCTCCCCTGCACCAACAGTTTCCCACCTCCTGTTGCCCGATAAATTTTCAGGCGATATCCAGCTGAAATTACTGGCTGTGCGATTCCCCACGGGACAGACTAAGGTGAGGTTTATTGTTTCCCTTCTGTCAGGCAGGGCGTTGGAGTGGGCCACACCGCTTTGGGAGCGTGGCGACCCAGAGGTTAGGACCGCTGCTCAGTTCTTAACAGCTATCAAGCAGGTCTTCCTGGGACCACGAGTCACGAACGACACCTCTCTTCAGCTATCGGCATTAACTCAGGGATCGCTCTCAGTCAGTCAGTATGCCGTACGTTTTCGGACTCTGGCTTCCGAGCTGGAGTGGTCTGATAGAGCTCTCATCCCTGTGTTTTGGAGAGGTTTAGCAGAGCATGTTAAGGATGCTCTATCTAGCAGAAAGGTTCCTGCAAGTCTGGAGGAGCTGATGGCCATCTCCACCCGCATTGATCTCCATTTTTCGGAGCGCGGACAGGAGTGTGCTCAATCCAGATGGAAGGTTACTCCGGCTCCAAACCTCTTTGAACCTCTGGAGTCGCCCGAGCCAGAGTGTTCACTCCCAGAGCCCATGGAGGTGTCTCGCGCCAGTCTCGAGGCGCCTCCTGCACTAAGCTCCATTTGCGGTTGCCACTGTCAACACCTTGTTCCCCATGATTACAAGAACCTGCAGTGGCCAACCTCTGTGCCGCTTGGCAAGACCTTTGTTCCCACTCGCGTTTGGCCGAAGGTTCTCGCGTGGGCACATGCATCCAGGGTGTGTGGCCACTGTGGCTACATGCAGACCACAAAACTCCTGGCAAGGTCTTATTGGTGGCCGTACAGGGCTCGAGACACTAAAAAATATATTCGGGCATGCACCTCTTGTGCTCGGAATGCCTGCCCTACACAGAGAGTGAAGATGCCTGCCGATACTCTGCGGCGTTCTACTCCAACTTCGGTTTCTGGCCTTTGTGCCTCCCCCATTGTCTCTCAGGTGTCCCTTCTCAAACCTGGAGATTTTGCCGCATCCGATGCCCTCCATGTGTCACGGTTTTCTGTGTCACCTGCTGGGACATCATACTTGCCTTCGGACGAGTCTGAGGCCTATGCCTCTGCTGGGCACAAGGTGGTGGATTGGAGGGCTTAGGAGGGGGGCCCTAGGAGGGGGGGTAATCTTAGGCGTCGGATTCCTGTAGCTACCCAACAGGAGTCTAGAGCCTCACATTCTGCTTTGCAGCAAGTCATTCCTGAGGCTAAGTCCCGCTGCCGCTCTACTGAGCATGCTCATGAGACGATCTCCCATTGGAGCTTGGGAGTCACGAGCTCAGGTCCGTCCCCTGTTCTGATTGGTCCATCTCAGAGATCTGGAAGGTCTTGACAGCGCACGGCTATAAAAGGACCGCATAGCCGTTCGGCCATGCGCTAGTATAGACTTTACTTGCTTGATGTCTGAATGGTGACGGATGTATGATTCTGGTGACTGACTCATTTGAAACCCCTTCCCTCTGATATTACGCATGTGGATAGGGAATTAGTTCAGCAGTCAGCACCAGTCAGTGGCAAGACTTAGGCCACTGTGCACACCACGCCTCTACACTAGCGTCCAATTTTGCTACTCCACACGGCACTATCGTCTCACGGCAGTGTCCTACGCCGCGCTGCAGTTGCAGCTCTCTTCGACGCTGCACACACGGTAGGTCTAGACGGACGCAGTTCCTTCTGCCTTTGGTCCTGCACCTGTGACCTGATACCGCGTGCATATATCTGAGACCTGTGATGCTAACAGGCTCAGCCTTTTTGTGTTTACTCCTACTGGCATCTCTGTGATTAAATAGTGATTGCTCTGCGCACCTGAGTGATGTTTAACCCCGTGCGCAATATATCACCATATAGCACGTCTGCCATTACTCAGCAGCAGTTATAACACCTTCTGCATGGTGGACCCCGATCGGCGAATGCACTTTATTATTTATTTTATTTTGTGTGTTCTGCCGTTCCTAACAGCTGGTTCATGCTGTTGGATAAACTCGTCTAATATTAAGAGTGTCTAGACTAAGTTTTTTAAATGTTGATTCATAGTGTGGTATGTTAATCCATGCCCCTTTTCTGAAATGCCACTCTCCTTTTGCTGAGGATACACCTCTACTTTTAAAGTCATGTACAGTGTCTAAAACATATCAGTAATATGACAAAATTCATGAATGACAGATTTTGGTGAGAATGATGCCCAATTCCTGTGCAATTAGCTAGATAATATCCCTAGCTTTTTTTTTTTAAATAAATTGGACTGAACCTATCTAATCTTTCTGTACAACTATCTTAAATTTATCTACAATAAAACTGACCAGAAATTGTAATCAATGAAAAAATAAATCATGCGATACTTTGATTTGTATTTCATTTACATAACTATTTTGCTGATAAAACTTTAAATTTACCAATATTGTACACTGCAATATATGAAGTAAACAGCCAATAAGTCAGTTACGTATTCTAGCTGTCTTTAGCTAACTTATGATATTTGTGATTTTTCTTGACCTGATTCTACAAGAGGTCATTACCGTTAAAAGCGTGATGTATAACATAGATGTATGCTTGGAATTGTGACACCCCAGAGTCCAGTTGTCACAGTGACATTGCCTCCCTCTAAGAGCTGAAGTCATGCTTGGAGGCAGAAAAGGGACCCCCATGCCAGGTAATAGATTAAATCACAATTTCCTGCTGCAGGTCAGAAAAGGGAGATGCCTTACAAATTCTGGCCAGCAGAGGGGGTTGGTGAGTCAGCTAGAAGTCAGCTGAGGGCGTTGTCATGGAAACGAGAGCAGCTATGAGCTGTGAGGAGAAATGACAAGGCAGTTAAAAACGTGAGGTTAAAAGATCTTACTGGAAGGTCCAGTCAGTTGAAGATAGGGAGCTGATCTGAGAGGAGCTCAAGACAGGCAGCTGATCTGTGAAGAGGGAAAGGACATGAGCAGAGACGGAGAGACTCAGGGAAGCTAAAACTGCAGATAGCAGACCCCAGAGTAAAGCACTAAGAGAGAGAAAAGGGACGTCAGAGTCTTTGGTGGTCAGGAGCTGTATGTTCTGATCGCCAGATCTGAAAGTACAGGGAATTGTAAATTCCTGTGCAACATTTGAATACCTGAGGGCACAACATCAGATAAGGAGGCCGGGGCCGATGGTGAAAAGGACGGTACCCGTGGAATAGGCTCATGCTGACAGCCGTACAGATTAGTGAAATCATCATGCAATTGAGGGTCGCAGCATAGTTATAAACAGCGGAGACCCACACACAAAGCGCAGAAGGAAGGTCCTAAATCCCCACCTGGCAAGGTGGATCCCCTGAATGCCTCCAGGCGAGCCGGACTCATTCCATCACCTGTATGTGGCACTCCGGATTACAACCACTTTCAAGTAAAAGGTAAAGAAACTGCACCTCTCTGTGTCTTTCTCTCATTTCTCTGCACCCCAACGTTCACAGCCATTTTTACTATTAATTTAACATCTTTGCCCTGGGACTATTGCTCTACCTGTGGAGAGCTATTTTCACCTCAGCTGCAACACACCAAAGTCTCAGGGGAACAACACCACAGCGCTGTTCACCTCTGACCAGAATACCACAGGTGGCGTCACATATTTAACCATCTATACACTTCATCTTCATTTAGACCACATAAATACCACACAACTTTCCCCTATTTTATTACTGGACACCTCTGGGCCACGGACCGGGTCGCCGCCGCCGTGACACCGTCCCCCATTGAAGTCGACGGGCCCGGCATCGAGTACCCCCAGGCCCCGCAAGGGCGCTCCAGAATCATTAGACTCTCTCAGGATAAAATCTGAGTTATATTGCAAAAAAGATTATTTTTATTTTTTATTTTAATAATTTTTTACTCTTTATGCATCTCTTCTGCTTTATCAGAGCCCAAGCGGCTCCACACCATGACAGTTTCTACAGTATACTACTCTTAATGGAAGGTATACAGCACTCCTCAAGCATAATTTTTCATTTTACATGTCATATATATCTTTCTCATTTTATCAAAACACCTCAAACATGGAACTGTACATTGAAAATGTGTTCTTTACATCAGCTTCTCATGAGTGTGGTATGTTTGCCATTTAAAACTTTTCTGTTTGTCAAATTTCACTATGTTTTCTTCTCTACAGCAACACAAATTGTAAGGCCAGCATAAAATTTATCTTTTTATAGTCTGACACTAGATTTTCACGGAAGAGCCCAAACAGGTCAATTTCTAAAATTGCATAGTCTTGTATACTAAAGGTCCCGTTACATTTAGTGATGCACCAGCGATCCCGACAACGATACGACCTGGTCAGGATCGCTGGTGCATCACTAAATGGCCGGTAGTGAGCTGCCAAACAGGCAGATCTCACCAGCGACGCAGCGATGCTCGGCGGTCGTTACTTACCTGTCACACGCAGCGATGACGACGACTTCCGTCTGCATCCATGCGTCGCTCGTCAGTGCCAGCGGGACGCCAGCAAGAAGAAAACGGCCCAGGACGTTCTCGCGCGTTCAGCGATATCCAGCGGGGGGGCCAGTCGGAAGTAAGTGTCACATGTAGCTATATCGCTGTTGCGTCACAAAATCGGTGACGCATTAGCGATATCGCTATGTCTAAAAGGCCCTTTATCTTACAGCACAGTTGTGCCTTAGCCCTTCATCTTCTTTTTCCAACCATCTAGCCTGCTCACTAGTCTGTGTACAGCAGTAGAGCACCATTGTCTGAAATCTACTGTTTATGGCAATGATTTCACAAGCCAACAATAAACTGATAAGTTGCCTGAGAAAGTATTTACTTGCCTGAGCTATTTTTATGGCAGAATTGAACTTTAGAAAGGCCCTTTCCCTGTCATCCACATAGAGGCTTTTTAGGTAATAGAACAGAATAACACATTTCAATTGTAAGAAAACAATTACAATGGTTTCCATTAAAACAATTAATGCAATAATGTTGAATTAAAACTGTTGTCGACCTTTATATATCAAATCCCATTATTTTGCCACTTAAAGACACTTTGGATATAAGTTATAAGTTACGTTTTGTAATAAGCAACTTTGTATAGTCATTGTATGACCTGATGATTTTTATTCTAGAACGTTTAAAGAATAACTAAACTTTAAATACGATTTTTGATATTTGGTATTCATTTTAATTGCTTGCAGATCAGTGGAGGTCTGACTCCTGAGACCCTCGCTGATCTTTTAATAGGTCCACAAACAGTGCACAGCTCAGCAGACAGGAGGGAGATTTTGTCTGAGCACACACACAGAGTGGGGTACGGATTGAATAGAAAGCAGCAGCTTCATATCCTTTATTTCATATTGAATCCATACTCCAATCTATGCTTGCGATGAGCATGAGCAGTGTGCCGCTGTTTCCGGAGCTGCATGCTGTTCGGGGGGGGTCTATTGAGAATTTTGAGTGAGTTTCAGGACTAATTAAAATCACATTCACAGGTTATATACTGTTTAAATTTAACATTAGACAATGGGCATTATTCTGCTGCATTAGGGAAAAATACCTGTTCATGGGTATTGGTGTAAGAGCTACAGAGAATGCACACAAGCCCTGGAGCCTGAGAAGGCCTAAAGCCCACCTTTGCATGAAAAAGTAAGTTTTCCTGTCTCAGAAGCTTTTGAATATCTCAGTACATAACCACCTCTCCTGAGTTTCCTTCATCCTGTAGAATTCTGTGGCCTAACTCATCCGGGTTATCCCCTACATTCAGAACTTTTAAGCAGAACTTGAAAATCCATGTTTTCAGAACAACCTACAGCCTGCAGTGACCCCGCTGCCACCTCACCAACACTAGAGCCGCTGCAATCCCCAAACCTACTAACTCCTTCTCCGTTATCCTGTAGAATGTAAGGCAGCAATGGTGGAGTCCTCTCTTCTCTGTACCTCTCTGTCACTATTAGTTTGTTCATTGTAAATTCTATTTGTGTTATTTATATAATCCCTCCTCATATACAGCACCATGGAATCAATTGTTCTCTAAAAAGAAATAATAGACTTACAAAAAAGCAAAATACCCTTTAAAAAAAACTATAAATTTTATTGATCTGCATTAAAATCTAATTCCCCGGACCATTCTTGTACAAGTAAATTAAGTGAGTTTTCCATACAAGGATGCACAAGTATAGATAGATCTATAAATAGAGGGATGCTTTCCCTGTACTAAACTATGGATACATCCCTGCCTTCCTTATTTCACCCTAAATGACAAGGAGCAATGTTATTATGTCATTACTCGTGTCACAAGAATAATCACACCATCTGATGAAAAGAAGGGAGGGGTGGAAATATATATCCCAATAAATGTTTATTATCTTCACTATCGTTTGTTTCCATGCATGGATTATTTGTTAACCACTGGTCATCACATATAACATGCTGATTGGGATATATATTCCCCCCTTCCTTCTTTTCATCGTATGGTGTGATTAGGCCATGGACATGAGTATTGACATATTAACATTGTCCCTGGTCATTTAGGGTGAAATAGAGAAAGTGAGAGCAGCGCCGGTGCTGTATTGTGTCCCATAGGATGCCAACCTCCGCTGGCAGATAGGGAAGGAATCTTTTAGATATATATAGGGAAAATATCCCCTTAAATTTACATATAATGGCTTATTAGAAGGGATGATAGTAAAAATATTTTTTCCATTTTTTTGCCGACATGACTGTCCCACATATTATTGATATTTTTTTAATGCCCTTCATGGCAGAGATTTGTTTCGCAAAGGTGGACAGGGATATTTTGTAGTCACTATCACATTCTTCCCAAATAAGATATTTATATTGTTTTAGCGTTTGTATTATCCCCTGCTATAGGGTAAACTGAGGGCAGAGAGGGAAAGCCACCATGGAGCAGGGGCCACGATTCAAAATCCCTAGAGTGCCAACCTCCACTTTTAGGATAGAGCCATAGCTCAGCACAGGGAAAGCATCCCTCTATTTATAGATCTATCTATATTTGTGTATCCATGTATGGAAAACTCCCTTAATTCACCTGTGTACATGAAAGGTCTGGAGAATTAAATTTTAATGCATGTCAATAAAATTTAGAGGTTTTTTTAAAGAGTGTTTTAAGTTTTTTGTAAGTCTTATGTAATATACCCCAATTTAAGAAATTTTGTAAGAAAAAAGAAATAATAATAATAATCCTACAGATGATATTCCACACAGTGTTCACCTCTGCCCTTTTTGCTAGACTGTACACAGTAGAAAGCTGCAGCAGTTAGCACCTGTGTTCCATCATCATCATCAGAGATGTGATCGGGTGGTCTGCTAACCATTTGCACTACCCTTCCCATGTACTCATGCTCCAACAAAACAATTGATTTGGCATCAGTGAACTCAATTTCTTTCAATTATTGGCCAGGGCTAGGTAGATGACCCATGGAACCACAGCCAGCAGAGTCATGAAAAAGCATAACTTGGGACTCGACTGCTTGTGGAGCACCCCGCGGGGCCTTGGGGGTACTCGGTACCGGGCCCGTTGACTTCCATGGGGGACAGTGACACGGCAGTAGCGACCCGATCTGTGGCCCAGAGGCATCCAGTAATAAAAATAGGGGAAAGTTGTGTGGTATTTATGTGGTAAAAATAAAGATAATGTTATTAGATGGTGAAATACGTGATGCCACCTGTGGTATTCTAGTCAAAGGTGACCAGCGCTGCAGTGTTGCTTCTCTGGGATGGATGTTGGGTGCAGCTATGATGTTGTAGTCCTCCACAGGTAGGGCTGTAGTCCCAGGGCAAAGATGTTAAATAAATAGTAAAATGGCTGTAAGCGTTGGGGTGCTGATAAATGAGTGAAAGACACAGAGAGGTGCTGTTTCTTTACCTTTTATTGGTAATAGGTTGCAGTCCGGAGTACCACATACAGGTGATGGAATGAGTCCGGCTCGCCTGGAGGCATTCAGGGGATCCACCTTGCCAGGTGGGGATTTAGAACCTTCCTTTCTGCGCTTTGTGTGTGGGTCTCCGCTGTATATAACTATGCTGCGACCCTCTATTCGCGATGGTTTCACTAACCTGTACGGCTGTCAGCATGAGCCTATTCCACGGGTACCGTTCTCTTCACCGTCGGCCCCGGGCTCCTTATCCGCTGCTGTGCCCTCAGGTGATTAATGTGCACAGGAATTTACAATCCCCTGTACTTTCAGATTCGGCAATCAGGGCGTACAGTTCCTGTCAGCCCATGACTCTGATGTCCCTTTTCTCTTTATTAGCACTTCACTCAGGGGTCTGCTATATGCAGTATTTTAGCTTCCCTAGAGTCTCTCAGTCTCTGCTCTTGTCCTTTTCCTTCTTGTCAGATCAGCTCCCTGTCTTCATCTGACAGGATCTTCCAGAAAGATCTTGTTACCTCACATCCTCACGTTTAACTGTCATCATTTCTCCTCACAGCTCACAGCTGCTTTGTTTCCATGACAACCTCCTCAGCTGATTTCTAGCTGACTCACCAACCCCCTCTGCTGGCCAGAATTTAAATTGCATCTCCCTTTTCTGACCTGCAACAGGAAATTGTGATTAAATCTATGCTGCCTGGCATGGGGTCCCTTTCTGCCTCCAAGCATGACTTTACCCATTAGAGGAAGGTAATGTCACTGTGACAACCGGACTCTGGGGTGTCACACTTGCATAACTTGAAAGGGTGTGAGGTGGAAGACAGATGCCCATGGGTAGCAGCTGCAAAATCTGTACTTTCAGTAGGGGAGCGGGTGAAAGACAAAGCGAAGGAACTGAAGGCAATCTTAGTCATTCAATCTAAAACTACCTCTACTTGTTCTGACCTCACCATTCATCCAGTGGTACTTGGACTTATGATATTACACTGAACGTCCAGTTGCCTGCTTGTACCAGAGTCAGGAGTCTCATTTAGGAGCAAAGCAGGCACAGATCGACCATGGCCTCTCTCTAACTGTAGCACTTACCTAACCACCAGAAACATGGCCACGTCCCCTATTTCATGCTCTCCTCATTGTTTTCAACCAAAAAAGTGCAGAGTATTACATGGTCTGTTTACAGAGAGGAAGAGTGGTAAGCAGATTATGACACTGCCTACTTTCAGCTTTCCCCCCAAAAAAGCAATAAAACCCTCAAAACACAAAAACAGTGTTGACTACCTCTTCCTCCTCTGCTTCTTCCACCTACACGGCCACCGACCCCACACCTCCTCAACCTCCTCCTCCACTTGGACCTTCACCTCCTGGTTTAAGATTATCATTTTTTTTGCTCTATTTTATTTTAAGTGATTTCTCTATTCAAATTAGTTTGGAGGGTAATTGTCCTGCTCTTACCCCCATTTAGCACCTTTTTGCAGCCCTCTAGCTCTTGCTAGGACCATTTTACAGCCATTTTAACACACTAAAGTTCGAGTTTCCATTGACTTATATTGGGTTCGGGTTCACGGTCAAGTTCTTATACCAAAAATTTAGCTCTAGTTTGGACAAACCAGAAGAACCCAACCATCCATGAGTCCACTCCTCTCTTTTATGGGATTGCTGAATTTTTTTCTATTGCTTTTGTGCCTCACCCATCCTAGATATAGGATTTTTTCCTTACGTGCATCTCTTCCTCTATTGAAAGATCCCAGGGCTACATTACACTTCAGGAGAGCTGATAATACATTTTCTTTTTGCATTATCATGCTGTGTAACCACAATTCACTCACAGTGCCAAGAGCAATGGCAGCCTATGTGCACTGAGCATTTTATTACAGATTGTTAAGTGTGAATCATTTACTTATGGTCTGCCTGGGTAAATAGGCTATTAAATGACAACCGATTGGTAAAAGTTTACTGTTGGGTAATCGTTAAATGCTACCACTGATTGATCCATGCAAGTGGACCCTAAGGATGCCTGCGATTCATATGAAAAAAAGAAGGGAAGTGTAAGTTGGATGACCAATAAGAAAATAAGACCCATATAAGTATATTAAAAAAACATATACAGTCATGGCCAAAAGTATTGACACCCCTGCAATTCTGTCAGATAATACTCAGTTTCTTCCTGAAAATGATTGCAAACACAAATTCTTTGGTATTATTATCTTCATTTAATTTGTCTTAAATGAAAAAACGCAAAAAGAATTGTCCTAAAGCCAAATTGGATATAATTCCACACCAAACATAACAAAGAGGGTGGACAAAAGTATTGGCACTGTTTGAAAAATCATGTGATGCTTCTCTAATTTATGTAATTAACAGCACCTGTAACTTACCTGTGGCACCTAACAGGTGTTGGCAATAACTAAATCACACTTGCAGCCAGTTAACATGGATTAAAGTTGACTCAACCTCTGTCCTGTGTCCTTGTGTGTACCACATTGAGCATGGAGAAATGAAAGAAGACCAAAGAACTGTCTGAGAACTTGAGAAACCAAATTGTGAGGAAGCATAAGCAATTTCAAGGCTACAAGTCCATCTCCAAAGACCTGAATGTTCCTGTGTCTACCGTGCACAGTGTCATCAAGAAGTTTAAAGCCCATGGCACTGTGGCTAACCTCCCTAGATGTGGCCGGAAAATAAAAATTAACAAGAGATTTCAACGCAAGATTGTGCGGATGTTGGATAAAGAACCTCCACTAACATCCAAACAAGTTCAAGCTGCCCTGCAGTCTGAGGGTACAACGGTGTCAACCCGTACAATCCGTCGGCGTCTGAATGAAAAGGGACTGTATGGTAGGAGACCCAGGAAGACTCCACTTCTTACCCCTAGACATAAAAAAGCCAGGCTGGACTTTGCCAAAACTTACCTGAAAAAGCCTAAAACATTTTGGAAGAATGTTCTCTGGTCAGATGAGACAAAAGTAGAGCTTTTAGGGCAAAAGCATCAACATAGAGTTTACAGGAGAAAAAAGAGGCATTCAAAGAAAAGTACACGGTCACTACAGTCAAACATGGCAGAGGTTCCCTGATGTTTTGGGGTTGCTTTGCTGCCTCTGGCACTGGACTGCTTGACCATGTGCATGGCATTATGAAGTCTGAAGACTACCAACAAATTTTGCAGCATAATGTAGGGCCCAGTGTGAGAAAGCTGGGTCTCCCTCAGAGGTCATGGGTCTTCCAGCAGGACAATGACCCAAAGCACACTTCAAAAAGCACTAGAAAATGGTTTGAGAGAAAGCACTGGAGACATCTAAGGTGGCCAGCAATGAGTCCAGACCTGAATCCCATAGAACACCTGTGGAGAGATCTAAAAATGGCAGTTTGGAGAAGGCACCCTTCAAATATCAGAGACCTGGAGTAGTTTGCCAAAGAAGAATGGTCTAAAATTCCAGCAGAGCATTGTAAGAAACTCATTGATGGTTACCGGAAGCGGTTAGTCGCAGTTATTTTGGCTAAAGGTTGTGCAACCAAGTATTAGGCTGAGGGTGCCAATACTTTTGTCCGGCCCATTTTTGGAGTTTTGTGTGAAATGATCAATGTTTTGCTTTTTGCTTCATTCTCTTTTGTGTTTTTTCATTTAAGACAAATTAAATGAAGATAATAATACCAAAGAATTTGTGTTTGCAATCATTTTCAGGAAGAAACTGAATATCATCTGACAGAATTGCAGGGGTGGCAATACTTTTGGCCATGACTGTAGGCTATCATTCCAGAGGCACTCTCAAAAAGTGAGATTATGCTGTCATATTTAGCATGGGTAAAGAGGCCTCAAGTAATTGAGGCATATATACTAAGGATAAAGGCAGCACAGTGCCATATTTGGTAAGGAACTTAAACTCCAATATAGATAGTAATAAGTATATAACACTGACATTCCCATACCTCTGCTCCTTGCAATCACTTGGTCCATGACCCAGCTTTTCTACACTGACATTCCCATACCTCTGCTCCATGTAATCACTTGGTACACTTTTCAACTAAACCCTGCTTTACCTCCAATGTTATTATTGATCTTGTTTACCCTGCTTTGATCATATGCATCTGGCTCACTCTTAATTATCTGACAAAGATAAGCACAGACCACTCCTTTCTGCTTCACACCTGAATGCATTTTCTAGCACATACATTGCATAGCATAAGTCTGCCAAGGCATCAGTCTGCCCAGTGCATCACATAAGTGTATCATACAATTGTGTGGAGCAATGAAAGAATTAATCCAGAACTGAACCAGAAGGGAACTGAAGGTAACAGGCAAGTCACTGTAAACAAAGTTTCGGTTTATTTTCACTCTCACCCCTATAATCCTTCACTTTCTGCTAACCCCTCAATCCCTGCACCAAGTAAGGAACTAGTTATCTCTCCCTCCATCCTCCCCATCCATCTAATCTCCTCCTCAGAACTGGTCCTCAACATACAATCTTCTGTCTCCAAACACAGTCAGCCCTTCCATGCCCTCTGCTGCTCCCACCTGCTATCACTTTCTCTGCTCCTCCTCACTGCCAGTGATATTTCTCCAAATCCTGGCCCTCCTCACCACATCCACATAGTCATTTCTACCTCCCATCCGTGTTCTATCACAAATTTCCATAACGTCTCTAACCTTATACCCATTTGCCCAGCCCCCATTGCCCAGTCCCACTAACAGGACCTCTATGGAATGCTTGCTTTGTCTGCACAAAAATTTCCTACATCCATTATCTTTTCATTGCTAACAAACTTTCCTTCCTCGCTATCACTGAAACCTGGCTCACCCCCTCTGACACAACCTCTCCAGCCGCACTTTCATATGGTGGATTCCACCTTTCAGACCCCCCCGCCCCAGCAGCAAACATGGCAGAGTAGTTGGTTTTACCCTCCCTTCCTTTGAGGTGTACTCTGTGCGCATCTACTCCCCCACCAACCTCCAATTCGCTGTCATTTACCATCCCTCAGGGCCAGCCACCACCTTCTTTTACCACTTTACCACCAGGCTACTTAATTTCCTCTCCGCTGACATCCCCACTATCATCACGGGTGGCTTCAACATACCCATTGACACTTCCCTCTCAGCTGTCACTAAACTTCTATCTCTCACTTCCTCCTTCGATCTCACTCAATGGTCTTCTGCAGCCACTCACAAAGATTGCCAGACTCTGGACCTCATCTTCACTCGCCTATGCTCCCTATCTAATCTCTTTAACTCACCTCTACCTCAATCTACTCATATTCTCTTCCCTTTCCTCTCCAGGTCCACAATCCCCACACCACAAACTTGCACACCCTCTCAGAAATCTCAAACACCTCGATCTACACTCTCTCTGTATTCCTTCTCCCTCTTACACACATGCCGTATTTTTTGGACTATAAGATGCACTTTTTTCCTCCAAAAATTGTGGAGGAAAATGGTGTGTGCGTCTTATAGTCCAGATGTACTGTGTATTCTAGCTGTGGTAGTGAGGTGGGGGAATGGCATTGGTGGAGCAGCGGGTCACAGGAGGCAGGAGCTGGTGGCTGCGGCTAAGTTCTGGTCCCGCTGCTAATGAGAAATGAATATTCACTGCACTCCATTCCACACCCATGGGGAGAAAGGGCAATGAATATTCATTTCTCCTTAATAATAGTATCTTGGTATGATTTCCCCCAACCCTGGCCCCATTCTTATAATTGGCCCCCACCTCCATCCTCATCCTGGTATGCATGGTCCCATCAGAAAACATTAATAAAAACAAACCATTACACTTACCTACCAAGCTCTCCCTCGCAGCGTTTTGCTTCGGTGCCAGCAACTGCTTTATGCTTGTAAGCAGAACATGGCAGGGATTTCATGCGCTGCTCACAATCAGAGTACAGCTGCTGGAATTCTCGCCCGGACTGTGCGCTCATAGAGCAGTGAGTATTCAATGCTCTTCAGTAGTGCGCAGTGTCAGCCACCGGCTTCCTACTGCTGCCGGCGGTCAGGTGTGCCACTACTTAAGAGAAATGAGTATACATTTATGATCACGTCCCTGTCATGTGCTGCTTATAAGCATAAAGCAGTTTTTGGCACCAGAGCAAGACGCTCCAAGGCAGCGCTTAGTAGGTAAGTGTAATGGTTTTTTTTTTTAATGTTTTCTGATGAAATCATGCATACCACGATGGAGGTGGGGGCCAATCACAACAGAAAAGGGATAGGAGCCATGCATGCTTGGATGAGATGGGAGCCCTGCATACCAGGATAAGGATGGGGCCATGCATATTAGGATGAGATAGGGGCTCTGCATACCAAGATAGGGATGGGGCCATGCATACCAGGATAGGGATGGGGCCATGCATAATAGCATGAGCAGGGGGCCCTGCATACCAGGATGGGGATGGGGCCATGTATACTAGTATAGGGATGATGGTGATCATTCCTTCCAGGATAGGAATGAGGGATCCATGTAACCAGGATAAGGATGAGGAGGCCATGCATATCTGGGTATTGATTAGGGGGCTATGTGTATCAGGATGGATGAGGGGACCATATATATCAGGATAGGCGATATCAAGTTCAGAATTGACCAAATTTTTTGCTTCATTTTTGTTTCCTATTTTCCTCCCCTAAAACCTAGGTGCGTCTTATGTTTTGGTGCGTCTTATAGTCGGAAAAATAGGGTAAGTTCCCTACACAATGCGGATTCTGCTGCCACTTTATATAACACCACAATAGCTGCAGTTCTTGAATCAGTCACCCCCTCTTACACATACCAAAGCTCGCAAAATAAACAGACAACCCTGGCATACCAGCCTGACCAAAGAACTGAGGCGAGCTTCTAGGGTTGCTGAGCGGAGATGGAAAAGATACCACTCCAAAAAGGACTTCATGACGCTGATGGGTTTGTGCTTTGTCTCTCCGTGATACTATGCATGTCTATGCTTTAACCCTTTGCTCCTCTCCCCCTAATTAGCAGGGATACTGTTGTCTGTTACCTGTATGGATGCTGCTCAGTTCCCTGCTTTGCTGCGTAGCTGCACATGTGTTGTGATGTCTTTGCTCTGCTGCATGGCCATCTGCATGTGTGGTCCCTGGCTGCCACAGTGGAAGCTATTTTCAGGTTGCAAGTTCCTCTGCATGACTTTCCATGTGTGTCTAGGCTTGCAGCTGCTGCCAGGTGCCCTAGGTCTCAGTTCCTGTGCCGAGGCTCAGGCTGCTTAGCGGCCACCACCTGACGAATGCAATCACGCTCGGTCTAGACTGGCTGGTGGCACAAGCCCAGCACCTTTTTGGGTGTTTTCAAGACAAAAAAAATCGGAAGGGAAACTGGGCAAAAAACATGACCCCAGTCCATGAGCTGGTCTCACATTCAGATCACAGCCCAGGCTGCTTAGCAGCTGCCACCTGACGAACGCTATCACACTCAGACTAGAATTGCCGATGGCATTAGCCCAGCACCTTTTTGAGTGTTTTCAAGACAAAAAAAATCGGAAGGGAAATTGGGCAAAATGCATGACCCCGGACCAGTCTCCCATTTGAGTCCCAGCCCAATATCGGGGTGCTTAGCAGCCACCACCTGACGAATGCAATCACGCTCAGTCTATAATGATTGGTGGCACAAACCCAGGACCTTTTTGGGTGTTTTCAAGACAAAAAAAATCGGAAGGGAAATTGGGCAAATTGCATGACCCTGGACCTGGGAGCACAGTCTGGTCTCCCATTCGGGTCCCGGCCCAAGCTCAGACTGCTTAGCTGCCGCCAGCTGATGAAAGCAATCATGCTCGGGCTAGAACAGCCAGTGGGACAAGCATGACACCTTTTTGGGTGTTTTCAAGACAAAAAAAATCGGAAGGGAAATTGGGCAAAATGCATGACCCCGGACCTGTGAGCACGGGCTGGTCTCCAATTCGGGTCGTGGCCCATTCCCAGAGTGCTTAGCAGCCGCCACCTGACAAATGCAATCACACTCGGTCTAGAATGGCCAGTGGCAGAAGCTGAGCACCTTTTTGGGTGTTTTCAAGACAAAAAAAATCAGAAAGGAAATAGGGCAAAAATGCATGATCCCAGACCAGGCTCAGCGGCCACCACCTGACAAATGCAATCATGCTCAGTCTAGAATGGCCGTTGGCATAAGCCAAGCAACTTTTTGGGTGTTTTCAAGACAAAAAAATCGGAACGGAAATTGGGCAAAATGCATGCCCCAGGACCTGTGAGCATGGATTGATCTCCCATTTGGGTCCCGGCCGAGGCTGCTTAGCAGCTGCCACCCCATGAATGCAATCACGCTTGGTCTAAAATGGCCGGTGGCACAAGTCCACCACCTTTTTGGGTGTTTTCAAGACAAAAAAAATCAGAAGGAAAATATGCATGACCCTAGACCTGTGAGCACAGGCCAGTCTCCCATTTGGGTCCTGGCCCAGGATCAGGGATCTAGGCTGCCACCACCTGACGAATGCAATCACGCTAGTTGTAGAATGGCTGGTGGCACAAGCCCAGCACCTTTTTGGGTGTTTTCAAGACTAAAAAAATCAAAAGGGAAATTGGGCAAAATGCATGACTCTGGACCTGTGAGCCCAGGCTGCTTAGCGGCCACCACCTCACGAATGCAATCGCGCTCAGTCTAGAGTGGCCAGTGGCACAAGCTCAGCATCTTTTTGGGTGTTTTCAAGACAAAAAAATCAGAAGGGAAATTGGGCAAAGTGCATAACCCCAGACCTGTCAGCATGGGCTGGTCTCCCTTCAGGGTCAGGCTGTTAGCGGCCTCCACCTGACAAATGCAATCACGCTTGGTCTAGAATGGCAGGTGGCGCAAGCCAAGCACCTTTTTGGGTGTTTTCAAGACAAAAAAAATCAGAAGGGAAATTGGGCAAAATACATGACCTGTGAGCGTGGGCTGGTCTCCCATTTGACTCCTGGCCCATGCTCAGGCTGCTTAGAGCGGCCACCACACGACAAATGCAATCACGCTTGGTCTAGAATGGCAGGTGGCACAAGCCCAGCACTTTTTTGAGTGTTTTCAAGACAAAAAAAATCGGAAGAGAAATTGGGCAAAATGCATAAGCCTGGACCTGTGAGCACGGGCTGGTCTCTCATTCGGGTTCCTGCCCAGGATCAGGCTGCTCAGCAGCTGCCACCTCACAAATGCAAACGCGTTCGGTCTAGAGTGGCCAGTGGCACAAGTCCATCACCTTTTTGGGTGTTTTCAAGACAAAAAAAATCAGAAGGGAAATTAGGCAAGATGCATTACCCCAGACCTGTCAGCAAGGGCTGGTCTCCTTTTCAGGGTCAGGCTGTTAGCGGCCTCCACCTGCGAATGCAATCACGCTTGGTCTAGAATGGCAGGTGGCACAAGCCCAGCACCCTTTTGGGTGTTTTCAAAACAAAAAAAAATCAGAAGGGAAATTGGGCAAAACGCATGACCCTGCACCTGGGAGCGTGGGCTGGTCTCCCATTCGACCAGGCTGCTTAGAGCTGCCGCCAAACGACAAATGCTATCACGCTCAATCTAGAATGGCCACTGGCACAAGCGCATCACCTTTTTGGGTTATTTCAAGACAAAAATAATCGGAAGGGAAATTGGGCAAAATGCATGACCCTGGACCTGAGAGCACAGGATGTTCTCCCATTCGGGTACCAAACCAGGCTCAGGGTGCTAAGCAGCCACCACCTGATGAATGGAATCACGCTTACTCTAGAATGGCTGGTGGCACAAGCCAAGCACTTTTTTGGGTGTTTTCAAGACAAAAGAGATAGGAAGGGAAAAATGCATGACCCCAGACCTGTGAGCGCGGGCTGCTCCCCCATTCGTCTCCGGGCCAAGGGTGCTTAGCTGCCGCCACCTGACGAATGCAATCACGCTTGGTCTAGAATGGCCGGTGGCGCAAGCCCATCATCTTTTTGGGTGTTTTCAAGACAAAAAAAATCGGAAGGGAAATTGGGCAAAATGCATGACCCCAGACCTGTCAGCAAGGGCTGGTCTCCTTTTCAGGTCCCAGCCCAGGGTTAGGCTGTTAGCGGCCTCCACCTGACAAATGCAATCACGCTTGGTCTAGAATGGCAGGTGGCACAAGCCCAGCACCCTTTTGGGTGTTTTCAAAACAAAAAAAATCAGAAGGGAAATTGGGCAAAACACATGACCCCGCACCTGTGAGCGTGGGCTGGTCTCCCATTCAACCACTGGCCCAGGCTGCTTAGAGCTGCCACCAAACGACAAATGCAATCACACTCAATCCAGAATGGCCACTGGCACAAGCCCATCACCTTTTTGGGTTATTTCAAGACAAAAATAATCGGAAGGGAAATTGGGCAAAATGCATGACCCTGGACCTGAGAGGACAGGATGTTCTCCCATTCGGGTACCAGACCAGGCTCAGGGTGCTAAGCAGCCACCACCTGATGAATGGAATCACGCTTACTCTAGAATGGCTGGTGGCACAAGCCCAGCACTTTTTTGGGTGTTTTCAAGACAAAAGAGATAGGAAGGGAAAAATGCATGACCCCAGGCCTGTGAGCACGGGCTGCTCCCCCATTCGTCTCCGGGACAAGGGTGCTTAGCTGCCGCCACCTGACGAATGCAATCACGCTTGGTCTAGAACGGCCGGTGGTGCAAGCCCATCATCTTTTTGGGTGTTTTCAAGACAAAAAAAATTGGAAGGGAAATTGGGCAAAATGCATGACCCCGGGCTTGAGAGCATGGGTTGGTCTCCCATTTGGATCCCATTCCAGGCTCAGGGTTCTTGGTAGTCACCACCTGGCAAATGCAATCATGCTCGGTCTAGAATGGCCAGTGGAGCAAGGGAAGCACCTTTTTGGGTGTTTTCAAGACAAAAAAAATCGGAAGGGAAATTGGGCAAAATGCATGACCCCAGACCTGTGAGCATGGGCTAGTCTCCCATTCGACTCCCGGCACAGGCTCAAGCTGCTTAGAGTGGCCGCCACATGACAAATGCAATCACACTCAGTCTAGAACGGCCACTGGCACAAGCGCATCACCTTTTTGGGTTATTTCAAGACAAAAATAATCGGAAGGGAAATTGGGCAAAATGCATGACCCTGGACCTGAGAGCACAGGATGTTCTCCCATTCGGGTACCAGACCAGGCTCAGGGTGCTAAGCAGCCACCACCTGATGAATGGAATCACGCTTACTCTAGAATGGCTGGTGGCACAAGCCAAGCACTTTTTTGGGTGTTTTCAAGACAAAAGAGATAGGAAGGGAAAAATGCATGACCCCAGACCTGTGAGCGCGGGCTGCTCCCCCATTCGTCTCCGGGACAAGGGTGCTTAGCTGCCGCCACCTGACGAATGCAATCACGCTTGGTCTAGAATGGCCGGTGGCGCAAGCCCATCATCTTTTTGGGTGTTTTCAAGACAAAAAAAATCGGAAGGGAAATTGGGCAAAATGCATGACCCCAGACCTGTCAGCAAGGGCTGGTCTCCTTTTCAGGTCCCGGCCCAGGGTTAGGCTGTTAGCGGCCTCCACCTGACAAATGCAAGCACGCTTGGTCTAGAATGGCAGGTGGCACAAGCCCAGCACCCTTTTGGGTGTTTTCAAAACAAAAAAAATCAGAAGGGAAATTGGGCAAAACACATGACCCCGCACCTGTGAGCGTGGGCTGGTCTCCCATTCAACCACTGGCCCAGGCTGCTTAGAGCTGCCACCAAATGACAAATGCAATCACACTCAATCCAGAATGGCCACTGGCACAAGCCCATCACCTTTTTGGGTTATTTCAAGACAAAAATAATCGGAAGGGAAATTGGGCAAAATGCATGACCCTGGACCTGAGAGGACAGGATGTTCTCCCATTCGGGTACCAGACCAGGCTCAGGGTGCTAAGCAGCCACCACCTGATGAATGGAATCACGCTTACTCTAGAATGGCTGGTAGCACAAGCCCAGCACTTTTTTGGGTGTTTTCAAGACAAAAGAGATAGGAAGGGAAAAATGCATGACCCCAGGCCTGTGAGCACGGGCTGCTCCCCCATTCGTCTCCGGGACAAGGGTGCTTAGCTGCTGCCACCTGACGAATGCAATCACGCTTGGTCTAGAACGGCCGGTGGCGCAAGCCCATCATCTTTTTGGGTGTTTTCAAGACAAAAAAAATTGGAAGGGAAATTGGGCAAAATGCATGACCCCGGGCTTGAGAGCATGGGTTGGTCTCCCATTTGGATCCCATTCCAGGCTCAGGGTTCTTGGTAGTCACCACCTGGCAAATGCAATCATGCTCGGTCTAGAATGGCCAGTGGAGCAAGGGAAGCACCTTTTTGGGTGTTTTCAAGACAAAAAAAATCGGAAGGGAAATTGGGCAAAATGCATGACCCCAGACCTGTGAGCATGGGCTAGTCTCCCATTCGACTCCCGGCACAGGCTCAAGCTGCTTAGAGTGGCCGCCACATGACAAATGCAATCACACTCAGTCTAGAACGGCCACTGGCACAAGCCCATCACCTTTTTGGGTTATTTCAAGACAAAAATAATCAGAAGGGAAATATGCATGACCCCAGACCAGTGAGCACGGGCTGCTCTCCCATTCGGGTCCCAGCCCAGGCTCAGGATGCTTAGCGACCGCCACCTGACAAATGCAATCACGCTCGGTCTGAAATAGCTGTTGGCGCAAGCCCAGCACCTTTTTGGGTGTTTTCAAGACAAAAAAAAATCAAAAGGGAAATTGGGCAACACACATGACCCCAGACCTGTGAGTGCAGGCTGGTTGCCCATTCGGGTCCTGGCCCAGGATCAAACTGCTCAGCAGCCATCACCTGACAAATGAAATCACACTCGGCCTAGAATAGCCAGCGACTCTAACCCAGCACGTTTTTGGGTGTTTTCAAGACAAAAAAAATCGGAAGGGAAATTGGGTAAAATGCATGACCCCGGAACTGTGAGTGCAGACAGATATCTCATTCGGGTCCCGACCCAGGCTCAGCAGCCGCCACCTGACTAATGCAATCATGCTCTGTCTTGAGTAGCCGGTGTTGCAAGCCCAGCACCTTTTTGGGTGTTTCAAGACAAAAAAAAATTGGAAGGGAAATTGGGCAAAATGCATGACCCCGTACCTGTGAGTGCAGACAGATAACTCATTCGAGTCGTGACCCAGGCTCAGCCTGCTTAGCAGCCACCACCTGACTAATGCAATCACACTCGGTCTAGAACAGCCGGTGTCGCAAGCCCAGCACCTTTTTGGGTGTTTTCAAGACAAAAAAAATCAGAAGGGAAATTGGGTAAACCGCATGAACCTGGACTGGTCTTCCATTTGGGTACCACCCAGGTTCAGGTTGCTTAGCAGCCACCACCTGACAAATGCAATGACGCTCAGTGTAGAATGGCCAGTGGCACAAGCCCAGCACCTTTTTGGGTGTTTTCAAGACAAAACTAATTGGACGAGAAATTAGGTAAAATGCACAACCCCTGACCTGTGAGCACGGGCTGGTCTACCATTTGGGTCACGGCCCTGGCTCAGGGTGCTCAGCGGCCGCCACCTGACGAATGCAATCAAGCTCGGTCCAGAATGTCTGGTGGTGCAAGCCCAGTACCTTTTAGGGTGTTTCATGACAAAAAAAATCGGAAGGGAAATTGGGCAAAATGCATGACCCCGGACCTGTGAGTGCAGACAGATATCTCATTCGGGTCGCGACCCAGGTTCAGCAGCCGCCACCTGACTAATGCAATCACGCTCGGTCTTGAATAGCCGGTGTCGCAAATCCAGCACCTTTTTGGGTGTTTTCAAGACAAAAAAAAATCAGAAGGGAAATTGGATAAAGTGCATGACCCCAGACTGGTCTTCCATTCGGGTACCAGCCAGGTTGAGGTTGTTTAGCGGCCACCACCTGATGAATGCAATCACGCTTGGTCTAGAACAGCTGGTGGCACAAGCCCAGCACCTTTTTGGGTGTTTTCAAGACAAAACAAATTTGAACAGAAATTGGGCAAGATGCATGACCCCAGACCTATGAGCATGGGCAGGCCTCCCATTTTGGTAGCAGTCCAGGCTGAGGCTGCTTAGCGACTGACACCTGACAAATGCAATCACACCCAGTCTAGAGCGGCCAGTGGCACAAGCCACGCATCTTTTTGGGTGTTTTCAAGACACAAAAAATCGGAAAGGAAATTGGGCAAAATGCTTGAACCCAGACCTGTGAGCACGGGCTGGTCTCCCATTTGGGTCCCTGCCAAGGCTCAGGCTGCTTAGCAGCCGACACCTGACAAATGCAAACACGCTTGGTCTAGTATGGCTGGTGGCACAAGCCCAGCACCTTTTTGGGTGTTTTTAATACAAAAAAAATCGGAAGGGAAATTGGGCAAAATGCATGACCCTGGATCTGTGAGCACGGGGTAGTCTCCCATTCGGGTCCCACCCCACGCTCTGCCTGCTTAGCTGCTGCCACCTGACGAATGCAATCACGATCTGTCTTGAATGGCCAGTGCGCAAGCCCAGTGCGCAAGCCCAGTACCTTTTTGGGTATTTTCAAGTAAAAAAAAATCGTAAGGGAAATTGGGAAAGAGGTATGACACTGTACCTGTGAACACAGGCTGGTCTCCCATTCAGGTCCCACCCCAGGCTCAGGGTGCTTAGCAGCCACCACATGACAAATGTAATCACGCTCAGTCTAGATTGACCAGTGGAAGAAGCCCAATGCCTTTTTGGGTGTTTTCAAGACAAAAAAAATTGGAAGGGAAATTGAGCAAAATGCATGACCCCAGACTGGTCTCCCATTCGGGTGCCTGCTGGGGCTCATGCTGCTTAGCAGCCGCCACCTGACGAATGCAATCATGCTCGGTCTAGAATGGCCGGTGGCACAAGCCCAGCACCTTTTTGGGTGCTTTCAAGACGAAAAAAATCAGAAGGGAAATTTTGCAAAATGCATGACCCTGAACCTGTGAGCGCAGAGTGGTCTCGCATTCGGGTCCCAGCACAGGCTCCCAGCACAGGCTCAGGCAACTTAGCTGCCGCCACCTGACGAATGCAATCATGCTCAGTCTAGAATGGCCGGAGGTACAAGCCCAGCACCTTTTTAGGTGTTTTCAAGACAAAAAAACATTTGAAAGGGAAATTGGGCTAAATGCATATACCCGGTCCTGTGAACATGGGCTTGTCTCCCTTTCGGGTCATGGCCCAGGCCCAGGCTGCATAGCCGCCGCTGCTGCCACCTGACAAATGCAATCACGCTTGGTCTAGAATGGTGGTGGCACAAGCCCAGCACCTTTTTGGGTGTGTTTAAGACAAAAAAAAAATCAGAAGAGAAATCGGGCATGATGCATGACCCAGGACCTGTGAGCACAGGCAGGTCTCCCATTTGGGTCCTGGCCCAGGATCAAGCTGTTTAGCAGCTGCCACCTGATGAACACAATCACACTCTGGCTAGAATTTCCAGTGGCACAAGCCAAGCACCTTTTTTGGTGTTTTCAAGACCAAAAAAATCGGAAGGGAATTTGGGCAACCTGCATGACCCCGGGCTGGTCTCCCATTCAATTAACAAGGGTGTTTCTTTCTTTTTTCCCGTATGAACACAGGAAGATATAACAAGTTTTCTTTTGAAATGAAATGTGGATCATACAGTGACATGAGATCCGTGTGAACAATTTGGACGATAACACAATATCAGTCTAAGCTTCTGTAATAAAGAATCCTAAGGACTAAGATGAGTTAAATGGTTTTTATTTTCACAACGTGTTTCAGTGCTGGACTCCAAATATAACGATCAGGTTTGATCCCCGCCTTACACTTCTTCTATGTAATCCTATCTTTATTCCTATTTTTAACTAATTACTCTGCTGGTTTGATTTGTTTCTCTCCATCTTCCTCTTTTTTATTTTCTTTTTTCCTCATTTCTTTTTCAATTTTCTTTGCAATCCTATTATCAGATTAGTTATCAATTTAATCTCCTTCCCCTTCCCTCAACTTTCCTCATAATCCAATTTTTTTCTGGCCGATTTCTTCAGTTTCAGTCACATCTCTAGCCTTTTTACACTCCCTGCCCTTGAACACTTGCTATGCAATTGTTTTTATCACTTGAAAAGATCCTAGTCCAGCGTTGAAACGCGTTGTGGAAATAAAAAACATTCAATTCTTCTTACTCCTAAGGATTCTTCATTACACCAATGCAGTATGAAATCGTGTTATCATCCAAATTGGTAAACTATCCTGGAGGTGATCATCCCCCAGCCATGAGGCAGCAGCAGCTGATATCATTAGGTGTTCATAGGAGTTGTGCCTGCACACAACCTGCTCAGGTGAGCACCTTCCATTTAATTTCTTTGCACCCAAAAGGGTATCACCGGAAGATCTTATGCACTTTTGCTCCCCTCCTATTTTTCTCCCATGAGATCAGTCTGTGCAGACATCCATATATCACAGACACAGGATTTTCATCAGCTCTCTCTATGTCAATGAGAACAGTTCAAGCAATTTTAAGCCTTTCTCATCTCCCTCTAAATGCTGTTGTTTTTTTAATGAATTTTTTCTCTGCAGTGTGGTAGCCTCTCCTCATATACTCTCATGTTTGCCTCAAGTAGTTTCTAACTGTCTCTCCCAACTGTCCACCCGGTAGCTCCTCATCCTACATTCCAGATCTTTTTCCATTGGCCTATGATGTGCATTCCAGTCATGCCCAGTATGATTGGTCGCATGCACCATCCAGCAACTTTCAAATGTTTATTTCTGTTTATGTTGATGATTATGGCTTACAGCCAATGAAAACCAAAAAGTCATTATCTCAGTAAATTATAATAGTTAACAAAAAGGCTTCCTAAGGGTTTAAAAAGGTCCCTTAGTCTGGTTCAGTAGGCTCCACAATCATGGGCAAGACTATATATTCTTACCCCTCTGACAGTTTCTGCTGTTTGTTCATTGTACTCCTCTACAATGCTAAAGTCATACTGGGAGTCCTGATATTGGATATTCTTAACTCATTAGATATGATACCAAGTTGCCTTAGTGGGGCAGTAACAGGCTGCCTATTTGCATTATCTGTATTTTGACCTACAAATCCTTAAACTATGTTGAATTCCACAGCTACATTTTGTTCCCCAAAAGCCCTGAGTCCATAGTCAGTTCCCATATTTTTCAATGAAAGGTGATCTGCTGCATCATGTCACCAAAGTGAGGGGTGAGGAGATAGAGCAATTACTTTTTTTTGTCTGGGCCCCATAGATGCATTGCATTATTGCTCATTCCCAAGCATTGATTGACCATATGAGGTAGACAAAACCCAGGAGCAAATACTCAAGAGGTTTTATTGGCCCTGATGTTATAGGAAAATTTTAACATATTGTCAGTCTTACTCCACATGCCAGCTGACCTCTCCAATAGCCCTCATCAGTAGTCCCTTGGTTCCATTGCCGATTAAAGTCCCAATCGAATGAATAGCAATGGATTTGGTGGGACCCCTGGTAAAGTCCAACAGAGTGCATCAGTACATCTTGGTGATCTTGGATTATGCCGTGTGGTACCAGGAGGCGGCACCTTTGAGAGACTCCTCTTTTAAGAGTATTACTTGAGAGTTATTCCATATGTTTTCTCGCCAGACCTCTCCAAGGAAATATTAACAGATCAAGGGACACCTTTCATGTTGAAATTCATGAGAAAGTTATGTAAGGTGCTGAAAATTTGCCAGCTTCGAACTTCGGTGTAGCACCCGCAGACAGATGACCTGTGAGAAAAATGTAACAAAACCATGTTAAAAAAAGGTGGTAGAAAATAATGGTTAGGAGTGGGACTATTGTCTACCCTATCACTTCTCTTTCAGGGAAGTTCCACAAGTTTACTCTGATGGTTACGTGTGACTGGACACACTGCCTCCAGCAGGGCGAATTTAAATAATATAACGTGCAGCCGGATACACCGCCTCCAGCAGGCGAATTTCAGAATTACACGTGAAACTAGATACACTGCCTCCAGCAGGGCGAATTTAAATAATAAAGGGAAACACCAGGGAAACCGATACAATGGAGGGCCCTGCGATAGGGAACGGGGACGTGGAGACCTCATGCACTCCCCTGAGTTAGTGTCTCTATACTCCTGACAGTCCCTATACAGGCTCCGCACCTGTCGCCGAGCAGGATACCTAAAATCCCTAGCTCGTCCTGCACCTAGCCCTTTCTAGTGAAATGGACGGTGCAGAAACTAATCCCACCACTGCACTGAAACACACAAAAAGAAAGGTACAAACAGGGATCACACCACTTAGCTTTGCTCTGTTGCTCCTGCTCGCAGCAACAGAGACCAGCACCAGAATGCAGCTTTCTTCCTGAATAGCTGCTATGTCACCAACCATTGTCAGAGCTGCAAGGAACTCCTCACTATGGGTCCTTCCACACCAGGACTCTGACTGTGCTGCAAGGAACTCTCGCTAGCTCCTTCCTGCCCCAGGGATGGTTGGAAATGACCAATATCACCAACAGTGATTGCAACACCTTACACTCTTTTATAGGTCAGAGACAGAGCCATCACACCTGCTTCATAATCACATGCTCTAAACTAAAGTAACCAGAGTGCAATGACTCTAACGGCCACTGGGGGCAAAACTAGAACTGAAACCTCCACAGTGCATTGACCCTAATGACCACCGGGGGCAAAACTAACTTTAAGCACACAGCTTAAGGAAAAAAAGGTTACTAGTGCTTTTATCTGTCATAATCCAGCATGGATCATGACATTTACACAGGGTTCTCATGATTTGAGATGCTGCATGGCCAACACCCCCAGGGTGTCTTGAATGTATCAAAGGAGACATGGAAAACTGAAACCATACTATATAAAAGCATGATAGAACATGTGTCCCACATACATGAGAGGGTTTCCAAAGTTATTGCAATTGTGAAAGAAAATCTCCTCAAGGCACAGGAGGCACAGTTACGAGTATACATTAGGTTGGCTCAAGTGAGACATTTCAAGCCTGGGGACAGGATATTGGTGTTAGTGCCCACAGCGGAGAGCAAGTTCATGGCCAAAAGGCAAGGGCCCTATAAAGTGGATGCAAAGATGAGTGAGGTCAGCTACAAAATATAGCAGCCAGGAAAAAAGAACCCTTTCCAAGAATGTCATGTCAATTGGCATGATCAAGACTGGGGTTTTAGTCCTGTTTTCCCTTTTTCCCAGTCTGGTCAAGTCAAGAGTTAGCCTTTCTCAGGCTCTATCTAGGTTCAGCATTGCTATTTATCCCCGCTGCTTTCTGCAGGTGATGTCAGTTATAGTTTTTGCCTAGGGCTGCTGTAGCTGACTGTTTGCTCTGATTTGTCCTGCTGTGTTTGCTGTCTAAACCCGTGTCTCTGTTTTCCCCTATTCCCATCTTGATGTGTTTCCCTTTAGTGTGCTGACTCCCTTGCTTTGACTTGGCTTGTATTCTGACCTGCTTCTGTCTTTTGTCTTGGCTTATCAGTTCCTGACCGTTACTAATTCCATGGCTTGTCTCTGACTGTGAGTTTGTTTATTCCTTTGGTACTGCACTACAGTCTAGGATTTGACCCGGCTTGTTTGACTATTCTGCTGCCACCTGTGGTAGCCTCACTGCTGCACTGCAGGCCATCTCTGTTTAGGTGCAGTCATGCTTCCACTCTACTGTCATCTAGTGAAGCCTGCATCTACCTGCATTGCAGCAGCATGACATCAATTTTATCAAACCTTGGCAGGACAGGGAACCTCTGGAAACTCCCTGTTAGCTTGCCAAGTTGGAAAGCCATCAGTGAAGACGTCAAGGAAGCAGAAATGTTATGGTTCTCTCAAAAGAACAGTGAAGGGAGTTTTTGAGAAAGGTTTCAAATGAGGAGCTGAAACATCTTATTTATCTGTGAAAAAAGTAATAAAGTCTACGTTTTTCACTGATATCCATTGGAATGCTGCTACCAATGTATTATATGTATATATATATATAAATATTGTATATTAAATTAAATTTTATATTCAAATATGATGCTATTTGCAATATTCCATATGACTACAGGTATAAAGATAGAGAAAACAGTTCAGTGACGTAATCAGTTCTACTGTTTCTGTATATACGCTATTTCTTCGTGGCTGCAATCATATCAGTAAAATAAAAATGTATTTTTAGACTGTATATGTTAGACATAAATATTTCAGGATGACTTGAATTAAAAAAAAGTTCCAAGTTATATTTTTATTATATTTATCCAGTTAAAATAAATTACAAAAGCAATATCACCTACCACCAATTATGGAAGTAGATTATTAAGCTAGAATAACACGCGACATAAAACAATTTCTGATATTCTACAGTTAGTTAAAAGGAGCCGTGAAACAAATAACACTCCACCAGATGTTCAATACTGAAATACCTAGGATCACATTTAGCTGACTCAAGCAATTTTTGCAAAGCATCTCGGGACACGTCTTGCAGAGCAGCAGATGAAATCAGGTGTTGAGCACAGAGGGAGCACAATTTACTATAAACAGTTTTAATGGTCTCAGCAAAAACTTTGTTTCATGAAGTGCAGGGAAAAAAAACCCCTTAAAAACTAGAGAATGTTAATAACTTTACTAGATGAATGTTTGCTTTACAATAGATATTAAGTCATTTTTGTGCAGCATTGGCAGAATGTATAAACTAAATTACCAAACAATTTGCGGGGGCTTTGATTCAATAACTTTTAAACAGCATTCAAAGGTGTACAGATCTGCAGGGGAGGAGTGAGAATACACTGATTTAATTGGCAAACTATAGTGTTTCTACTAAGTGTTGATTTCTAAATTTATTTCTTATGGGAGTTCTCCCACACTACTTTGTGTAAAGAGAATTTGTGCTTTTTGATTCTTTCCTATAAAACATTCTCTTCTTGTATTTTTGAGCATTTGATATAATAGATGCATTTGACTAAAATATATCTGCTTCTTATAATATAAAGACTAAGGTGGCTTACATTGTTGCATAGACTAAAACATCTTATACTATCGTTATCATGACTTCTGTGATAAACTGAATAATTATAACAATCACATTAAATCTCTGAACTATCACAGAACTTAAAGGGATGCTCTGAAGTCCAAAATATATTTCCTCCTAAATTCCTACTTATTTAATGTCATTTTCTAAAATATTTTCTAATATACTTGAATTAAAAATTCCTCAACTGATTTTAATTTTTTTTCACTTCTTTTTAGATTATGCATTGTTTGAGAATCCCAATGCATGCTGAATACTCAAACAGAGCCTTATCAAGGGGCAGAAGTTGTGGTCACTGCCACAGCCTCTGCCCCTCATGAAATGAAGCATCATAAGTTAGTCCTGGCATGATGTGCCCTGTGCGATGTGCACAATGACAGTTCACTTTCTGTTACTGACTCATAGCAGCAGTAACGAGCCAGCAACAGAGTGCGTTTTCAGAATACCTGGCATGCAGAGACCATTGCTGCCATGCAAGTCACATCACAGGACTCTACACACCGGGTATTTTAACAACCTGCTCTGTTGTTGACTCAATACTGCTGATCTGAGCCGACAACCAAGCACAAAAACATCGCACAGTGCACATCGCACAGAGACTAGCTCAGCTCCTGAAACAAGCATCAGTGATGACTCTTCATTTCAGGAAAGGTAAGGTTGTTACAGTAGTGACAGCAGGCTCTACATGCTATGGGACTTTCAAACAAAGAGACATAAAAAAGGAAGTGGAATTTTTTTATTTAAATTTATTTACAGTATATCAAATTACGCAGTGTTACATTGATTTAAATATCAGAATGATTTAATGTACAAAATATTAGCCATAAAAGAGAAACAAGTATGTCAAGGCCACAGTCAGACAAATTTGCTTAAAACACTCAATTTACATGTGGAGAGAATGATCCCCAGGACTTTAAGGGCATGCTGAAGATTGTTGACTTTATTATTGCAAAAAGTGATATCTGCAGAAAACATACATCAAAATATAAAAGAAAACAGCAATTTATTCATGCATGGAGCTGTAGTTGTGTGATAACAACTGAAAATCTAATTTTCATCCTCTTTTATGGATAATATCGCTCTCCAGAGAGGAGAGGGACACCCTGAATACCCCAACATTTAATATGATATGATATATACAGTGGGTACGGAAAGTATTCAGACCCCTTTACATTTTTCACTCTTTGTTTCATTGCTGCAATTTGGCAAATTCAAAAAAGTTCATTTTTTTCTCATTAATGTACACTCTCCACCTCATCTTGACTGAAAAAAACAGAAATGTAGAAATGTATGCAAATTTAATAAAAAAGAATAACTGAAATATCACATGATCATAAGTATTCATATCCTTTGCTCAGTATTGAGTAGAAGCACCCTTTTGAGCTAGGACAGCTATGACTTTTCTTGGGAATGATGCAACAAGTTTTTCACACCTGGATTTGGGGATCTTCTGCCATTCTTCCTTGCAGATTCTCTCCAGTTCCGGCAAGTTGGATGGTGAACGTTGTTGGACAGCCATTTCCAGGTCTCTCCAGAGATGCTCAATTGAGTTTAGGTCAGGGCTCTGGCTGGGTCAGTCAAGAATGGTCACACAGTTCTGAAGCAACTCCTTTGTTTTGTTAGCTGTGTGCTTAAGGTCATTGTCTTGTTGGAAGGTGAACCTTCGGCCAAGTCTGAGGTCCAGAGCACTCTGGAAGAGGTTTTCATCCAGAATATCTCTGTACTTGGCCGCATTCATGTTTCCTTTAATTGGAACCCGTCATCCTGTACCTGCAGTTGAAAAATACTCCTATAGCAAGATGCTGCCACCATCATGTTTCACTGCTGGGATTGTACTGGGCAGGTGATAAGCTGTGCTTGGTTTTCTCCACACACACCACTTAGAATTATCACCAAAAAGTTCTATCTTCATTTCATCAGACCAGAGAATCTTATTTCCCATAGTCTGGGAGTCCTTCATGTGTATTTTAGCAAACTCTATGCAGGCTTTCATATGTCATGCACTGAAGAGAGGCTTCTGTTGGGCCACTCTGCCATAAAGGCCTGACTGGTGGAGGGCTGCAGTGATATTTGACTTTGTGGAACTTTCTCCCATCTCCCTACTGCATCTATGGAGCTCAGTCACAGTGATCTTGGGCTTCTTCTTTACCTCTCTCACTAAGGCTCTTCTCTCACGATTGCTCAGTTTGGCTGGACGGCCAGGTCTAGGAAGACTTCTGGTGGTCCCAAACTTCTTCCATTTAATGATTATGGAGGCCAATGTGCTCTTAGGAACCTTGAGTACTGCAGAAATTATTTTGTAACCTTTGCCAGATGTGTGCCTTGACCATGTGATATTTCAGTTTTTCTTTTTTAATAAATTTGCAAAAATTTCAACATTTCTGCTTTTTTTCAGTCAAGATGGGGTGCAGAGTTTACATTAATGAGAAAAAAATGAACTTTTTTGAATTTACCAAATGGATGCAATAAAACGAAGAGTGAAAAATTTAAAGGGGTCTGAATACTTTTCAGACCCATTGTAACTGGAATAAAGTTAGTGCCTACCACATACAGAACAACTGACTCTGGAAAGCTCTGTAGCAACAAAATTAGTTTGCAGTAACCTGTCAGACCTGCCCAGTATTTAATATCAGAGTTTTTCATAACTTCCCAGGAGTAGTTTGTACAGCTTCTCAGAGAAATCAGAGCTTCTGTGAGACACATTAACCCCTTAGTGACAGAGCCAATTTGGTACTTATTAACCAAGCCAATTTTTACATTTCTGACCACTGTCACTTTATGAGGTTATAGTTTTGGAACACTTCAACATATCCCTGTCATGATCCAGGCTGGATCTGACAGTTTAAATGGAAAAGTGTTCAGAAAGTTGTGGGAAGCAGGGTGTGTTGCAGTCCGCGCTGCCGAGATTCACAAATCACCTGGGATGCAAGATGTTGTAGCAGTGTACTCCTTTAAATCATAGAATCATAGAATCATAGAATCGTAGAGTTGGAAGGGACCTCCTGGGCCATCTGGTCCAACCCCCTGCTCAAAGCAGGATTCGCTAAATCATCCCAGCCAGATGTCTGTCCAGCCTCTGTTTGAAGACTTCCATTGAAGGAGAACTCACCACTTCTCGTGGCAGCCTGTTCCACTCATTGATCACTCTAACTGTCAAAAAGTTTTTTCTAATATCTAATCTGTGTCTCCTCCCATTCAGTTTCATCCCATTGCTTCTAGTCTTTCCTTGTGCAAATGAGAATAAAGTTGATCCTTCTACAATGTGACAGCCCTTTAGATATTTGTAGACAGCTATTAAGTCTCCTCTCAGTCTTCTCTTTTCCAAACTAAACATTCCCAAATCCTGCAACCTTTCCTCATAAGACAGGGTTTGCAGACCGGTCACCATTCTGGTCGCTCTTTTCTGAACTTGCTCCAGTTTGTTGATGTCTTTTTTAAAATGTGGTGCCCAAAACTGGACACAATATTCCAGATGAGGTCTGACCAAAGAGGAGTAGAGGGAAATAATGACTTCACGTGATCTAGACTGTATGCTTCTGTTAATACATCCTAGAATTGCATTTGCCTTTTTTGCTGCTGCATCACACTGTTGACTCATATTCAGTCTGTGATCTATTAGTATACCCAAGTCTTTTTCACATGTGCTGTCACTTAGCCCTATTCCTCCCATTCTATATATGTTTTTTCCATTTTTATTGCCCAGATGTAGTACTTTGCATTTCTCCCTGTTAAAAACCATTCTGTTAGTTGCTGCCCACTTCTCCAGTTTATTTAAATCTTTTTGAATCCTCTCTCTCTCTTCTCTAGTATTAGCTATCCCTCCTAGCTTTGTGTCATCAGCAAATTTAATCAGTTTACCCTCAATTCCTTCATCTAAATCGTTGATAAAGATGTTGAACAATACAGGGCCCAGGACAGAGCCCTGTGGTACCCCACTTGAGACATTCTTCCAACTTTATTTCCTCCTACGCGTTTCGGCGCCCTTCCTGGCACCTTCCTCAGGGATATCGAAGGAATCTCGGCAGCGCGGACTGCAACACACCCTGCTTCCCACAACTTTCTGAAGGTTTTTCCACGTGCGAGTGGTTGGTGGAGGTCCTGCAGCAGCTGATTCTGTGATATGCTCTCAAGCCAGTTGTGGGTTACACAACTGGAGTAGGTGAGTGGAACTGTATTATACCGCTCATACTTCTAGTGTCACTAGTGATAGGGCACTATTGCGCCTCTTGTTCCCCCCACCATTTTTGTATTAAATGGAAAAGTGAACTTTTTTTCCTTTGACTTGGTGCCAAAGTGTGTTGTGATTGCCCCCGGTGGCCATTAGCATTATTACACGTGGTGTTTCATTCTAAGTTGCCCGGTGGTGGTGAGTGGTATCACACCTTAGTTTTAGGGTTAATGTGCACGTAATTACAAATCAGGTGTTAGGCTCTATAAAAGGGAGCCAGGTGGGTTCAATGACTGTTGGTGATATTGTGTGTCATTTTGCAAGTAAGCCTGGGGGAGGAAGGAGCTGAACATGAGTCCTGCGCCGCCCAGTCAGAGGGGACGAGTGGCAGCTAGGTGGTCTGCAAGAAGGGCTGGCATTGCGTGGTGGAGTCACAGTTTATGGTGTTGGCAGGAAGTGCTTGCATGGCTTGGTGGAATGACGACTATGGAGAGAGTTGCATTCAGCATGCGGGACTTGGTTGCTGGGAGCTGGACTCAAGCATGCTGGACCTTTTGGCAGAAGCTGAACTCATCTTTGGGACTCTGTTACCGGACAGCTGCAATTGGTGGTGGACTCTGCTCCAAGGCTGCACTATGGTGAAGGATCCAGTTATGGTGATGGATCCGGGTGGAGGAGAAGATGCACACAGGTGGTGGGCTCTGTTGCTAGGAGCGTACGCAACAGAGCAAACCTAAGTGGTGTTTCCCCTGTTTTGTCATCTTTCCTCATGTGTGTTTTAGTGCAGTGGTGGGATTAGTTTCCGCACCGACCAATTCCCTAGTGAGGGTTTAGGTCAGGGCGAGCTAGGGTTTTTAGGTTCCTGTTGCGCGGCCAGTGCGGAACTGGCATAGGGAACGTTAGGAGTGCAGGGACTCTGGCTCAGGGGAGCTCAGGAGGTCTCCACGTCCCTATTCCCTATCGCAGGGCCCACCATTGTTAATGTTTCCCAGGTTTCCCTTTATTATTTAAATTTGCCTTACTGGAGGCGGGGTTTCCAGACTTGTATATACGTGTAATGTCTAAATTCGCCAGTTGGAGGCGGTGTATCCAGCTGCACGTGTCTATTATTTAAATTCGCCCCACTGGAGGCGGTGTATCCAGGGTCACGTGCGTCACCTGGGTTCGCCTTGCGGTACTCGCTGTGTCCAGACACACGTGACCGTGACAATCCCACTGATTTTGGAAGCATATTTTTTTTTGTTAGAACATTATAAGGGTTAAAAGTTGACCAGTGATTTCTCATTTTTCCAACAAAATTTACAAAACCATTTTTTTAAGGGACCACGTCACATTTGAAGTGAGTTTGAGGGGTCAATATAACAGAAAATACCCAAAAGTAACACCATTCTAAAAACTACACCCATCATAGTGTGCAAAACCACATTCAAGAAGTTTATTAATCCTTCAGGTGCATCACGAGAACTAAAGCAATGTGGAAGGAAAAAATGAACATTTTACTTTTTTCACAAAAAATTACTTTGGAACCAATTTTTTTTTTTATTTTCACAAGGGTATCAGGAGAAAATGGACCACAAAATTTGTTGTGCAATTTCTCCTGAGTAGACAGATGACCAAAATGTGTGAAAAAGCCACTGTTTGTGTGCATGGCAGGGCTCAGAAGGGAGGGAGCACCATTTGATTTTTTTTAACTCAAAATTGTCTGGAATCAATGGTGGCACCATTTCATGTTTGGAGACCCCCTGATGTACCTAAACAGTAGAATCCCCCAATTCTAGCTCCAACCCTAACCCCAACACACCCCTAAACCTAATCCCAATACTAACCATAACCTTAGCCACAACCCTAACCCCAACACAACCTTAACCCTAATCCTCACCCTAACCATAACCCTAGCCACAAACCTATCCCTAACACACCCCAAACGCTAATCCCAACCATAACCACAATCCTAAACCTAGTCCAACCTTAACTTTAGCCCAATCTTAAATTTACCCAAAACCTAACCCTAGCCCTAATCCTAACCCTAGCTCAACCCCAATCCTAAACCAACCCTAACGTTAGCCCAACTCATGTTAGCTCAACTCTATCCCTAATGGAAAAATTGAAATAAATCCTTTTTTTATTTTATTATTTTTACCTAAATAATGGGGTGATAAAAGGGGGTTTGATTTACTATTTTTTTATTTTGATCACTGTGATAGGGTCTATCACAATGATCAAAATGAACCAATAAGAAAAATTTCCTATTGTTGCTGGGTGCCGGCCAGCAGATCTCAGCAGGCGCACTGTGCATGCACCCGCCATTTACTCCTGGAAGAAAATGCCGGCGGCCTGGGGGACTTCACGGGGGGTTGCAGGGACACCAGGGGTACCGTGGGGATCAGGAGACCCTATTTTTCTCTCCTCTGATGTGCGATCACATCAGAGGAGAAAGAAATTAAATGGAAAATTTGATTTTTTTTCTTTGCGGTTGCCATTATACCGAATCATATTCACTGGAGTCTCAGCTACCCCCGGTAGCCAGAAGCCCAGAGAAATTCGACTCTGGGGGGCTCTATACACTTTTTTCTCAGCACCATTGAAAAGCGCAGCTGAGGCATAAGTACCCTTAACTGGGTTAACTGCTTAACTGAGACTTAGGCCTCACTCCTATCACAGTAAAAAAAGGTCCAATATTGGTCCTGAATAGTGGGACAAGTGTCATGCAAAAGTGTCATGCGTTTTCTTGTGAGTAGGATGCAATTTTTATAACCTAGCATCCGAATGACATCTGCTTTACATGTGAATGAGATCCAAATGCAATGCAATTTTAACATTAGCTTTTACATAACACAATTCTCTGTCATTTACATATCGTTTTCAAAGGAAATCTACTGCTCTCTCTATATATACAGTGGGGCAAAAAAGTATTTAGTCAGTCAGCAATAGTGCAAGTTCCACCACTTAAAAAGATGAGAGGCGTCTGTAATTTACATCATAGGTAGACCTCAACTATGGGAGACAAACTGAGAAAAAAAAATCCAGAAAATCACATTGTCTGGTTTTTTTTTCATTTTATATGCATATTATGGTGGAAAATAAGTATTTGGTCAGAAACAAAATTTCATCTCAATACTTTGTGATATATCCTTTGTTGGCAATGACAGAGGTCAAACGTTTTCTGTAAGTCTTCACAAGGTTGCCACACACTGTTGTTGGTATGTTGGCCCATTCCTCCATGCAGATCTCCTCTAGAGCAGTGATGTTTTTGGCTTTTCGCTTGGCAACACGGACTTTCAACTCCCTCCAAAGGTTTTCTATAGGGTTGAGATCTGGAGACTGGCTAGGCCACTCCAGGACCTTGAAATGCTTCTTACGAAGCCACTCCTTCGTTGCCCTGGCGGTGTGCTTTGGATCATTGTCATGTTGAAAGACCCAGCCACGTTTCATCTTCAATGCCCTTGCTGATGGAAGGAGGTTTGCACTCAAAATCTCCCGATACATGGCCCCATTCATTCTTTCATGTACCCGGATCAGTCGTCCTGGCCCCTTTGCAGAGAAACAGCCCCAAAGCATGATGTTTCCACCACCATGCTTTACAGTAGGTATGGTGTTTGATGGATGCAACTCAGTATTCTTTTTCCTCCAAACACGACAAGTTGTGTTTCTACCAAACAGTTCCAGTTTGGTTTCATCAGACCATAGGACATTCTCCCAAAACTCCTCTGGATCATCCAAATGCTCTCTAGCAAACTTCAGACGGGCCCGGACATGTACAGGGTTAAGCAGTGGGACACGTCTGGCACTGCAGGATCTGAGTCCATGGTGGCGTAGTGTGTTACTTATGGTAGGCCTTGTTACATTGGTCCCAGCTCTCTGCAGTTCATTCACTAGGTCCCCCCGCGTGGTTCTGGAATTTTTGCTCACCGTTCTTGTGATCATTCTGACCCCACAGGGTGGGATTTTGCGTGGAGCACCAGATCGAGGGAGATTATCAGTGGTCTTGTATGTCTTCCATTTTCTAATTATTGCTCCCACAGTTGATTTCTTCACTCCAAGCTGGTTGGCTATTGCAGATTCAGTCTTCCCAGCCTGGTGCAGGGCTCCAATTTTGTTTCTGGTGTCCTTTGACAGCTCTTTGGTCTTCACCATAGTGGAGTTTGGCATCAGACTGTTTGAGGGTGTGCACAGGTGTCTTTTTATACTAATAACAAGTTTAAACAGGTGCCATTACTACAGGTAATGAGTGGAGGAAAGAGGAGACTCTTAAAGAAGAAGTTACAGGTCTGTGAGAGCCAGAAATCTTGATTGCTTGTTTCTGACCAAATACTTATTTTCCACCATAATATGCAAATAAAATGAAAAAAAAACAGACAATGTGATTTTCTGGATTTTTTTTTCTCAGTTTGTCTCCCATAGTTGAGGTCTACCTATGATGTAAATTACAGACGCCTCTCATCTTTTTAAGTGGTGGAACTTGCACTATTGCTGACTGACTAAATACTTTTTTGCCCCACTGTATATATAAATATATATATATACAGTATATACATACATATATATAACAAATAGATTAATTTTAGATAGATAGATAGATAGAAATATGTGATTGAGATATATAATCAGCTGTTTGCCTGTGTAGCTTACTGCACAGGGTCCCACCAGGGTAAATCACTCTAGTATGGAGTCCTTAAAAAAAAATAATAATACACCCAAAATGTGATGGTGAAGCAGGATGCCAGGGTCCAGCCAGTTGAAGTCACCCCAGATACTGCACTCTCCAAAAAATAAATATGAACTTAAAATTAAGATTTTTCTGATATGCACCTAAAATTTAAGTCACAGAAGAGAAAGAATATTGAACTCTCTTTCAAAGTTCAGTATGCCAAACACAACCCTTTTCACCTACCGGAGGCTGATTTAAAAGTAACACAATCTCCAGTTTCTATGCTGCATAGCAATATATGCCAACATATGCAGTTGTGAATTTCATCATACTGCAATTTCATTAATTAGTCTGTGGCTAAGTAAAACTGCTCTGTTGTTTCAAATCCTGGCACAGTTTAAGTGCCCACATACTCATACGGCAATGAGCACAGCTGCCCAACTTTGTTCCATTTGGTATATTTTTATAATAAATATTGAATCAAATTGAGGGTATGTGCTGTGCAACAAACGTGCTTCTTTGTCTAATGGCATGGCAGCCAAGAAGTTTCCGGTTGGGTCACACACTAGGATACCCAATTGTAGTGACTAATAGTCATCATATGTGACATTTGAGACAACATTATGGCCTATTGAAGAGGAGATGTCCATAAAAAATGTGGAACCAGTGCATAAGTGTGGCGCTCCTGAGGGTTCAGTCACCACAGAGGTACTGCACCTCAGCTAGAGGTGTGGTACTCTGCTCTCAGGTAAGGAAGGGGCACTACCCAGAACCCACACACTTACATCCAACACTTTACCTCTCAGAGTCCGGGAGGAGCTAGGTAGATGGTGTGGGTGGAGAATGTAGTAGGGGGGAGTCAAAGGGAGTTGTAATGGAAACAGGAGTCAGTTGGAGGGAGGTAGACAGTTGGTGCTGGGGACTGAAGGAGACTGGAGCACGTCCCTAGACTAGCACAGCGTGAGAGAAAAGAGGAGAGAATGAAGGGGTCCTAGGGGCATGGGAATTGAGGATTCAACCCATGGCACCTGAATCTATGCCAATGGCAGTCGGGTGGAGGGACCAGGTTGCAGTAGGGTCCAGCCTCAGACTAGTGGTGAAACTGAGGACATCCACACACAATCACTGAAAAGGCAGCCATATAGGACCAAGGGTACCCAGAGGGTGTCGCCCGACAGGATCCGGGGCTGCTGACTTGGGACACTGTGTGTGAAGGTGCAGGGCAGGAGAGGAGGGAGCCAATGCAGTGAGATGGCCAGGGAAGTAACATCTGAAGAGAGTTCTGACATGGTGTACCCCAAATTACTTGAGAGCTGGCTGGACCACCAACCCGGAGGACACAGAACCCCGGATGGGGAATGTAACTGGAGAACTGTGATTAAAAGTGTGTAAACTGCACTGTGCTGTGTCCTCGGACTTATTCACTGCATCACCTGCCTTGCACCACAACTACCATCATCATCTTTTACACCTATAACTGCCCTGGGGCCTAGCTTTGCCCGTGAAGAGCTGTAACAACTCTGCTGCATCACCAACAGCCCCAGCGGTTTCTTTTGCAGTGTCGGCTATCACCTTCATTGCCACGGGTGGTGTCACGAATATATTTCCCCATAAACTACTACCCCCATCATTTATTTACATTTCCCTCCCAGGGTCATGGACCAGGTCACTGCTGCCTTGACATATCCCCTGAAGGACCGACCGGCCCGGTAGCGAGTAACCCCGGCCCTAGGGGGCGCTGCATAAGCATCTCCTGGTTTGGAGGTATCAGAAGTAAACAACAAGCCTGCTTTCAGTTGTGCATTGCTACCATGCAAAATATTGAGTCAATGAGGCATGCCATACAAAGTCCCTGGGCTTAATTTGCTGCTGTCAACAGCGGAGTACAATTTGCAGTGAAAGTTTAATTCAAGAGGTAGAAAGAAGGTCTTTGCCACATGAAAGTGAAAAACAGAAATTGCTTTACTCAATAAATAATGATGGTTAGGTATCAGTCATTGAAGCTGAACGCACATGATTATTTTGCAAGACTGTATAATCTAGGTAATTTGGTATTGATTTTGGTAAACTTGGACATGTGAAAGTTCAATTTTCACCAATGGCATTCCGCTTATAGTGCAGACTACATGGCCACTTTAGGGTCCATAAATCAGAACAGGCTTCCTCGCATGGCATCACACTTTCATTTATACCTGCATCCTGGATGTCGATACAGTTGAAAGCAGTGATAAAACAGGGAGTCAATAGCTCCCTCCTCCGTCATTCTTTTTGTGCATCTGAGTCCTCACAGTTCAGTGTCGTGGGTGCAATGAATTCACCACATCATGCCTATGTGCTGAGCTTCGAAACACATTCTGCAGAGATCAGAGCAGTGGGGATAATTGAGAGAGTTGAGCAGTTTACTTTTTTTAAAATTAATGAGTTAATTTAACTTATTGGGTTGATAATACTGTGTAATGGCCATTATACTGTTTAGAGGGATATGTAGGGGCCATTATATTGTTTAAAGGGCTATGTGGCAGGCATTATATTGCTTGGAGTGCTATGTGGGAGCCATTATACAGTGTGGAGGGCTGTGTGGAGTTATTGTACTATTTGGAGGGCTATGTGGGGACCATTATACTGTTTGAAGGGCTATGTGAGGGTCATTATACTGTGTCCAAGGCTGTCTGATTGCGATTACACTGTGTGGGGTTTCATTATTCAGTGTGGGGATCATTATATTGTGTGGAGGGCTATGGGGGCATGCATTATACAGTGCAAGGGCCATTATATAGTGTGGATGATTGTGTAGGGTCAATCATACTGTGTAAAATGCTGTGTTGGGGCCATCATACAGTTTGAAGGGTTGCGTGGAGACCAATATACTTATTGTTGAGCCATCATACTGTGTGGAGGGTTGTGTTGGGGCCATCATACTGTATGTGGGTCACTGTGGGGGAATCGTACTATGTGGGAGAACTCTGGGTTATATTACTTTGTGGGGTGGGGACTGTGGGGTCATCATCATTCTGCGCATGTGGAGAGTATGGTTTAGGAATTCACTGTGGGGGTATCATACTGTTTTTGGTGAGCATTTTTTGATGGCACCATACTTTAAGAGAGCCTTGAAAGGGGTATCTAAATGATTGGGTACATTAAGGGGCTTTAATAGCAGCAAAATCACTTCATAAGGGTTGCAAAGTTGTAATATATGCTTTTCTGTGACCCCACCAAATATTTTAATTGAATTATTTGGACGGGGTGGCTTTGAGGAATTCTTCTATGGGATCAAATGATTTCTATGTATGCCTTTGATATCCACCCAAATAACTGAACACATTTTTCTTGGGCATGCTAAAAATTAACATATTATGCAATGGGTACCACATTTTTGCTATGAGGTCTGAGATGTTGTAGAAGGAGAGACCCTGATTCCAGTGATGTGTCACTTACTGGGCTGTGTCGGGCTCTTTCAGTATAACCAGTATTTTATCAGAAGGAAACTATCACTACAGAACAACTGACCTTGCGCATCCTATTCCCAGCATTGATTACTTGTTTTCTATAACTAGTCATAAACTGCACTGTGGTGTTTTAAGGGTTGTGCATTGCCCAGCATCTCAGCTCTGCTAGAACTGCAGCATAGAACACTTTAAGTCTGTCACAATTTCCTATAACCCAGGAAATTAAATTATACATCACTGGAATCAGGGCTGATGTCCCTACATGTGCAGCTGTCAGATTACAAATTAAAAACCTGCTGACAGATTCCTTTTAATGTTGTGAACCATTACATGGAATGACTGAATCACTAAGATAGAAGGTTTTTAAGACGTGGCAATTAAAAACCGGCTTCAAATTTTAGTCGGTTCTTTTCTAAATACCATTTGAAAGTTTTATCCCAGAACATTGTCCATTATGTAAACACAAGTAGGTTTTGATGCAAAAAAATTATGGACCATATATGTTCTTTTATAATTTTCTACACATTTCAATGATAAATCAAGCATGCTATATAGTATAATTCTAATTATTGAACTGTTTTGCTGCTCATAAGCATTTACATAAAAATTGTGTTCTGGCATATGATGACTACAAAATGAACACTGTGTTCATGCTTATTCATAATTGTTTTCATTTTATGTTGTAGACCATATGTCAGTTAAAAATCACACACAGATGTATTTAACTTATGCTAGGAAGCTAAAAATTAACAAACGCAAATATATATAACAGTTGATGATTTGAGTGTCATGAAGTATTTTGCTGTTCTTTTCATCCTCTCTATTTACCCTGTGCTTAAAATTGTATTTATGATTTTTTGAGATTCTTTTTGAAATGTACTAAAAAATTTATTAATTTATCATTGATCCTACTGAAATCCATTGGAAGATCAAAGTTCAGAAAATAAAGTCACTGAGACTTATCTTTACATCACTGCGATAACTCTCATTCAGTTATCGCAGGATAAACGGGTAAAACGGGCATAGAAGGTACTGTATTTTATTTGACAGAAAATATTTAGTAACTAGTACTAGGTACAATCAAGTTAAAATCAAGGGTTGATAGGCCGGGGTCACATTGCATTACGGCAGTCCGTTAACGCTGCCATTAACCCCCATTATCAGGCGCATCGCAACGCATGCCATAAAGCGCATGCGCTCACGATGTGCCGTCATTCAGTGACGGAGCCTCGGACGTGGGCTGCGGTGTCTGAGGCTCGGTCATCGCTAGCGCAGATGAATCATCTGCACTAGTGAGTATAGCATAACGTGATCGCGTTATGCTACACTGTTAAAGCAGCCCGTCAACGCTATGTGTTGAAGGGGCTGGGTGCGCAATATGAACCTGGCCTAAGAAGTAAATATGCATGATACAAGTTTACATTTATCTTAGACCATGCATTTGATATTATATACAATTCTACAGACCAGGGTAGCTAAAATATTTTAGCAGATTAAAAAAATACCCCCTTGCATAGCTCGATCCAAAAGTCAATTTGCTACTTCATGACCAGGCCAATTTTTACAATTCTGACCACTGTCACTTTATGAGGTTATAACTCTGGAACGCTTTGACGGATCCCACTGATTCAAAGTGTTTTTCCATGACATATTGTACTTCATGTTAGTGGTAAAACTTATTCGATATGACTTGCGTTTATTTATAAAAAAAAATGGAAATACGGCGAAAAATTGTTTTCACAGTTTTCACTTTTAATTTTTATGCCCTTAAATCAGAGAGATATGTAACACAAAATAGTTAATAAATAACATTTCCCACATGTCTACTTTACATCATCCCAATTATAGAAATATTTTTTTTTCTTATTTGTTAGGAAGTTATAAGGGTTAAAAGTTGACCAGCGATTTCTTATTTTTACAGCAAAATTTCCAAAACCATTTTTTAGGGACCATATCACATTTGAAGTCACTTTGAGGGGTGTACATGACAGAAAATACCGAAAAGAGACAACATTCTAAAAACTGTACTCCTCAAGGTGCTGAAAAACACATTCAATAAGTTAATTTACCCTTTACATGCTTCACAGAAACTGAAGCAATGTGGAATGAAAATATGAACAATTAACTTTTTTTCACAAACATTTTACTTCAGAACCAGTTTTTTTATTTTCACAAATGTAAAAAGAGAAAATGAACAACGAAATTTGTTGTGCAATTTCTCCTGAAAATGCTGATACCCCATATGTGGGGGTAAACCACTTTTTGGGCGGACGGCAGAGCTCAGAAGGGAAGGAGAATCGTTTGACTTTTTCAATGCAGAATTGGCTGGAAATGAGATTGGATGCCACGTCACGTTTGGAGAGCCTCTCATGTGCTTAAACAGAGGAAACCCCACAGTGACCCTATTTTGGAAACTAGACCCCCCAAGGAACTTATCTAGATGTGTGGTGAGCACTTTGACCCCCATGTGCTTCACAGAGGTTTATAACGTAGAGCCATGAAAATAAAAAATCATATTTTTTCCACAAAAATAATCTTTTTGCCCCCCAATTTTTATTTTCCCAAGGGTGAATTGTTGTGCAATTTGTCCTGAATACACCGATACCCCATATGTGTGGGTAAACCACTCTTTGGACGCATGGCAGAGCTTGGAAGGAAAGGAACGCCGTTTGGGTTTTTCAATGTAGAATTGGCTGGAATTGAGATCAGATGCCATGTTGCGTTTGGAGAGCCCCTAATGTGCCTAAACAGTGGAAACCACCCAACAAGCGACCCCATTTTGGAAACTAGACCAGCCAAGAAACTTATATAGATGTGTTGTGAGCACTTTGAACCCCCAATTGTTTCACTAAAGTTTATAATGTAGAGCTGTGAAAATAAAAAATCATATTTTTCCATAATAATTATCTTTTAGCCTGCAATTTTTTTATTTTCCCAAGGGTATCCAGAGAAATTAGACCACAAAAGTTGTTGTGCAATTTGTCCTGAGTATGCTGATATCCCATATGTGGTGGGGAACCACTGTTTGGGTGCATGGCAGAGTTTGGAAGGGCAGGAGCGCCGATTTAGAATGCAGACTTTGATGGAATGGTCTGTGGGCATCATCTTGCATATGCAGAGCCCCAATGTGCCTAAACTGTAGAAACCTCCCACAAGTGAACCATTTTGGAAACTAGACCCACCAAGGAACTTATTTAGATGTGTTGTGAGAACTTTTAACCTGCAAGTGCTTCACAGAAGTTTATAATGCAGGGCCGTGAAAATAAAAAATCATTTTTTTCCACAAAAATAATTTTTTAGCCTCCCAATTTTTTATTTTCCCAAGGGGAACAGGAGAAATTGGACCACAAAAGATGTTGTTCAATTTGTCCTGAGTACGCTGATACTCCATATGTGGTGGGGAACCACTGCTTGGGCCCAAGGCAGCGCTCGGAAGGGAAGGAGCATCATTTGACTTTTTCAACGCAGAATTGGCTGGAATTGAGATCGGATGCCATGTCGTGTTTGGAGAGCCCCTGATGTGCCTAAACAGTGGAAACCACCCAATTCTAACTCCAACCCTAACCCCAACACACCCGACCCTAATCCAAACCCTAACCATATCCCTAATTACAACCCTAATGCCAACACACCCCTAACCCTAATCCCAACCCTTACCACAACCCTAACCCCAACACATCTCTAACCCTAATCCCAATCCTAACCATAGCCCTAACCACAAGCCTAACCCTAACACACCCTTAATCCCAACCCTAACCCTAATCCCAACCTTAACCATAATCCAAACTCCAACCCCAACTCTAGCCTCAACCCTAACCCTAACTTTAGCCCCAAACCTAACCTTAACCCTAACTTTAGCCCCAGCCCTAACCCTAACCTTAGCCCCAACCATAACCCTAATTTTAGCCCCCACCCTAACCCTAACTTTAGCCCAACTTATTTTAGCCCATATCTTTCCCTAATGGAAAAATGGAAATAAATACTTTTTTATTTTATTTTTCCCTAACTAAGGTGATGATAAAGGAACCCAGTGATCCTGAGAATATTTTCTCGAGATATATTGTACTTCATGATAGTGGTAAAATTTAATCAATGTGACTTGCATTTATTTGTAAAAAAAAAATAGGAAATTTAGTGGAAAGTTTGAAAATGTAGCAATTTTTTCACACTTTTACTTCTTACGCTCTTAATCCAGAGAGGTATATTACACAAATAAGAAAATAAATAACATTTACCACTTGTCTACTTCACATCTGTATAATTTTTTAAACATATTTTTTGGGGGTTAGGAAATTGCAAGACTTCAAAGTTGATCAGCAATTTTCCAACAAAATTTACAAAACCATTTTTTAGGGACCACATCACATTTGAAGTAACTTTGAGGGGCCTATATGACAGAAAACATTCAAAAGCAAAATCATTCTAAGCACTGAACCCCTCAAAGTCCTCAAAGCCAGATTTAAGAAGTTTAATAACACTTCAAGTGCTTCACAGGAATTAATGCAATGTGTAAAGAAAAAATGGACATTTTACTTTTTTTCATAAAAATTTTACTTTAGACCTAATTTTTCAGTTTTTACAGATGCTTAAGAGAAGTTTATAAAGTATATTTATTTTTTTCACAGGGATAACAGGAGAAAATGGAACCTAAAAATCATTTTGCAATTTCTCCTGAGTAAGCTGATGCCCCATATGTGTAGAGAAAGCTACTGTTGGGGCTCAGAGCAGGGCTCAGAATAGAAGAAGCGTATGACATTTTAACTAAAAAACGGCTGGAAACAAGAGCAACTGCCATGTCTCTTTTGGAGAGTGCCTGAAGTGCCAAAACAGTAGAAACCCCTGACAAGTAACATCATTTTGGAAATTCGACTCTTCAAAGAATGTACTTAGATATTTGATGACTACCTTGAACCTTCAGGTCCTTTACAAAAGTTTATAACATAGAGCCATAAAAAATGTTCTTTTGACCCCAGATGTTTTATTTTCACAAGGGTAACAGGAGAAAAAGAAGCATGCAATTTGTTCTGCAATTTTTCCTGAGTGTGCAGATGCCTCATAAGTGAGGAAAACTACTGTTTGGGTACATGGAAGGGCCTGGAAGGAGAAGAGCGCCATGTGACTTTTGGAGCTCAGAAATGGCTGCAATCATTAGCGGACACAATGTCAAATTTGTAAAGCCCATAATGTGCTTAAACAGTCTAAACACCCCCACAAGTGCCCCCATTTCGGAAACTATACTGTTAAGGAACTTATCTAGATGTGTGGTAAACACTTTGATCTCCCAGGTGATCCACAGAAGTTTATAACATAGAACCATGAAAATAAAGAAATCACATTTTTCCACACATGAATGTTTTTAGCCCCAATTATTTTTTTATTTTCACAAGGGTAACAGGAGAAAATGGAACCCAAAATTTGTTGTGCAATTTCTACTGAGTACGTTGGTACCATATATGTGGGGGAAAACTACAGTTTGTGTGCATGGCAGGGCTCAGCAAAGAATGAGTGACATTTTGAAATCCAAATGTTCTTTTGGCACTAATTTTTTTCATTTTCACAAGGATAGTAGGAGAAACTGGACTCCAAAATTTGTTGTGCAATTTTTCCTGAGTACACCGATAACCACTTATGTGTCGAAAACACTACTTTTGAGGCACAGTACAACATTCAGAAGGGAAGAAGCACCATATTGGTGTTTAGATTTTGCTGGAATGGTTTGAGGGAGCCATGTTACATTGGCAAAGCCCCTGACATGCCAGAACAGAAGAAACCTGCCATAAGTGACCTCATTTTATAAAATACACCCCCAATGAATTCATCTATATTATTATTATATTAAACCATTCATCTATATAATTTTAGACCATTTGACGGTGAAGATGAAATAATTACATTTTTAACCACAAAAATGTTGTTTAAGACCAAAGTTTTTACATTTTTTAAGGGCTAAAAGGAAAAAATGGACCTCAGTTTGTTATGCAATTTTTCTTGAGTGCGTCAAGACCCTACATATAATTGAGAACTACTTTTCAGGCACAGTGCAAATCTCAGAAGGGAAGGAGCACCATAATTTACAGCACATTTTAGTGTTATGGTCTGCGGGTGGCATTACCCACTGAGAGAGCCGCTGAGGTGCTAGAACAGCAGAACCCACCATAAGTGACCCCATTTTACAAAATACACTTCTCAATTAATTCCTCTAATGGTGCAGTGGTCATATTGACACCATGGGTGTGTCACAAAATTTTATACTATTGAGCGAAGTTGCTGAGCGGAGTGAAGGCTGCATTTTAAGCGCAGGGCTGCAAACACAGTAAGCACATAGTTAAACACAATATCCATGAACGACATGGGCAGGACTCAAATACGGTACAGTTGGTCAGAAAGCAGACACAAAACACTGACTTTATTGAAAGACAGAGGATTTTATGCTGGAAAATAAGACTAACTTTTTTTGCAATGATAATAGCAATAATAGTTACAAAGAGAAATGGCTGGAATGTGTAACACAAGCTATGACACAGATATGGTAATATAAATGTCAATAAAAACAGTAGAAACAATTTCTACAGGCTACTCTCTTCTAAATTCCTACCTGGATTCAAATAATTAGGCTGCACTGCTACAGCACCCTAACTAGAAAAACTTGCTTTAAACCGTAATGCAGTTATGCACCAGTGTCAAACTCACAGTTCTACAGCAATGATGAGATAGTCTGTTAGCTTCAGCTTGGTCCCGATGTTTTGCAGCCGATTTAGCAGTGTTACTCTCTTCCTTCAGGTTACAGGTGCTTGATGAAAACCACAAAGGCCTGTGCCTTGATCAACACTTTCCTTCTGCAACCGACCCTGCCGGCCGATCCTTTGGTAACTGGTTACTATCTTCTCCCTTAAAGCCGATAATTAGTTTAACAGTTTCTCAGTGTTCAGACACTCCTAATGTCCTCTCATCCTGACACAGGCCCCAATCTCTCATTTTCGGCTTCTTGTTCTAACCAACACACAGCAAGCTGCCGGGGGAAAAATAACTGGTCCAAGTTACAAAAATCTCTTAAAGTCATATTGTTATTCAGCTCTTAGCATCGCTGTATAGTCCAGGGAGAAGGATAAAAAACTCTATGCAACCGCTTGCACAACAGTATTCAGTTGGCAAAATATATACAGGTGAACCAAATAAACTGATCTGATAAACTGTAGATTGTGAGCCTTTGCGGGCAGGGTCCTCTCTCCTCCTGTACCAGTTATGACTTGTATTGTTTAACATTATTGTACTTGTTTTTATTATGTATACCCCTCCTTACATGTAAAGCGCCATGGAATAAATGGCGCTATAACAATAAATAATAATAATAATAATCAATCTATTCAGCAAAACCCCTGCATCTGACTTACTGGATTTCCAGAGGTCCTGAATATCTTCAGTGGGAGAAATTACTGTATGACTGTCCTCTACAGCAGAAGGTCCGTGCAGAGTCTGAGGCTCCTCTTATTTGTGAACTGGCATCACTAAAGTCACTGGAAAATATTTCTGCGTAGAGAAGACTCCTGATTTTCAAACTCTACTTCAAAAACCGGGCCATTGGTGTACATTCTTTTGATCACTTTGTATGGCTGCACCTCCCAACATTCACTCAGCTTGCACTTGGGACGTTTTTCCTGCACCAGCACCTGATCTCAGGCTGGAGCAGAACTTCCTGGATTGGAGGCCGACTGTTATAGGTTTTCTCTTGTAACCACTGGCCTGCTAGCCGCTGGATGGTCTGGCGCCACTGACAGTGTTCTTTCACCCATGAGGTAATAGATTGTTTGAATAGATCCTCTGGCCGTTCAAGATTTAGTCCAACAATTTCTCTCCCTGGTTTACCCAACCTTTCATTTGCTGCAACCCTGCATCTTCATCTTTTACTCAACCTCATTCTATGCTAGTTCTCCCTAGTGTCTTGGGTAGAGAGCATGCCACCCCACTTGTCTGTGCCGCTACTGTCAGAGGGTGTGAAATTTCAGTTTCCTCTTCCTCCATGTGTTCATCAAGGTCCTTTCCCAGACTTTCAAAGATTACTCTTGACAGGTGGTCAGCGTTGGTGTTCTCCATGGTGGAATGGTAGCGAATCGAGAAGTCATATTTTGCAATGTGAGCTATTGAATGCTTATTCAAAGCTCCCAACTTGGCAGTATCCAGCTGAACCAGTGAATTGCTCTCAGTCTGCACAAGGATGAGCTAGGGATGAGCGAACCTGAACAGGAAAGTTTGGGTTTTGTAACGGTCACCTAGATTCTGGTACTGAACACATAACATGGACAATTCACTGTATGTCCAATTTCATGTTCAGGTTCACCAGTCTAATAAAGCTTGTTGAAATGCTGCAGCACAGCCAATCAACAAGGTTATAGACTGAGGGCACTTCTAGAGCCATCACAGCCATGCCAAGTATTTGCATGGCTGGGATTGGTCACCTCAGCATGTAACCCAGCCTGTGTAAAGGCCGGATCCTGATTGCAGCTGCCTTTTTGCACTTGATAGTGGTGTAGGGATATGATGCATCTGAAGTGATAGAAAGATTCTGACTGTGTACCCTGCAAACACAATGCTGTTTATACTCTGCAATCACTATATGTGCTATTTCTGTGGTAAAAGCCACTGTGTGTACTTTGCAAACTGATCTGTGAGAGTATCATGGTGTACTCTGGCCCCTTGTCTGTAGAAGTACTGTCCTTTAAGCTGCTGTGTGTACCCTGCAGCTGCCATCTGTGGGAGTACTGTCCTTTAAGCTGCTGTGTGTACCCTTTACCGCCCCCTGTCCATTAATCTGCTGTGTACTCTGCACCCCCCAACTGTGTGAGTACTGTCAATTAAGCTGCTGAGTGTGCTTTGCATTCCCCACCTGTGGGAGTACAGTCCTTTAAGCTGCTGTGTGCACCCTGCACCCCCTCACCAGTGGGAGTACTGTTCTTTAAGATGCTTTTAGCTGCTGTGTGTACTCTGCACCCCCCACCTGTGGAGTTCTGTCTTTTAAGCTGCTGTTTATACTCTGCACTCTCTACCTGTGGGAGTACTGTCCTTGAAGCTGCTGTGCTTACTCTGCACCCCCCCCCAAGGGAGTACTGTCCTTGAAGCCACTGTGTGTACTCTGCACCCCCCACCTATGGGAGGACTCTCCTTGAAGCTGCTGTGTGAACTCTGCACCCCCAGATGTGGGAAGACTGTCTTTGAAACCGCTGTGTGTTTTCTATTAGTCTGAGAAACAAATAATTGGCATCAGTTCTCTCATTGCTGTTAGTAGGCCCCAAACTTGATTTTTCAGGCCTAGTGTGTGTAGTCTAGTAGTTTTGCAAATCAAAATATCGCACCAGCCATCTTGTTGGCCTTTGTAGGCCACAAAAATACTTTTTCAGCCCTTGTGTCTGTTTTCTAGTAGCTTTGCAAATCAATATATCGCATCAGCCTTTTCATTTGCATTTCGAGGTCCCAAAAATAATTTATAAGGCCTGGTGTGTGTTTTCAAACACTTTTGCAAATCAATATATCGCATCAGCTGTGTCGCTGTCATTTCTAGCCCCCAAAACTAAATTTTCACTGCTGGTGTGTGGCTTTTATTAGTCTGGGAAATAAATAATTGGCATCAGCCATGTCGCTGCCATTTCTAGACCCCAAAAATATTTTTAGGGCTTGCTGTCTGTTTTCTAGTACTTTTACAAATCAGTATATCACATCAGCCTTCTCGTTGCCATTTCTAGGCCCCAAAAATAATTGTTAAGGCCTGGTGTGTGCTTTCCAGCACTTTTTTAAGCCTGGTGTGAGTTTTCTTGTACTTTGGCAAACCAATATATCGCATCAGCTGTATTGCTGCCTTTTCAAGTCCCCAAAACTAAATTTTCAGTGCTGATATGTGGTTTTTATTAGTCTGGGAAATAAATAATTGGCATCAGTTATCTACTGACCATTTTTAGGCCAAAAACATACATTTTCAGGATCGCTGTGTTTTTTCTAGTATTGTTGCAAATAAATAAATCTACTCTTATGCCATCTATTTGCGACCAGTGTTTACAAAATCAACTTCCAAAAATGAGGAGAGCATCAATTAAGGGGACATGGACATGGTGGTGCTGATGTAGCTGCTGATGGTGGTGTAGCTGATTCAGGGAGAGGATGTGGTTGTTCTGTACCAGCTGCATGCACATTCACGACACCTTCCTCTGGTGCACTCAGGCGACAGGACATTATACATCCTTTCTTAGTCCCAAATTAATCTTCATGAATGGTGAAGCCACAAGGTGCTGAAATAGTGTTAGATTGGATGGCTGAAGAGGCTCTAGTTCCTTCACAATATCTTCCACCTGGTTCAGTACATAAAGTACACAGTTGGCACCTGAGGACCATGGTCATCCAGCTTCCACCTTACTCCTTTGCAAATCAGCTAAGCAGTCTGAGCCTCAAGTCATGCAGCAGTCTCTTCTGTGTTTTGAGGACTCTGCTGGCTGGGGTTCCATGGCCCATCTATCTGCCCCTGCTCCAGAAGTGGAAGAGAATGAGTGCACTAATGTCCAACCACTTGTTAGTTTGGATGATGAATGGCTAGTGCACATGATAAGTGAACTACTGCAGCACATGTCAGATGATGACAAAACAGTTGAAAAACTGTAGCATCTTTTTGCAGTTAGCAGACTGACAAGGAGGGCAGGGTTAAGACGTCTGTGGAAGATGATGCTGGGAATGGTGAGGTATTAGGCCCACATCGAGTGGAGACCATCATAGTGATGTGCGAAGTTTGGAGGATGAGAAGGTGGCCACACTGCCACAACAGCACAGCAAAAAGAGGGAACAGGGTGCAAAGGCCCAGCAGACAGCCCCAAGCCAGTACATCGGCTGCTACTACCCACCATGTCGCTGCTATAAACACAGCAAAGTGACAGCTCAAAAGAGCTCCCTGTTGTGGCCTTTCTTGAGGGAATATGCTGCCGACAAGCGACAGGTGGTTTCCACTCTGCGTCATCAGATCCTGAAGCGAGGAATAAATGTTCTCAACCTGAGCACCACCTTTACGATGAGGCATCTATATTCCAAGCACAAGGTGCACTGGAGAACACACCTTAAAGCCCATGACAGATCTGAGCCTCCTCCTTCTCCCTCTACTGCTACAGTCCCAACCTCTTCCTCTCACTCATGATCAAGAGTGCCACATTTAGAGGGTGTATCCGCATCACCACCACCTCCAGTGTCACCAAGCATCTCCACTCCGTTCCATGGAAGTGTTAAGCTTTCCATCCCCAAAATCTTCAAGAGCAATAGGAGATATCAACCTACCCACGAGCCATGGTCCTGAATGACAACATTTCAAAATAACTGTCTTTTGAAATACTGCCATTTCGGCTGGTGGAGTTGGAATGTTGCAAAATACTGCATATTATGTTTGCTGTTTTTGGTTTCAGCACTTTAAGTTATTATAGTTAATGAAAAACAGCAACACAGAATAATATTTCATACATTTCCTTAAAATGTACATCTTTATTTATTTATTTCATATAAATTTATTAGCTTTTATAGGCCTAAAAATATCCTTGTACAAATGACATTAACGAAACACATACTGAGAATTTTAATTACATTGTATTAAAGTTGTTTATCTGTAAATTAGATTTAATAATTTTAATTAATTTGTATGAGTCCCATGAAGCAACCATTATGCATTCAGGGACTGCTGACTGTCAGCAAAATAACTTAATTAGAAATAACAATATATTTTGCTTCAGGTACACAAGAAAATTGTCTACAAAGCAAATCTAAACTTAGGAATAAAATGCATGCTACATTGCAATAGAGTTTTTCACTGTTGATAGTTTGCGCTAGAGATTATTGAATCTGTGGAGATTCAAAATTGGCAAATCTCTTGAACTGATCAGTGATAATTTAATTTGTATAGAAATTATTTGAAACAAATGGAATATGATTCTTATTATGTACTGGGGTCGTAATAAACTTATAAAGTAAATAATAAATCAAACAATACACACCACTCAAATTACAGCTCTCCTCTCCACAGCCCTGTCAGCCCACCATCTAATCCTGTGAGTTTCTTCTTTTTATGTTATTCTTTCAAATACAAGGTTGGGCCATTTATATGGATACACCTAAATAAAATAGGAATGTTTGGTGATATTAACTTCCTGTTTGTGGCACATTAGTATAAGGGAGGGGGAAACTTTTCAAGATGGGTGGTGACCATTGGCGGCCATTTTGAAGTCAGACATATTGGATCCAACTTTATTCTTTCAATGGGAAGAGGGTCATATGACACATCAAACTTATTGAGAATTTCACAAGAAAAAACAATGGTGTGCTTGGTTTTAACATAACTTTATTCTTTCATGAGTTATTTACAAGTTCATGACCACTTATAAAATGTGTTCAAAGTGCTGTCCATTATGTTGGATTGTCAATGCAACCCTCTTCTCCCACCCTTAACTGTGAATGAAAGTTAAAACATTTATTGTGTAACTTTGCAGTGTCTGATGTCACTAGACGGTGGTGCAGCTGCCGTGACCAGTTCTGCCGTGAGCACCAGCAGAGGGCCAGGAGTGGTGCTGAGTGAACCCAAAAAAAGGAAATACATTTATTATGATCAATTAAATTTTCTGGCTCCCGATATGGATCTACGTCCGTAAGTGCATGCGTGACCCCACATTTTACACATGACCTTACGGGCAAATCTTAATTTTTTTTCAACTTTTTGCTAAAAAACAGAACTGACTCAAACCTTACTGAGCAGGAAACTGCTTTGGACTCCAAGGTCAACATCGACCCTGTTGGTGAAGCTGAAGAAGTGGCAAGCCCGTCTTCGGCAGCATCATCAACCACCCAACCGCCACCACCAGCAGAGCCTTCTGCACGATAGGAGGGCAATCCAGAAGACGAGGACTGGGGCCACAGCAGTAGTCCAACAGTACCCCTGGCTACTTCACCCCTGGCTACCGCCATCCCATGCTGTGGTTGGCACATGAGGGAGCTTTCCAGCATCATAACAGGTGACAAGTGGACACTGGGGTTTTGGGTTACCTTTCACATACTATGAATGGCGACGGTGAGGAAGAATATGCACGCAGTCTTGCATGTTGTCTGTGTACAATTCCCCGTGAGGTGAGGCTGCAGGCCAGAGGGGCAATCCAAATTTTAATTGACGTATGCACCCCACAAAATGATTCAAATCCAGTATTTTTATACCTAGAAAGGTGGTAAATGTCCAGCAGCAACCAACTCAAAATGCCAGGAATCCAGAATGAGCAGGTACTATCAGTAGCTGAACCACCTCCCACACAGATGCCATAACCACAGCCACATCACGCCTCAAACCTACATTGGCCACAACATGTTCAATTTTCAGCTCCAGCTGCACCTGCCCAAAATGGCCACTTGAGCAGACCCACTGTTGGAGACTAGTCACAACATGGGTATGCTCGACATGGCCATTCTGGGGGGTATGAACAAATGGGCCACGCCAATGCACAGGATTACCTACATCCTTACCAAACTGCTGAGTACCATGCTCTACAAGAGGTCCTTTCCTTGGTCCGTAATCCTGGCTCATCATCCACCTCTCAGGGTCACACTCATGTTGCCACACAAAGCAGCCAAACCTCTCATGCTGTCCTCCCGCCATCACCTACACCAGCATACCAAAATTTGTAATGCAAAGAGTCATCAATCATCACAAGAAAACTTTTGGTTTTGCTAGCATGTTTTTGTAGGCCAAGTTATACTGGTCCAATATGCCATATGCTTAAAATATGGTTATTTTTGTTAAAAAAACATGTTTTCATTAAAACAAGTTACCGTATATACTTGTGTATAAGCTGACCCGTGTATAAGTTGAACCCCCTAATTTTGCCACAAAAAACTGGGAAAACTTATTGACTCGCGTATAAGTCTAGGGTTAAATGGTGGTCCAAGAAGATGCTCCATAAATAACCCCTTCCATATGCTGCTGCACAAGGGTTAATGCTGCCCCATAAATACCCCCATATGCTGCTCCACAAGGGTTAATGCTGCCCCATAAATACCCCCCATATGCTGCTCCACAAGGGTTAATGCTGCCCCATAAATACCCCCCATATGCTGCTCCACAAGGGTTAATGCTGCCCCATAAATACCCCCCATATGCTGCTCCACAAGGGTTAATGCTGCCCCATAAGATGCTCCATATACACCCCTTATTTGCTGCTGCGGCTGCGAGAAAAAGAAAAATGGCATACTCACCTCTCCGTCGCTGGGGGCCAGGTGCCGGTGTCCTGAGCCCCTGGCAGTGGCGATTTTCACCTGTCCCTGTTCCAAGCCGTGCACCGCTGTGTCTCATGGATCTCTGCATTGACAGCAGAGGGCGCACACTGACTACATCATCGTGCCCTCTGCCGTCACAGCAGGAGGACCCGGAGACACAGCGATGCATGGCTTGGAACGGGGACAGGTGAATATCACTCTGCCCCATCATACTCACCTCTCCTAGCCACAAGGTCCTCTCTGCAGCGGCAGCCCCTGCTTCTCCCTCTGCCGTCTGCTTCCTGCATTCAGCTGGTCATGTGGTACCGCTCATTAAACTCATAAATATGTGCATATTCATGAGTTTAATGAGCGGTACCACGTGACCGCTGAATGCAGGAAGCAGATGGCAGAGGGAGACGCAGGGGCTGCAGAGAAGTGCCAGGAGAGGTGAGTATGGTCTCTGACCCCCCGCCCACCCCCCGGTATATGACACGTGTATAAGCCGAGAGGGGGACTTTCAGCCCAAAAAAATGAGCTGAAAATCTGGGCTTATACACGAGTATATACGGTAATTCAATATGTGTGGTTTGCGCTGTTACAACTATATAGATGATGTGGTTAATATTAGTTTTACAGTAGATCATTATTAGGCCAACACATCACACATTTCAAACATTAACATAACTTTATTTTAAAAAAAAAAAATAAAGCATCATAACATAGACACTGCATTGTCTTGCCATGGAGTATATCCCTCTGTTGAAGCAAAATAATTTGTAAACACATTTAAGTCCAGAGGGCTGACGACGTGGATGATGTACATGTGTAGTAGCCCTGCCATTATTTCCATCCGCCACTTCATCACCATCATTTGATGTACAGTAATGGATTCTGGTGAAGTTGTGAAGTATCACACAGGCTTTAATAACTTCATTCACATTTCCTTCACTAAGTTGAATGGCTGACTGCAGGACCCCTCATTTGGCACAGAGAACGCCAAAGGCACACTCCACCAGTCGTCATACGCAGGATAGGCGGAAATTAAAGACTCTGCACCATGGTCCAGGACTCTATATGGATATGAACTCATGACATTGTGGTTAGTTGAAAGGCCTCATCAGCAACCATCACATAAGGCACCGCTTCCATAGTAGGCCTAGGTAGCTGATGTGGGGGTAGGAGGTCCAAGTCATTTGTGTGCAGCCGCTGACCCATTATGACCTCTTATGGAAGAATTGAAAACTCTGGAGCCTCCAGTTCTTCCATAGGCCCCAATATCTACAATTATAAACCTGTATGCGCTGTCGGCCAGGGCCAACAGCACTACAGAAAAAAACTGTTTATAATTACAATACTGGGACCTTGAGTTTGGCGGCTTACAATCACTAATTTTTTTCCCATCCAGGGATCCAATTCAGTTCGGAAACTGGCACAATTCCTCAAAGCCACGGGCTATCCACAGCCAGTCTTGTTTTATGGGCTCAGGCATTACGGATTCTGAGCACGTGGAATGGACAATGCCTGAGATGGTGGATTTCCCAATTAAAAACTTAAGATGAAGAGCCACAAAAGAGAGCCAAATGGATAAGAATCTATAAGGGAAATTAAAAAATGAGAAAAAAACATATCCATGCCTCATCTAAACAGTTTATGACATCATAAAAGTTATAGACAGAGCACACTAAGTCCTGCCTAAACAAAAAACACCACAATGCAATGCCTAGGGAACAATTGCAAACAGCATGAAATGTAAAAATTGTTTATAAAAAAGGGAACAAATCATTACAACTAAGGAACAGTGTATTTAGCAAAAACCCAATTAAAATACATAAACAACACAGAGGATGAATACATACCGTAAAGTAAGTAAAAGGAGCTCCTTGGCAGAAATAGACTCGCGCATCTTGGTGTCCTTGAAGGTGATCCCAGAGCGCACAGTCTCAAGAAGAATGTCAAATGTTGGCACGCTCTATCTGACAATACTGGTAGGACTTGTCAGGATAGCTGCGTAAAGAAGCATACAGATGGTGAAAATTACCCACATTCTTCTCTGCCTCCTCGGATCCACAATCACTGGATAAGGCTCCCCAAAACGTTGGGACAAAACCCAGTGGAAAATAAAGCGCTCAGTTGTGTTGAAGGTAAGCCTATATGATATGTTGGACACAAAGCAGCAATAGCAAAACACCACCAAGGACTGTAATGCAAAGCTTGGAGGAGTTAACTTGTTGTGTAGCCAATTATTAGGGTTGATGATTAGGTTTTAATTCATTTCAGGTCATGGATCCATTATAAGTCCATTTTGCAAGTCTGCAATAAAATCATGGCATACGTATGACATACGGATGCCATACGGATGTCATACGGATACTTAGATGTGAGGAAACCACATCATCGCATTGCATACGGATTACACACGAATCACCATCCGGAGAACATCAGTGTGATTCTCGGCCGAGAGAATCGGTCTGATTTTTCATACGGCAAGTGTGACTCCGGCCATATAGTGTAGCTAGCTACTGTCTAGTGTGGTTGTTAAATTTATCTACTTTTTTCTTTTTTGGACATTACTGAGGTCCACAAAGAAAGCACATGTTGTGCACTGCTTCTATTGTGCTCCATGCATGAGTATAGCATTCTAATTAATATTTTTTCACTAGCTAAATGGGAAAAAACCTTCTGTATCCCACATTTTAGCTAGTTAGCTAGGTTGTTGTATATCAGTCAGATAGTGTAGCTAGTGTGGTGTAGTGACCACTGTGTCCGCTAGGGGGCGTTGTGTGGGTGTCCCAGGATGGACGGATAGCCTTATCCAGAGTGGTAACAGGAGCAGGGTTCTAAAGGACCGTTATGTATCTCAAGGTGGGTGGCCTTGGGATGGAGGCTTGATTATGTGCTGATCAGCAGAGCTGATCTTTCATTCCAATGTGTCAGGGAGAAGCCTTCAATTGATTGATGAGACGGGCGAAATCAATCATTTACAAATCCACCCAGGGGTGTGTCTAGAACGCCATAGAAAACAATGTATGAATGCTTGTAGGACCTGTGATGAGGTCATAGCCATGTGACCTGGTGGGCGTGGCTACGGACCATATAAGGTGGCCAGGGTAGGTCACATGAGTGAATGCAGGGACCCGGTTGGTCCGTTGTGGAAGGTCCCGCTCAGAGATGGGGCTTCCTTTCCTGTCAGCACGTGAATACTGTGTGTAATGGCTGCAAGTGCCTGATAGTTCCCTGGAGGGAATGGACGTTTGCAGTGTGGAGTATGAAGCAGCCATGAGAACCCTGGCCGGGTGAGATAACTGTGAGGCTGAAGAGCCTGAGTACGGGACATTGCGTAACCTGTGTGACCACAGGCTGGACAGAGTGAGGCTTTGTCATGAATAGAGTTGAGCGATACCAGCCGATACTTGAAAATATCGGATCGGAATGGATCGGCCGATCTTAAAAAAAGTATCGGTATCGCCGATTCCGATACCGGGAACCAATGCAAGTCAATGGGGCCAAAATATCGGAATTAAAAAAAACCCTTTCTTTCCTTGTAGGTTAATTCTACATGAAGAAAAACAACTAAGAATAATGTAGAATGTATTGTGGGAGGTGGAGGAGACATTAAAGCCATAGAGGTTTAGCCCAATCAAATGGAATAGCAGGAATTAAACTTTTTTTTTAAAGACGTTAGGAGTTACAAAGATATTGACTATGTTAGCCTCATTTATATTTTGCCAGACATGTATGTCTTCTTCTTCTTTCTTCTTTCTTCTTCTTTCTTATTCTTCTTCCTTTTTTTACCTTCTTCTTATTATTATTATTCCTTTTTTTACATTCTTCTTCTTCTTCTTCCTTTTTTTACATTCTTCTACTTCCTTTTTTTACATTCTTCTTCTTATTCCTTTTTTTACATTCTTCTTCTTCTTCCTTTTTTTAAATTCTTCTACTTCCTTTTTTTACATTCTTCTTCTTCTTCCTTTTCTTACATTCTTCATATTCTTCTTATTCAACAATTATTATTCTACATATTCAACTTCTTCATCTTCTTCCTATTCTTCTTCATCATATTCTTGTTTGTGTCAGGCATTCCTGTAGTTGTTATCTAGAAAAGTTAGAAGTTTACACCTTCCGTTCTGCCTGTCACAAAAGATTTACAACAGGATTTGTCCGCGTTCAGTTTGGCCTGCAGCAGCAGGCCTTTTCCAGGGGCACCACGAGGAGGAACGGACTCACCCCCATACACTGCTTAGTCTTCTTCTGCTTATAAATAAGATAATATCATTTGCTCAGAGTATTAGTCTTATGCTTAATGTTCTTCTGCTTTGTTTTTTTATGCTTCTTTGTCTTCTCTCTCTTGTTGTTCTGCATCTTGGTGGTTGTCTTCCTGTTCTTTGTCCTCTTGAACCAGCTGACGGTACTGGCACCTGTAGGGGCAGCAGAAGGAACAAGAGCCAATGGCACTACCGAGGACCAGCTGACGGTGCTGGAACCCGGTTACTAAGCAGGAGGTACCTGTGCTACAAAGCACTACCAAGGACCAGCAGACGTTGCCGGAACTCGGATACCGAGATGGAGGCACCTAGGCCAAAGGCTCTGACGAGAAGCAGCTGATGGTGCTGGAACCCGGAGGGGTAGCATAAGCTGCAAGAGCAAATGGAAATAGCGAGGACCAGCTGACAGTGCTGGCACCCGGAGGGGCAGCAGAAGGAATAAGAGCCAATGGCACAACCGAGGACCAGCTGATGGTGCTGGAACCCGGTTACTAAGCAGGAGGTACCTGTGCTACAAAACACTACCAAGGACCAGCAGACGTTGCAGGAACTCGGATACTGAGATGGAGGCACCTAGGCCAAAGGCTCTGACGAGAACCAGCTGACGGTGCTGGAACCCGGAGGGGTAGCATAAGCTGCAAGAGCAAATGGAAATAGCGAGGACCAGCTGACAGTGCTGGCACCCGGAGGGGCAGCAGAAGGAATAAGAGCCAATGGCACAACCGAGGACCAGCTGATGGTGCTGGAACCTGGTTACTAAGCAGGAGGTACCTGTGCTACAAAGCACTACCAAGGACCAGCAGACGTTGCCGGAACTCGGATACCGAGATGGAGGCACCTAGGCCAAAGGCTCTGACGAGAACCAGCTGACGGTGCTGGAACCCGGAGGGGCAGCTGAAGTTACCCCTGAAAAGCAAAGTTGGCATGCCGCAAGCTGGCCGCAGTTACCGAATCACACAGTCCTACAGGGGGTGCTTGTCCTACTGGCACTACGGAACAAGCCTTTCTTACCAGAACCCGCAGTCCACATAGGAAGCACCTAAACTGCTGGCACCCTAGCCTCGGCTAACCCAACCGCAACACGACATGGCAACTTGGGGTGGCAAACTGACATTGACACTTCCCGGAAACAGCAGGCAGGGCTGGAACCAAGCTGGGCAGGAGGGAGTACCCGTGCCAAAGTCAGTTATGAGCAGCAACTGGCGATGTTGGAGCCCAGGGACAAGCACTTAGCAGGCTGAGGCCTGATGTGCTGTCAATTGGGAGGCAGCAGGACAGATTGCCATCAAAACAGCAGGGGAACAGCTGACGTTACTGAACCCCACAAACACAGGAGCTAGTGTTTTACTCTGTGAAGACGGCACTTCCGAGCAACAACTGGCTGTGTTGAATCCCAGGGACAAGCACGGAGCAGGCTGAGGCTGCATTGAAGAAATTTTAAGATCGGTTGTAGACTTCTACTAATTTTAACCAAGCTCCACTTAGGCCTGTGGCTTCACTGATATTCGTATTTCCCCTGTCCTCCAACCCCGCCAGTTACAGCTCCGAAGTGGCGTCAGCACAATCCACACTTGTTCCTGTGTTACAGGTGTTCAGTCCGGTCAGTTAATCCCCTGATGTGTGTCCGGCAATGTCGCCTGCTCTGTCCACATTCCCATAACTAGTTATGGGAATGTGGACAGAGCAGGCGACATTGCCGGACACACATCAGGGGATTAACTGACCGGACTGAACACCTGTAACACAGGAACAAGTGTGGATTGTGCAGATGCCACTTCGGAGCTGTAACTGGCAGGGTTGGAGGACAGGGGAAATATGAGAGACAGTGGAGCCACAGGCCTAATTGGAGCACGGTTAAAAATCAGTAGTAGTACGACTGTGTAGGCAGCAGGAGACTTTGCCATCCACACAGCAGGGGATCAGCTGACGTTACTGAACCCCACTGAGACACGGGAGCAAGTGTCTCTTTCCGTGTGGACGGCACTTCCGAGCTACAACTGGCTGTGTTGAAGCCCAGGAAATAGGAGGGTGTAGGCAGAGGCCTACTGTATTTGGAATGTGGAGACAGCAGGAGAGACTGCCATCCACACAGCAGGGGATCAGCTCACGTTACTGAACCCCACTGAGACACGGGAGCAAGTGTCTCTTTCCGTGTGGACGGCACTTCCAAGCTACAACTGGCTGTGTTGAAGCCCAGGAAATAGGAGGGTGTAGGCAGAGGCCTACTGTATTTGGAATGTGGTGACAGCAGGAGAGACTGCCATCCACACAGCAGGGGATCAGCTGACGTTACTGAACCCCACTGAGACACGGGAGCAAGTGTCTCTTTCCGTGTGGACGGCACTTCCGAGCTACAACTGGCTGTGTTGAAGCCCAGGAAATAGGAGAGTGTAGGCAGAGGCCTACTGTATTTGGAATGTGGAGACAGCAGGAGAGACTGCCATCCACACAGCAGGGGATCAGCTGACGTTACTGAACCCCACTGAGACACGGGAGCAAGTGTCTCTTTCCGTGTGGACGGCACTTCTGAGCTACAACTGGCTGTGTTGAAGCCTAGGAAATAGGAGGGTGTTGGCAGAGGCCTACTGTATTTGGAATGTGGAGACAGCAGGAGAGACTGCCATCCACACAGCAGGGGATCAGCTGACGTTACTGAACCCCACTGAGACATGGGAGCAAGTGTCTTTTTCCGTGTGGATGGCAATTCCGAGCTACAACTGGCTGTGTTGAAGCCCAGGAAATAGGAGGGTGTAGGCAGAGGCCTGCTGTATTTGGAATGTGGTGACAGCAGGAGAGACTGCCATCCACACAGCAGGGGATCAGCTGACGTTACTGAACCCCACTGAGACACGGGAGCAAGTGTCTCTTTCCGTGTGGACGGCACTTCCGAGCTACAACTGGCTGTGTTGAAGCCCAGGAAATAGGAGGGTGTAGGCAGAGGCCTACTGTCTTTGGAATGCGGAGACAGCAGGAGAGACTGCCATCTCCACAGCAGGGGAACAGCTGGCAGTGCTGAACCCCACTAACACTTGAACGAATGTGTTTGGCTCTGTGGAGACGACACTTCTGAACACCAACTGACGCTGTTGGAGCCCAGGATTAGGCGAGGAGCAGGCTGGGGCCTACTGGATTTTGGCAGGTGTAGGCAGCAGGAGAATTGCCATCTCCACAGCAGGGGAACAGCTGTCAGTGCTGAACCCCACTAACACTTGAACGAATGTGTTTGGCTCTGTGGAGACGACACTTCTGGACACCAACTGACGCTGTTGGAGCCCAGGATTAGGCGAGGAGCAGGCTGGGGCCTACTGGATTTTGGCAGGTGTAAGCAGCAGGAGACTTGCCATCTCCACAGCAGGGGAACAGCTGTCAGTGCTGAATCCCACTACCCACTAACACTTGAACGAATGTGTTTGGCTCTGTGGAGACGACACTTCTGAACACCAACTGACGCTGTTGGAGCCCAGGATTAGGCGAGGAGCAGGCTGGGGCCTACTGGATTTTGGCAGGTGAAGGCAGCAGGAGACTTGCCATCTCCACAGCAGGGGAACAGCTGTCAGTGCTGAACCCCACTAACACTTGAACGAATGTGTTTGGCTCTGTGGAGATGACACTTCTGAACACCAACTGACGCTGTTGGAGCCCAGGATTAGGCGAGGAGCAGGCTGGGGCCTACTGGATTTTGCAGGTGTAGGCAGCAGGAGACTTGCCATCTCCACAGCAGGGGAACAGCTGTCAGTGCTGAACCCCACTAACACTTGAACGAATGTGTTTGGCTCTGTGGAGACGACACTTCTGAACACCAACTGACGCTGTTGGAGCCCAGGATTAGGCGAGGAGCAGGCTGGGGCCTACTGGATTTTGGCAGGTGTAGGCAGCAGGAGACTTGCCATCTCCACAGCAGGGGAACAGCTGGCAGTGCTGAACCCCACTAACACTTGAACGAATGTGTTTGGCTCTGTGGAGATGACACTTCTGAACACCAACTGACGCTGTTGGAGCCCAGGATTAGGCGAGGAGCAGGCTGGGGCCTGTTGCTTTTGGCAGGTGAAGGCAGCAGGAGACTTGCCATCTCCACAGCAGTGGAACAGCTGTCAGTGCTGAACCCCACTAACACTTGAACGAATGTGTTTGGCTCTGTGGAGACGATACTTCTGAACACCAACTGACGCTGTTGGAGCCCAGGATTAGGCGAGGAGCAGGCTGGGGCCTACTGGATTTTGGCAGGTGTAGGCAGCAGGAGACTTGCCATCTCCACAGCAGGGGAACAGCTGTCAGTGCTGAACCCCACTAACACTTGAACGAATGTGTTTGGCTCTGTGGAGACGACACTTCTGAACACCAACTGATGCAGTTGGAGCCCAGGATTAGGCGAGGAGCAGGCTGGGGCCTACTGGATTTTGGCAGGTGTAGGCAGCAGGAGACTTGCCATCTCCACAGCAGGGGAACAGCTGTCAGTGCTGAACCCCACTAACACTTGAACGAATGTGTTTGGCTCTGTGGAGATGACACTTCTGAACACCAACTGACGCTGTTGGAGCCCAGGATTAGGCGAGGAGCAGGCTGGGGCCTGTTGCTTTTGGCAGGTGAAGGCAGCAGGAGACTTGCCATCTCCACAGCAGGGGAACAGCTGGCAGTGCTGAACCCCACTAACACTTGAACGAATGTGTTTGGCTCTGTGGAGACGACACTTCTGAACACCAACTGACGCTGTTGGAGACCAGGATTAGGCGAGGAGCAGGCTGGGGCCTACTGGATTTTGGCAGGTGTAGGCAGCAGGAGACTTGCCATCTCCACAGCAGGGGAACAGCTGGCAGTGCTGAACCCCACTAACACTTGAACGAATGTGTTTGGCTCTGTGGAGACGACACTTCTGAACACCAACTGACGCTGTTGGAGCCCAGGATTAGGCGAGGAGCAGGCTGGGGCCTACTGGATTTTGGCAGGTGAAGGCAGCAGGAGACTTGCCATCTCCACAGCAGGGGAACAGCTGGCAGTGCTGAACCCCACTAACACTTGAACGAATGTGTTTGGCTCTGTGGAGACGACACTTCTGAACACCAACTGACGCTGTTGGAGCCCAGGATTAGGCGAGGAGCAGGCTGGGGCCTACTGGATTTTGGCAGGTGAAGGCAGCAGGAGACTTGCCATCTCCACAGCAGGGGAACAGCTGGCAGTGCTGAACCCCACTAACACTTGAAAGAATGTGTTTGGCTCTGTGGAGACGACACTTCTGAACACCAACTGACACTGTTGGAGCCCAGGATTACGCATGCCGCATGCAGAGGCCAATGGGCAGCGGTTTTTATGGAGGTTGTTGACTACTACTGATTCTAACCATGCTCCACTTAGGCCTCTGGCTCCACTGTCTCTACTATTTACCCTGGCCTCCAACCCCGCCAGCTACATCTCTGAAGTGGCGTCAGCACAATCTACACTTGTTCCTGTGTTACTGGTGCTCAGTCCCGTCAGTTGATCCCCTGATGTTTGTCCGGCAAGTTCGCCAGCTCTGTCCTCATTCCCACTACTGGTTATGGGAATGTGGACAGAGCAGGAGACCTTGCCGGACACACATCAGGGGATAAACTGATGGGACTGAGCCACAGGAACACAGGAACAAGTGTAGATTGTGCTGACGCCACTTCAGAGATGTAGATGGCGGGGTTGGAGGCCAGGGGAAATAGTAGAGACAGTGGAGCCAGAGACCTAAGTTGGGCACGGTTAAAAATCAGTAGTGGTTTGAATGTTGATGGAGCTGGTGACTTTGCCGTCCACACAGCAGGGGATCAGCTGGCGTTACTGAACCCCACTAACACAGGAGCTAGTGTGTTTCTCTGTGCAGACGACACATCTGAGCGACAACTGGCTGTGTTGAAGCACAGGGATTATAGTTCAGGTGGTAGAAAAATGAACACACCAGCAGACCTGGATACAGTTGCCAACCACTAATTTAGTCTGTAAGAGGAATGGCAAAGTCTTTGGAGATCCAGGCCTTGTTCATTTTCAGAAAAGTCAGCCGGTCAACATTATCGGAAGATAGTCGCGTGCGACGGTCTGTTAGTACACCACCTGCGGCACTAAAGACACGTTCCGATAATACACTGGCAGCAGGGCAAGCCAGCACCTCCAATGCATACTGGCTAAGCTCTGGCCATGTATCCAGCTTAGAGACCCAAAACTTGAAGGGGGAAGAGCCATCTGGGAGTACAGTGACAGGGCAAGACATGTAGTCTGACACCATCTGACGGAAGCGTTGCCTCCTGCTGACTCGAGGCGTCACTGATGGTGTAGACAATTGTGGTGGACATACAAAACTTTGCCACATTTGGGCCATAGTGGTCTTGCCTTGTGCTGCGGCGCTGCCTCTGCTCCCTCTTTGTGCAGAGTTTCCTCCACTGCCTCGATGCACAGAGCTGCTTTGTAAAGCACTAGCAACAATGCTGTCGGGTGGAATGGAAAACATTATGGACTGCACCAGTGACTCTTCGTACTCCCGCAGTTTACGCTCCCGATTCAACTTTGGTATGAGCCTTTGTACGCTGTCCCGGTAGCGAGGATCTAGGAGGGTGTACACCCAATAATCAGCCAAGACGAGAATGTGGGCGATGCGGCGGTCGTTTCTCAGGCACTGCAGCATGAAATCAACCATGTGCTGCAGACTCCCAACTGCCAAAGAACCGCTGTCCCCTGTTTGAGGCGTGACCTCGGCCTGCTCTGCATCACCCCACCCTTGCTGTACATACTGAGTAGAGGTTTGTGTACCTCCCTCCTCTGGAGAGATGTCTTCCTTCTCCATCGACTCCTCCTCATCCTCCTCACAAAGTGTCCCCTGCCTAGGCCTTTGTGAGGAAACACGTAGCGCAGACTGTCCAGAAGCAGATGGCATTTGGGACCCCTCATCCTCCACCTCTTCCGAAACCTCATCCCTTAGTGCTTGCAGTGTTTGTTGAAGCAGGCAGATAAGGGGGACAGTCATGCTGACTAGTGCATCATCTGCACTCGCCATCCGCGTGGATTCATCGAAGGCACGCAAAACGAGGCAGATGTCCTTCATAGAGGCCCACTCAATGGTGCTGAAGTGTGAACGGCGCACAGTGCGACTTGTTTGCGCCTGATGCAGCTGGTACTCCATGACTGCTGCCTGCTGCTCGCACAACCGCTCCAACATATGTAACGTTGAATTCCACCGGGTGGGTAGGTCACATATGATGCGATGTTCCGGAAGGCCAAATCGTCACTGCAGAGCAGCGAGGCGCGATCTTGCCGTGCTGGGACGCCGCAAGTGAGCGCACTCTATGCGGACCTTGTGCAACAGTGCATCAAGATCCGGATAGTCCCTCAGAAAGCTCTGCACGACCAAGTTAAGCACATGTGCCAGACATGGGATGTGTGTGAGGTTGCCTAGGCCAAGAGCTGCCACCAGATTTCGGCCATTGTCACACACTACCAAGCCCGGCTGGAGATTCGCTGGCCCAAACCACACATCGCTCTCCTGCTTGATAGCATTCCAGAGCTCCTGCGCTGTGTGGCTTCGATTCCCCAAATAAATTAATTTGAGTACAGCCTGTTGACGTTTGGCCATGGCTGTGCTCATATCGGTCGTAACAGGCTCCTGCTCTGCTGTTTCTGAGGAACTTGAGTAGGAGGAGGAGTCTATGTGTACAGACTGGAGTCCTGCAATCCGTGGCGTTGGAAGAACACGTACAGCGCCACTCTCCAGATCTGTACCCGGCTCCACAACATTGACCCAGTGGGCAGTGAGGGAAAGGTATCGTCCCTGTCCATGGTTACTGGTCCACGCATCGGTGGTCAGGTGGACCTTGCTACTAACGGCGTTTAGTAGCGCATGTTTTATTTTGCCCTCAACATGTTTCTGCAGGGCAGGGACGGCTCGCCTGCTGAAAAAAAAGCGGCTGGGCACGTTGTATTGGGGGACTGCCAATGCCATTAAGTCCCGGAAGGTGTCAGTGTCCACCAGCCTGAATGACAGCATTTCAACTGCCAGAAGTTTGGCAATGCCAGCATTCAGAGACTGTGCTCGGGGATGGTTTGCCGAGTAAGGGCGCCTTTTATCCCATGCCTGTGCTACCGATGGCTGTGATGGATGGGAACGTGCTGCTATGGGTGGAATCTGACAGGGTCTCCGGACAACAGTGGCAGAGGTTCTTCCTTGGCGATCCTGTGAGGAAGCCGAACCAGCAGTGTGTGAGCTGGAGGAAGAGGCCCCAACATGAACTGAAGAGGTGGTAGGTGGTGCTGTACGTTGGCCTACGTCTTCAGGGTGTCTCTGCAACTCCATCTCGTGCTTGGTGCGCACATGTTTCCACATATTTGCGGTATTGAGGTTGCTGATATTTCTCCCTCTTTTGACTATCTGATGACACAGCTTGCATTTGACAAAGCAAATGTCATCTGCAACTGTGTCAAAAAAGGACCACGCACTGCAAGTCTTGGGAGCGCCCGTTTTGCCTTTGGAATGAGGAATGCTCCTAACGGGTGCCGAAGTGGAGGGTACAGGCAACCAAGTCTTCCCCCTCCCTCTGCCTCCTGTTTTGGCCGGTAGGGGAATCTCTTCCTCCGAGCTGCTCCCACCACCTTCCTGTTCCTCACGCCATGATGGGTCAAGGACCTCATCATCTTCCCTCCCCTCTTCAAACAGCTGCTTCTCCGGGGTTGTCTCGCCAGCACCGTACGCACCAGAAAGTGGCAACTGAGTCTCATCATCACACACATGAGGTGTGCTGACTATAGGCACTGGCCCACTCGCCTCTTCAGATTCAGAGGGACAAAGAAGTTGTGCATCACTGCATACTCCCTCTTCTTCACATTCAGGAATGCTGCTTGGCTGGCCCCCTCTTTCCAAGCCAACAGATTCCGAGAACAGAAGTAGAGACTGTGATGGCTCCTGTCCATGTCTCTCTGACTGCCTGGGCACTTTGGCAGGTGGTGAAGAGACAGATGGTTGCTCTTCGGTGCTCTGGTCCTGAGAGGCTGTGGAAGTAATTGAAGTCGATGCGTTAGCTGCCATCCATCCGACAACGGCTTCAATTTGTTCCTCCCGCAGCAGTGGGGTACGTTGAGGTCCTACAAAGCTGCGCATAAAGGACTGTTGCCTGCTAAAACTGGGGGATGCTGATCCACTGGTGCCCGCAGCAGGCCCAGAATCCCCACGTCCTCTACCTGCAGAATCCCCACATCCTCTCCCTGCAGAATCCCCACGTCCTCTCCCTGCTGAAACTCCACGCCCACGCCCACGCGCCTTACTCCCTGCCTTCTTCATCTTGCCAGACTGCTTAAGATAGGCAGAAAAGTACAAAGGGGGGCCTTAGTGTGCTTATTCCTGAACAGCTGGTTACAGGTACAAGAAACACTAATTTAATGAAGTGTGTGTGTGTGGACTACACTTTAATAGGAGCTGATGTGGCCTACACAAGTTCCAAATGTAGTGTTTGGTGAACTTTTTTTGTGGTTTCTTTGTTGGAAACAAACTCAAAGTATGTGAACAAAGAATTGAAACTGATAGTCTCACCAACTTTTTGGAGCTATTACAATGCAGGCAGGTAACCTACAATGCAAAAGATGAGGCTCCAAAAAAATTGGGTAATACTAATCTGGCTGCGCCGGCAGGGCACAAGCCAGAAAAAAAGGCTCCTCTATCTACTCCTATATAGTGTTTGCAACCAACCAATGTTGATGGATATGGATGGATGCACTCTAATAGGAGAAGAAAAAATGAGCTGCACTCAAAGACAAATATGTGTGAGGCAGTGACGCACGTTGAGCGTTCTACAACCAGACGTAGCTGCAGGACACTCTACTCTGCGTGAGCTGCACTCACACACAGTCAGAGACCTCTCAGACAGCCGTGAACAGTGCAGCTAAGTGGGCACTGGCACTGACAGGCTGCAGAAAGACTCCGCTGTGTACTCCTATATAGTGTTTGCAACCACCGTAGATGGAGACGGATGGATGCACACTAATAGAAGAAAAAATGAGCTGCAATAAAAGAAAAATGTGTGAGGCAGTGACACGCTGAGCGTCCTACAACCAGACGTAGCTGCAGGACACACTACTCAGCATGAGCTGCACTCATACACAGTCAGAGACCTCTCAGACAGCCGTGAACAGTGCAGCAAAGTGGACACTAGCACTGAAAGGCTGCAGAAAGGCTCCGCTGTCTACTACTAGTGTTTGCAACCAACGTATATGGATACGGATGGAAGCACACTAGATTTAAATTATGTAAAAAATGCAGCTCAAAAATTAAAAGATGTATGAGGCAGCAGTGAGGCACGCTGGGCAGCCTACAACCTGACGTGGCTGCAGGACCCACTCCACAGCGTGAGCTGCACTCACACAGCCCTTGCAGACAGCTGTGAACACTGCTGCTAGGGCAAAGAAGGCTACAGTGGTGGTTTATGTAGCCTGGGTAAAGCACTAGATGTTTGGTGGAATCGCTATTTCTAACTGTCCCTCACAGTCTTCTACAGCAGCCTGTCCCTAACTGAATTCACAGCAGAGTGAACCAGAAATGGCGGCTGCGGTGGCTTTTATAGTGCATCATGACATCATTTCGGCAGCCAATCACAGCCATGCCAATAGTTAACATGCCTACATGCCTAACAGGATGTGCCCACACTTCGTAGGATTCCCATTGGCTTAATCAAAGCAAGCAGGCTCATAGCATGATGGGAACTCCCGATTCCGATTCCGGTATCCGATATGACAAAAGTATCGGAAGTCAGTATCGGAATTCCGATACCGCTAATATCGGCCGATACCCGATACTTGCGGTATCGGAATGCTCAACACTAGTCATGAACGATATGATATGGATATGAACTGTCTATTGCTTTGAGGATTTATGATGCCTGAATAAACCGCACAGACTGAATTGCTTTATGGAAAACCCGTGCCGGATCTGATTATTTGGCTGCCAAGCAAGTGTCCCCAACCTTGAATGACAGCACTACCTTACAATTGGTGGAGAATGCTATGGGCAGTATTGTAGCCTTGATGCTAGGAGCAACGGAAGAGGACTGCAAAATTCAGTTGCTAAGAGCAGCAGTTTCCAAAAGCACATGGTGCAGTGCTGGCAACGCTGAGCCAGGAGGGCTGACAGTCATGAAAGCCGTGTGATATACTGACCGGGGTCAGTGGAAAAGACTTATAGGACACCTCTGCGGTAGAGGGGTCCGAGAACCTGCGTGGTCGGCATGTGATGGTCGTGAAAACCGTGTGATGTGCTGACCGGGGTCAGAGAAAGAGACTGTGGATTGTGATAGGGTGCCTCTGTGGATATGAGGTACCCGAGAACCTGTGTGGCTGACACAGGTAACGGACAGGTGTTCATGTTGTACTGACTGGGGTCAGTGAGAGAGACTGTAGACCTGGAGGGTTCAGTGAGCAAGGTCCTGGAGGGTCAGTGTTTGGAGATTCTAGGAGAAGAATCGGATCCCTGGAGCACGTGGTATGACCTTGGACCTGGTGAGGCGTAAGTGTTGGACAGTCTCAGGCGGAGACGGATGTCCTGAATAGCACTGGCTGAGCTCCTGGACCTGGTGAGGCTGGTCTGTTGGGAGACCCTGGGAGGAGGGTCGGCTCCCTGAAAAGCACCCGGTGCACCCTGTGTGTTGGATGGTCTGAGGCGGAGACGGAACATCCTGAATAGCACACAGACAGGACACGTGAGTTTGGTGTTGCATGTGTGTTTTCTTTCTTTTCTCTCTAAAGGCAGCTTGCGGTGGCTCAGGAGAGTCAAGAAGGTGACAATCGGCTTTCTGTAACTCGGCGGGGTTACTTAGGTGACAAGTGGCTTCCTGTAACTCAGCAGGGTTACACAGGTGACACCAGCAGCTGTGTGTGAACGGCAGCCGGTGGTGTCGGAGATCAGTGACAGCAGGAGCTGTGGTGGTGCCAGCAAGGACTTGTGTGGTATCGAAAAAAAGACATAAACTGTGTTGTGTGAACTGTGGTCTGAGAAGACCTGTAGAACGGACATGGGGAGATCCAGAAAGGGGGCGGTGGCCCAAATCCGGGTGGTAGCCCAAAAGGGGGTGGAGTCCCAGAAGGGGGCAGTGACCCAAATCGGGGTGGTAGCCCAAAAGGGGGTGGAGTCTCAGAAAGGGGTGGTGACCCAAATCGGGTTGGTAACCCAAAAAGGGGTGGAGTCCCAGAGGGAGGCGGTGACCCAAATTGGGATGGTGGTCCAGAAAGGGGCTGAGTTTGCAAAAGGGGCAGCACTGGGTACCTCAGTGGACATGTCTGGGGAACCGCAGTGTGTGTGTATGTCTTTTGAGGAGTGTGGCATGTATTTTCCCGATAATGATGGGCCACAGGTGTGTACCGTGATGCTGCACTGGGAAGGAGTCTCTGGTAGGCTGGACTCAAAGAGTCAAGTGACTCTGACAGGAACGCCTCTCGTTTTATCTCTGACCAAGAAAAACGTTGGGGTTCGCTGCGAAAATGGGGTCATTGTGAACTACATGGTGGACAGAGTCGTGATTGAGATAACAAAGGGGGTTAAGTGCCAAGGTGGTAGTATGCCACTAAACTTAGTGCATCCCTTTGAGAGGGGCCAGGACTTTGTCTTGTTTGATGATATATGGCAGGGGGATGGACACGTTTCTACTGTTGGACTAATAGATGTTGAGACAGTGACGCCTCCTCAAGTGGACAGGTCAGATGTAGAAGTGACCGGAAGAAGGGGTACATCTCCCCAACTGACGGACCTGACATCTCATGATATGACTGATGTTGACTTGATTGATAAGATGGCTGAAGTATTCTCACGGTTAGTGGGTAACTGGAAGGATTACTCGGCAGATCGGGGTGACTTAGACTCTGGGGGTGACTGAGGCTTTGAGAGGAAAAGGGAGCACAGACTAGAAGAGCTAGAGAAGGAAGTCTCCGAGCTCAAAGGTCACCTGGCATCATGGCAAGGTCTGAATAAGTCCCTCAGAGAAGAAGTAGGAGTGCTAACAGAAACTGTAAGAGGTCTTCTGCTGGAGAAGAAATGGGATGAAGACTTACAGCGGCCAGGCCTGAGTGATGAACAGAGTGAAAACAAGAAGAAACTGGAGAGTATGGAAGCAGAGATGATCCATATGCAAGAGAAGCTTGCTGCTGCAGAGCATGCTAAAAGGCAAGCACAGCAGGAAGGAGATGAACTGGCTGATGTGATTGCCAACAACAGTGGTAAAGATGCTCTGGCTTTGGAAGAAAAGAGGTGGTTAGAGTCTTGCGTTGCTCAGCTGGAAGAAGAAGTGGAGGAAGAACACGGCAACGTTGAATTAGCCAATGACAGGCTGAGAAGGGCCACACTTCAGGTTGACCAGATGAATACTGATTTGAATGCAGAACGTAGTAATGCTCAGAAGAACGAGAATGCCCATCAGCAATAAGCTCGCCAGAATAAGGAGTTAAAGGCAAAGTTTGCACAACTGGAGGGACAGCTGGAGGCTGAAATTAAAGAGTGACAATCTGCAAGCAAACAAGTATGTCATGTGGAGAAAAAACTGAAGGAGGTACTAATGCAAATGAATGATGAAAGGCATACTTCTGAGCAGTACAAAGGCCAGGCTGAGAAAAATAATGTTTGGCTGAAACAGCTGAAGCGCCAGGTGAAGGGAGCAGAGAAAGAGGCTCAACGTGCCAATACGTTGTACCGTAGATTACAGCGTGAACTGGAGGATGCTACAAAGACAACAGATGCAATGAACCATGAGGTTAATGTACTGAAAAGCAAACTTAGACGTGGTGGGGCACCATTTGTTACAAGACGCATAGATAGAGAAAGGATGATGACTAAACAGTGTCTGATGACACAGACAGACTGTGACTGGAGGGCCAAAGATCAAGGCCGATATTCTGACCACTGTGGGAAGGGGAGGCCTAACGTGGAGGTGAGACCGTATGATAGACAAGACAGATTGAGACGGTTCTCTCGACCTGTGGCGCAAGGTGTAATGAGTGACCGGTCTCGAGGTCCCTGGGTGATGTCATGTGTTCAACCCCACAGGTTTGAACAGAGGGGGGAGGTATGTGGTGTACTGACCACTGTGTCTGCTAGGGGGTGCTGTATGGGTGTCCCAGGATGGATGGATAGCCTTGTCCAGAGTGGTAACAGGAGTAGGGTGCTAAAGGATCATTATGTATCTCAAGGTGGGTGGCCTTGGGATGGAGGCTTGAATATGTGCTGATCAGCAGAGCTGATCTTTCGTTTCAATGTGTCAGGGAGAAGCCTTCAGATGATTGATGAGATGGGCGGGATCAATCATCTACAAATCCACCCAGGGGTGTGTTTAAAATGCCATAGTAAAGAATGTATGAATGCTTGTAGGACCTGTGATGAGGTCATAGCCATGTGACCTGGTGGGCGTGGCTACAGACCATATAAGGTGGCCAGGGTAGGTCACATGAGTGAATGCAGAGACCCGGTTGGTCCGTTGTGGAAAGTCCCGCTCGGAGATGGGGCTTCCTTTCCTGACAGCACGTGAATGCTGTGTGTAATGGCTGCAAGTGCCTGATAGTTCCCTGGAGGGAATGGATGTTTGCAGTGTGGAGTATGAAGCAGCCATGAAATAACCCTGGCCAGGTGAGATAACTGTGAGGCTGAAGAGCCAAAGTACGGGACATTGCGTAACCTGTGTGACCACAGGCTGGACAGAGTGAGGCTCTGTCATGAACAATATGATATGGATATGAACTGTCTATTGCTTTGAGGATTTATGATGCCTGAATAAACCTCACGGACTGAGATTGTTTTATGGAAAACCCGTGCCGGATCTGATTATTTGGCTGCCAAGCGAGTGTCCCCAACCTTGAATGACAGCATTACCTTACAATAGCTAGTGTCCAGTGTGGCTGTTAAATTTACTTTCCAGCATTTTTATTTTTTTGCTCATTACTAAGGTCCACAGACAAAGCCAGCAGGGCACACGTCCTACAAGTGTGTTGTGCCCTGCTTCTATTGTCCATGGATGAGTATAGCATTCTAATAAATATTTTTTCACTGGCTAAATGTGAAACAGCCTGCTGTATCCCATGCTGTCATTTTGTCGCGGTGATATGAACCTGTGTGCAGACCTAACAAGCATTTAAAAAAATATATATTTTTTTCTTTTGCTGAATGTAATACAGCCCGCCATATCCCACATTGTCATGTTGTGGTGGTGATATGAACCTGTGTGCAGACCTAATGCACATTAAAAAAAAATTATATTTTCTGTTGCTGAATGTGATACATCCCTCTGTATCCCACATTGTCATGTTGTGACGGTGATATGAACCTGTGTGCAAACTTAACACATTAAAAAAATATATTTTCTTTTGCTGAATTAGATACAGCCCACTGTACCACACATTGTCATTGCTGTATCCCATGCTGTCATTTTGGGGCAGTGATATGAACTTCTCTGCAGACCTAACGTGCATAAAAAATGATATTTTCTGTTGCTGAAAGTGTTACAGCCCGCCGTATCCCACATTTTCATTTTGTGGTGGTGAAATGAAGCTGTCTGCAGACCTCAAACACATTCAAATATTTATTTTTTTCTGTTGATAATCATGATACAGCCCGCTATATCCAAACTTTTCATTTACTTTAGTGGCATTGAAATTGTTCTGTGTGCAGACCTATTGCACATTAAAATGTATTTATTTTATTTTTTTACAAACGTGATGCAGCAGCCAAGATCTGAGTTTGAAATTGTTTTGAGCCTATCTTCTAGATTATGTGCATCTTTGGCATCCAATTTCTCACGGCATCTTTTATACCTAGCTTGAGACACACATCTGTTACACCTATCTTCTAACGAGCATCAAGCGCTCTCTGGTAATTGGTGTTGGGTAAATGAGTAATCGTTGTAGGCTGGATCCTGGATCTCTTACTTTCCATAGCCACCCTGTTATTGATCCTATTGTACGTTAACATTCCTGTCATTGACATGGCCCTTTTCCTGATCAGTTCATGTAACGACACAACGGCCATATTTCTCCAGAAAACCTGCACCTTGCCAGCAGCAACTGTAGGAAAGAGGGCGTTCCAATGACACAGACAATCTTCTAGATTATACAGGCCTCATCCACACTAAAAAAAATTATTTTATGTTACTAACTGAATACAGAAGGGGAGAGCTCAATTTGAAATTGTTTTACGCATCAAGTCAATGTTATACAGGCCTCATCGACAGGCCCCAAAAATTCTACTCTTACTAATGTAATACAGTAGGGGACATCTCTCTTTGAAATTGTTTGTAGCATCTAGTCATGTTATACAGGCCTCATTGACAGGCCCAAAGAAATTTTTCTGTTACTAACGTTATACAGTAGGGGACATCTCACTTTGAAATTGGTTGGAGCATCTAGTCAATGTTATACACGCCTTATTCGACAGGCCCCCAAAAATTCTTCTGTTACTTATGTCATACAGTAGGGGACATGTCACTTTGAAATTGTTAGGAGAATCTAGTCAATATTATACAGGTCTTATTGGCAGGCAGAAATAAAATTATTCTCTTACTAATTTCATACAGTAGGGAACATATCACTTTGAAATTATTTGTAGCCTGTCTTCTATATTATGTGCATTTTGGCATCCAATTTCTCATGGGCATCTTTTACACCTAGCTTGAGACACGCATCTGTTACACCTATCTTCTGACAAGCATCAAACACTCTCTGGCAATTGGTGTTGGGTAGATAAGTAATAGTTGTAGGCTGGATCCTGGATCTCGTACTTCCCATAGCTGTCCTGATATTGATCCTGCTGTATGTTATCATTCCCGCCATCCTTAGGGCCTTTTTCCTGATCAGTTCATGTAATGACACATCAGCTATATTTATCCAGCAAACTTGCACCTTACCAGCAACAACTGTAGGAAAGAGGCTGTTCTAATGCCACGGACAATCTTCTAAATTATACAGGCCTCATCCACACTAAAAAAAATATTTTATGTTAGTAACCGAATACAGAAGGGGAGATCTAAATTTGAAATTGTTTTAAGCATCTAGTCAATGTTATACAGGCCTCATTAACAGGCCTAAAAAATCTTCTGTTACAAGTATCATACAGTAGCGAACATCTCACTTTGAAAAAATTGGAGCATTTAGTCAAAGTTATACAGGCCTTATCGACAGGCACAAAAAATTCTTCTGTTACTAACTTCATATGGTAGGGGACATCTAAGTTTGAAATAGTCAATGTTATACAGGCCTTAATTGACAGGCAAAAAAATATTATTTTCTTTCTAGTCCCTGCTGTGTACCTGGGCCGGAACCAAGGAGACTGTCACCAAGGTTCCAAGGGGGATTTTTCCGGGGGGACACAATTAAGGGACGGTACACAGAGAGTTCTAGAAAGGTTGGATGTGGAGCCAGTATAAAAGGGGCTGATGACACCAGGAGGGGGCAATTGATGGAGCAGGAGAGAAGGAGAAAGGAAGCTAGAGGGCACCAGAGAGCCAGAGCAAGAGCCAGAGCCAAAGCCAAGAGAGGAGAGCAGCGACTAGAGAGACTGAATGGGGTCTCACTGCAGACAAAAGGGAGACAGCAGCGAGCCATCCAGCAGAGAGGCACCATCTGTCTGCCTGCACTCCTAGCGGCCGCCACTGCTCCACTCCAGCCCACGGCTGTGGCCTGTCCGCTGTGTTGCAGCCTGTTCGCGGCCACCCGTGGAAACCGCTGCCTGACTCCAGCCCGCGGCTGCAGCCTGTCCGCTGCTGCTCCTGGCCGTCGCCGCTCCAATCCAGCCCGAGGCTTTGGCCTGTCTGCTGCAGCTCGCGGCCCCCATCGCCCGACTACAGCCCGCGGCTGCTGTCTGTCCGCTGCCGCCCGCGACCATCACTGCTCCACTCCAGCCCGTGGCTGCGGCCTGACTGCTGCAGCCCGCGACCCCCACGACCTGGCTCCGGCCCGTGGCTGCGGCCTGTTTGCCGCCACCTGCAGCAGCTGCTGCCCGTTCCCAGCTTGTGGCTACAGCCTACACCATCCGGTCCCCGGGCAACGCCATACCGCCTCCGCCGGAAGGCACCATGCAGAGGAACTCTTCAGGGGCCTGCTGTGCCCCCACTTCGTCCAGGTGTAAGAATGCCCGAAGTCTCCACCAGATCCTTGTCGGCTGGGCCCGGTGGCTGATACGCTGAAGCATCATCGACCATCGCTCTGCCGGACGTCAGAGAGGATAAGTGACACGTTGTAGTTAACATTCTGGACCCGTAGTCGGCCATACCGAGGCCCTATAGTGACCGGTCTTTGCCGGGTTAGTCGTGCTTGTGTCACCAGTGTATTCTTGTTTTGATCCCTGCTAGTATAAGTGCTGTTAGCTTGTTTGGTTGCTCGAGATATCCCTTATAGGCATCTATATATATACAAAAAAGTTACATCTTAAAGTTCATCCCGTCTCTCGTCTCGTCACTGCATCCCGCGTACCTGCGATTACTACAGTAACATCATACAGTAGGGGATATCTCACTTTGAAATTGTTTGTAGCATCTAGTCAATGTTATACAGGCCTTATAGACAGGCCTCCAAAAATTCTTCTGTTACTAATGTCAAACAGTAGGGGACATCTCACTTTGAAATTGTTTGGAGCATCTAGTCCATGTTATACAGTTCTTTTCGACAAGCCCCCCCAAAAATTATTCTCTTACTAATGTCATACAGTAGGAAACATCTCACTTTGAAATTGTTTGGAGCATATAATCAATGTTACACAGGCCTTATCGACAGGCCCAAAAACATTCTTCTGTAACTAACGTCATACGGTAGGCGACATCTCACATTCAAATTGTTTGAAGCATTTAGTCATTGTTATACAGGCCTCATCGACAGGACAAAAAAATTTTCTGTTACTAAATTCATGGACTTTGAAATTGCTTGGAGCATCTAGTCAATGATATACAGGCCTTATCGACAGGCCCAAACAAATTCTTCTGTTACTAATGTCATACAGTAGGGGACATCTCACTTTGAAATTTTTTGGAGCAGATCTTTGTCATAAAGGTCTCATTGATACTTAAACAATACTTTCTGCTGTGAGTAACGTGATTAATCACACCATATTTCACCTTCTAATTTTGTGCCGCTGAAATTCAGCTGTATGCAGAGGTTGTGCAGAGTAAAAAAATCTATATTTAGTTGCTAATAGTGTGGTCCCAGAACACTATCTGAGCAACATGACAGGGAAAAATACGGAGAAAAAATGAGTTTACCAAATACAATGAAAAATAAGTATTTATTAATACAAAAGTTCATCAATTACATAAATAGTAAAATGTACAATAAAATATATCATATCAATTAGTATGTATGGATACACATGATCCTCAAGACTGATGGCCACAGACTATGAGCAGAGCATAATAGCAGGACAGATCATACATACTGATTGATATGATATATTTTATTGTACATTTTACTGTTTATGCAATTGATGAACTTTTGTATTAATAAATACTTATTTTTCATTGTATATGGTTAACTCATTTTTTCTCTGTATTTTTTGATATGTATCTCTGAGTTTATATACATGAAATTTTCTTGACTTTGTGCTGGTACTTGTTTTGTTATATGACTGGGAAAAGTGAGGCCGTGGAGAAAAGGAGATTAGTCTTGGTGTTCAAGGTGTATGTGGTGTAGGTGTAAATGTTTCGTCCTATCCAAAGACAACTGACAACTTCTGTTGCTGTAAGTTGTAGTTTTTAGTGTGCTGCATTGTTCTTGCATAATTGCAGTCTCTGATATCTTTAGTGAGGCATATGTGCCTGGTGTTACTGATGCTGATGGAGATGTTAGCATTAATTTGTGGAAATGTGAACAGTCCTGCTTGCGTGTCCATCTGCTGGGTTGTGAGTAGTGGAAGACCTGTCGGTCCCTATTATACTATTTCTACTGTGGTAAAATTGATGCCTTTTTGTTAGTGTCTGACACTAATTTTTGTAAATGTGTAGATTTCGCATTGGGTCTCCTTCGTGTGTTGCCTATAGCAGTAGGCCTCCAATACCATCCGTACTCCACTGTCTTTGAGTCAACTACCTGTGTTACTATCCTTACATTTTTCTGACAATAGTAATATGCAAAACTGATATGTGTGCCACCTGGGTGTGGCTGAGCATCACTTTCAATTTTTTGGGGGGTTTCATTTATATAGCGCCAATAATTCAACATTCGCTGTAGACTGGAGTCACACACAACATATAAAAATATGCTCCATTTTTCATGGACCAGAATCGCACAAATGTTTCATGAACAGTGATCCGTATGTCATCCGATTGTCATGCGAGGATGTGATTTTCTCGCATCTAAGCATCTGTGTGACATCTGTATGACATCTGTATGACGAGATTTTCTCGCTGGCTTGCAAAATGGACATATAATGGAGCCTAATGACAGGTTAAACACAAGCGAAAGAATAGGTATATACACATAGAATATATATATATGTGTGTGTGTTTATACACACATATCATTGAGACATATATATATATTTATAGTTCATAGAGTTCTACATAGCATAATAGCCGCTAAATCAATTGCCGGCTTTTGTAAAATTATTACAAAACCCAACATGAAATGACACATTGTTTACATACAGTAAACCATTTCCTTTCATTTAGTTTGTTATATGTCTTTGACTAATAATTAGATTAGGGTATGTGTGTAAAATTTTGGACATGTAGGCGTTAAATTAATGGGTAAATTTGTTGAAAAATATTGCTTGGGCTCCCGTGGTAATTTCTCCGCCAGAGAGGGAAAGCCAGTGAGGGAGGGCAGATAATAATAGCCTAGAGAGGGACCATTGTTTTTGGCCCCCTTGGCTAAAAAAATCTGCCTATTGTCTTTTAGTTTAGTTCTCCATGTTCTGGTGTTAATTTGTTTGGTTCTGCAATCATAGCTGTTTTGTAGTTTAGCTCTCAAAACCCTGTTGTCTATTAGTTTAGTTATCCATCTTATGGTGTGTAGTGGTTTATTTCTCCATCCTCAAGTGCCCTGCAAGCCTTGGGGAATTGCAAGACTTGTGGAGCAGCCCCTTCCCCAGCTGCCCCTACAGACCAGAGTCACTTAGTGCCAAGTCATCTAGCTGTAACTCCCCTGTCCATGCTTGCTCATCCAGGTGTCATTGTTGAAATGCACCATGGAAGACATAGAATTTTTCAGGGAATGGGTGATGTTGTCTGCGACTTGTTGCTGTGGCGCAGGCACATCTTTCTTAGAGAAGTAATGGTGACTGGGCAGCTGGAATTGGAGGGACTGAGATTGCCAACAGCTTTCGGAAACCATCTGTATCCATAAGGCGAAAAGGCTGCATTTCCATGGACAACAGATTGGAGTGCCTTGCAGTAATTACAGAGATCACAGGCCATGAGTCATACAGGAACAAGCACTGTGATCTTAGTAACGAATAGCTCTCACCTGGCCCCTATTGTCCAGACAATGACATGATCGGCTGACGAATCATCTGAGGAGGCGGCAGGCTGTTCACAATAATTAGCTCTCAGAAAAGTAATAGTGAGCGTACAGCTTATCCACTTCCAGATTACAGCACATGGTATATGCATATATCCCGATGTACAATAACTGCTAACTCCACGATAACCTTACACTCCTCTCTGCCAATAATCCTGTTTTAAACCCAATAAATAAATGCAGGCCGATTGGACACCATTCTTCCTTTGAGGTTCAAACCATCAGGGTGTTCCATCCCCTCTCCCTCAGAGTAGCAGTCATATAGCGGCCCCCAGGCTCACCCACCCACATCCTTGACCAATTTTTATGCGTTGCGGCCACACTTCATGTCCTCAGAACTGACATCCCTTATCCTGGGAGACTTCAACAGCTCCACCTCCCCAACTGCATCCCAGCTTCGTTCTCTAGCCAATTTTAGTGGCATCTCACAACTTTCAAACTCTGAGACACACAAAGACGGTAACATCCCTCATGTAGACTTTGTTCAGTTCAGTCCAATCTCCTACCTAGATTACTCACTTCTTACTCTTTGGCCTCCATGAAACTAGGAGTATAACCACAACTTAGACATTTTTAGGGGCTCCCTAAAAACACTTTTGTTTAGGGTGGCATATCACGTTCCCTTATCAAAGTCATGTTTACATAAATAGCTTATTCTCTACTTCTCTGAACATAAATCACCATCAAACTCAATCGTAACCCAAAGGCTCATGCTGCCTTTATCTACCACCCATTTCCTCAAAATCGTTGTACTATCATTGTAAATAAGCACCTGTAAATGGTGACACCCTCACCTCATTGTAGACTATAAGCTCTGAAAAGCAGGGTCATCTTTATTTTTGCTTTAATTGTTTGATTATCTTAAAGGGAACCTGTCAACTGTTTTGGCCACTATAAGATGCGGCCACCACCTTTCAGGGCTTATCTACAGCATTCTACAATGCTAAAAACAAATATCCTGAACTAAAAAGTAAAAAATATACTGCAAATAATGCATAAAGGTAGTAATAATAATAAGGGTATTTAGTAAACATAATTTTGATCAAAATAATGCACAAGCCATCCCGCCACGTCACGGCAACCCTTGTGGGACAGTCCCTACTCTAGTATTAATTTCATTGTGCATTCAGTGCATATATGTTTGTGACCGCCCTTTTTCTGAGCTGGGAATGCCATCCAGTCTGGCCTAAGCTGTTACTAGTGGTTCAGCCGCTCGATCCTTATTCACATTCACGTCACTTGGCAAGTGAAAAGGTTTTAAATACTAGAGTAGGGACTGTCCCACAAGGGTTGCTGTGACGTGGTGGGATGGCTTGTGCATTATTTTGATCAAAATTATGTTTACTAAATACCCTTATTATTATTACTACCTTTATGCATTATTTGCAGTATATTTTTTACTTTTTAGTTCAGGATATTTGTTTTTTGCTTGGTTAATGGTCATGTGTTAATATGCACTTACATTGTGCATACACATTAACTTACTTTCTCAGTTCAGATTTGTTTTTTATTCATTTCATTGTGCATTCAGTGCATATATGGGTGTGACCGCCCTTTTTCTGAGCTGGGAAAGCCATCCAGTCTGGCCTAAGCTGTTACTAGTGGTTCAGCCGCTCGATCCTTATTCACATTCACGTCACTTGGCAAGTGAAAAGGTTTTAAATACTAGAGTAGGGACTGTCCCACAAGGGTTGCCGTGACGTGGCAGGATGGCTTGTGCATTATTTTGATCAAAATTATGTTTACTAAATACCCTTATTATTATTACTACCTTTATGCATTATTTGCAGTATATTTTTTACTTTTTAGTTCAGGATATTAGTTTTTGCTTTTGGTTAATGGTCATGTGTTAATATGCACTTACATTGTGCATACACATTAACTTACTTTCTCAGTTCAGATTTGTTTTTTAGCATTCTATAATGCTGTAGATAAGCCCCCGGTTTGACCTGAAAGATAAGAAAAATACATTTTATTGTTGTCACCAGGGGCCGGTCCGGTGCGGTCCAGTCCGATGGGTGTCACAGGTCCGGGTCCGGCGCCTCCCATCTTCTTGCGATGCCCCCCTGCTTGCTTCCTCTCTCCCAGCATCGCACTTCTGTGCAGGCGTACTTCTCTGCCCTGTATCCGTCTGCTCTTACCTGTCTGTGCCCATCTGCTTGTACCAATCTTCGCTGTTCTGTCCATCAGTAGGTCCAGATCGCACCTGCCAGTGCCTATCTGTCTAACCCCCAGTCCAGCCCACACCTGCCAGTGCTTTTCTGTTCCTCAGCCAGTCCCATCTGCACCTGTGGTTTCAGAGTCCCTACAGTGCTTGCCTGCATTTTTCATCCCTCCTTTGAGCTTTAGAAGCTTACCCACTGAAGGGGGTCAGCTGCCACATTCTGCTGATCAGTCGTGGAGTAGCACCTGGTGCCAGCTCTTTGTACCTCCTTGAGTCGCAGTTTTTGCCTGCTGCCACTTGTCCAAGAAAGGATTTAGTAGGCCACCTAGTTACACCCCTTCTAGACTTTCAGAGGGATGTCCCATTACAGTGTCCATCTGCTGAGTTAGCTGTAGTGGAAGAGGTGTCGATCCCCGCTATGCTAATTCTACTTTATTGCAATTGATGCCACTTTATTAGTGTCTGCTACTAATTTTTGTAAATGTGTAGACTCCTGGTTGGGTCTTATTCATGGGTGTTGCCTGTAGCAGTAGGCCTCCGAAACCATCAGGCCTCCACTTCCTTGGACTCAACTTCCCATGTTGCTATCCTTAAATATTTCTGACAATGGTGGTCTACAAAACTGATACTTTTGCCACCTGAGTGTGGCTCAGCATGAAAGAAGGAGAGGTATTGCATGTGATATCAGGGCTCCCAGCACAGGAGACCTACACCAATCCTTCACCTGCCTCATCTTACTGTGACGTTCAATTGAAATCTGTAACTGCTGTCCCAGACCCTGATAGCTCATGCCATGCTACAATTAGTACTGTGGGTGAATTGAGGCCACTTCCCTGGTGTCTGCCCCTCATTTGATGTGTTTTGGCAGCATTTGGGGCCGTTATAAGGTGTTGCGTTTGTTTTTGCCTCCCATTGAGCTGAATGGCGTTCGGTTATGTTTGGCGAATATTCGACGAATTAATAGGCGAATATTGCAAATTCGGCTATCGTAATCTGAACCAAACATTGAAATATTCGCTCATCTCTAATGATAAGCCAGTATGTATGGCTGGCTTATCATAAGTAGTAATATTCTAGTGGATAAGCTTATAAATATGATCAAAGCTGTTTCTACCAACCAAAAATTTCTGTCCCACTTGGGTATTTTGGTTCAGGAGTTCAAAAAATGGAGTGGAACTGTGAACACTTCTGAGTAATCCACAAAGGAGCATATGTACGCCTTCCTCCTTTGCTCCAAAGACGTAATGATGGGGAATCTAGATTGTGAGCAACAATAGAGGCAATGATGACAAAGTCAGTAAATGGAGAATATGCTACATTGGCAAATCCTATAGCCTTGAATAGCCAGTACATCCATTGCCTTACTATTGGACAATATCAATTCTAGATATTCATATGGCTTCTTGGGTGTAAGCTATCTGGTCAAAATTCTTAGAATAAGTTCACAATAGGCTTTTTTTAATGCGTCTCTTGCAAATTTTCGGCTGCGTTTTACAGTACCAGCTATGTCTATGAGATTTCAGAAATCTCATGCATACACCTTGTTTTTCTGTCATTAGTATTTTGTGCTTTGCATGTTTTTTTGCACACTAGAGCATGCCACTTTTTTATGTTTTTTTTCAGTGTTTTTCAGCATTTTTCACCCATTGACATAAATGGGTGGTGAAAAAATGCTGAAAATCCACAGCAAAAACGCAGGTATCAGGTTTTACAGCATTTTTTGTACTAAAACCAGATTCTGTAGAATAGGACTTTTTTTGCACTAAACTTTATCAGCATGCACGAGAGACAAGTCTAGCATGCCAAAACACAGCCAAAAATGCACAAAAACTCAGCAATAACACAAGAAAAACTAAGCAAAGCCTGTTTTTTTGCAGCTTCTTCCCTGACAAGAGATCAGGCTTTGCTACAGAAAAAAAAAGGTTAAGAAACACCTAGTGTGAACTTACCCATAGTGTCTACCTTAATATTTACATTTTTGGGGGGGTTGTACATGCTCATGTTTTTAGAATGTTATCATTATTTTGTGTTCTGTAACCTGCAGTTAATTTAGCATGTGCTGATTATTACTGTCATGTACAGTATGTTGTTAATTTCCTGGCTAAGTATGTTGTTATATCACTGTGTATGTGAAATATATTGTAAATGGAACCTATGGGAAATGAACAAATTTGGCTTCCTTAGTTAGATCCACATAATGTTCTTTAATAATGAACATCAATTAGAAATAAATATAGTAAAGAACAGTGATATAATGTGTTTTATTGTGTATCTAAGGTTAATGATTTGCGTAAATAATTGTTATGTTACAGTTATTCAAAATGTTATAATCCTTGTAAAGTAAATTAAAACTAATGTTCAAGGGTTAAATATAATTTTCTTCATAATTAATGTGTCATCCTATTACTGACAAAAGGGATCAATAAAACTCACAAATTGAGTTTGTGCTATATAATTCTAATATCTTCATTTGTGGTCAAAAGTTTATATACCATGCAGAATTTTTGCTTTCTTGGCCTTTTTTCAGAGAATATGAATGATAATACCAAAACATTTTCTCCACTCATGGTTAGTGGTTGGATGAAGCTATTTATTGTCAAATTACTTTGTTTTCTTTTTTTGAAATCGTAATGACAACCCAAAATATCAAAATGACCCTGATTAAAAGTTTACATACCCTGGAGAAATTGGCCTGGTAACATGCACAGAAGTTGATACAAATGGATTTGAATGGCTGCTAAAGGTAACTTCCTCACATGTGACCTGTATGCTTGTAATCAGTGTGTGTGCATAAAAGCTGAGTGAGTTTCTATGATCCAGACAGACTCTTGCATCTTTCATCCAGCCACTGATGTTCCTGGATTATGAGTCATGGGGAAAGCAAAAGAATTTTCAGTGGATCTACAGGAAAAGGTAGTTGAAGGGATACAAAAAGATATCCAAGGAAATGATAATGCCACTCAGCAACGTTCAAACTGCGATTAACAAATGAAAAATCAGGGGCTCTGTAAAAACAAAACCAAAGTGAGGTAGACCAACAAAAATTTTGCCCACAACTGCTAAGAAAATTGTTCGGGATGCAAAGAAAAACCCACAAATAACATCAGCTGAAATACTAGACTCTGAAAACTAGCGGTGTGGCTGTTTCAAGATGCACAATAATGAGGCACTTGAAGAAAAATGGACTGCATGGTTCAGTTGCCAGAAGAAAACCGTTACTGCGCAAAAGTCACAAAGTATCTCACCTACAACACGCAAAACAGCACAGAGGCATGCCTCAAAACAACTGAAGCAAGGTAATTTGGAGTGATGAGGCCAAAATTGAACTTTTTGGCTACAACCATAAACGTTACATTTGGAGAGAGGTCAACAAGGCCTATGATGAAAGGAACACCATTCCTACTTTAAAGCACAGAGGTGAGTCGCTGTTATTTTGTGGATGTGTGAGCTACAAAGGCACAGGAAATTTGGCAAAGTTTAAGGAAAGATACATGCATCCTGCTATCAGCAAATACTAGAGGCAAATTTGCAATCATCAGCCCGGAAGCTGCACATGGGACGTACTTGGATGTTCCAACATGACAAAGATCCAAAACACATGGCCAAGTTGACCTGTCATTGGCTACAGTAGAGCAAAGTGAAGTTCTGGAGTGGCCATCTCAGTCTCCTGACCTCAATATCATTGAGCCTCTCTAGAGAGCTCTCAGGTACACAGTTCATGCTAGATAGCCCAGAAATTTACATGAACAGGAGGCTTTTTGCCAAGAAGAGTGGGCAGTTTTACCATCTGAGAAAATAAAGAACTTCATCCATAACTACCACAAAAGACTCAAGGTGTCATTGATGTTAAAGGGGACAATACACGGTATGAAGAAATGGGGTATGTGAACTTTTGATCAGGGTCATTTGGATGTTTTGGGTTGTCATTATGATTTAAAAAGAGAAAACACAGTAGTTTGACAATAAATGACTTCACCCAACCACTAACCATGAGTGGAGAAAGAATTTTGGTGTTATCATTCATATTCATGAAAAAGACCAAGAAAGTAAAAATTCTGCTGAGTATGTAAACTTTTGAACACTACTGTATAAACTGGGTCCTGGCTAACACTCATTGACAGAGATACCTTATGCTGCATGGCTGGAGGTTGTTGGTGGTTGTTGTTAGAGAAGGCATTTGGTCAATTTATCTGTGACTGTTGCTAGATGTTGTGTGTGATGATTTTCTTTCTTCTTCTACATCGGTTTAACGCCTTCTTCCACTCTCCAGTGTTTTCCTCAGTTGTTTATGTGTGTATATTTGTATAATTGGTATTTTTCTTTATCCCTGTTCATATTACCTTGTTAGTCTGGTTGGTGTATTATGGTACTCTACTACTCCACTCTTTCCTGGGTGGAGCAAGGGTACAGATTGAGGGCAGATTCAGGAACTAAGGCAAGGTATGTGGCCCCGGTGTCTTCACCATCAGAAGTAATCCGGGGAACAGGGGAAGCTAGGGCGCCCCTAGTGATAGGGACAGGGAAGGAGCCCCTAATCTCGGGACACCAGACAACAAAGTTGTGACATTGTCAATTTAAACATTTTCTTATACTGCTGTGGCCTTGCAATGGGAGATATAAACATTACAGGATTCTAAATAACATCTGTAATTTACGCAGAAAGGCTGGACTTCCTCATGCAATTTGAAGTAAACAGTTGCCCCTGACATTACTCACGAGAAACATAAAACATATATATTGTAAAAAGAATATATATAAATGGTTAAGTGCACAGACTATGAAATGGTAGACTGACGTTCAAATCCAGGCTCTGCCCTGTGGAAAAATAAACTAAATAAATTATATACCAAGGCTCCTAACATTATAATACCTACCTTAAGTGTCTGTTATAGCAAAGTGGTTAAAGTGCACAACCTCCTGCGTGGGAGACTGGGGTTCGAATCCTGGCTCTGCCCTGTGGGAAATAATATACCAGTAAGTATAATAATCTTTATTTTTATATAGCGCTAACATATTCTGCAGCGCTTTACAGCTTGAACACTGTCCCCGATGGGGCTCACAATCTATATTCCCTATTAGTATGTCTTTGGAGTGTGGGAGGAAACAAGAGTGCCCAGAGGAAACCCACGCAAACACGGGGAGAACATACAAACTCCTTGCAGATGTTGTCCTTGGTGGGATTCAAACCCAGAACTCCAGCACTGCAAGGCTGGATTGCTAACCACTGAGCCACCGTGCTGCCCTATATTAGTATACTACTAACATTATAGTGCCTACCTCAAGAAACATGAGAGTGTCACGAACAAAGAGAGTCATGCTGGCTTGGACAACATCGCCCGGATTAACAATGTCCGCATCAGATGTCGAGGAACCAGGACAATCTGATGATAAATGGGCTACTGGAACAATCCATACATGAACAAGGCACGAGATCCTGGATCTGATGAAATGCTACTATAACAGCAGACCAAATGAGAGTGGATAAATGAAGCATATGAGGAAACTCTGGATGGATACAAGACCTACATGTCCACTGACTGAGAATCAACTAGTCACTCAATGTTTCAATGTCATAAAGATAAAGTTATTATCCCAACTTGAGATGGATCAACTGCACTGCAGATCCACTACACATGAAGACCTGGAAGAACAAAATGTGCAACACCCTGAAAATCCTGAGCCAATCCTGCAACTAGAGAGCTGCTGATCTGAAACAGAAGATCTTAGATAAACTAAATAAAATCAATGCCAGAGATCGACTGTCAAGGCTCTGCAAAGAAACACCTCCAGACCATATTCTAGAAGATGCCAATAGAGCACTTGCATCAATAATAACCACCACCATAACTTAAACTAATAAGCTCATCTATGCTACTGCCTCAGCAATCATGGAAATGCTTGGCTATACAACTAGCAGGAACAACAGAAGTATGTGCCCCCCTTGGAAAAGAAGACTGGAGACAAAGATCAAAGTGACATGAAGGGAAGTCAGCCAACTAAAAGAAATACAGAAGGTGTATTTTCATAGATGTATAGATGCCCATTTCCAACAACCATCATGTTCTTATGGTACTTTGTGTTTGCTAACTGTGTAAGAAAGCTTATGGATGGTTAGAATACCCTTGAAAACCCTTGTGCAAGTATGTTAGCGCAGCTGAAAACAGTTTGGCTGATTAGATACCCATAAACCTGACATTCCTTTGAACTAGTTGAGAATATTCAGCATTACATTTGTTGGTTCCATTAAACTCTCAAAATAGCTAGAAAAAAAGAACTTTCATGTGAAACTCGACAGTCTATTCTTGTTCTTAGAAATGTTGGATAACCAACCAGATATTGTGATAATAGACAAGGATCAGAAGAAAGCAATGATAATAGATGTGACAATGCCAAGTGACAGCAACATCAGAAAGAAGGAATATGAGAACCTGGAGAAATACCAAGGCCTCAAAGGAAACCTGTAGAAGATGTGGAAGGTGAAGGAAACAGTAATTCCAGTGGTAATAGGTAGAGTTGAGTGAAACGGGTCGGTCAAAATCAAAAGTCGCCGACTTTAGCTAAAGTCGGGTTTCGCCGATCGAAACCCGATCATAGCATGAGGTCGGCCATGAGGTCGCCGACCTGAGCGCCAAAGTCGCGTTTCAAATAATGCTTCCAGCACCTTTTCTAAGCCAATGATGGAGGACGCACACTGTGGGCAACGCGATGACATGGGCAGCGGCCACCACCATCTTAGAGAAGGGCATTGAAGTGATTGGCTGGCTTTGTGTGGCGTCACAGTGGCTATAAAAGGCCGTGACCACCGACCGCCATCTTACGTCTGCCGGTCTTAGAATAGGGAGAGGTGCTGCTGCTGATTCTGAATAGGGAGAGCGTTAGGCAGGGAAGAAGAAAAAAAATAGATACTAATGATAGCGCTTTTCACTGCACAGTTAGTGTGCAGTGAAAGGGGAGGATTTTTGTTGTGTGCAGCAGCGCTGGTGGTGATTAGGCTGCCTTTTAAGGCTACCTGATAGCTGCATTGCTGTGTGCACACTGCTATTCAAACTGCTTTTTTCAAAGCACTCCAACTTTTATTATTTTGTTCTGGTCAGTTACCGAGCGTTCATTTTTTCACACACCGTATAGCGGTGTGTACACTCCTCACACACTACCGTGTATCGGCTGGTATCACGGACAAATACAAGCTATCTGTGTGTGACTCTGGAAAAAGAGAGGAGTTTTTCCATTTTTCCAGACCTACACCATATAGAGCTGTCCGCTTTTCAAACAGTTTCATATATCTGCTATTTGATTACGGTCAAAACTATACAGAGACAGCATGAGTCACTCCGTATAAAAATAGACGGAGATTTAAAATTTTCCATACATACACCGTATAGCGGTGTACGCTCCTCACACACTACCATGTACCGCCTTGTATCATGGACAAATAGAAGCTATCTGTGTGTGACTCTGGAAAAAAAGCCAAGGAGTTTTTCCGTTTTCCTGACCTACACCGTATAGAGCTGTCCGCTTTTCAAACAGTTTCATATATCTGATGTTTGATTTCGGTCAAAACTATAGAGAGACAGCGTGTGTCACTCCGTATAAAAATAGACAGGAGATTTAAAATTTTCCATACATACACCGTATAGCGGTGTACGCTCCTCACACACTACCGTGTACCGGCTGGTATCAGGGACAAATACAAGCTATCTGTGTGTGACTCTGGAAAAACAAACAGAGGAGATTTTCCATTTTTCCAGACCTACACCGTATAGAGCTGTCCGGTTTTCAAACAGTTTTGTATATCTGCTGTTTGATTACGGTCAAAACTATACAGAGACAGCGTGTATCACGCCATATAAAATTAGACGGAGATTTACAATTTTCCATACAGACACCGTATAGAGCTGGCCGATTCTCTAACAGTATTGTATATCTGCCGTCCGCATTACGGTCACATCTATACAGAGTCAGCGTGTGTGTGACACTCCGTAAATACATATACGGACCTTTCCATTTCTCCATACACCGTATTGAGCTGTCCAATTCTCAAACAGTATTGTATATCTCCTGTTCGCATTACAGTCACATCTATACAGAGTCAGTGTGTGTGTGACACTCTGTAAATACATATACGGACATTTCCATTTCTCCATACACCGTATTGAGCTGTCCGATTCTCAAACAGTATTGTATATCTGCTGTTCGCATTACAGTTACATCTATACAGAGTCAGCATGTGTATGTGACACTCCATAAATACATATACGGAGATTGTTAGTTACACAAAAAACGTATACAGCTGTACACTTCTGATACAGTACCATATATCTGCTTGTTGGATTACGGTCAAATACATACTGGGAGGGCATCTGTAACTAACAAAATATATACATAGATTTAATTTTTTTAATACACCGTACACAGCTGGACGCTTCTCTTACAGTACCATCTCTCTGCTGGTATTTTTGGTACATTTTCCCAAACATGAGGAAGTATGGTTGAAGAGGCCGCGGACGTGGGCAGGAGGGTGCGGCTGGTACTGATGGTGGTGGTGCATCGGCTGGTTCTGGCAAAAGCACAATAGCAGCTAAGGCAGGAGGTGTTGAGCCTGCGTCATCATCTGGCCCAAGAAGGCCTGTAAGGTTCCCTTTTCTTGGAGTAGGAAAACCGCTTTTAAAGCCGGAGCATCGGGAACAGGTTTTGGCGTACATTGCCGAAACAGCCACCAGCTCTATTGCCTCCTCTTCTGAACGTTTGAAACCTGCAAGCACGGAGTCGTCAGTGCAGGGTTCTGGTCAGGAAAAACACCTTTCCTTGTGTCCATCACCCCCACCAAAAGTTAAGAATGCAGCAGCCCACACTTCAGATTACTCTATGGAGCTCTTTTCACATACCATGCCTGGGTTATCCAGTCAAATCCTGAATTCCCCAGTCCAAGATGAATCTGACATGGAGTGCACTGATGCACAGTCACTGCTAGATGATTCTGCTGCTACATTGACCCAGAGCACTACATTGCCCTCGCAGTCTATTGAGCCAGAATCTGACCCTGATGAAACTCAGGTGCCCCTTCCCGCATACTATACCACCTTACACGGTGACACAGAGGAGCGTAAAGAGGAAGGTGCAGATGACTTTGAAGAGGAGGTGATGGATGACCCAGTTCTTGACCCGGATTGGCATCCGCATCCATTGGGGGAGGAGGGTGGCTCTGGCAATAGTTCAGATAAGGAGAAGGATCCGCAGCAGGCATTGACATCACAGCAGTGGTTATCTGGCAGGCCTGTAGCTGTCCAAAAACGTAGACCAAAAACTAAAAGAGTTGCAGGACAGCTTGGTCAGACGGTCAACTTAGCACAGCGTGCAAGGCCAGAAAATATATACCATAGTAGGAAGAGTGCAGTGTGGCACTTCTTTGTCCAAAATAATACTGATGAGGCAAAGGTTACCTGTCAGAAGTGCAGACGACCTTTAGCCGAGATAAACAACTCAGAAATTTGAATACCAGTTGCATGCTTAGACATTTAATCAACATGCACTTGCAAGCGTGGACGGACTACAAAACCTCAGGTAGCACATGTGCACCTGCTCCGACTGAAGGTAGCCAGCAATGCTCCATCGCTTCCCCCACTGTAAGACCACAGCCACCGTTAAGCACACCACCAGCACTAAATGTTGAGGTGTCGTCGCAAGGCCAAAGCACTCAGGGAATCTCAATGGTTTTGCAACACAACACTGAATCTAGGCCATCACCACCAATAACATCACCAACCCCCTCTCACTCCATCCAGTCCACCGCTACTTCCCCCATATGCAGCTCTCCAGTCCAGCTCACCCTACCAGACACTCTGAGTAGGACAAGAAAGTATTCATCCTCTCATCCGCGTACACTGTGTTTGAACGCCTACATTGCCAAACTAATCTCATTAGAGATGATGCCCTACCGTTTGGTTGAAAGCAAAGCTTTCTGTGAGCTCATGGCCTACGCAGTCCCACGCTATGACCTACCCAGTCGGCACTTCTTTTCTCGAAAAGCCATCCCAGCCCTCCACCTGCATGTGAAAGACCGCATTGTCCATGCACTCAAGCAATCAGTGAGTGGAAAGATGCACCTCACAACAGATGCATGGTCCAGTAGGCATGGCCAGGGCCGTTACGTGCACTGGGTTAATGTGATGGATGCAGGCTCCACGGGGACAGCGGCGGTGGAACAGTGCTGCCTAGCCCACGGTATAGGAAACAGTTGGCTGTAGGCTTTCGACCCTCCTCCTTCTCCATCAGCGAAAACTCGTCCACAGAGCACAGTCGCATGAGCACTCCATCCACAGCTGGCAGTGTTGCACATGAGGTGTCCCACTATCGAACAGCTACTGGTAAGCATCAGCAGGCTGTGTTAAAGATGATGTCTTTGAGTGACAACAGACACAAACGCGGAGGTACTGACCAACAACTTGCAGCGACAAACTGAGTCATTGCTGGGCAGTCTACATCTTGAGCCAGGCAAGGTAGTCAGTGATAACGGCCGGAATTTTGTGGCAGCCATAGCCCTTGCAAAACTCACACACATACCTTGCCTGGCTCACACTTTGAACCTGGTGGTGCAGTGCTTCCTTAATAATTATCCGGAGTTAACATCCCTGCACATCCGTCACTCGCCCGTACACTCCAGTCGTATGCAGAAGCTGCAGTGATTGCTCCACCTCCCCAAGCACCGCATAATCATAGACATTGCAACAAGGTGGAACTCCACCTTGCACATGGTTGAGAGGCTGTGCGAACAGAGGCAGGGTGTAATGCATTTGTGGGAGGATACACGGGCAGGCAGTTTGAGGGAAGACATGGAATTGTCGGGTGTGCAGTGGTCAAAGCTGAAAGACCTCTGTAAAGTCCTTCAGTGTTTTGAGGAATGCACACGGCTGGTAAGTGCAGACGACGCCATCATAAGCATGAGCATCCCACTTATATGTCTGGTCATGCAAAGTTTGACGCACATTAAGGATCTGGCGTCTGCAGCGGAGGAGGAACAGGAGGAGGAGGGAAGCCTTGCTGACAGTCAGCCATTGTCTGGTCAGGGAACTGTCCTGGATGAGGTAGAGGAAGAAGAGGAGGAGGATGAGGGGGATGATTATTTTGCGCAGGAGGATGCCTCTCAGGGGGCAAGAGAAAATGTTGGAGTTCCAAGGTCAGGTACAGGGTTTGTGCGTGACTGTAGGGATGTGGATTTGCCAGAATGTGCTCCTCCACCCAGCAGTGGCAGTGCATTATTGACACCTGGAACATTGGCCCACATGTGCGATTATGCCTTGCGGATCCTAAAAAGGGACCTGTTGTGAATTCACTTTCTGACCTACCTTTGGTTACTAGTGATCTTTCTGGGCTCCCTCTGGTGGTTACAGGAGGTAATGGAGCTGATCTAATTAACAGAGGTCTGCCACCTGATAATGAGGAGGATGATTGGACATCTGGAGTTTCTGATTGGATTTAAGACAGCCGACTCCCTCTATCCCTGCTGGTGATTTTTTCCTGCCTCCTGAGGTCTTAGTTTCCAGCTCAGTCCCTGCATGCTCAAGCTAAGTGCTCTTTTGCTATTGTTCACATTTGATTTGTTTTTATCTATTTCAGTTTTGTGTGGTCAGCCAGCCCTGGCTGGGGCTGTGCTGAATTTCCATCCTCATGTTACTGTTTGTGCCAGTTTGTTTTTGTCCCTTATTAGATTGGCCTCTCTTTGCTCTGTTTTCAGAATATACCAGAGTGCTGATATAGTGGGAGAAGTCTAGCGACTTCAGTGTTTTTTCTATCAGACGTGTTGGGCATTTTTTGCAGGGTTTTTTGCGTGATTGCAGACAGTGTTTTTCCTTTCCTGTCTAGTTAGTTTGGGCCCCATCATTTGCTCAGCCTATTTTCCTACCTGTGTTTGTGTTTTCATCTTGTCACTGACAATATATGTTTGGAGGCTATCTATTCCTTTGGGGTCTGCTCTGGGGCAGTTTAGATTTCCCCTTTCTTGTTTTAGGCTTATTTAGTTCTCCGGCTGTGTTGAGGCATCTAGAATCATCGTAGTTGCGCTCCACGGCTACTGCTAGTTGTGTGGATAGGATCAGGGGTCTGCAATCCTCTTAGTTACTAACCTCTCTGGTTTTCTGTGGCTTAGCTTGGTCTTGCTTTCCTCCTCAGTGACCCAATCATAACAGGGACCCCCGCATTGCCAAAATGATGAAGGATGACGACTACTGGCTGGCCAGCATCCTCGATCCATGCTATAAAGGCAATTTACACAACATCATGCCACAGGAGAACCTAGAGATAATATTGGCTAACAAGCAAGCAACTCTGGTAAACCGTTTGTTTGAGGCTTTCCCAGCACACAGCAGTGGTGCTGGTTCTCCCATGAGCCGTAGTGGGAACAATGGAAGAGGTGTTCATGGTGCACACAGCCGAAGTGACGTTGGAGACAGGGGTTTCATGACCATGTTGTGGACTGATTTCTCAAGTACCGCTCACACGACTGCTAATACTGCATCTATTAAAAGTGACAGGAGACAGCAGTTGTCATCTATGGTTACAAACTACTTCTCCTCCCATATCGATGTTCTTCCTCACAGGTCATTCCCCTTTGACTATTGGGCCTCTAAACTGGACAACTGGCCTGAATTGGCACAATATGCCTTACAGGAGCTCACTTGCCCTGCTGCTAGTGTGTTATCTGAGTCTTCAGTGCTGCTGGATCAATCCTGACAGAAAAAAGGACCCGTCTGTCGATCCAAAATGTTGATGATCTAACCTTCATTAAAATGAACCATGCATGGGTTTCAAAGGATTTTGTCCCACCTTCCCCTGATGACGCATAGGTTGCCAGAAAACTGCCTCGCTTTTGTCCTCCTCTTCCTCGGACTTGCCCAATTCCGCCATTTGCAGCTGCTTAATGTCCAGCCTACACATCAACATATGCCATTTTTTAAACCTCCCTAACTGTGCTGCCCACCCCCCCAAGGGCTGGGGTCAACACCTGGCGCACACGGGCAAGTGCCGTTGCTCTGAACAGGTGGATGGGCCCACTGATGGCCTATGGCACTGGCACAGGGCCCCTCATAGTACAATACAGTGTCTCTGATGATGGGGGGCCCACTCACCATCAGACACACCAATGTACTATGAGGGGTCCTGTGCCAGTACCGTCGCCCATGAGTGTGCTCCCCCTGCTTGGTCAGGGCCACAGCACTTGCAAGTTGCAATACTTACCTCTCCCTGCTCCACTGCTTTGTAGTCTGGGCAGTTAAATCCTTCACAGGGACGGCCACTAGAAATTTGGTGTATTGATCGATGATGGTTAAGATGTAGCTATGGCCTGTCCTGCTGGCCTCTACCTTCAGATGATCAATGGCTACCATTTGTAATGGACGTCAACTTACAAGCGGATGTAGTGGTGCTTTATGATCACCTTTCACAGTTGTGATAGTCACAGACATGTGACATTCCTGCCACCATTTTTCAATATCTCCTCTCATGCCAATCCAATAGAATCGCCTACGGCCTGTGGCTTCTGTCTTTTGCACTCCAAAATGACCAGGCACATCATGATAGGCAGTGAGGACCATGTCTACATCTCTCCCTGTGATCACTATTTGATGGAGACGAGTAACGGTGATGTGATCCACGCTACTGCGATAAAGCAATCCTTTCTTCACAAAGAACCATTTTCGCTGTCTCCACAGACACAGTAATTGAGGGTCTGCATCGCCTCTGCAACTTCTACTGGGAGGTTTTCCCACGATGAGTAATTCCCAAATTTCTGCTAACACTCGACTTTCCGTCTGTACTTGTAATCCATGTAGTTTCCAGTAGCGGAGAGTCTGGACGGGCTTACTGAGATTGAAATATAAACGAAGATTTAAAAGTACCACAACACTGTATACTGGTGTACGCTTCGAATTCCTTTCCCTTTTTCTACTTTTTAAATTTTGATGTAATACATACTGAGCCTGTGAGTGTCTGTGTCTGACTCCGGAAGTATAGATGGAAATTTACAATTACCCCTAGACTGGATACACCTGGTATGTGCTGATACAGTACCTTTGTTCTAAATTTTTTATTACGGTATCATCCATAGTGAGTGAGCGTGTGTGGTTTATGCCTTCTATATATACGGTGAATCAGAGATGCCAATTTTTACCCTATACTCGATACAGCTTGTATCTTGTTATACAGTACCTTTGTTCGACATTTAGTATTACGGTCAAATCCATACTGAGTAAGCATCTGAGCGTGACTATGGGACTATGTATACGGAGATTTCAATTGTACCCTATAATATATATACTTGCTATCTTGTTATCTAGTACCTTTTTTGCAACATTTTTTATTATGGTCAAACCCAGACTGATTGAGCATCTGAGGGTGACTCCGGAAATATATACCGAGATTTCAAATTTGGCCAACACTGTATACAGCTGTACGCTTCTGATACAGTAACCTTTTTTGCTATTTAGATTCTGGTGTAATCCATAGTGAGCCTGTGAACATCTGTCTGTTACTCTGGAAATATATTTGGAAATTTAAGATGACCCCAACACTGTATACAGCTGTACGCTTGTGTTACATTACCCATTTACAGCTTTTCATATTCTTGTGTAATCCATACTGGGCCTGAGAGCGTTTGTGTCTGCCTCCTGAAAAATATACGGAGATTCAGAAAGTTTACACTATGCTATATATACCTTGTATCTGGTGATACAACTTTTTATTTTATTGTGTAATCCATACTGAGCCTGTGAGCATCTGTGTATGACTCATGAAATATATACAGAGATTTACTGTTATCCCTAGACTGTATAGAGCTGTACGCTTCTGATACAGTACCATATATCTGCTGGTATTTTGGGTCCATTTTCCAAAACATGAGGAAGTATGGTGGAAGAAGATGTGGACGTGGGCATGGGGGGGCCACCTGGTACTGATGGTGGTGGTGGTGCATCTGCTGGTAGTGCCAAAAACACAATATCAGCTAAGGCAGGAGGTGTTGAGCCTGAGTCATGGTGTAGTTCCGGAAGGCCTGTAAGGCTCCCTTTTCTGGGAGTAGGTAGACTGCTTTTAAAGCCGGAGTATCAGGAACTGTTTTTGGCTTACATTGCTGAAACAGCCTCCAGCTCTATCGCCTCCTCTTCTGAAGTTTCAAAAATGCAAGCACTGAGTCATCCGTGTAGGCTTCTGGTCAGGAGCAACCCCTTTCCTTGTGTCCTTCACCCACACCAAAAGTGAAGGATGCGGCAGCACACACTTCAGATTACTCCATGGAGCTGTTTCCACATACCATGCCTGGGTTCATTAAAAATGGGGCCCATCATATACTGGAGCATTCCAAATGGGGGACATCAGACACTGGAGCAGCATTGACAGGGCCCATTATACACTGGAGCATTAGAAATGGAGCCCATTATATATGGAGCATTATTAGGGCCCATCATACACTGGAGCATCATCCATGTGGCCCATCATATACTGGAGCATTCCAAATGGGTGACATCAGACACTGGAGCAGCAATTACAGGGCCCATTATACACTGGAGCATTAGAAATGGAGTCCATTATATATGGAGCATTATTAGGGCCTATCATACACTGGAGCATCATCCATGAGGCCCATCATATACTGGAGCATTCCAAATGGGGGACATCAGACACTGGAGCAGCATTTATGGGGCCCATTATACACTGGAGCATTAGAAATGGAGCCCATTATATATGGAGGATTATTTGGGCCCATAACACACTGGAGCATCATCCATGGGGCCCATCATATACTGGAGCATTCTAAATGGGGCAGATCAGACACTGGAGCAGCATCTATGGGGCACATTATAAACGGGAGCATTAGAAATGGGGCCCATTATTTATGGAGCATTATTTGGGCCCATAACACACTGGAGCATCGTCAATGGGGACCATCATATATTCTAGCATTATATGGAGCTCATCATATACTGTATGGAACATTATATAATGTGACCAATTACTCTGTATGGAGAAATATATGGGGCTCATGATTCTGTATGGTGCACAATGTGGTGGCCATACTGTATGGAGTAATATACTGTCCGTTTTTTGAGCTATTGTACAATTTACAATAGATCAGTCATGTAAGCAGTGAAGTATTTGTGATTGTACTATACCTATATTTCTGTGCCGTATCGGAGCATCATGAGTAGTGTTGAGCATTCCGATACCGCAAGTATCGGGTATCGGCCGATATTCGCTGTATCGGAATTCCGATACTTAGTTCCGATACTTTTTTCATATCGAATACCGGAATCGGAAGTTCCCATAATGCTAGGAGCCTGCTCGATTTGATTCAGCCAATGGGGATCCTCAGAAGTGTGGGCACATCCTGTTAGGCATGTAGGCATGTTAACTACTGGCATGGCTGTGATTGGCTGCTGAAATGATGTCATGATGCACTATAAAAACCGCTGCAGCCACCATTTCTGGTCACTCTGCTGTGAATTCAGTTTGGGATAGGCTGCTGTTGAAGACTGTGAGGGACAGTTAGAAATAGCGATCATCCAAAATATCTATTGCTCTACCCAGGCTACATAATCCACCACTGTAGCATTTTTGTAGCCCAGCAGCACTGTTTTAATAGCTGTCTGCAAGGGCTGTGTGAGTGCGACCCACGCTGTGTAGTGTGTCCTGCAGGCACGTCTGCTTGTAGGCCGCCCAGTGTGTGTCTCTGCCTCATACACATTTTTCTCTTATTGCTGCTTTTTTTTCTCCTGTATAGTGTGCTTCCATACGTATCCATATACGTTGGTTGCAAACACTAAAGGAGTGGACAGCGGAGCCTTTCAGCAGCCTTTCAGTGCTATAGCTAGAGTTGAGCGATACCGTCCGATACTTCAAAGTATCGTATCGGATGGTATCGGCCGATCTTTAAAAAAAGTATCGGTATCGCCGATTCCGATACCGGAAGTCCCATTCAAGTCTATGGGACTTCCGGTATCGGAATAAGAAAAACCCTTTCCTGCCCTTGTACAGCCTCTCTGGGGTCTGTACGGGCCTTTCGGGGGGCTGTGCCGGCCTGCCAGGGGGTCTGTGCAGGCTCCGGTGGTCTGTGCCGGCCTGCCGGTGGTCTGTGCAGGCTCCGGGGGGCTGTGCCGGCCTGCCGGGGGGCTGTGCCGGCCTGCCGGGGGGCTGTGCAGGCTCCGGGGGGCTGTGCCGGCCTGCCGGGGGGCTGTGCCGGCCTGCCGGGGGGCTGTGCAGGCTCCGGGGGGCTGTGCCGGCCTGCCGGGGGGCTGTGCCGGCCTGCCGGTGGTCTGTGCAGGCTCCGGGGGTCTGTGCAGGCATCGTCCGATGGGACTACAAGTCCCATCGGGCGATGCCTGCTACCATGACAGTGATTGACACATTAGCCAATGATGGGACAGTAGTAGTCCCATCATCCGGCTAATGTGTTAAATGTAAAAAAAAAAAAAAAAAAAAAAATTACATGCTACATACATACAACATGCATACTACATACATGCTACATTCATACTACATACTACATACATGCTACATTCATACTACATAAATACTACATGCAACATACATACTACATATATACTACATGCATGCTACATACATACTGCATGCTACATACATACCACATATATACTACATACATACTACATGCATGCTACATGCTACATACATAACACATATATACTACATGCATGCTACATACATACTACATGCTACATACTACATATATACTACATGCATGCTACATACTACATGCTACATACATACTACATGCATGCTACATACATACTACATACATACTACATATATACTACATGCATGCTACATACATACTACATGCTACATACTACATGCATGCTACATACATACTACATGCTACATACTACATATATACTACATGCATGCTACATACATACTACATACATACTACATATATACTACATGCATGCTACATACTACATGCTACATACATACTACATATATACTACATTCATACTACATACTACATATATACTACATACATACTACATACATACTACATACATACTACATGCATGCTACATACATACTACATGCATGCTACATACATACCACATACATACTACATGCTACATACATACCACATATATACTACATACATACAATACATTCATACAATACATACATAGACATACAGTACATATAACATAGAGTAACATACTTACCAATACTTGTCACATTGTTCCCCGAAGCCATTGTCTATTCCGGGATAAATATTAACATAACAAACCACAAAAATACTCACCCACGATCCGAAGCAGTCCACGAGTGTGTCCCACGACGATCTTGGGTAGAGAACTGCAGCATCAGATGATGCTGCCGTTCTCTACGGGCTGCAGGAATCCAATGACGGAAGGTAGGTATCCTTCCGCACTGTATTCCTCCGCCACTTAAAAAAAAAAAAGTCCCTAGTCTCACTTTATGCCATTGCTGTGTGGGAAATTCCCACACAGCAATGGCATAAAGTGAGACTAGGGACTTTTTTTTTTTAAGTGGCGGAGGAATACAGTGCGGAAGGATACCTACCTTCCGTCATTGGATTCCTACAGCCCGTAGAGAACGGCAGCATCATCTGATGCTGCAGTTCTCTACCCAAGATCGTCGTGGGACACACTCGTGGACTGCTTCGGATCGTGGGTGAGTATTTTTGTGGTTTGTTATGTTAATATTTATCCCGGAATAGACAATGGCTTCGGGGAACAATGTGACAAGTATTGGTAAGTATGTTACTCTATGTTATATGTACTGTATGTCTATGTATGTATTGTATGAATGTATTGTATGTATGTAGTATATATGTGGTATGTATGTAGCATGTAGTATGTATGTGGTATGTATGTAGCATGCATGTAGTATGTATGTAGCATGCATGTAGCATGCATGTAGCATGCATGTAGTATGTATGTAGTATGTATGTAGTATGTATGTAGCATGTATGTAGCATGCAGTATGTATGTAGTATATATGTAGTATGTATGTAGTATATATGTAGTATGTAGTATGTATGTAGCATGCATGTAGTATATATGTAGTATGTATGTAGCATGCATGTAGTATGTATGTAGCATGTAGTATATATGTAGCATGCAGCATGTATGTAGTATGTATGTAGTATATATGTAGTATGCATGTAGTATGTATGTAGTATGTATGTAGCATGCAGTATGTATGTAGCATGTATGTAGTATGTATGTAGTATATATGTAGTATGTATGTAGCATGCATGTAGTATGTATGTAGTATGTATGTAGCATGCAGTATGTAGCATGTATGTAGTATGTATGTAGTATGTATGTATGTAGTATGTATGTAGCATGCAGTATGTATGTAGCATGTATGTAGTATGTATGTAGTATATATGTAGTATGTATGTAGTATGTATGTAGTATGTATGTAGTATGTATGTAGCATGCAGTATGTATGTAGCATGTATGTAGTATGTATGTAGTATATATGTAGCATGCATGTAGTATGTATGTAGCATGCATGTAGTATTTTTTTTTTTTTTTTTAACATTTAACACATTAGCCGGATGATGGGACTACTACTGTCCCATCATTGGCTAATGTGTCAATCACTGTCATGGTAGCAGGCATCGCCCGATGGGACTTGTAGTCCCATCGGACGATGCTTGCACAGACCCCCGGACATCAGCACAGCCCCCCGGCAGGCCGGCACAGCCCCCCGGCAGGCCGGTACAGACCCCCACAGGGTGCACAGACCACCGGCAGGCCGGCACAGCCCCCCGGCAGGCCGGTACAGACCCCGGGCAGTCCACACAGCCCCCCGGCAGGCCGGCACAGCCCCCCGGCAGGCCGGCAGAGACCCCCGGAAGGCCCGAAATGACGGCGCATCATGATGCGCACACACCGCGCATCATGATGACGTCAGGCCGTCAATCAACTGAACTTCCGATTCCGATGCCGAATTCCGATATTGAAAAAATATCGGAAGTCGGTATCGGAATTCCGATACAGCAAGTATCGGCCGATACCCGATACTTGCGGTATCGGAATGCTCAACACTAGCTATAGCCCATTTCTCTGCACTGTTTTTGGCTGTCTGATAGGTCTCTCTGTGTGTGAGTGCAGCTCACGTTGCAGTGTGTTCTACAGCCACCGCTAGCTGTAGTCCGCTCAGCATGCGTCACTGCCTCATACATAGTCCTTTTTTTGCAGCTAATTTAGCCAGATTTTTGCTCCTATATTAGTGTGCTTCCAACCGCATCCATTGTCATTGGTTGGTTGCAAACACTATATAGGATTAGATAGAGGAGCCTTTTTGCTGGCTTGTGCCCTTCAGGGCCAGCCAGGCTAGTATCACCCTATTTTTTGAAGCCTCATCAATTGCATTGTAGGTTAGCTTCCTGCATTGTAATCGCTCCAAAAAGTTTGTGATACTATAGCTTTCAAACTTTGGTCACATCCTTTTCTTTCCCCCCCCCAAAAAAAAGGAAATAAAGTTCACCAAACACTCCACTTTACAGTTGTCTAGGCCACATTAGATCATATTAAAGTGTAGTACACACACTCTTAGCCAAATTAGTGTTTCTTATACTGGTTAGCAGGTGTTCAGGAATAAGAACACTAAGCCACCCCTTTTTACTTTTCTGCCTTTCTTTATCAGTCTACCAAGATGAAGAAGGCAGGGAGTAAGGCACGTGGTCGTGGCCGTGGAGTTTCAGCAGGGAGAGGATGGGGGGATTCAGCAGGGAGAGGACGTGGGGATTAGGTGTCTGCTGCGGCCACCAGTGACCCGGCATCCCCCACTTTTGCCAGGCAACAGTCCTTCATGCGCAGCTTTGTAGGACCTCGCCGTACCCCACTGCTGCGTGACGAACAAATTGAAGACGTTGTCAGATGGATGGCAGCTAACGCATCCACTTCAATGACTTCCGCATCCTCCCAAGGCCAGAGCACTGAAGAGCAACCATCTGTCTCTTCACCACCTGCCAAATTGCCCATGCAGTCTGAGAGCCCTGGACAGGAGCCATCTCAATCTTTACTCCTGTTCTCAGAATCTGTTGGCTTGGAAAGAGGTGGCCAGCCAAGCAGCATTCTAGAGCGTGAAGAAGAGGGAGTATGCAGTGATGCGCAACTGCTTTGTCCCTCTGAATCTGAAGAGGCGGGTGGGCCAGTGCCTATTGTCAGCACACCTCAGTGCTCATCTGATGATGATGAGACTCAGTTGCCAATTTCTGGTGCGTACGGTGCTGGCGAGACAACCCAGGACCAGCCGGTGCTTGAAGAGGGGAGTGGAGATGATGAGGTCCTTGACCCATCATGGCGTCAGCCACAGGAAGGTGGTGGGAGCAGCTCTGAGGAAGAGATTCCCCAAACGGCCAAAAGAGGAGGGAGAGGGCGGGGGCAGACTTGGTTGCCTGTAGCCTCCACTTTGGCACCCGTGAGGAGCAATCCTCTTCCAAAACACAAAACGGGCGCTCCCAGGACTTGCAGTGAGTGGTCTTTTTTTGACACAGTTGCAGATGACATTTGCTTTGTCAAATGCAAGCTGTGTCATCAGAAAGTGAAACGAGGGAAAAATGTGAGCAACCTCAATACCACAAATATGTGGAAACATGTGCGTACCAAGCACGAGGTGGAGTTACACAGACACACTGAAGATGTAGGCCAACCTTCAGCAGCACCTACCACCTCTTCAGCTCGTGTTGGGGCCTCTTCCTCCAGCTCACACACAGCTGGTTCGGCGTCCTCACTGGAACGCCATGGAAGAACCACTGCCACTGTTGTCCAGAGACCCAGTGAAATTCCACCCACTGAACCACGTTCACAGTCATCATCACACTCCTAGGCCACTCACCAGCAATCGGTAGCACAGGCATGGGAGAAAAAGCGGCCATACTCGGCAAACCATCCCCGAGCACTGGCTCTGAATGCCGGCATTGCCAAACTACTGGCCCTTGAGATGCTGTCATTCAGGCTGGTGGAGACTGACACCTTCCGGAACTTTATGTCATTGGCAGTTCCACAATACAATGTGCCCAGCCGCTTTTATTTCAGCAGGCAAGCTGTCCCTGCCCTGCAAAAGCATGTGGAGGGAAAAATTAAAAATGCGCTACTAAATGCCGTCAGTAGCAAGGTCCACCTGACCACCGATGCGTGGACCAGTAGCCATGGACAGGGACGATACCTTTCCCTCACTGCCCATTGGGTCAATGTTGTGGAGCCGGGTACAGATCTGGAGAGTGGCTCTGTACGTATTCTGCCAACTCCAAGGATTGCAGGAATGCAGTCTGTACATATTGAGTCCTCCTCCTACTCTAGTTCCTCGGAATCAGCACTGCGTGAGCCTGTTAGGCCAGATATGAGCATAGGTGTGGCCAAACGTCAACAGGCCGTCCTTAAATTAATTTCTTTGGGGAATCGGAGCCACACAGCACAGGAGCTCTGGAATGCCATCAAGCAGGAGAGCGATGTGTGGTTTGTGCCAGCGAATCTCCAGCCAGGTTTGGTAGTGAGTGACAATGGCCAAAATCTAGTGGCAGCTCTGAGCCTAGGCAACCTCACTCACATACCATGTCTGGCACACATGCTCAATTTGGTCGTGCAGAGCATTCTGAGGGACTATCCGGATCTTGATGCACTGCTGCACAAGGTTCGCCTAGAGTGTGCTCACTTGCGGCGTTCCAGCATGGCAAGATCGCGCATTGCATCTCTGCAACGCCGATTCCGCCTGCCAGAACATCGCATCATATGTGACCTCCCCACCAGGTGGAATTCAACGTTACATATGTTCCAGCGGTTGTGTGAGCAGCAGGCAGCAGTAATGGAGTACCAGCTGCATCAGGCGCAAACAAGTCGCACTGTGTGCCGGACACACTTCACCACCACTGAGTGGGCCACTATGAGGGACATCTGCCAAGTTTTGCATGCCTTCGATGACTCCACGCGGATGGCCAGTGCAGATGATGCACTAATCAGCATGACTGTCCCCCTCTTCTGTCTGCTTCAAAAAACCTTACAAGCACTAAGTGAGGAGGTTTTTGAAGAGGTCGAGGATGAGCAGTCAGAAATGCCATCTGCTTCTGGCAAGTCTGCGCAACGTGCTTCCACACAAAGGCCCAGGCAGGGGACACTTAGTGAGGAGGATGACGAGGAGTCAATGGAGGAGGAGGAACACATCTCTCCAGAGGAGGGAGGTACTCAAGGCTCTAGTAGTCAGTGTGTACAGCGAGGGTGGGGTGATGCTGAGCAGGCAGAGATGCTGCCTCAAGCTGGGGACAGCGTTTCCGGTCCAGTTGGCAGTCTGCAGCACATGGTTGATTTCATGCTGCAGTGCTTGTTAAATGACCGCCGCATCGCCAACATTCTCCACGCGGCTGATTATTGGGTGTACACCCTCCTAGATCCTCGCTACCAGGACAACTTACAAAGCCTCATACCACAGTTGAACCGGGAGCGAACAATGCGGGAGTACCAAGAAACACTTGTGCAGGCCATCATGTTCTCCATTCCCCCCGCAAGTGTTGCTGGTAGTGCTTTTCAAAGCAGCCATGTGGGTAGAGGCAGTGGAGGAAGCTCTGCACAAAGAGGTAGCAGAGGCAGTGCCGCAGGACAAGGCAAGGCCAGTATGGCCCAAATGTGGAAAAGTTTTGTGGGACCCCCAGAAATGGCTACACCATCACAGACGGCTCCAGTCAGCAGGAGGCAACGTTTCCGTCAGATGGTGACAGACTACTTGTCTTGCCCTGTTAGTGTTCTCCCAGACAGCTCTTCCCCGTTCAAGTATTGGGTCTCTAAGCTGGATACATGGCCAGAGCTTAGCCAGTATGCATTGGAGGTGCTGGCTTGCCCTGCTGACAGTGTATTATCGGAACGTGTCTTTAGTGCTGCAGGTGGTGTGGTAACAGACTGTCGCACACGACTATCCGCCGATAATGTTGACGGCTTACTTTTCTGAAAATGAACAAGGCCTGGATCTCACCTGAATTTGCCAGTCCTCTTCCAGAATAAATAATTGGCTGGTAACAGGATCCAGGTTTCCTGTTGTGTTCATGTTTCTATGACCTGAACTTTATTTCCTGGGCTACAGCAACGCCCGTTGTTGCTCAGAAGTGCTGTCCACACAGACAAAACACTCGCTCATGTGTAAGTGGGGTTCGGTAACGTCAGCTGATCCCCTGCTGTGTGTATGGCAAAGTGTCCTGCTCCCTCCACAGTCAAACAACCTCAGACTTACACCTGGCTCCAAGTAGGCCTCAGCCTACTACCTGATTTTCCCTGGGCTCCGACACCGCCAGTTGGTGCTCAGAAGTGCTGTCTGCACAGACAAAACACTCGCTCATGTGTAAGTGGGGTTTGGTAACGTCAGCTGATCCCCTGCTGTGTGTACGGCAAACTCTCCTGCTGCCTCCAAATTCAAACAACGTCTTATCTTAAACTGCCTCCAAGTAGGCCTCAGCCTAGAAAATGACTATCCCTGGGCTCCAACATCGTCAGTTGTTGTTTGGAAGTGCTGTCCACACAGAAAAAAACACTCGTTCATGTGAAAGTGGGGTTTGGTAACATCAGCTGATCCCCTGCTGTGTGGAGGGCAAAGTGTCCTGCTCTCTCCAAAGTCAAAATACCTCAGGTTTACACCTGGCTCCTAGAAGGCCTCGGCCTGCACCCTGATTGTCCCTGGGCTCCAACAACGCTAGTTGGTGCCCTGAAGTGCTGTGCACACAGAAAAACACACTTGTTGATGTGAAAGTGGGGGTCAGTAACGTCAGCTGATCCCCTGCTGTGTGGAGGGCAAAGTGTCCTGCTCTCTCCAAAGTCAAAATACCTCAGCTTTACACCTGGCTCCTAGTAGGCCTCGGCCTGCACCCTGATTGTCCCTGGGCTCCAACAACGCTAGTTGGTGCTCGGAAGTGCTGTCCACACAGAAAAACACACTTTTTCATGTGAAAGTGGGGGTCAGTAACGTCAGCTGATCCCCTGCTGTGTGGAGGGCAAAGTGCTGCTGCCTCCAAATTGTAACTACTTCAGATTTAAACATTTTCTGATTTGGCCTCTGTCTCCACTCTGTCTTTAGTATTTCCCCTGACCTCCAACACCACCAGTTCCTGCTCACAGTTGCCGTCCACGCATTCCACACGTGTTCCTGTGTTACTGGGGTTCTGTAACGTCAGCAGATCCCCCAATATGTGTCCGCCACTGTCTCCTGCACTGTCCACCTTCCCACTGCAAGCGGTGGGAATGTGGACAGAGCAGGAGACAGTGGCAGACACACATCAGGGGATCTGCCGACATTACAGAACCTCAGTAACACAGGAACACGTGTGGATTGGGCAGATGGCTGCTGTACGCATAAACTGGCGGTGTTGGTGGTCACGTGAAATCCTGGAAACAGAGTGGAGACAGATGCCTAATTGGAGCACATTGACAGTCTGTTGTAGCCTACAAACAATCTAAAACTGCCACCAAGTAGGCCTCGGCCTGCACCCTGGTTCTCCCTGGGCTCCAACAACACTAGTTGGTGCTCGGAAGTGCTGTCCACACAGAAAAACACACTCGTTCATGTGAAAGTGGGGTTCGGTAACGTCAGCTGATCCCCTGCTGTGTGGAGGGCAAAGTGCTGCTGCCTCCAAATTCAAACAACGTCTTATCTTAAACTGCCTCCAAGTAGGCCTCAGCCTACAAAATGACTATCCCTGGGCTCCAACATTGTCAGTTGTTGCTCGGAAGTGCTGTCCACACAGAAAAAAACACTTGTTCATATGAAAGTGGGGGTCGGTAACGTCGGCTGATCCCCTGCTGTGTGTACGGCAAACTCTCCTGCTGCCTCCAAAGTCAAAATAACTCCGATTTACACCTGGCTCCTAGTAGGCCTCGGACTGCAGCATGATTGTCCCTGGGCTCCAACAACGCCAGTTGGTGCTCGGAAGTGCTGTCCACACAGAAAATCACACTCGTTCATGTGTAAGTGGCTTTCGGTAACGTCAGCTGATCCCCTGCTGTGTGGAGGGCAAAGTGCTGCTGCCTCCAAATTGTAACTACTTCAGATTTAAACATTCTGTGATTTGGCCTCTGTCTCCACTCTGTCTCTAGTATTTCCCCTGACCTCCAACACCGCCAGTTCCTGCTCACAGTTGCCGTCCACGCATTCCACACGTGTTCCTGTGTTACTGGGGTTCAGTAATGTCAGAAGATCCCCCAATATGTGTCCGCCACTGTCTCCTGCGCTGTCCACCTTCCCACTGCAAGCGGTGGGAATGTGGACAGAGCAGGAGACAGTGGCAGACACACATCAGGGGATCTGCCGACATTACAGAACCCCAGTAACACAGGAACACGTGTGGATAGGGCAGACGGCTGCTGTACGCATAAACTGGCGGTGTTGGTGGTCACGTGAAATCCTGGAAACAGAGTGGAGACAGATGCCTAATTGGAGCACGTTGACAGTCTGTTGTAGCCTACAAACAATCTAAAACTGCCACCAAGTAGGCCTCGGCCTGCACCATGGTTCTCCCTGGGCTCCAACAACGCTAGTTGGTGCTCGGAAGTGCTGTCCACACAGAAAAACACACTCGTTCATGTGAAAGTGGGGTTCGGTAATGTCAGCTGATCCCCTGCTGTGTGGAGGGCAAAGTGCTGCTGCCTCCAAATTCAAACAACGTCTTATCTTAAACTGCCTCCAAGTAGGCCTCAGCCTACAAAATGACTATCCCTGGGCTCCAACATTGTCAGTTGTTGCTCGGAAGTGCTGTCCACACAGAAAAAAACACTTGTTCATGTGAAAGTGGGGGTCGGTAACGTCGGCTGATCCCCTGCTGTGTGTACGGCAAACTCTCCTGCTGCCTCCAAAGTCAAAATAACTCCGATTTACACCTGGCTCCTAGTAGGCCTCGGCCTGCAGCATGATTGTCCCTGGGCTCCAACAACGCCAGTTGGTGCTCGGAAGTGCTGTCCACACAGAAAAACACACTCGTTCATGTGTAAGTGGGGTTCGGTAACGTCAGCTGATCCCCTGCTGTGTGGAGGGCAAAGTGCTGCTGCCTCCAAATTGTAACTACTTCAGATTTAAACATTCTGTGATTTGGCCTCTGTCTCCACTCTGTCTCTAGTATTTCCCCTGACCTCCAACACCACCAGTTCCTGCTCACAGTTGCCGTCCACGCATTCCACACGTGTTCCTGTGTTACTGGGGTTCTGTAATGTCAGAAGATCCCCCAATATGTGTCCGCCACTGTCTCCTGCGCTGTCCACCTTCCCACTGCAAGCGGTGGGAATGTGGACAGAGCAGGAGACAGTGGCAGACACACATCAGGGGATCTGCCGACATTACAGAACCCCAGTAACACAGGAACACGTGTGGATTGGGCAGACGGCTGCTGTACGCATAAACTGGCGGTGTTGGTGGTCACGTGAAATCCTGGAAACAGAGTGGAGACAGATGCCTAATTGGAGCACGTTGACAGTCTGTTGTAGCCTACAAACAATCTAAAACTGCCACCAAGTAGGCATCGGCCTGCACCCTGGTTCTCCCTTGGCTCCAACAACGCTTGTTGGTGCTCGGAAGTGCTGTCCACACAGAAAAATACACTCGTTCATGTGAAAGTGGGGTTCGGTAACGTCAGCTGATCCCCTGCTGTGTGGAGGGCAAAGTGCTGCTGCCTCCAAATTCAAACAACGTCTTATCTTAAACTGCCTCCAAGTAGGCCTCAGCCTACAAAATGACTATCCCTGGGCTCCAACATTGTCAGTTGTTGCTCGGAAGTGCTGTCCACACAGAAAAAAACACTTGTTCATGTGAAAGTGGGGGTCGGTAACGTCGGCTGATCCCCTGCTGTGTGTACGGCAAACTCTCCTGCTGCCTCCAAAGTCAAAATAACTCCGATTTACACCTGGCTCCTAGTAGGCCTCGGCCTGCACCATGATTGTCCCTGGGCTCCAACAACGCCAGTTGGTGCTCGGAAGTGCTGTCCACACAGAAAAACACACTCGTTCATGTGTAAGTGGGGTTCGGTAATGTCAGCTGATCCCCTGTTGTGTGGAGGGCAAAGTGCTGCTGCCTCCAAATTGTAACTACTTCAGATTTAAACATTCTCTGATTTGGCCTCTGTCTCCACTCTGTCTCTAGTATTTCCCCTGACCTCCAACACCGCCAGTTCCTGCTCACAGTTGCCATCCACGCATTCCACACGTGTTCCTGTGTTACTGGGGTTCTGTAACGTCAGCAGATCCCCAATATGTGTCCGCCACTGTCTCCTGCGCTGTCCACCTTCCCACTGCAAGCGGTGGGAATGTGGACAGAGCAGGAGACAGTGGCAAACACACATCAGGGGATCTGCTGACATTACAGAACCCCAGTAACACAGGAACACGTGTGGATTGGGCAGACGGCTGCTGTACACATAAACTGGCGGTGTTGGTGGTCACGTGAAATCCTGGAAACATAGTGGAGACAGATGCCTAATTGGAGCACGTTGACAGTCTGTTGAAGCCTACAAACAATCTAAAACTGCCACCAAGTAGGCCTCGGCCTGCACCCTGGTTCTCCCTGGGCTCCAACAACGCTAGTTGGTGCTCGGAAGTGCTGTCCACACAGAAAAACACACTCGTTCATGTGAAAGTGGGGTTCGGTAACGTCAGCTGATCCCCTGCTGTGTGGAGGGCAAAGTGCTGCTGCCTCCAAATTCAAACAACGTCTTATCTTAAACTGCCTCCAAGTAGGCCTTAGCCTACAAAATGACTATCCCTGGGCTCCAACATCGTCAGTTGTTGCTCGGAAGTGCTGTCCACACAGGAAAAAACACTTGTTCATGTGAAAGTGGGTGTCGGTAACGTCGGCTGATCCCCTGCTGTGTGTATGGCAAACTCTCCTGCTGCCTCCAAAGTCAAAATAACTCCGATTTACACCTGGCTCCTAGTAGGCCTCGGCCTGCACCATGATTGTCCCTGGGCTCCAACAACGCCAGTTGGTGCTGGGAAGTGCTGTCCACACAGAAAAACACACTCGTTCATGTGTAAGTGGGTGTCACGTTTCCGCCAGACTTAGGGCCTGCTGTTCCGGTCGCGGCCACTAGGAGGCGCCGGACCGCCACTTTATCATCAGACTCAGGGACGGCTGTTCCTGCCTTGGCCACTGGAAGGGGCTGTGGTTCTGTCACGTCAGGCTCAGAGCCTACTGTCCCGGCTTTAGCCTCTAGGAGGCGCCGGTCTGTCACGTCGCCGTTAAATTCTGGGTCTGCTGCTCCTGTCGCGGTCACTAGGAGGCGCCATGGCTCGCCCGGGAGTTATGGTGCTGACAGAGTAAGGGCACCTGCGCAGGCATCTGGTGGACGCAGGCTCCACCCCTCTGTCAGTCATCAAGAGGTTACTGCATCTCCATCTGGCCTGGTCCTGGGGGCGGTACTGATGACATCATCAGTCCAGGAACCTATGAGGGGTGACCTGATCCCTGAAATACCTTGGGACTGGTCTTTCAAGCCGCCGGATATATTCTTGGTTCCCCTGTGTGTATTACTTTCTGACTGACTGACTTTGGCCTGGACTTCTGACTCTCCTGCCTAACGATTCTGTACCTCTGCGACTCTCCTGGTTTATGACTTTCGGCCTGAATCTGACTCTGCTTCTGCCTAACGATTCTGTACCTCTGCTACTCTCCTGGTTTATGACTTTCGGCCTGAATCTGACTCTGCTTCTGCCTAACGATTCTGTACCTCTGCTACTCTCCTGGTTTATGACTCTCGGCCTGAATCTGACTCTGCTTCTGTCTACCGTTTTTGTACCATTGCTGCCCGACTGGTTTAGACCCGCATATCTCCACGTTTGTGTCCTGTATTGGAACACCTTTCTGACGACCGTCCTGCTCTGGTCACTGCTCCTACTCAGACAGCGCCTCCTGGGCTCTGCTATAAATCCAGATCCCTGTATAGGGGTAAAGGGTATCAGTGTTTCTCGGGGTGTTGCCTGGCTGCAGCCCAGACCCGCAGGCGGACGTCACATTATATCCGGCCATATAAAAAAAAACTGCTTCTTGTGTATATATCCAGCATATACAAAACCAGTCTCCCTGAACTTTTTTTTTCTCTCCCTTCTTCTGACTGAGCTGATTTCTGGCCTAAACACCTGTTTCAGTGCACAGCCTGAAGGAGCACTTTCATCTTCCTGCACCAGTATGCTGCAGTCTGGAGCCTTCAGAGAAAGAGCTGAGCGTCAGAGATCCATACTACTGAGACATCGGCCTCTGGGCAACTCTGGCTATGGTTGCCCAGGGGCACAGGTATTGCCCGCAGATGCGGCTAAAGTTTTATTGCCTATTGCCCTTTCTTTTGGTCAGAAATCTCAGTGTGTGAACGCATATGTGGATTGTGGATCTGAAGGGAATTTTATGGATTCTTTGGTTGCTAAAAGTCTCGGTGTACCCCTATTAAGACTTAATGCCCCTATAAAAACTACGGCTATTAATGGCACATCTATTGTCCAGGAGGGGGTTAAATTTGTTACTGACAAAATCACTATGTCGGTGGGAGCATTGCATACCGAGGTTATGTCATTTTTTGTGATGGATAATTTGTCTGCTGCAGTCATTTTGGGGATGCCATGGCTACGCCAGCATAATCCAGTCATCGACTGGCACCTAGGCGATGTTATACGCTGGAGTTCACACTGTCAGGAAAACTGCATGTCGCTAACAGTAAACCAAGTTAAAGTTAAACCCCTCCACATACCGTTTGCCTTCAGAGATTTTGAAGATGTCTTTTCTATTGCAAAATCTGAAAAGCTACCCCCTCACAGAAAGTATGATTGCCCTATAGATCTGATTCCAGATGCCCGTCTCCCTAAAGGGAGAATATTTAATCTCTCAGGTCCAGAGCGTCAGGCTATGAACGAGTACATAGCAGATAGCTTAAAAAAGGGGTTTATTAGACCATCTATTTCACCAGTTGGAGCTGACTTCTTCTTTGTAGAAAAGAAAGATGGTGGTCTCAGACCCTGCATTGATTACCGGGAATTGAATGCAATCACTATAAAGAACCAGTACCCGCTTCCACTCATCCCTGATCTTTTTAATCAGCTAATGGGAGCCCGTTGGTTTACTAAACTGGACCTCCGGGGGGCATACAATCTAGTCCGCATAAGAGACGGGGATGAGTGGAAAACAGCCTTTAATACCCCTCTTGGCCACTTTGAGTACCTGGTAATGCCCTTTGGACTCAGTAACGCACCTGCCGTGTTCCAGCACTTTGTAAATGACATTTTCAGGGACATTTGTGGGGTGTATGTCGTCGTGTATTTAGATGACATTTTGATTTATTCTGCTGACCCTGTGACACATGCTCAGCACGTTCGCTCTGTACTGCAGAGACTGCGAGAACACTCCCTGTTTGCTAAACTGGAGAAATGTGGTTTTTTTGCGGAGGAGGTACAATTTTTAGGATATGTGGTTTCAAGCACAGGCTTCCGTATGGATCCTGCCAAGATCCAACCTATTAAAACTTGGGTGCAACCCAAGTTGCTAAAAGCGCTGCAGCGATTTTTAGGGTTTGCAAATTATTACCGAAAATTCATCAGGGGTTTCTCCGAAATTGCTAAACCACTCACGGATTTGACCCGAAAAGGGGCAGACGTGACCAATTGGAACCCTGAGGCAATTCAGGCTTTTGCTACATTAAAAGAGTGCTTTGTAGCCAACCCAGTTTTGGTTCAGCCTGATCTGGACCGCCCGTTTATTGTAGAGGTGGACGCCTCTGAGGTCGGAGTTGGAGCAGTGCTGTCGCAAGGCACTGCATCACTCACTCAGCTTCGCCCATGTGCCTTTTTCTCCCGCAAATTCTCTGCCACTGAGAAGAATTACGATATAGGTAATTGGGAGTTATTGGCGATCAAAAGGGCCTTCGAGGAATGGCGCCACTTCCTCGAAGGCGCCAAACATAAGATCACTGTGATTACAGATCACAAGAATCTGACTTACCTGGAGTCAGCTAAAAGATTAAATCCTAGACAAGCGAGGTGGGCCTTGTTCTTCTCTAGGTTTGATTTCTTAATAACCTTTCGTCCTGGTACCAAAAATGTGAGGGCTGATGCTCTCTCTCGAAGTTTCTGCCCCTCACAGGCTGAGGACTCGGAGCCAGTTCCAATACTGGCCAATGGTATTGTTGTGTCGGCTGTGTCTCTGGACCTTCTGGAGGAGATCCGTAGGTCCCCAGAACCAGCCCCTGACTCGACGCCCCCCCAGAAATTGTTTGTTCCAGCGCCGTTTCGCCTACAAGTTCTGAAGGAGTCGCACGACTCCATCCTGGCAGGTCATCCTGGGGTCAATAATACCGTCAGACTTGTGACTAGGAGTTTTTGGTGGCCAACGGTAGTTAAGGACTGCAAGGATTATGTATTAGCTTGTGAAATCTGTGCTCGCGCCAAGTCCCCTCACAATCGGCCTGCCGGCTGGCTCCAGTCCTTGCCCGCTCCAGAGAGTCCATGGACCCACATCTCCATGGACTTCATTACTGACCTACCACCCTCAGAGGGGAAGACATGCATCTGGGTGGTGGTGGACAGGTTCAGTAAGCAATGTCATTTCGTTCCCCTCTCTGGATTACCTAATTCAGAAACTCTGAGTAAGTTGTTTATTGTTCATGTAATAAGGCTGCATGGCGCTCCTGAGAATATCGTGTCCGACCGAGGTACCCAGTTTGTTTCCAAATTCTGGAGAGCATTCTGCAAACGTATTGGTATTGAATTATCCTTCTCCTCCGCTTACCACCCTGAGACCAATGGTCAAACGGAGCGTACCAACCAGGCTCTAGAGCAATATCTTCGCTGCTATGTCTCGGAACATCAGTCTGATTGGGCGGAACATCTCCCATTAGCTGAGTTCGCTCTAAATAACCAGTATCAGGAATCTATCAAAACCACCCCGTTCTTCTGCAATCATGGTTTGCACCCACGTTTTGGTTCATTTTCGGCCAAGATGTCGGAGCTTCCGGGAGTAGAGAATTCCATACGTCACTTAAGGACAGTCTGGTCGGAGGTGAACACAAACTTGAAAGGGTCCCAGGTCAGGCAGGCTTCGGCCGCAAATAAACGGAGGTCCACAGGGCCGCACCTAGGAGTTGGGGACAAAGTTTGGCTGTCTACCAGAAACATTAAGCTTAAGGTGCCATCTGCCAAACTGGGGCCCAGGTTTATTGGTCCCTACGAGATATTAGAAGTAATTAACCCGGTAGCCTTTCGTTTAAGGCTCCCTCAGTCTTTTAAAATTCCTAATGTTTTCCACAAATCCCTTCTCAAGGTGTACCGCTCCCCAATTCATCCCATCCAGTCCCCTCCTCCTCCAGTTTTGGTCAAGGGTGCCTTGGAGTACGAAGTCCAGGGCATCCTTGATTCCCGTTTAGTGAGAAAGTCTGTGCAATATTTAGTTCATTGGAAAGGCTATGGCCCAGAGGAGAGGTCCTGGGTCCCCGCTAGTGACATTCATGCCAAGGGGTTGATTAGAAGGTTTCACCTCCTTCACCCTGATAAACCGGGTTTTGAGGGTCCAGAGGCCCCTCTTGGAGGGGGGGTACTGTCACGTTTCCGCCAGACTTAGGGCCTGCTGTTCCGGTCGCGGCCACTAGGAGGCGCCGGACCGCCACTTTATCGTCAGACTCAGGGACGGCTGTTCCTGCCTCGGCCACTGGAAGGGGCCGTGGTTCTGTCACATCAGGCTCAGAGCCTACTGTCCCGGCTTTAGCCTCTAGGAGGCGCCGGTCTGTCACGTCGCCGTTAAATTCTGGGTCTGCTGCTCCTGTCGCGGTCACTATGAGGCGCCATGGCTCGCCCGGGAGTTATGGTGCTGACAGAGTAAGGGCACCTGCGCAGGCATCTGGTGGACGCAGGCTCCACCCCTCTGTCAGTCATCAAGAGGTTACTGCATCTCCATCTGGCCTGGTCCTGGGGGCGGTACTGATGACATCATCAGTCCAGGAACCTATGAGGGGTGACCTGATCCCTGAAATACCTTGGGACTGGTCTTTCAAGCCGCCGGATATATTCTTGGTTCCCCTGTGTGTATTACTTTCTGACTGACTGACTTTGGCCTGGACTTCTGACTCTCCTTCTGCCTAACGATTCTGTACCTCTGCGACTCTCCTGGTTTATGACTTTCGGCCTGAATCTGACTCTGCTTCTGCCTAACGATTCTGTACCTCTGCTACTCTCCTGGTTTATGACTTTCGGGCTGAATCTGACTCTGCTTCTGCCTAACGATTCTGTACCTCTGCTACTCTCCTGGTTTATGACTCTCGGCCTGAATCTGACTCTGCTTCTGTCTACCGTTTTTGTACCATTGCTGCCCGACTGGTTTAGACCCGCATATCTCCACGTTTGTGTCCTGTATTGGAACACCTTTCTGACGACCGTCCTGCTCTGGTCACTGCTCCTACTCAGACAGCGCCTCCTGGGCTCTGCTATAAATCCAGATCCCTGTATAGGGGTAAAGGGTATCAGTGTTTCTCGGGGTGTTGCCTGGCTGCAGCCCAGACCCGCAGGCGGACGTCACAGTGGGGTTCGGTAAAGTCAGCTGATCCCCTGCTGTGTGGAGGGCAAAGTGCTGCTGCCTCCAAATTGTAACTACTTCAGATTTAAACATTCTCTAATTTGGCCTCTGTCTCCACTCTGTCTCTAGTATTTCCCCTGACCTCCAACACCGCCAGTTCCTGCTCACAGTTGCCGTCCACGCATTCCACACGTGTTTCTGTGTTACTGGGGTTCTGTAACGTCAGCAGATCCCCCAATATGTGTCCGCCACTGTCTCCTGCGCTGTCCACCTTCCCACTGCAAGCGGTGGGAATGTGGACAGAGCAGGAGACAGTGGCAGACACACATCAGGATATCTGCCGACATTACAGAACCCCAGTAACACAAGAACACGTGTGGATTGGGCAGACGGCTGCTGTACGCATAAACTGGTGGTGTTGGTGGTCACGTGAAATCCTGGAAACAGAGTGGAGACAGATGCCTAATTGGAGCACGTTGACAGTCTGTTGTAGCCTACAAACAATCAAAAACTGCCACCAAGTAGGCCTCGGCCTGCACCATTATTGTCCCTGGGCTCCAACAACGCCAGTTGGTGCTCGGCAGTGTCTTTGGCACGGGTACTCCCTGTTGCCTAGCCTGTTTACAGCACGCCTGCTGTTTCCGGGTAGTGTCAAGGTCACTATGCCACCAATCCGTTGTCCTGTCGTCTTGCGGCCGGGTTAGCTGACTCTACGGTGCCTGCAGTTTAGGTGACTCCTATGTGGGCTGCGGGAACTGGCACTGAAGGCTGGATCGGTAGTGCCAATGGGACATGGACCCCCTGTAGGACTGTGGGTTTCGGTAACTGCGGCCGGCTTGCGGCCTGGCTACTTTGCTTTGAATGGGTACCTTCTGCTACCCACCCGGGTTCCAGCACTGTCTGCTGGTTCTCGCCAGAGCCTTTGGCCTAGGTGCCTCCATCTCGGTATCCGAAGTCCAGCACCGTCAGCTGGTCCTTGGTAGTGCTTTCTAGCACAGGTACCTCCTGCCTAGTAACCGTGGTCCAGCACCATCAGCTGTACCTCGGTAGTGCCATTGGCTCTTGTAGCTTTTGCTACCCATCTGGGTTCCAGCACCGTCAGCTGGTTCTCGGCAGTGTCTTTGGCACTGGTACTCCCTGTTGCCCAGCCTGTTTTCAGCACGCCTGCTGTTTCCGGGTAGTGTCAAGGTCACTATGCCACCAATCCGTTGTCCTGTCGTCTTGCGGCCGGGTTAGCCGACTCTACGGTGCCTGCAGTTTAGGTGACTCCTATGTGGGCTGCGTTAACTGGCACTGAAGGATGGATCCGTAGTGCCAATGTGACATGGACCCCCTGTAGGACTGTGGGTTTCGGTAACTGCGGCCGGCTTGCGGCCTGGCTACTTTGCTTTGAATGGGTACCTTCTGCTACCCATCCGGGTGCCAGCACTGTCTGCTGGTTCTCGCCACAGCCTTTGGCCTAGGTGCCTCCATCTCGGTATCCGAGGTCCAGCACCGTCAGCTGGTCCTTGGTAGTGTTTTTTAGCACAGGTACCTTCTTCTTAGTAACCGTGGTCCAGCACCGTCAGTTGGTCCTCGGTAGTGCCATTGGCTCTTGATCCTTCTGCTACCCAGCCGGGTGCCAGCACTGTCTGCTGGTTCTCGCCACAGCCTTTGGCCTAGGTGCCTCCATCTCGGTATCCGAGGTCCAGCACCGTCAGCTGGTCCTTGGTAGTGCTTTTTAGCACAGGTACCTTCTTCTTAGTAACCGTGGTCCAGCACCGTCAGTTGGTCCTCGGTAGTGCCATTGGCTCTTGTTCCTTCTGCTACCCATCCGGGTGCCAGCACTGTCTGCTGGTTCTCGCCACAGCCTTTGGCCTAGGTGCCTCCATCTCGGTATCCAAGGTCCAGCACCGTCAGCTGGTCCTTGGTAGTGCTTTTTAGCACAGGTACCTTCTGCTTAGTAACCGTGGTCCAGCACCGTCAGTTGGTCCTCGGTAGTGCCATTGGCTCTTGTTCCTTCTGCTACCCATCCAGGTGCCAGCACTGTCTGCTGGTTCTCGCCACAGCCTTTGGCCTAGGTGCCTCCATCTCGGTATCCGAGGTCCAGCACCGTCAGCTGGTCCTTGGTAGTGCTTTTTAGCACAGGTACCTTCTGCTTAGTAACCGTGGTCCAGCACCATCAGTTGGTCCTCGGTAGTGCCATTGGCTCTTGTTCCTTCTGCTACCCATCCGGGTGTCAGCACTGTCTGCTGGTTGTCGCCACAGCCTTTGACCTAGGTGCCTCCATCTCGGTATCCGAGGTCCAGCACCGTCAGCTGGTCCTTGGTAGTGCTTTTTAGCACAGGTACCTTCTGCTTAGTAACCGTGGTCCAGAACCGTCAGTTGGTCCTCAGTAGTGCCATTGGCTCTTGTTCCTTCTGCTACCCATCCGGGTGCCAGCACTGTCTGCTGGTTCTCGCCACAGCCTTTGGCCTAGGTGCCTCCATCTCGGTATCTGAGGTCCAGCACCGTCAGCTGGTCCTTGGTAGTGCTTTTTAGCACAGGTACCTTCTGCTTAGTAACCGTGGTCCAGCACCGTCAGTTGGTCCTCGGTAGTGCCATTGGCTCTTGTTCCTTCTGCTACCCATCCGGGTGCCAGCACTGTCTGCTGGTTCTCGCCAGTTTCTCAGCCTTCTTGTACCTTCTGCTTCATTTCCAAGATCAAGCTTTTTGAAATTGTCTTTGGTAATCCTTACTGATCTCAATGACGACGACCCTGATGACAACGACCCTGAAGACCACACCAAAGAAGACCAGAAATATGACCCTAAATAATAAGACCAAGAGGACAAAGAACATGAAGACAACCACCTAGATACAGAACAAAAGACAGAAGAACAAGAAGCAGAAGAAGCAAAAGCAGAAGAACATTAAGCATAAGACTAAAAATCAGCATAGAAGAAATCAAAATTATAAGCAGAAGAAGACTAAGCAGTAAATGGGGGTGAGTCCGTTCCTCCTCGTGGTGCCCCTGGAAAATGCCTGCTGCTGCAGTCCAAACTGAACACGGACAAATCCTGTTGTGAATCTTTAGTGACAGGCAGAACGTAAGGTGTAATCTTATAACTTTTATAGATGAGTACTACAGGAATGCCTATCACCATAAGAAAATGAAGACAAAGAAGAATAGGAAGAAGATGAAGAAATAGCATATTAAAATTAATAATAGCTGAATAAGAAGAATATGAAGAATGGAAAAAAAAAATTAATGGGAAGAAGATGAAGAAGAAGAAGATGAATAAGGTGAAGAAAAAGTTGATGAAAAAAATGCTACTGCTGCGGATCATGAAGGAGAAAGTGTGGGAGAAGTACAAAAGAAGGTGAAGAGCATGGAAGTTGTGAAACATACATATCTGACAAAATATAAAAAAGGTTAACATAGTCAATTATCTTTTTAACTCCGAACGTCTTGAAAAAAAAAATTGGAATTAATGCTATGCCATGTGATTTGAATAAACCACTATGCCTTTAATGTCTCCTCCACCTCCCACAATACATTCTACATGGTTCTTATTTGTTTTCAATTATGTAGAATTAGCCAACAAGGAAATAAAGGGCTTTTTTTAATTCCGATACCGGAAGTCCCATTGACTTGAATGGGACTTCCGGTATCGGAATCGGCGATACCCGATATTTTTTTCGTATCGGGCGATACCATTCAATACGATATTTTTGGGTATCGAACGGTATCGCTCAACACTAATCATGAGTTGTGGTATGTGTTAAAGGGGCGCACTGACACTCTTTGGCCCAGGGCACACGAAAACCTGAAGCCAGCCCTACCCCCCACAACTTTAGCCATATAACCCCCAGTTTTCAATGCGTAACTATTATTATGAAGTAAATTAAGGTTGACAAGCTTCAGTAATAAGAATTGATGTTTTTGGCATTGAAATGGGCACTGTAGGTGTGTTTACTGTCCTCCACTCCCTGCCGACTTTGCTTCCCCATTGACTTGCATTGGGTTTCGTGTTTCAGTTGGCCTCCGACTTTTCCCTATAGTCGGCCGATTTCGTTCGACCCGAATTTTGCAAAAGTCGGGTTTCATGAAACCCAACTCGACCCTAAAAAAGGCAAAGTCGCTCATCTCTAGCAATAGAAGCTCTTGGGGCAGTGACCCGTAAATTGGGAAAATGGCTACAACAGATCCCAGGATCAACATCAGAACTCTCTGTCCAGAAAAGTCCAATGCTGGGAACAGCTAATATTCTGCGCAGAACCCTCAAACTCCCAGGCCTCTGGAGAGGACCTGAGAATTAGAAAGGACAAAAAAGGCCACCCCCATTGTGGGTGAGAGGGAATATATATATATATATATATATATATATATATATTTATACATATATATAATTACTAACAGAGTGATCTATTTCAAATGTTTATTTCTGTTAATGTTGATGATTAAGGCTTACAGCCAATGAATTTCGTTACAGGCATCATTCCATTTTCAGTAAACAGTAGAATGATTTGCTTTACCAAAAAGCTCTATCTTGATTTCATCTGTCCACAAGATACTTTCTCCGAAGGATTTTGGCTTTCTCACATATATTTTGGCATACTGCACTCTAGCTTTTTAATGTTTCTATGTCAGCAGTGGGATCCTCCTGGGTCTCCTGCTATGGCATTTTATTTAATTCATATATCAATGGAGAGTTCGAACTTACAAGGACACCTCCTGAGCCTGCAGAACAGCTTGAATGTCTTTGGAACTTGAATGAGGTTGCTTATCCACCATCCAGACTACCCTGCGTTGCAACCTTTCATCAATTTTTCTCTGCCATCCACATCCAAGGACAATAACACAAACAAAGCACAGAATGAAAAATGTGCAAAAATACCTTGCAGTAAGACATATAATAGTAGTCAGCAAGTGCTGATAAAAAGATGACAACAAATACAAGGTATTTAGTCGATACTTTTTTGCAATTAAATGTATGCCAAGCTGCTCCACCACGTCAAGGTAACCCCTATTGAAGCAGTTCCTATCTACTATATTTGAAACCTGAACATGTGAACAGTGTCTAAAATGAGCAGGAATAAGACAGGCGCTTACCTTTATGGGCTCGTGGTGTGAGACAGCTCCTTTTGTGCATGTCACACAAGAGAGGGGTGGGGTCTCTCAAATCATGCATAAGCACGAAAATAACTGGATTAAATACACATGTGACATGCACAAATGTGAACAAGTCGGTTGGACAATGTTCACACCACCCACTGACTGAAACACAAACAAAGCACAGAATGAAAAATGTGCAAAAATACCTTGCAGTAAGACATATAATAGTAGTCAGCAAGTGCTGATAAAAAGATGACAACAAATACAAGGTATTTAGTCGATACTTTTTTGCAATTAAATGTATGCCAAGCTGCTCCACCACGTCAAGGTAACCCCTATTGAAGCAGTTCCTATCTACTATATTTGAAACCTGAACATGTGAACAGTGTCTAAAATGAGCAGGATTAAGACAGGCGCTTACCTGTATGGGCTCGTGGCGTGAGACAGCTCCTTTTGTGCATGTCACACAAGAGAGGGGTGGGGTCTCTCAAATCATGCATAAGCACGAAAATAACTGGATTAAATACACATGTGACATGCACAAATGTGAACAAGTCGGTGGGACAATGTTCACACCACCCACTGGCTGAAACACAAACAAAGCACAAAATGAAAAATGTGCAAAAATACCTTGCAGTAAGACATATAATAGTAATCAGCAAGTGCTGATAAAAAGATGACAACAAATACAGGGTATTTAGTCAATACTTTTTTTGCAAAAAAAACCCCTATTGAAGCAGTCCCTATCTACTATATTTGAAACCTGAACATGTGAACAGTGTCTAAAATGAGCAGGGTTGAAGAAGCACGTTTTGCTTTGAAACGCGTAGGTTTTTGGCCCCAGCTAGGCTCCATAGCCTTAGCCTGTGACGTCACACACTGACGGAACTATCCTGGCTCTGCCCGGCTCTATTCACTACTTGCACTCCATTCCGCTGAACTCATTCACTTCATCCTCCCAGCTTGTCACATACTTATCCAGCAATTCTGTGGATCATTCACTGTGATCGGCACAGCACCTTCATTCAGCAGAGTTAGGGTAAGTCTGCATAAGTTTTGTCACCACTCATTAGTGTATCTTGCTGGTGTGGTAGATCTGTATCTCCTGTCCGTTCTGAGTATCGGGTTTATGTGTGAAAGTCAGGACGTTTACTTTCACTTTTATCATTACTGAATCATCCAGTGAGCGCGGTTCCTTCCTCTATTTACTCAATATAACATTTTCTGTTTGTCCTAAAAGAGAAGTTCTTTACTTACCTTTATTTAAAACAAATTACAAAAAATACATAAATGCATAAACATATAAATTGGCAAAAATCAGAACTAATATATTTCAATATTAGCTTTATTTTACTCCATTGTTATTTCAATGATGTTATGAAAAAATGTTATATGTGATTTGTATTTTTATTTGTAATATTTTGATACATTTTAAAGGAATTTTTATTTTCTCATTTTAAGCATTTACAACTAAGTCCTTTTAGATAGTATTTAGATACATTATTTTTGTTGTTTGTTTGGTGATATATTTCTAGCAAACTAGTTTATGAAAGGCAATTTGGATTCATCTATCATTTTAGCAATGTTTCTGGCCAGTTTTTAGGCAATTTGTCATTAAATCAAATCCTAGAAATTATTGTGCTCCAATTGTCTCCTGACGAGGCCAGAGGGTCAAGGCATCTTATATAACTGTAAGCTAGAGATCATACTTGTATAATGACATTGACAGAAATCATTATAGAATGTCCAGTAAATGATGCTTATACTAACAGATGGAAACATTATCACAATGTCATATATGCCTGCTGAAGTCAAACATGAATACATGTTAGAAACTATATATCTAATAATCAAAGAAGATTCATTCTGTTGGGATTTGATAGCAACTTAAAAGGAGGACAAAAATGGTCATGGAGAAATATATTGTTACTGTATTTTGCAGTTTATAAGACGCACCGGATTCTAAGATGCACCCCAAATTTTGAGGAGAAAAGTAGGAAAAAAAAACATTTTTTAATAAAATGATGGTGCTTCTTATAATCCATGAGTCTTATTGCTTTCCAGGGGTGGTGACTGCGGTGTAGCGGGGTCCCAGGGTCACTGCTGGCAGAGGCAGTAGTGAGGGTGATGCTGCAGACCTCAAACTGGGAGAAAGGGTTGTTCGGATGTAGGTATTTGGTGGTCCTGGGATTCCACCGACATTTTGTGAAAGCCAGGAGCCTCCGCACTTCCATGATTTACAATGTGGTGGACTCTGGGAAAATGGTTGCAAGGGGTGGTGCATGCACAGATGGAGATCTTGGTGCTGAGATTTCATCTCCTGAGATCTTGGTGCCGAGATCTCCATCTGCACATGTGCCACCCCCGGCAACCTTTTTCTCGGAGTCCACCGCATAGTAAACCACGGAAGTGTATGGCTCTCGGCTTTCACAAAATGTTGGTGGCGCCCCCACACCACCAAACACCTGCAGTGTCGCACATCCGAATACCCTCTCATCCCAGCCTGCGGCCTGAAGCAACGCTCCACTCTTGCCTCCTCCAGCAGCGACCAAGGAACCCTGATCCACCATGGCCAGTAAGGTATATTTGCATTATTAGACGCACCCCCATTTTCCCCCCAAATTTGGGGGAAAAAAATGCATCTTATAATCCAATATATATGGTAATTATTAACAAAATGGGGAAAACCCCATATAGAAATCCCTCTCTACTTCACCTTTAACTTAGCTTTTATTATTATTTATACTTAAAATGCAGAGAATGTATTAAAATGTTGTCCCTAATCTGCCTATATCCTTGACTTTTAAGTTGCTACTTATATAAATTATTCTGATGACACCCCGGGGTGCCACCAGTTAATTACCAGAATAAGACAATTGCTGTTTAAATCACTCATCCCCTCCAACCTGTTTCATTGCATGTGCGGCGTTATCAGTGGATGGCACACTGGCATATATGCCTACAGAAGTCAAACATGAATACATGCTAGAAACTATACATCTATTAATCGAAGTAGAAGAAGAACCTTCCGGCACACCATGCAATGTTGGAGAGAAAAAATATGCTTTATTGAGGACACACTTGGCATAGAAAACAGATGTTAGAATTGGCGGAATGAACCAAATAAAAAATTATAATAAGGTGCTTTCGCAACCCAGGGTCCACCATGCAGTGATGGAGAAACCGCAGCTAGCACAATGGTGGAGCAATGTTGTGAGAAAACATTTAAAGCACACTGAGTTAAATGTCACTCAGTGTGCACAGAGCGCAAAGTAACAAGCTCTGTTACACAACAGAGCGGTACTATAAAGCAAAGCAAAAAGGATTATACCGTGTTAGGCTGCACAGGCATGTAGAAAAATACTAATTGGTGTCACTATAACTTAACTCCCCAGGGAAGACTAAGCTGGTGGTTGACCCTGTTCTGACACACGGTGTGTTTTAGCATGTGCGCCTGAGGACACCCGGTACAGATCCTAAGTTCAAGCAGGAGTTCCCACCCTACACTGCCTGTCTAGACCAACACTTGCAGTGCTATAAGCAGCACATGTGCACACAGGGTGGTAAGGTAGCCATTAACACACCAAACACACATGAGACTAGCACACAGAAGTGCACTCCAGAGGACACATAACCAGAGCAGGTGAAGTCCGAGCACCAATGAGAAGGTGATACATCCCAGACATGTTCAGTAGGATGAAATCTGGACTTAGGCTCCAGAGTACAATGCTGCATGTGTAAACCAATAGTCACCATAGGCTTAGCTGGAGAGCTAGCAGCAAAGACATGTGCAGCATGAACCTGAGCAAGGCTGTTGCCGAAGTCTGTGCGGAGCAGTCATCCCAGTGGCTGAGACTGAATGGGAGACCCTGGCACCAGACAAGGCTTGAGATCAATCTCGTGCAGCGGGAGAATCCCGGCACCTAACATTACCCCCCTCTAACACCTCCTCCCTGGCGATGTTTGCCATGCACAGAGGCCACCATCCGCAAAATGGACCCGATAGCTACCAAAAAAGACATCGGCATAGTTAGCATAACTAATGGGATAGCGTGCTGTTGGGCAAAGGTAGTGGACATAAAGTTGCCCTCAGCCCTGAAGTCCACACGAGCCTGTGCTGTAAGAGTAGCCAACCCAAACATCAGAGAAACCCCAAAAGCCAACTTTTGGCAAAGTGACTGACTTGCTCGCAGGCAAAACAAGTCAGCTTCAGAAGAACAGAGCGGGAGATTGGCTCCGCTCGAGAGATGTCCATGGGCTCTACAGGTCCGTCAACCTGAGTTGAAGGACACATGGGATTGGCAAAATTCTGAGCCAACTGACCCTGTGGTTTAGTATGGGCTCGCTCCAAACTAAGCTCAACATGCCGCAGATCTATGCTGGTGGCCACTGATATTTATTCCTCCAAGGTAGTTGAAATCTCCCTAGTGGCCAAGGCATCCCTGACATGATCTGCTAATCCCCTCCCGATTATCGGTATTAGGACCTTATCAGGCCATTCCAACTCGGTAGCCAGGGTACGACACTGAATGGCAAAATGGCTAACCAAGGATGAACCCTGAGCTAATGCCAGGATTTAGAGTGCAGTATTTAAGGGCATCCAGAAAAACGAGAGGCGCTAAGGATCAAGTGATCATCTCATTCCCATAATGGCGTAGCCCACTCCAGCGCCCTGTCTGACAAAAGGGAAATAATAAATCCCACCTTGGTATGCTCTGTTGGAAATTGTGAAGCCAGCAACTCCAGGTGAACTGAGCACTGATTCACAAACCCTCTACAAGCCTTGCTGTCCCGAGAAAATTTTTGGGGCAGCGAAAAACGTGGCACAGAGGAAGCAGACACCATAGCAGTAACCTTAGTAGCGGCTTCAGCGGCTGCTTGTGCTACCAATGCGACAAGATCCACAGACTCCCACTCGAGAGTGGTCAACCTGCTCTCAAGCTGCTGGATGTACTGCTGAAGATGCTAATCATCTGCCATTGCCAGCCAGACCCTGGTGCTAGTATACTGTTAGGATTTGTGGAATACCCCAAATAAGAAATTATAATAATGTGCGTTCGCAACTCGGGGTCCACCGAGCAGTGATGGAGAAACCACAGCTAGCATAATGGCAGAGCAAGGCTGCAGGAAAACACTTGAAGAACACTGAGTTTAATGTCACTCAGTGTGCACAGAGCACAAAGTAGCAAACTCTGTTACACCACAGAGCAGTACTATGAAGCAAAGCACCAGGACTAAACCCTGTCAGACTGCACAGGCATATAGAAAAATACTAATACTATAACTTAATATAATTGCCTTAAATTGTCCATCATCCACTTCCATCTGGATGTCCCCGAATCCCACAATCCACCGCGCCGACCGGAAGTACGCCAACCGCCATATTGAAATACCCAAGTGATGGGTATTTCAACATGGCACCCGCTGGTGGTACCAGGCTTTTCCACAGTACCACCAGCGGGACACCGCCGGGATCGCCCCACCGCCGCTGGACCCCCCGCCGCTGCCGCTGCTGCACCTGCTGCCGACCGACCCCTCCCGCCGAACCGGCCGCTGCCTGCCCACCCACCTCCGTCACAGCCGGCAGGAAAGACCGCGGCTTGCTGAAGCCCCCCACCGCCGCCGCTGGACCCGCCACATGTACACAAACATGCACACACATGTACATACACACACATGTGCACACACACACGTACACACACATGTAGTACACACACATGTACGTACATGCACACACACATGTACGTACTCACACACACTCACATACACACATACGTATGTACACACACACACGCACGTACGTACAAACATGTACTCACATACACACACACACACGTACTCTCATACACACATACTCACACATACACACACACACGTACTCACATACATACACACACATACTCACATACACATACTCACACACATACACACACACACACAAACATACTCACATACACACACGTACTCACACACACACACACGTACTCACATACACACACACGTACTCACATACACACACACGTACTCACACACACACATGTACTCACATACACACACGTACTCACATACACACGCACATGTACTCACATACACACACGCACTCACATACACACACACATACTCATATACACACACGTACTCACATACACACACATACGTACTCACATACACACACGTACTCACATACACACACACGTACTCACATACACTCACACACACGTACTCACATACACTCACACACACGTACTCACATACACTCACACACACGTACTCACATACACACACACGTACTCACATACACACACACATACTCACATACACACACGTACTCACATACACACACATACTCACATACACACACACACGTACTCACATACACACACACATACTCACATACACACACGCACGTACTCACATACACACACACACACGTACTCATATGCACACACATACTCACATGTTCTCACATAACACACACACATACTCACACACATACTCACATACACACACATGTACTCATACACACACACACATACTCACATACACACACGCACACGTACTCACATACACATACATGTACTCACATATATGCGAAAAGGAGATGAATCCAGCGAGCCAAGTTTGAAGTACATAAAAAATCTTGTTCTTTATTTCAAACGTAGATTAAAAATATTATCCATAGCAGCATATTATAAGAATAGGCAGAGATAGGAAAAATTACTGCTGTAAAGCGCACGGCCGCACGAACAAGATTTTTTATGTACTTCAAACTTGTCTCGCTGGATTCATCTCCTTTTCGCTTTTATTGTTGGCAAGAGCTCCTGTCATTTATCCGTTGCTGAGAGCCTATACAGTATAGCAGCTTATCTTTTGAACCAATCGGGTAAGCTGGCATTTTTTCTTTTTATTGTACTCACATATACACACACACGTACTCACATATACACACATACATATACACACACACATACTCACATATACACACACACGTACTCACATATACACACACACGTACTCACATACACACACATACTCACATACACACACACACACACACACGTACTCACATACACACACATACATACTCACACACACACACACATGTACTCACATACACACTCACATACACACACACACACACACATATTCACACATACATATTCACACACACACATACTCATACATACACATGTACTCACATCTCCAGCACAGGCCGCAAACCAACCTCTTTCCTGCCGGCTGTGACTGCACGGAGGTGGGTGGGCAGGCAGCTGAGTGACACACACACGTACGCACACACGTACTCACACACACACACATATGTACACACACATGTACACACACGTACTCACACACACACACACTTCCCTCCAGATGCGATAGCACCGTGCACACCTCAAGTTCTAGGTATAAAAGATGACCATGAGAAATTGGATGCCAAAGATGCACATAATCTAGAAGATAGGCTTAAAACAATTTCAAAACTCAGATCTCAGCTGCTGTATCAAGTATGTAAAAAATAAAATTAATTAATTTTAATGTGCAACAGCTCTGCACAATTTCAACGCCACTAAATGAAAAGTTTGGATATAGCAGGCTGTATCACGTTTATTAACAGAAAAAAAAATATATTTTAATGTGCTTGAGGTTTGCAGACAGCTTCATATCACCGCCACAAAATGACAATGTGGGATACGGCAGATCTGTATCTCATTCAGCAAAAGAAAACATTCCAATTTTTTTTAATACAAGTTATGTCTGCTACTAGAGTAGAGCGATACCGTCCGATACTTCAAAGTATCGTATCGGATGGTATCGGCCGATCTTTAAAAAAAGTATCGGTATCGCCGATTCCGATACCGGAAGTCCCATTCAAGTCTATGGGACTTCCGGTATCGGAATAAGAAAAACCCTTTCCTGCCCTTGTACAGCCTCTCTGGGGTCTGTACGGGCCTTTCGGGGGGCTGTGCCGGCCTGCCAGGGGGTCTGTGCAGGCTCCGGTGGTCTGTGCCGGCCTGCCGGTGGTCTGTGCAGGCTCCGGGGGGCTGTGCCGGCCTGCCGGGGGGCTGTGCCGGCCTGCCGGGGGGCTGTGCAGGCTCCGGGGGGCTGTGCCGGCCTGCCGGGGGTCTGTGCCGGCCTGCCGGTGGTCTGTGCAGGCTCCGGGGGTCTGTGCAGGCATCGTCCGATGGGACTACAAGTCCCATCGGGCGATGCCTGCTACCATGACAGTGATTGACACATTAGCCAATGATGGGACAGTAGTAGTCCCATCATCCGGCTAATGTGTTAAATGTAAAAAAAAAAAAAATTACATGCTACATACATACAACATGCATACTACATACATGCTACATTCATACTACATACTACATACATGCTACATAAATACTACATGCAACATACATACTACATATATACTACATGCATGCTACATACATACTGCATGCTACATACATACCACATATATACTACATACATACTACATGCATGCTACATGCATGCTACATACATAACACATATATACTACATGCATGCTACATACATACTACATGCTACATACATACTACATATATACTACATGCATGCTACATACATACTACATACATACTACATGCATGCTACATACATACTACATGCATGCTACATACATACTACATGCATGCTACATACATACTGCATGCTACATACATACTACATGCTACATACATACCACATACATACTACATATATACTACATGCATGCTACATACATACTGCATGCTACATGCATGCTACATACATACTACATACATACTACATGCTACATACATACCACATATATACTACATACATACAATACATTCATACAATACATACATAGACATACAGTACATATAACATAGAGTAACATACTTACCAATACTTGTCACATTGTTCCCCGAAGCCATTGTCTTTTCCGGAATAAATATTAACATAACAAACCACAAAAATACTCACCCACGATCCGAAGCAGTCCACGAGTGTGTCCCACGACGATCTTGGGTAGAGAACTGCAGCATCAGCTGTTGCTGCCGTTCTCTACGGGCTGCAGGAATCCAATGACGGAAGGTAGGTATCCTTCCGCACTGTATTCCTCCGCCACTTAAAAAAAAAAAAAGTCCCTAGTCTCACTTTATGCCATTGCTGTGTGGGAATTTCCCACGCAGCAATGGCATAAAGTGAGACTAGGGACTTTTTTTTTTTTAAGTGGCGGAGGAATACAGTGCGGAAGGATACCTACCTTCCGTCATTGGATTCCTGCAGCCCGTAGAGAACGGCAGCATCATCTGATGCTGCCGTTCTCTACCCAAGATCGTCGTGGGACACACTCGTGGACTGCTTCGGATCGTGGGTGAGTATTTTTGTGGTTTGTTATGTTAATATTTATTCCGGAAAAGACAATGGCTTCGGGGAACAATGTGACAAGTATTGGTAAGTATGTTACTCTATGTTATATGTACTGTATGTCTATGTATGTATTGTATGAATGTATTGTATGTATGTAGTATATATGTGGTATGTATGTAGTATATATGTGGTATGTATGTAGCATGTAGTATGTATGTAGTATGTATGTAGCATGCATGTAGCATGTAGTATGTATGTAGCATGCATGTAGTATATATGTAGTATGTATGTAGCATGCATGTAGTATGTATGTAGCATGTATGTAGTATGTATGTGGTATGTATGTAGCATGTAGTATGTATGTAGCATGTAGTATATATGTAGTATGTATGTAGCATGTAGTATGTATGTAGCATGCATGTAGTATATATGTAGTATGTATGTAGCATGCATGTAGTATATATGTAGTATGTATGTAGCATGTATGTAGTATGTATGTGGTATGTATGTAGCATGTAGTATGTATGTAGCATGCATGTAGTATATATGTAGTATGTATGTAGCATGTAGTATGTATGTAGTATGTATGTGGTATGTATGTGGCATGTAGTATGTATGTAGCATGCATGTAGTATGTATGTAGCATGCATATAGTATGTATGTAGTATGTATGTAGTATGTAGCATGTATGTAGTATGTATGTGGTATGTATGTAGCATGTAGTATGTATGTAGCATGCATGTAGTATATATGTAGTATGTAGTATGTATGTAGTATGTATGTGGTATGTATGTAGCATGTAGTATGTATGTAGCATGCATGTAGTATGTATGTAGCATGCATGTAGTATGTATGTAGTATGTATGTGGCATGTAGTATGTATGTAGCATGCATGTAGTATGTATGTAGCATGCATATAGTATGTATGTAGTATGTATGTAGTATGTAGCATGTATGTAGTATGTATGTGGTATGTAGCATGTAGTATGTATGTAGCATGCATGTAGTATATATGTAGTATGTATGTGGTATGTATGTAGCATGTAGTATGTATGTAGCATGCATGTAGCATGCATGTAGTATGTATGTAGCATGTAGTATGTATGTAGTATGTTTGTAGCATGTAGCATGTATGTAGCATGTATGTAGTATGTATGTAGCATATATGTAGTATGTATATAGTATATATGTAGTATGTATGTAGCATGTAGTATGTATGTAGCATATATGTAGTATGTATGTAGTATATATGTAGTATGTATGTAGCATGTAGTATGTATGTAGCATGCATGTAGTATGTATGTAGCATGTAGTATGTATGTAGCATGTATGTAGTATGTATGTAGCATGCATGTAGTATGTATGTAGTATGTATGTAGCATGTAGTATGTATGTAGCATGCATGTAGTATGTATGTAGTATTTTTTTTTTTTTTTTTAACATTTAACACATTAGCCGGATGATGGGACTACTACTGTCCCATCATTGGCTAATGTGTCAATCACTGTCATGGTAGCAGGCATCGCCCGATGGGACTTGTAGTCCCATCGGACGATGCTTGCACAGACCCCCGGACATCAGCACAGCCCCCCGGCAGGCCGGCACAGCCCCCCGGCAGGCCGGCACAGCCCCCCGGCAGGCCGGTACAGACCCCCGGCAGGCCGGTACAGACCCCCACAGGGTGCACAGACCACCGGCAGGCCGGCACAGCCCCCCGGCAGGCCGGTACAGACCCCCACAGGGTGCACAGACCACCGGCAGGCCGGCACAGCCCCCCGGCAGGCCGGTACAGACCCCCACAGGGTGCACAGACCACCGGCAGGCAGGCACAGCCCCCCGGCAGGCCGGTACAGACCCCGGGCAGTCCACACAGACCCCCGGCAGGCCGGCACAGCCCCCCGGCAGGCCAGCAGAGACCCCCGGAAGGCCCGAAATGACGGCGCATCATGATGCGCACACACCGCGCATCATGATGACGTCAGTCTGTCAATCAACTTTGAACTTCCGATTCCGATGCCGAATTCCGATATTGAAAAAATATCGGAAGTCGGTATCGGAATTCCGATACAGCAAGTATCGGCCGATACCCGATACTTGCGGTATCGGAATGCTCAACACTATCTGCTACAGGTTCATATCACCACCACAACATGACAATGTGGGATACGGGGGGCTCTAATAACATTCAGCAACAGAAAAAAATTAGAGTTTTTTTGTAATGCCCGTTAGGTCTGCAGATAGGTTCATATCACCGCCACAACATGACAATGTGGGATGTGGCAGGCTGTTTCACGTTTAGCAGCAGAAAAAATTATAATTTTTTTTTAGTGTGTCTTATGTCTGCAGACAGTTTCATATCACCACAACACTAAATGTTATGGTGGGATACAGCAGTCTGTTTCACATTTAGCAACAGAAAAAAATGTGAACTTTTTTAATGCGTGCTAGGTCTGCAGACAGGTTTATATCACCGCCACAACATGACAACGTGGGATACAGCAGGCTTTTTCCCATTTAGAAGCAGAAAAAATTACACTTTTTAAATGTGCCTTAGGTCTGCAGACAGTTTCATATCACCACAGCACTAAATGACAAGGTGGGATGCAACAGGCTTTTCCATATTTAGCTATTGAAAAAATATTATTTAGAATGCTATACTTGTCCATGTAGCACAATAGAAGCAGGGCACAACACACTTGTAGGACATGTGCTCTGTTGGCTTTGTCAGTGGACCTCAGTAATGCCCACCCCACCAAGAAAAAATTTTGGAAGGTAAATATTACAGCCACACTGGACACTATCTAGCTACACTATCTGACTGATATACAACCATCTATCTAACTAGCTAAAATGCAGGATACATCAGTTTTTTTTCACATTTAGATACTGAAAAAATATTTAGAATGCTATACTCATGCATGGAGCACTATAGAAGCAGTGCACAAAACACTTGAAGGACATGTGCCCTGTTGGCTTTGTATGTGGATCTCAGTAATGGCCCCTAAAAAATATTCTGAAAGGTAAATTTTACAGCCACACTGGACACTATCTAGTTACTCTATCTAGCTACACTATCTGACTGATATACAACTGCCTAACTAACTGACTAAAATCTTGCTGTTAACTGTGGCAGCATCATCAACAGCCTCTCTGCACTGTTACAGTGTCAAAATGGCGCTAAAGAAAGACGTCCGCTATTTTTATGGAGAGGAACATGTGATTTCAGCAGCCAATGACACAAGCTGTAGAGTCAGGACATTGTGGATCTTTCCTGTTGGAGCAACATTGGAGCAATTTTATTTACTCTGATGAGTGCAAGCCCTTAATACAAATAACATCATCCTGCTTACTTATTATTATTATTTATTTATATAGCGCCATTAATTCCATGGTGCTGTACATGAGAAGGGGGGTTACATACAAAGTTATAGATATCGTTAACAGTAAACAAATTTACAATGACAGACTGGTATAGAGGGGAGGGGACCCTGTCCTTCAGGACTTGCATTTAACTGGATTGTGGGGAAGAGACAGAAGGTCAGGGGTGCAGCAGCTCTGGTGGTGATAAGGCGGCAGCTCAGGCAGTGGTGAGGCGGCAGAATGGTCATTACAGGCTGTAAGCTTTCCTGAAAAGATGGGTTTTCAGGTTCCATTTGAAGGATCCGAGGGTGGTGGATAATCGGACGTGTTGAGGCATGGCATTCCAGAGGATAGGGGATATTCGGGAGAAATCTTGGAGGCGGTTGTGTGAGGAACGAATAAGTGTAGAGGAGAGTAGGAGGTCTTGGGAGGATCGAAGATTATGTGAGGGAAGATATTGGGAGATTAGTTCAGAGATATAGGGAGGGGAAAGGTTGTGGATGGTTTTGTAGGTCAGTGTTAGTAGTTTGAACTGGATTCATTGGGGAATTGGGAGCCAATGGAGGGATTTGCAGAGGGGGGAGACAGGGGAGTAGAGGGGAGAGAGGTGGATTAGTCGGGCAGCAGAGTTGAGGACAGACTGGAGTGGTGCAAGAGAGTTAGCAGGGAGGCCACAGAGGAGAGTGTTATGAATGGGTCACCAAGGAGGAAAAAATAAACAACAAGCTAAGTCTCAGAAAACCAGAGAAGTTGGTAACTATGCAGATTGCAGATCCCTGAACTTAACAGCACAACTAGCAGCAGTTGTGGAGCGTTCCTACGTTGGTCCTAGATGCCTCGTCACAACCGGAGAGCTACATAAGCATAAAGCAGGAAAAGAGGAAAACTAATTGCCCCAGAGCAGACCCCAAAGGAAAGACAGCCCCCCCACATGTATTGACGGTGAAACAAGATGAAATTACAAGAAAAGGCAGGAAAATAGGCTGAGCAAACGATGGGGCCCGGCTAACTAAAAAGGACAGGAAAGGAAAGACACTGTCTGCAATCTGCCAAAAAACCTACAAAAATATTATCCAACACTTCTGATAGCAAAATTAACCCTGAAGTCACTAGACTTCTAAACCTATATCAGCACTCTGAAATATTCTGCGACAGAGCAAAAAAGAGGCCAATCTAATAAGGAACAAAAAGCAGATTGGCAAATACTGATTAATAGGAGTGGAAATTCAGCATAGCCCCAGCAGGGGCAAGCTGATTACACAAAAAACTGAATTGACCAACAAGCGCAAGTGTGAACATTAGCAAAAAACAAACTTAACTTGAGAAGACTGGAAGAGAGCTGAAATCCAGGACCTGAGAAGCAGACTGAATCACCAGCACCCGGATAGGGCGTCGGCTGTCTTATATCCAGTCTGATACTCCAGAGATCCAATCGTTGTCTTCCTCATCAGGTGGCAGATCACTACCACTTAAACCAACAGCACTGCTTCCTGTCACCACCAGAGGGAGAACGGAAGGGGAACTCTCAACTGGTGGAGCAGAAAATGAGTTCATGACAGGAGAGTGTTGCAGTAGTCAAGGCGGGAGATGATGAGGGCATGTACAAGAGTTTTAGTAGATTGAGGACTGAGGAAGGGATGGATTCTGGAAATATTTTTGAGTTGGAGGCGACAGGAAGTGGCAACAGATTGGACGTGTGGTTTGAAGGACAGGGCAGAGTCGAGAGTTACTCCGAGGCAGTGGATTTCAGGTGCGGGAGAGAGCGTGATGCCGTTTACCATGATATATAGATAGAGTAGGGAAGATGAGTGAGATGGCAGAAAGATAATGAGTTCAGTCTTGTCTTAGTTGAGTTTTAGGAAGCGAGAGGTGAAAAAGGAGGATATGGCTGATAGACACTCCGGGATTCTGAACAACAGAGAGGTGACATCTGGGCCAGAGAGGTAGATCTGAGTGTCATCTGCATACAGGTGGTACTGGAAGCCATGGGACTTTATGAGTTGTCCTAGGCCAAGATTATAGATGGAAAAAAGTAGGGGTCCCAGGACAGAGCCTTGGGGGACTCCAACAGAGAGGGAGACACTGAATGTGCGGTCAGAAAGGTATGAGGAAATCCAGGACAGGGCAAGGTCTTTGATGCCAAGGGAAAAAAGAATCTGTAGCAGTAGGCAGTGGTCAACTGTGTCAAAGGCAGAGGACAGGTCAAGAAGGAGGAGGATGGAGAACTGTCTGTTAGCTTTGGCTGTGAGTAAGTCATTAGTAATTTTGGTCAGGGCAGTTTCAGTGGAGTGCTGGGGGCAGAAGCCAGAATGCAGGATGTCAAGGAGGGAGTTAGATGAGAGGTGGGAGGAAAGTTGAGCATGGACATGCTGTTCAAGGAGTTTGGAAGCAAACGGGAGCAGTGATATGGGGCGATAGCTGGGCGTAGCAGTTGGGTCAAGGCTTGATTTTTTGAGGATGGGTGTTATGGCGGCATGTTTGAAGTCAGAGGGGAAGGTACCAGAAGTTAGAGACAGGTTGAAGAGATGGGATAGGGCTGGAATGATCATGTTTGTGAGGTTGGGGAGCAGGTGTGAAGGAATGGGGTCAAGTGCACAGGTGGTGAGGCGTGATTTGGAAAGGAGGTGAGTAAGCTCTCCTTCAGTGATGTTGGAGAGGGAGGTTATTAGGGAAGGGCAGAAGTCTGCTATGTGGAGTGGTGGAACTGTAAAGGTTTGCCTTGTTTGGTCAATGTGGTTTTTTAAGTAGGTGGCAAAGTCCTCAGCAGAGATGAGGGGAGTTGGAGGTGGTAGTGGTGGGCAGAGGAGGGAGTTGAATGTGCTGAACAGTTGTTTTGGGTTGTGGGATAATGAAGAGACAAGGTTTGTGAAATAGGTCTGTTTAGCAAAGGTGAGGGCTGATTTAAAGGCAAGTGTAGCTTGTTTGAAAGGAGTGAAGCCGTCTGGCAGGCGTATTTTCTTCCAACGCCGCTCTGCGACCCTGGATGCTTGTCGAAGTTTTTTGGTGAGGTTGTTGTGCCAGGGTTGCCTATTGGTTTGTCGCACTTTGCCATGCATGAGAGGAGCCACTGAGTCTATGGCTGATGTGAGGGTGGCATTGTAGAAAGCGGTGGCACTGTCTGTGTTGTGGAGTGAAGATATGGAGGACAGAGGTAGAAGAGAGTCTGAGAGTCTGAGGATGTCTAGGTGTGCGAGGTTTCTGCGAGGATGTGCTAGTGGCTGGACATGGGGGGCAGGTGAGAAGACAAGGATGAGAAGGTGAGTAGATGGTGGTCAGATAGGGGGAAGGGAGAGGTTAAGAGATTAGATAGGGAACAGAGGCGGGTGAAGATGAGGTCTAATGTATGTCCATCTGTGTGGGTGGCTGTGGAGGACCACTGAGTAAGTCCAAAGGATGAGGTAAGTGACAGGAGTTTGGAGGCTGCTGGCTGGTGGGTGTCAGTGGGGATGTTGAAGTCCCCCATGATGATGGTGGGGATGTCAGCAGAGATAAAGTGGAGGAGCCAGGTGGAGAATTGGTCGATGAAGGCAGTGGCTGAGCTCGGTGGTCGGTATATGACAGCCACTTGGAGATTAGAGGGAGAGTAAATACGGACAGAGTGAACCTCGAAAGAAGGGAGGATAAGGGAAGGTGGGGGTTGGATAGGGTTGAAGGAGCAGTTTTTAGAAAGGAGGAAACCCACTCCTCCACCTTGTCTGTTGCCAGGGCGAGGAGTGTAGGTAAAGTGGAGGACGCCATAACTCAGTGTGGCCAGGGAGGCCATGTCAGGGGGTGTCAGCCAGATCTTAGTGAGGGCCAGGAAGGAAAAGTTGCGGGAGGTAAAGAGATCGTGGATCATGTGGAGCTTGTTGCAGATGGAGCGAGCATTCCAAAGTGCTCCAGAAAGAGGGTGCGGGAGAGAGGGGGTCAGTGGCACAGGTTTTAAGTCTGAAGGATTGCGGTAGTTTGTCTTAGTGTGAGAAAAATAGGGATGGGGATTAGGGGGATGTATGAGGCAGGGGGGCCAGGATTGGGGGATATGTCAACAGCGGTGAGAAGAAGAACAGAGAGGGAAAGCAGGTGGGTGAAGGAGAGTGATCATATTGTATTGTATTTTAATAGGAGAGATCTGAGGTTAAGGAGTATGTCTGCAGATAAAGCGAGGTGGGGGGTAAGAGAGAGGGGGAGATAGTTATTTGGTTTGAGGGTGCAAGGGTTTGGGGATAGAGAAGGAGAGTGAAGATTAGTGGAGCAAAAACCATACTTACCATTGTTACCTGAATTTGGACCATGTATCCACAACCCTGATGCACGTTTCATAAGGGCTTCCTTATGGGGTGAGCCGTGATAAGCATGCGCACAAGCAGGAGCCATGTTAACAATGAGTAAGTCATGTACACTGTGTGCAGAATTATTAGGCAAATGAGTATTTTGATCACATCATACTTTTTACACATGTTGTCCTACTGCAAGCTGTATAGGCTAGAAAGCCAACTGCCAATTATGTAAATCAGGTGATTTGCATCTCCGTAATGAGGAAGGGTGTGGTCTAATGACATCAACACCCTATATAAGGTGTGCTTAATTATTAGGCAACTTCCTTTCCATTGGCAAAATGGGTCAGAAGAAAGATTTGACAGACTCTGAAAAGTCAAAAATTGTGAGATGTCTTGCAGAGGAATGCAGCAGTCTTGACATTGCCAAACTTTTGAAGCGTGATCACCGAACAATCAAGCGTTTCATGGCAAATAGCCAACAGGGTCGCAAGAAGCATGTTGATTAAAAAAAGGCGCAAAATAACTGCCCATAAATTGAGAAAAATCAAAGCGTCAAGTTGCCAAGATACCATTTGCCACCAGTTTTGACATATTTCAGAGCTGCAACGTTACTGAAGTATTAAAAAGCACAAGGTATGCCACACTCAGGGACATGGCCAAGGTAAGGAAGGCTGAAAAATGACCACCTTTGAAAAAGAAACATAAGAAAAAACATCAAGACTGGGCCAAGAAATATCTTAATACTGATTTTTCTAAGGTTTTATGGACTGATGAAATGAAAGTGACTCTTGATGGGCCAGATGGATGGGGTTGGGCTGGATCAGTAAAGGGCAGAGAGCTCCACTCCGACTCAGACGCCAACAAGGTGGAGGTGGGGTACTGGTATGGGCTGGTATCATCAAAGATGAACTTGTGGGACCTTTTTGGGTTGAGGATGGAGTGAAGCTCAACTCCCAGACCTACTGCCAGTTTCTGGAAGACACCTTCTTCAAGCATTGGTAAAGGAAGAAGTCAGTATCGTTTAAGAAAAACATGATTTTCATGCAGGACAATGCTCCATCACATGCATCCAAATGCTCCACAGCGTGGCTGGCCAATAAAGGTCTAAAAGAAGAAAAATAATGACATGGCCCCCTTGTTCACCTGATCTGAACCCCAGAGAGAACCTGTGGTCCCTCATAAAATGTGAGATCTACAGGGAGGGAAAACAGTACACCTATCTGAACAGTGTCTGGGATGCTGTGGTGGCTGCTGCACGCAGTGTTGATCGTAAACAGATCAAGCAACTTTTGAGTGTCATCATAAAGAAAGGTGGCTATATTGGTCACTGATTTTTTTTGTTTTTGAATGTCAGAAATGTTTATTTCTAAATTTTGTGTTGTTATATTGGTTTACCTGGTGAAAATAAACAAGTGAGATGGCTATATATTTGGTTTTTATTAAGTTGCCTAATAATTCTGCACAGTAATAGTTACCTGAAAAAACAGATATCCTCCTAAGATAATCAAATCTAAAAAAACCCACTCCAACTTCCAAAAATATTAAGCTTTGATATGTATGAGTCTTTTGGGTTGATTGAGAACATAGTTGTTGTCAATAATAAAAAGAATCCTCTCAAATACAACTTGCCTAATAATTCTGCACGTAGTGTATATTTAACCCCTTTCTGTCATGTGACGTACTATCCCATCCATGTGCCCTGGGACTTAATTCCCAGGGACGGGATAGTACGTCACAGCAATCAGCGGTGCCCACGTGGTGAACGCCGCTGATCGCGGCCGGGTGTCAGCTGATTATCACAGCTGACACCCGGCACAATGTGTCAGGGGCGGTCACGGACACGTTAACCCCTTGCACACCGCGATCAAACACGATCGCGGTGTACCAGGGGTTAAAGGGAAGCACCTCCGTGCTTCCCTGAGCCCCCCACAGCAGCGCAATGTGCAGCGCTGCTGCGGGGGGCTCCATCCCTGCAGGTCCCCGAATCCAAGATGGCAACGGGGTCCTTCGGGGGCCTGCAGGGAGCTGGTTTCCTCATGCATGCAAAGCGCAGGCAAGGAGGAAGCCTTGTGCAGTGCCTGTGACAGATCGCTGATCTGTCACAATGATCTGTGATGTGACAGATCAGCGATCTGTCACAGGACAGTGATGTCCCACCTGGGACAATGTAATAAAGTTAAAAAAAAAAAAAAGTGTAAAAATAATTTTTAAAAAATCGCTAAATAAATTAAAAAAAAAAAAAATATTCCCTAATAAATTCATTTTTGGGGGAAAAAACAAAACAATAAAAGCACACATATTTGGTATCGCCGCGTAAACGACCCGCCCTATCAAACTGTCCCATTAGTTAACCCCTTTAGCGAACCCCTTAAAAAATAAAAATAAAAACGAAGCAAAAAATAATGATTTATTATCATACCGCCGAACAAAAAGTGCAATAACGCGTGATCAAAAAGACGCATATAAATATGCATGGTACCGCTGAAAATGTCATCTTGTCCCGCAAAAAACGAGCCGCCATACAGCGTCATCAGTGAAAAAATAAAAAAGTTATAGCTCGCAGAACAAAGCGATGCAAAAATAATTATTTTTTATATAAAATTGTTTTCATTGCATAAAAGTGCCAAAACATAAAAGACCTAAATGAGGTATCGCTGTAACCGTACTGACCCGAAGAATAAAAGGGCTTTATCAATTTTACCGCACACGGAACGGTGTAAACGCACCCCCCAAAAGAAATTCATGAAACGCTGGTTTTTGTTCATTCTGCATCCCAAAAATCAGAATAAAAAGCGATCAAAAGATGTCACGTGCCCGAACATGATACCAATAAAAGCGTAAACTCGTCCCGCAAAAAATAAGACCTCACATTACTCAGTGGGTCAAAATATGGAAAAATTATAGCTCTCAATATGTGGTGATGTAAAAACTATTTTTACAATAAAAAGCGTCTTTTAGCGTGTGACAGCTGCCAAATATAAAAACTGCCAAAAATAGTAAATCAAACCCCCCGTTATCACCCCCTTAGTTAGGGAAAAATAATAAAATAAATAAAATGTATTTATTTCCATTTTCCCATTAGGGCTAGGGCTAGGGTTAGGGCTAGGGCTAGGGTTAGGACTGAGATTAGGGTTAGGGGTGTGTTGGGGTTAGGGTTGGAGTTAGAATTGGGGGTTTCCACTGCTTGGGCACATCAGGTGCTCTCCAAATGCAACATGGCGTCTGATCTCAATTCCAGCCAATTCTGCATTGAAAAAGTCAAATGGTGCTCCTTCCCTTCCAAGCTCTGCTATGCGCCCAAACAGTGTTTTACCCCCACATATAGGGTATCAGCGTACTCAGGACAAATTGCAAAACAACTTTTGGGGTCCAATTTCTCCTGTTACCCTTAGGAAAATAAAAAATTGGGGGCAAAAATATCATTTTTGTGGAAAAAGTCTTAGTTACTCACCGGTTAACGGTATTTTTCGGAGTCCATGACAGCACCACCTGAGAGAGGGGATCCGCCCTTCAGGAACAGGAAGCCTACAGATACAAAAGGGCGGTACCTCTCACATGCATCAGTTGGATTACAGAGCACAAGAGGACCTCCAAGGTTAATGCATGATTTATGTACAGTACTATTATTATCTAATTATTTATCACCAGTGGACATATACAAGGGGAAGAAGTGCACACCTAAATTAAACTAAAGGGAGGGAATATATGGGTGCTGTCATGGACTCTGAAAAATACTGTTAACCGGTGAGTAACTAAGACTTTATTCGGTCGTCCATGACAGCACCACCTGAGAGAATTACAGAGAGTAATAACTACTTTAGGGAGGGACTACAGCCTGCAGTACCCTTACACCAAAGGAGAGGTCTGCGGAAGCACCCAGGTCTAGCCTATAATGACTATAAAAGGTGCTCGGAGAGGACCAAGTAGCCACCTTACATATCTGGTCAATGGAGACTTCCGATCTCTCAGCCCCCGAGGTCGCCATGGCTCTGGTGGAATGCGCCCTCAGCTTCCCAGGTGCTGACCTGCCTTTTGAGGTGTATGCTATTGAAATCGCCTCTCTAATCCACCTGGCTAGTGTATTTTTTGACGCTCTAAAACCTTTCCTAGGGCCTTGATGGGAGACAAACAAGGCATTATCTTTCTTCCAGGGATCGGTAACTGCCAGATATTCTATGAGGCATCTCCTAACATCTAGGGTGTGTAGTTTCTCTTCCTTCTCGTTAGCTGGATTAGGGAGGAAGGATGGAAGGACTATTTCCTGTGTCCTATGAAAACTAGAAACTACCTTGGGTAAGTACGCTGGATCAGGCCTAAGTATCACCCTATCATCTTTAAACTGTATATAAGGAGGATGCCTAGATAATGCCTGGATGTTGCTTACTCTACGAGCTGTCGTCAGAGCTACCAGGAAGGCTATTTTGAGGGACAGGTTTTTTATCGAGGCAGATAAGATAGTTTCAAATAGAGCTTCCATCATAGCCGTGAGGACTAGGTTCAAGTCCCACGGCATGAATCTATCCTTCACTACTGGATACCTGGTACCTGGATCTACCTGCTGCCATAACGAATCTACTGACCCAGTAATTACCCGCGATGTTGCAGCTAATGAGGGCCCCCAAGGCTGATACTTGTACTTTAAGGGTACTGGTGGAAAGCCCCATGTCCAGACCTTTCAGTAGAAACTCTAAGATTTGAATTATAGGCGCTGAATCCCGAGCAACTATTCCTGAGTTCTGAAGGAATTTTTTACAAATTCTGATGTAAATTTTGGTAGTAATGATTTTTCTACTTTTAAGTAGGGTGTTAATCAGGTCTGGGGAGAAACCTTTATCTTTTAGCAGTGACCGTTCAAACTCCACGCCGTCAGATGTAGGCCAGCCACCTGAGGATGGAAAACTGGGCCCTGGGATAGGAGATCCGGGATGTCCGGAAGAACCCAAGGATCGGACACCGACATGGTCCTGAGGCATGAGAACCATGCCCTCCTGGGCCAAAATGGAGCGATAACTATAACATTTGCTCTGTCTTTTCTGATTTTCCTCATCACCAGGGGTAGTAGAGATAGGGGAGGGAAGGCATAGGCTAGCCTGAAGTCCCACTTTATCAGAAAGGCATCTACCGCCAGAGGAATTTATTTGGGATTTAGGGAGCAGAATTGTCTTAATTTCCTGTTTTCTTTGGTGGCGAAGAGATCCACCTCTGGTTGTCCCCACTTTTGTACAATCAGGTTGAAGATAGAGGTTTTTAGAGACCATTCTCCTTGCTTTAGCAGATTGCGGCTTAAGAAGTCTGCCGTGATGTTTTCTTTCCCTTTTATATGTAGAGCTGTCAAAGATAGAAAATGCTGCTCTGCTAGATGGAACAAACGCTCAGCCACATTCATCAGAGGCTTGGAACGGGTCCCGCCTTGGTGGTTGATATAAGCCACGGTGACCTGATTGCCGGAGAGCACTCGTACGTGATGGCCCTGTAGATACACAAGGAGTTTTTTAGTCGCCTGCTCCACTGCTGTCAATTCTTTCAGGTTAGATGACATTTCCATCTGATGATGCTCCCATAGGCCCTGGACCAGAATCTCACCCATATGAGCCCCCCAACCGGAAAGGCTAGCATCTGTGGTGACTATGCGGGTTATGTTATACTCCCAGGGTACCCCTCTGGATAAATGATCCTTGTCTAGCCACCACTCTAGGGACTCCCTTGTGTATCGGGACAAGATTAGCTGACCCTCCAAGTAACCCCCAAGGACTCTTTGATGTAATAAAACCTCGCCCTGTAGTTTTCTTGCATGAAACTGGGCCCACTGGACTGCCGGGATACAGGACGAGAGAGAACCTAGAAGGGACATGGCTTTCCTGAGGGACATAGTGGGGTTTTTGGAAGCGTTCAGGACCTCGTAGTGTAGGCGAACAAGCTTCTCTGGAGGCAGACGGCATTCCTGTTTCTCAGACTCAAGGATTAGGCCTAAGAATTGCTGGACTCTCATCGGCTGTAACCGAGATTTTTTGATGTTCAGCAACCATCCTAACCGCTCTAGGGCAGACATTGCCCTCTGTAGCTGTTCCAAACAATGATCCGCCGTTTTGCCAACAATAAAGAAGTCATTCAAGTAGGGGACTACTAGAATGTCTGATTCACGTAGATGGGCCATCACTTCCACTACCACTTTAGTAAACACCCGGGGAGCGACTGCCACCCCAAAGGGGAGGGCCGCATATTGGAAATGACTGACTGACCCATCTAACTGAACCGCCACTCTGAGAAAACGCTGATGAGCTGCATGGATGGGTATATGGTAGTAGGCGTCTTTTAAATCTAACACCACCATAAAGCAGTTTTGAAACAGCAATTTTATTGTTGAATTGATTGTTTCCATTTTGAACGGACGTATGACTAGAAACTCGCTGAGGGCCTTAAGATTTATTATAGTCCCAAAGGAGCTGTCTGGCTTGCGGACCAGGAACAGAGGGGAGTAGAAACCTTTCCCCCTTTCTTCCTCTGGAACCTCTGTTAGGACCTTCTTGCCCCATAGGTCACGAACCTCGACCTCCAGGGCAGCTTGTTCTGATGTGGAAGACCTGAGTGGGGTGACCTTAAATCGATCTTGGGGAACCCAGGAGAATTCAAGTCGTAGTCCTGCAGCTATTACCCCCAGTATCCAGTTGCTATTAGAGATCAGCGACCAGGCTGGGTAGAAGGCAGCTAGTCTTCCTCCTACCGGGGCAACTAGTCATTGGGGCGGCTTTTTAGTGTCGTGTGCTGGACCTTCCTGGCGCTCCCCTCCTCCAAACATAAATCCTGTACCTTTTCTTCTTTTCTCATCCCATCTGCCCTGATCTCTGGACGGCCTTCTACGGAAATATCCTTTCCTGGTAAAGGGACGTCTATAAGAAGGGTTCGGCAGACAGGGGAATTTCTTTTTATCATCCCCAGCTTTTTCTAATAGTTCATCCAGGACAGGGCCAAATAGATATTCCCCTCACATGGGATGGAACAGAGTCGAGATCTGGCCTGAATATCTCCCTACCAGCATTTTAACCAGAGCGCCCTTCGAGCTGCATTAGACAATCACACGGTCCTAGCCGCCATCCTTGCAGAGTCCGCCGAAGCATCGGCTAAAAAAGCAGCGGCGTTCTGGATGATTGGCAGAGTTTTACGAATGGATGCTCTCGAGGCTCCGTCTTTCAGCTGAGAATCCAGTTGATCTAGCCAGACCATCATGGATCAGGCTGTACATGTGGCAGCTATCACTGGTCTTAGGGCACCCGCTGACATCTCCCATGTTCCCTTTAGAAAAGAATCTGCTTTTTTATCCAGTGGATCTTTTAAGGAGGCCATGTCATCAAAAGGTATGGAGGATTTTTTGGAGGCTTTGGCTACTGCCACGTCCAGCTTAGGGGCCTTATCCCATCTGCTTACCACTGGGTCATCAAAAGGGTACCTCCACTTGAAGGCTGGTGGCAAGGTGCCCCTTTTTTCAGGCCTCTTCCATTCTCTATCTATCAGACTCTGGACTTTATCATTTAATGGAAAAGCTCTGCGCTTCCTGGGATCTAGACCCCCAAACATCATGTCCTGTGCTGAGAGTTTCGGCTTTGTGTCTGCTACCCCCATGGTGGACCTTGTTGCTTTGACTAGCCTATCCATTTGGTCTAAGGGGAAGCAGAACTGGCTAGAGTCTTCATCCGAAGAAGACGAGGAGGAGGCCAGGAAGTCTGAGGAGTTATCATCTTTCCTAGGGTCGACCGAGGACTCCGAGCCTGAAAAACTTGCCTCTCTTCTCCTAGAAGATTCCCCTTGAAATAGGGCTTTCATCTGTCCTGATTATCTCCCTCAGGCTTGTAGTGAAGTCAGGCGTCTCCTCCGCTACCTGTATAAATGGGGGAGAGTGTAAAGGCCAGACAATCTAACCATGGGCTATCGTTCCCCACCAACCCCTACCGTCTGTCGCATGCGTGGCTGACATAACTTTTTAGGGTGGCCATCTGGCAAGGGGCAACTACAGAGGGCACATTCCCTGTGCTTCTGTTTTCCCGTAGCTTTTCTCCTCGGATCACGGAGGGAGGCAGGAGGATCCTTTAGTCTGGAGGAACTTCCGCGGCTCTGTCCGCTCGTCCTTCTTTGCTTTTTTTGCTGGCCACTCGTATGAGGCTTTGCTGTGGCCTGTTTCTGCGGGCGCTCCTGCGCCTCGTCCTGCTGGTCTATGGGGGCTTCCGTTGTATCCATCGCTGGGCCTTCGGAAGCTCCACAGCAGCGTCCCCGCCAGCCTTATAAGGCCTCCTGATGTTCGGGTCAGCAGGGTTCTGGCCATGGCACCTCCCACCAGGGACCCTCCTGCGACCTCCCCGCCCTGCGCCCCGACCCCCCACCCCCGCCCTGGCTGCCACCCACGACCCAGGACAGGCGCGCATCTGCGGCACACACCGGAAGCCGTCCGGCACCCGACTTCCGGTTTCGGCATTGCCGGCCCCGCCCCCTCCACCGCGTCACCCCCGCCGCTCATCTGAGACCACGGGAGCGTGTGGAAAGGAGCTGGCATGGCGTCCCCGGCCCAGAATGCCTCCAGCCCCCACGTGTGCCTCCCCACGCCCGCCGACCGGGCGCCAACGACGGCCCGGACGAGGAGAGGACCAGACCCCTGGGGGAACGCACCAGGAGGGGCCCGGGGCATACATACCTAGTGCTGGCACTCTGGAGACGGCTGTCCACCAGACCCCTTGCTCCACCTGCTTCGTCCACTGCTGTGGCGACCTACCCCCCACCATGGCGCTTCCAGGGACCCCACGCTGACCGAGGTAGGAGAACCCCCCACTTCCTGGGTCGGTCAGCCGGCCTGGGAATCTTCGACGATCCATGACAGACGATCTGTAGGAAGTCCTGTCCTCTATGAACAGGAAACCAACTGATGCGTGGGAGAGGTGCCGCCCTTTTGTATCTGTAGGTTTCCTGTTCCTGAAGGGTGAATCCCCTCTCTCAGGTGGTGCTGTCATGGATGACCGAATAAAAATGATTTTTTTATTTTCACGCCCGGGCGTTATAAACTTCTGTGAAGCACTTGGGGGTTCAAAGTGCTCACCACACATCTAGATAAGTTCCGTTGGGGGTCTAGTTTCCAAAATGGGGTCACTTGTGGGGAGTTTCAATAGTTTAAGTACATCAGAGGCTCTCCAAACGCACATGACACCCGCAGAACATTCCATCAAAGTCTGCATTCCAAAACGTCACTTCTTCCCTTCCGAGCCCCGACGTGTGCCCATACAGTAGTTTTCTCCTACATATGAGGTATCAGTATACTCAGGACAAATTGAACAACAACTTTTGGGGTCCAATTTCTCCTGTTACCCTTGGGAAAATAAAAAAATTGGGGACTAAATGATCATGTTTGTGGAAAAAATACGATTTTTTAATTTTCATGCCGGACATTATAAACTTCTGTGAAGCCCTTGGGGGTTCAAAGTGCTCACCACACATCTAGACAAGTTCCTTAGGGGGTCTAGTTTCCAAAATAGTGTCACTTATGGGGGGTTTCCACTGTTTAGGTACATTCGGGCCTCTCCAAAGGCAACATGACACCCGCAAAGCATTCAATCAAAGTCCGCATTCCAAAACGTCACTACTTCCTTTCCGAGCCCCAACGTGTGTCCATACAGTAGTTTTCTGCCAGATATGAGGTATCAGCGTACTCAGGACAAATTGGACAACAACTTTTAGGGTCCAATTTCTCCTGTTACCCTTGGGAAAATAAAAAAATTGGGGACTAAATGATCATGTTTGTGGAAAAAATACGATTTTTTAATTTTCATGCCGGGCATTATAAACTTCTGTGAAGCCCTTGGGGGTTCAAAGTGCTCACCACACATCTAGATAAGTTCCTTGGAGGGTCTATTTTCCAAAATGGTGTAATTTGAGGGGGGGTTTCACTGTTTTGGTACATCAGGGGCTTTCCAAACACGACATAGTGTCCGATCTCAATTCCAGCCAAAAACGTCAAATGGCACTGCTTCTCTTCCGAGCTCTGCCATGCGCCCAAATAGTGGTTTACCCCCACATGTTGGGTATCAGCATACTCAAGACAAATTGCACAATAAGCTTTAGGGTCCTGTTACCCTTGGAAAAATAAGAATTGAGGGTGAAAAGATCATTTTTGTTGAAAAAATATGAATTTTTAATTGTACGGCTGTATGTTATAAACGTCTGTGAAGCCCTTGAGGGTTCAAAGTTCTCACCACACATCTAGACAAGTTCCTTGGGAGGTCTAGTTTCCAAAATGGTGTCATTTATGGGGGTTTCCACTGTTTTAGTACATCAGGGGTTTTCCAATCGCGACATGGTGTCCGATCTCAATTCCAGCCAAAAAAGTCAAATGGCGCTGCTTCCCTTCTGAGCTCTGCCATGCGCCCAAATAGTCGTTTACACCCATGTATGGGGTATCAGCGTACTCAGGACAAATTGCACAATAACTTTTAAGGTCCTATTACCCTTGGGAAAATAAAAATTGGGGGTGAAAAGGTCATTTTTGTGGAAAAATATGATTTTTTAATTGTACCGCTGTACGTTATAAACTTCTGTGAAGCCCTTGTTGGTTCAAAGTTATCACCACATATCTAGATAATTTCCTTTGGGGGTCTAGTTTCCAAAATGGGGTCACTTGTGGGGGGTTTCCACTGTTTAGGTACATCAGGGGCTCTCCAAATGTGACATGGCATCCGAACGGCGCTCCTTCCCTTCTGAGCTCTGCCATGCGCCGAAACAGTGGTTCACCCCCACATATCAGGTATCAGCATACTCAGGACAAACTGCACAATAACTTTTGCAGTCCAACTTCTCCTGTTACCCTTGGTAAAATAAACAAAAATTGAACCTGAAGTATTTTTTTGTGAAAAAAGTTAAATGTTAATTTTTTTTTTAAATATTCTAAAAATTACTGTGAAGCACCTAAAGGGTTAATAAACTTCTTAATTGTGGTTTTGAGCACATTAAGGGGTGCAGTTTTTAGAATGGTGTCACTTTTGGGTATTTTCTATCATATAGACCCCTCAAAGTGGCTTCAAATGTGATGTGGTCCGTAAAAATAAAATGGTGTTGCAAAAATGAGAAATCGCTGGTCAACTTTTAACCCTTATAACTTCCTAAGAAAAAAAAATTTGGGTTCCAAAATTGTGCTGATGTAAAGTAAACTTGTGCGAAATGTTACTTATTAAGTTTTTTGTGTGCCGTATCTCTGTGATTTAAGGGCATAAAAATTCAAATTTGGAAAATTGCGAAATTTTCAAAATTTTTGCCAAATTTCCATTTTTTTCACAAATAAACCCAAGTTATATGAATGAACTGTTACCACTAGCATGAAGTACAATATGTCACGAGAAAACAATGTCAGAATCACCAGGATCCATGTAAGTGTTCCAGAGTTATTACCTCATAAAGGGACAGTGGTCAGAATTGTAAAAATTGGCCCGGTCATGAACGTGCAAACCACCCTTGGGGGTTAAGGGGTTAATGAGTAAAGGGAAAAAGATCATAAATAAAAGTATTAAGATACATTTGTCACATTATATCTAGGAAAAGTAGAAGTAGGAAAAGTAAATTAAAAGGTGACTGCACTTTTGAATTGCCGGTGAGCATGTGATGGGCATGCATACAGACAGCAGCCATATTAACCCCTTCCTGACATACGCCATATATATACGGCACTGTGGGAGTTGCTTTCAAGCAAGCCACAACCGCATGGGCTCATGCTGAGCGCTGCTACGATTGGGTGCAGGTGTCAACTCTATGTGAGAGCTGACACCCTGCAGATAAAGAACAAACAAAAAATGAAAAAATATTACTCCAATAAATACATTTATTTAGGTTAAAAAAAGTACACTTATTTGTTATCGTTGCATCCAGAACATTGCAATCCATAAAATTGTGCTGCTAGCTAACCCCTTCAGTGAACACCATTAAAAAAAAAATAAAAATTGAGGCAAATAATGATGCTTTATCGTTATCATTTGTTTTTTGCTTTTGGTTTTTTCTGTGTCATGTGTTTATATGCGTTTTCATTTTGCATACACATTAATTTACTTTTTCAGCTCAGACCTAGTTTCTCATTTAGTTCAATGTGCATTCTGTGCATATAAGGGTGTGACCACCCTGTTTATGAGTTGGAAAATCCATGCTGTCTGGCCTATGCTTTACTGGTGGTTCAGTCCCTTGGTCCTTGTTCACATTTACGTCACTTGATAAGTGGAAAGGTTTTAAATACAAGAGTTAGGACTGTCCCACAAGGGTTGCCTTGATATGGCGGGATGGCTTGTACATTCTTTTGATCAAAATTATGCTTACTAAATACCCTTATTATTATTACCTTCATGCATTATTTGCAGTTTATTATTTACTTTTTTATTTTAGGATATTTGTATTTTGTTTTTAGTTTTCACAGAAGAAAAAGTGCAATGAAATGTAATAGAAAAGAATGTAAATAAAAATGGTACCACTGAAAACAACATCTAGTCCTGCAAAAAACAAGAAAGCATAAAGCTCCATCAGCAGAAAAATAAGAAAAGTTATAGATCTCAGAATAAAGCGATGCAAAAATAATTATTTTTTCCATAAAATAGTTTTTATAGTGTAAGCGCCAAAACACAAAAACAATATAAATGTGGTATTGCTGTAATCGTGACCTGAAAAATAAAGCTGCTTTATCACTTATACCACACGTGGAATGGTATAAGAAAAAGGCTAAAACTATCATTTCTTAATTGTTGTTTTTTGTTCATTCCACCTCCCAAAAATTGGAATAGAAAGCGATCAAAAAAAGTAAAGTATCTGAAAATGGTATCAATAAGAACATTAGGTAGTCACGCAAAAAATAAGCTGTCACATGACTCTGTTGGCCAAAATAAAAAAAAATATAGCTCTCTAAATATGGCTATGCGCAATAAAAAGCGTCTTTTAGTATGTGACAGCTGCCAAACATAAAAGATTATAAAAATCTGGTATCACTGTAAACGCACCTACCCGAAGAATAAAGTCACCTAATCACTTTTACCACATGAGAAACGCTGTTAAAAATAAATAAAACCAATTTTTCACCTGCTGTTCATTTGTTTATTCTGCCTCCCAAAGATTACAGTAAGGCCCGGTTCGCACTTATCCTGCCCTCTGCGCAGAGCGCTAGCATCAGGGTTTGAGAATAAATATGTGAATTACTTGAGTCAGATGACACCCTCATCAGAAGATACCCTATAAAGAGGCAGATGGAGGCACTGTGGATGTCACAAAACCTGTGATCCAGCGGTGTCCATCCATTAAGGCGTGCAAAACAGCACGGTTGACCACAGTTTTGTGCACTTCTGGAATGATGGACACCGCTGAAGAGAGGCCAGATGGAGTCCATTGAAACTCTGCTACCTCATTAGAGTAAATGGATCCCTTGGGGATTTTATCTGTCAAGTCACTTGGAGATTTAGATGGATACCCCAAAGAAAGGTATGAGCGTAAAGAACTGGATAAATGTGATCTTTAATGTTATTTAAAATGTTCCCAATAAAAGCTTCAATTCAGTCCACAAAAAAAAAATCCTCTCTCAGTTCCATCTGTCAATGGAAATATAGGGGTCTTCCAAGTTACTGTTAGCAGAAAAGGCTCTGAAAAGGCGAAATGGCTCCTCACCCCTCAAAAGAAATTTAGAAAATTCTGCGCTCCCAAATCCAACTGCACACCTCTCTTCTGAGCCCCAGTGTGTCTAAACCACATTCTGCGCCCACATGTTTGGCATTTTTGTAGTGATGAGAGCCTGTCTAATTTATGAGTGTGTGTCTCCAGAAGGATGAGCTGGTCATAATGTACTGGTCACTACACCATACTGGTGAATTCAACATACTGATCACTGCAATGTCTGTTTGCAATTTTCACTCAGCACCATCCACTACTGCTTGTTTCTGGAAAATACCCACGGAGGCAAAGTTGTCACCTGAATATAAGCTAAGCTGTACTGTACAGCCACATATAGGGTATTTCTACATTCAGCACAAATTGTGGGACAACTGTTGGTGCCACTGTTACCCATTTCACAATATGAAAATGTAAAATATGTTAAATTTGGGACAAACACACAATCTTGATGATAAAAATATAAAATTATTTTTTCTTCACTGCCAAACTGTATAAAATTCTGTGACACACCTGTGGCATCAATATGATTACTGCATCTTTAAATTAATTAATTGAGAGGTCTAGTTTGTAAAATGGGGTCACTTATGGGGGTTTTCGCTGTTCTGGAACCTCTGGGGCTCTGCCAATGTGACATGGCACCCTCAAACCAGTGCAGCAAAATTTGCACTGTAATGCCGGAGTCACACTAGCGAGAAATACGGATGATTGCTATGCGCAAAAAAAACCACATTGCACTCGTCCCAGTGTTAATCTATAGGGCAGCTCCAATCAGCGGATTCCTTCTCTGCCGTATTATACGTGCTAAGAAAATCATATCAAAATTCGTCCAAAAACTCAATCAAAAATTGAAACTTCAAAGCATGAATGAAAAGACTAAAGGCCCCGTCTCACTAAGCGATCTCGGTAGCGAGATCGCTGCTGAGTCACAACTTTTGTGACGTAACAGCGATCTCACCAGCGAGATCGCTATGTGTGACAGCGATCAGCGAGCGGCCCCCCTGCCGTGATTGCTGGAAGAAACCTCTGGACATTTCTTTGGTCGCTGGTCTCCTGCTGGCCAGCACGCATCGCTGTGTGTGACAGGCGGGAGACCAGCGATCAGGTGTAAAAAATAATAATAAATAAAATAAAAAATATTGTTATTCTCACCTTCCGACGTCCTGTTCAGCCATCCCGCCTCTCTCCACGCTCCGGTCCCAGTAAGCCTTTGCACGAATGACCGTGAGACTTTGTTATCCCTCGAGACCGTAACATCTCGTGGTCATTCGTGCAAAGGATCACTGGGACCGGAGCGTGGAGAGAGGCAGGATGGCTGAACGGGACGTCGGAAGGTGAGAATAACTATATTTTTTATTTTGATTCTATTTTTTACAGCGATGGCCAGCGATGCCGGGCGCTCGGCATCGCTGTGCTGATCGCTGGTGAAGCTGTCTGTGTGACAGCTCACCAGCGATCACATAGCGACTTACTAGCGATCCTGACACCTTGATATCGGTGTCGGGATCGCTGGTAAGTCGCTTAGTGTGACGGGGCCTTAAGAAACGGACTTATATCATCAAGTAGCCGAGAAAAGAGGTCCAGTATAATTAATTTAAAAATCAATGTTTATTAATATATATTAAAATAAAAATTAAAAACAACAAAAATGCCCAGAAGGAGGTAATGAAAACACCATATAAATTCAAAGTCACCATAAATAGGATAAAGATGTCCTTAGAATAAATAAATAAATTATTTAAACTGCAGGACTACAACAATAAATGTTTTAATAATATGCCAATAAGGAAAAGTACCTAAAGTCGCTTGATTTCAGTATCAAATATACATAATCCCATATATAGCATATGTTAATACATGCAATCACAATCCCTATCTATGTACCATCAATTGTATTCAAATCATTTAAATCAATAAACATAGATATAAATCCTAAAAAAAGAATCCAGATAGCAGATAAGACATATAGGGAACCGAAAAGCTAGATTACCTCAAATAACAGGACAACAGTGACTCCTAGTGGCGTGACCTCCTCCACCCCAACACATGTTTCGCACTAGCTTCTTCCGAGGGCGTGTCTGCGATTGTCACCGTATTACGCCCTTAAAATGCCAATGCAAGTCTATGGGGGTGAGAAAAATATGGATTACGCATGGACCAGACGTGTGGCTTGCGAGATATATGCAAGACTTCTCCAGGTGACAGGAAATGGAATCATCCATTATCAGGAAGCTTTGACTTGCTAATTAGCTTAGAAAGCGCTCCAGACATCCTGGAAGAATGCCTACACGGAGTCCACCATCATGTCTACCTACATAAACGTTGATATGCTGATCGTTCTTGTCCAAGAGAGGCCAGAACTGTGGGATCAGAGGGACGCCCATTATGCAGGCCGGGTCCAAAAAAAGGCGGCATGGAGGAGGATATGTGTCCAGATGTTTCATGACTATGAGGACAGACCATGTTTGAGCCAGCAACAAACTAGTAAATTCTATCCTTTATTAAGTGATATTAATGAGCAAACTAACACGTTTTCCCATTAGAATATAAAATCATAATATGTGTTTGTTTTGGCACATTCTGTGTAATATATCTGATGTAAAAATGATACCTTACTAGGCCACATGACATTGTAAAATATATGTTAAAGTGTTCATAAATATTTGCAATGTCCTAATTAATTATTGTGTGATGTTGCAGTGAAAGATGTCATGAGACGCTGGCGCAGCATCTGAGACCAATTCCGGTGAGAACATCAGCAGCGGGCCAGGAGTGGGGATGCAGCACCGACAAAGCAGAAATATATTTATTATGACCGCCTGTCTTTTCTGGCTCCCATTCTGGATCTCAGAACGTAAGTACATACATCACACCACATTTCACATATGCTGTTTAGGGTCATATCTACAATTTTGCTTTTTTTACCCCAAAAAAACAGCACTCAATCCAATCTCACTTAGAGGGAGACAGGCTCTGATTCCGAGGCCTTTATTGATCCAGTCGGGGGAGGTGAAGAGGTGGTTGGACCATCTTCTGAACCTTCCAGCTGCATCCCACAACCAGCACCAATCCAGCACTAGCAGTGGCATCATGCAACCTGGAGAAACAGCAACAGGAGAACCAGGGAAACAGCAGCAGCCCTACTGTGCCTCTTGAAACCTCACCCTAGCCTACCATCATACCCCGCCGAGGCCGACGAAGGAGAGACATCCCTGCCTCTGACACAAGGAGGCATGTAGATACAGGGGTGTTAAATTATTTGTCCAGGGCTGCCCACGATGATGTGAGGAAGACTATGCCGCAGCCTGGCCTGGTACCTCCGTCCACTACCCCAGGAGGTTGGACGGCGTGTGCGAGGATCGATTAAAATCCTGATTGATGCCTGCACACCTCCCAATAACCCATATCAGATATTTGAGTATTTGGAATGGTGGCAGCTGTCACCCAATAACTAGCTCAGAATGGCCACGATACCAGAAGTCCAGGCACAATCAGGATCTAAGCCACTTCCTCCACGGGTGCCCATACAACATCCCAATCAACCACCAACCCAACATTGGCCTACACAGTCCCAAATGGCAGCCTACAATCCACCTGCCCAATATGGCCACTTGATCAGACCCAGTGTTGGAGGCTGGTCCCATCCCGGGTTTGGTCGACATGGCAATATTTGGGGGTATGAACCACATGGATACCCAAATCCACAGGAGTATCTACTCCAATATCCCTCATCCCACTTCTATCCTCAGCAACAGGATCCTGGCCACATCACCCATCCTGGGCCAGAATATGTCCCCACACAGGGTGAGGTCCAAGTTGCGTCTCAAACCCAGCATCCATTTCAAGCTGGACTCCCGCCATTCCCATCACCAACATACCAGAATTTATAATTTTTGTTTGTATTTTGCTAACGCAAAGTTTTTATTTGTTATTGATTTTGTTTTGCAAAATGGGATACCTATTTCTTGCCCAAATTTGTATGGGCACAAAAGCCATATTAAAAAAATATGGTTTATTTGTTTCCAAAGTTATATTTTGGCATTATAAAACGTTAAAACCATATGAATTTTGTGTGTTTTACAATTCCGATATTGGTCATCTTAATATTTACACATTTGCCACAATGTAAGGGAAACCCCACACAAATTCAAAAACAAAAAGGCTTTTTAATGAACAAAATAAATGATAATTATAACATAGATATAGCATTATCTTGCCATGGAGTAGTTCCCTGAGGTGAAAAGGTGAAACAAAATAATTAGTGAACACATCATGTATTTTGAGTCCAGAAGGTGGATGATGGGGAGGTATCACATGTGGAATAGACATCCCCACATTTCCCAACAGAACTTCACCAGCATCAGATGAGGAGCAATCATGTATTCGGGTGAAGTTATGTAGGATCACACATGCTTTAATGACCTCATTAACGTTAGCTTCACTCAGCTGAATGGCTGACTGGAGGACACATCATTTGGCACAAAGAATGCCAAAGGCGCACTCCACCAGTTGTCGTGCGCAGGATAGGTGCTAGTTAAAGATTCTGCGCCAGTGGTGCAGGTTTCTACGGGGATAGGGCCTCATTATATGAAGGGTCAATTGAAAGACCTCATCTGCAACAAGGACATAAGGCACAGGTTCCATATTAGAGCCTGGAAGCTGATGCAGTGGTGGTAGGTCCAACAGATTATTGCGCAGTCGCAGACCCATAATGGAAGAATTGAAGACTCCAGTTCTTCCATAGGCCCCAATATCTACAATTATAAATCTGTAGTGACTGTCGACCAGGGCCATCAAAACTACAGAAAAAATATTCAAGAAAATAAAGAGTATATGATCCAGCTCCTTAAAATTGCTAATTATTTATTGATCCATAAACTAGATGAATTCACCAAATTCCTTAATAGTGAGAATGCACAGAAAAATATTGTTCATAATTATAGAATTGGGACACTGAGTTTGGCGGCTTACGCACACGGATTTGCTTCCCTTCCAGGGCTCTAATACAATTTGGAAACTGGCAGGTCTGCTCAAATCCACGGAAAATCCGCAACCAGTCTTCCATCTTTGGCTCAGGCATGACCACTTGATGAAGTCTTGACCATATTTCTGAACAGGTAGAGCGGACTATACCTGATATTGTGGATTTCCTGATTAAAATTTCAAGTTGCAGTGCTGCATATGAAAGACCAGTCGTGAGGAAGCTAAAAGAAAATAAAGAAAAAAATTAGATAACATTTTCAAGGTTAAAACACATTACTCAAAGTTACAGTGTCCACCTATCAAGCCATGCCATAACAACATTAAAAGAGTTCCAATGGCTATGTGATTTTAAAAACAACTAAATTTTATGATTAATGAGAGTTTTGATGTTTGAATTTAATTCAAACATAAACCACAAAACATTTTGGAAAGAAATATATACTACATTTAGAAACATCATGAACATAGAGTATGAGGAGGAGGAATACATACCGTAACGTAAGGATAAGGCACTCCTCAGCAGAAATACATTTTCTCATCCTGGTGTCCTGAAAGGTGATCCCAGGGCACACTGTTTCCAGCAAAGTATCAAAGGTGACAAGGCTCATGCGACAATATTGGTAAAACTTGTCGGGATGGGTCCGTAGAGATGCATAGAAACGGTGGAAATGGCCTTTAGTGACATGTTGCCTCAAAGGCAGATGGACACACAGTCATCTCCTCCTCGGATCCACAATCACTGGGTATGGCTGGCCAAAGCGGCGTGACAAAACCCAGTTGTAAAGCACCAGCTCAGTTGGGTTGAAACTAAGTCTGTCTGACATTTTCACACAAATCACAAATACACCAACACAAGTACAGCACCAAAAAGGCCAGATTGGAGGCTGCCACCTGTTGCAGAGGAAATAAATAGGGTTGCTGATTATGATTTAAATTATTTTCAGACCTCAAAACCATTAAATGTCCATTTTGCAAAGTTGCGAGAAAAAGACGCTATACGGATGTCATATGGATACTTACATGCTCAAAAATCGCATCCTCGCATTGCCAACAGATGATATACGGATCACTGTTCAGGGAACATTTCTGTGCATTTCGACCGTAAAATACGGAACGTATTTTTATATGTTGTGTGTGATTCCAGCCTAATATGTCTCTCCTTCCATTCTGAGCTTTGCACTGTGCCTCAAAAGTAGTTTGTGACCACACATAGAAATTGCACAACATATTTTGAGGTCCATTTCCCCTGTCACCCTTGTGAAAGTGCAAAATTTGGGGCTAAAAACATTTTTGTTTAAAAAATGTGATTTTTTTTTTTTCTATTTTCATGGCTCAATGTTTTAAACTTCTGTGAAGCACCTTGGTTCTCTGGGTGTTCACCACACATCTAGATGAGTTCCCTGAGGGGTCTAGTTCACAAAATGGTGTCACTTGTGGGGGGTTTCCATTGTTTAGGCACATCAGGGGCTCTCCAAACATGACATGGCATCCTCTAATTATTCCATCAAATTTTGCATTCAAAAATTCAAATGGTGCTCTTTCCCTTCAGAGTCGTGCCCAAACAGTGGCTTTCCCCCTTATATGGGGTATTGGTCAGGAGAAATTGTGCAGAAAATTGCACCGCCCATTTTGTAAAAAAATTGGGTCTAAAGAAAATTTTTATGAAAAAAGTTAAATGTTTATTTTTTCCATCCTCATTGCATTAATCCCTGTGAATCACCTGAAGGGTTAATACATGTCTTAAATGTGGTTTTGAACACATTGAGGGGTGCAGTTTTAAGAATGATGTTACTTTTGGGTATTTTCCATCATACAGACCCCTCAAAGTCACTTCAAATGTGATGTGGTCCCTAAAAAAATGTTTTTTGTAAATTTTGTTGTAAAAATGAGAAATCGCTGGTCAACTTTAACCCTTGTAAATTCCTAACAAAAAATGATGATTTAAAAATTGTGCTAATGTAAAGTAAACATGTGTAAAATGCTTTTCATTAACTATTTTTGTGACATGACTCTTTGATTTAAGGACTAGTGATGAGTGAGCATGTTCGCCACTACTCGGTACTTGCTCGAGTATCGCTATACTCGCGGTACTCGGCAAGCACCTAGCATTTCCGAGATTATTCGGCGGGAGCTCGGGTCTCCGCCTTGCAAGTTTGGTGCTCTTTAGAGCGCCAATCAACATGCAGGGATTGTCTGCCACACATTGTAATGTCGCAGCCATCTTTATTGTGGTATTACAGTGATTGTCTGTCCGCACAGCATCATCAGGTCTACAAGAGACCTGCCGCTGCCCTGCTCATCACAGTCACGTCCAGAATCAGACAGTGTAGGGAGGGCTGCTGCTGAGATACGGAGAGATTTGTGCTCTTATTAGTGTGGGTATACCATCGTTGAACATATCCAGCTAAACCAACAGTCCTTCTAAGGACTAATTACGGGGTATATAGATTGCAGTGCTAGGTAGGCATATATACACATCAGTGCAAGGCATGCAGGCACCATATGTGGGTATATAGATATCATTGTATGCATCAAGAGTCCATTATTGTCTGCTGCTGCTGCTGCCTATTACATACTGTATATACCCAGCTCCAGGTATAAGTGGCTAAGAATAATTTTTTTTTGCACTTTAATCCTGATTATTTTATTCCAAAGCAATCCAGAGTCCTTTTTTTTTCTCTATTTGCTTGTTGACACTGCAGACTACAGCCAGATCCTTTTAATACTACAGTGTGAAAATCCAGCAATTTTAAATGGCTTTGCCCATCCCAGGCATCACATCTGAGTGTGTAGAAAATTCTGGCATTTTTTTGTCGTACTGTAGTATTTTATGGAGTGTCTTATAAAAAATTTTGACACCATTTGGCTGCCAAAAAAAATTTAGCTACCAAAAAGATATTTAGCTTGCAAAAAACATTTAGCTGTCAACAAAATATTTATCTACCAAAAAATATTTAGCTGCCAAAAAAGTATTTATCTGCCAAAAAAATATTTAGCTGGCAAAAAAAATATTTAAAGACACAAAATGTCGGCTTATATACTCATTTTGCCGAACTGAACATATTAAAAACAAAAAGTTTATTGAAAATTGTTAAAATACTTATAAAAAGACAAAATGCCCAGCAGGAGGAAAATGCCAAAAACACAACAAAAAAATATACATAATGTTATAAAGGTAACACTATACAAAAATCTGGTTTACGCTGAACTACTAGACATTAATTAACAGCTAAAGTGCAGACACAATGTAAACTGTAATGCTAATTACATGTAAACCTAGATGCTAAACTCCAGTCCCATTAATATAAATATTATCATCATGGATAACAATCCTAAGTGCAAGAGAGACAAAAAGTACAAAGGGCGTAGCGTGACCTCCCCTACCCCAACGCGCGTACTTTTTGTCTCTCTTGCACTTAGGATTGTTATCCATGATGATAATATTTATATTGACTTTCACACTAGCGTTTTTTTGCTCTGCATTTGGAGTGCACATGAAGCGCATGTCAAAAGCGCATGCAAACGCTGGTAAGCGCTGCATTACTTTGTAGCATTATTGTGCGCATAACAACAAAAAATTGCAGCGTTTTTATGCGTTTATAAGCGTTTTTCATGCGTTTGCATTTTTTATGCGCAATAAACTGGAGAAAAAATCCTTGAAAAATTCTTGCAACACACTCCACCAATGGGACACCAGTGGGCGTGTCTATGGAAATTCTTTATATAGACCCTGTTTACACCTGAATTCTTCATATTTGTTTGACTTGAGAAACATGGATCTGCGCTGGAAGAGCTTTTACTTTGGCTTGGATCTGGACATGAGGACGGCTCAGGCTTATGCCGTTGCTTGCCATGAACAGAGGGAGAGAGAGAGGCAGCGAAGAAGGCAGCGGCGGCGCATGTGGATACATCCCATTATGGAACTCCGGGAGAGCCGTGGAGCATACCACACCCTCTACAGCGAGCTCCAGGCAAACCCGGAGAAATTTACGGATTATACCCGAATGACCCATGAAACCTTTCACTATTTGCTTGGTCGGGTAAAAGAAGTCATCCAGAGACAGGACACGCATCTCCGGCGTGCGATTACTCCTGAGGAACGGCTCCTGGTCACATTAAGGTACGTAGTTTTTCTAAACCAATGTCTGCTGAATTTTCTTGCTTGTGACATGTACTCTTCCAAATCTGGCAGAATTACAGTTCTGCCATGTCGGTAACTACAAGCTGCGTTTATTTTTGGATGGCATGTATTGAAACAAAGGCTGCAGAATTTTTTTTTTTTTTAATATAACGTGTGTAAAAAAATTACATAAACACAAATATTAATTTTTGTTGTTTTCTTTCTGTCACAGATTCCTGGCTACTGCAGAGACTCTCTCCTCACTGCACTTCCAGTACTGGATTGGAATCTCCACGTTGTCTGGAATTGTAGTGGACACCTGCCGGGCTCTCTGGAATGTTCTTTGTCCCGAATTCATGCCCATGCCAACCGCAGAAAAGTGGTTGGACAGCGCTGAAAGATTCTAGACTGTATGTAATTTCCCTAACTGTTTGAGAGCGGTGGATGGGAAACACATCAGGATTATCAAGCCCAAAAGAACAGGCTCTGAGTTCTTTAACTACAAAAAGTACTTTTCTACTGTACTGATGGCCATTGCGGATGCAGACTGTACGTTTATTGCAGTGGACATTGGGGCATTTGGCCGTGGTAATGACTCCCAGGCATTTAAGACATCGGACGTGGACAGGAGGTTGTATGGCAACAGCTTCAATTTCCCCATGCCACGGCCTCTTCCCAACACCGAAGGTCCGCCACAGCCATTTGTAATGGTTGGTGATGAAGCGATCCAGATGTGCCAACACCTCCTCAAACCCTACTCCAGCCGGGACTTGGACCTACAAAAAAGAATTTTCAATTACAGGCTGACCTGGGCCAGGAGAACAGTAGAGTGTGCCTTCGGCATACTTGTATCTAGATGGGGCATTCTTGGCACAGCTATTAATATGAAACTGGAAACAGTGGATGAGGTGGTCAAGGCCTGTGTTGTTCTATATAACTTTGTACTTTCTCAAGAGCACCCGAACTTTGTTCTTGATGATGTTGATCCTAATCCATTGCCTGAATTTACACAGCACCCTCTCAGGTCATCTGTTGAAGTTGGCCAAATGAGTGACCAATTTGCGGCCTACTTCAACTCAGATGTAGGACGGGTGGAATGGCAAGAGCAAATGGTTTAAAAAATTTATCTTGCATGTTGTTTGTATGTTAATAAAAAAAACGTTTTGATACCTGTACTGAGTGCATTCTCTGTTTTTACATTCCCAATACCATTACCAAGTAGCCATGTGTATCAGTGAATTTATGATGCTGTGTTTTGTGGATCATGAATTCACTAATACTCCTGAGTTGGTGACTATATAGATTATGTGTTTATTTACAAGGTATATCTATAGTTCCTTCCATTTTTTAAATGAGAACAATAGATATACCTTTCACTCAACACCATCCTCTATAGCAAGGGTTTTAAAACTTTACTCCTAATGTCAACCAACATATCATGTTTAAAAATTTTTTTGAAACTCCAATGTAATTACTAAAAACATGCTATGTTGGTTTGGTTTGAACACTGTAGTTAGGGAAACCAACTCTATTCAGTTTGCAATACACCAGATATCTCGATTACCGACGTTTCTTGTGTCAGTCTTGGAGATAAGTTTTGTTGACAAAACCAATCTACATCTTCACCAACTCCACAAGGTTCAACAACAGATCATGTTGTAATGAAATCCATAGCTCAGTTGCTAAAAATTTTTCAAGCAGAGGATTCCATACAACATGATCTTTTGTTGGACCTTGAGGACTGGAGTTGGGGAACCCTGCTGGACGCACTCTGTGCAATATTCCTAGAATGTAGAGACTGTTCTGGAAAAGGAAAGTCATGTAGATTTGGTTTGTTGACAACACATATCTCCAAGACGGACACAAGAAACAAGTGTCACACAAGAAACAGTAATGGAGATATATGTTTTTGCTAAAACCCTAAGTGTACGGTGCAGTGTGTGTACGGCGCAGTGTGTGTAGTCGGTGATAGACACAGTATACCAATACCAATTTTTTGAAAGCACAAGTGCACATTTATTTTGAAACCAAAAAGAAACAAGAAACATGTTATTATGAAAGACGTTTGGGGGAAGATTGGGATACTTTGGGTGTGTGGAGAGATGAGGAACGACTAGAGGTAGAGGAAGGGGTTCTAGGAGAAGGGGTGACAAAAGTACTCGGGGAAGGGAGCTCTGGAATGGACATTGAGGCAGGTTGAGACACATTAGGAGGAGGCGGTGGATGGACAAACAAAGTTTTTTTTTTTCTTCCTTTTTGGCACAGGCATATCCTGCCCCGACCTATTTGCAGCCTGTGACCGCCTTTCTTTTGTAGACCGCCAGGTGACTGTGGAGTGTGGCATTGCCCTGTAAAATAGGGAATGCGGATCACCCCTTAGCTGCTCTGTGGTGGTGGTGGCGGTGCTGCTGAAAGTGGCAGTGGTAGTGCTCCTAGAAGGGGAGCATGTTGGGTCAGTGCTATGTGAAGGAGGCTGCGTATCACGTATCTCAGCCAAAGTTCTTGGGGGACTACGAGGAGAATTGGTGGCGGTGCTCTGAAGATGAGGAGTGCTGGTGGTGCTCCTTTGATGAGGAGTGCTGGTGGTGCTCCTTTGATGAGGATTGCTGGTGGTGCTCCTTTGATGAGGAGTGCTGGCGGTGCTGTTGATGAGGAGTGCTGGTGGTGCTCTGTTGATGAGGAGTGCTGGCGGTGCTCTGTTGCTGAGGAGTGCTGGCGGTGCTCTGTTGCTGAGGATTGCTGGCGGTGCTCATTTGCTGTTGACTGCTGGTGTCGGTGGCCCAAGCAGGTTCTGTGGTGGTTTGGCTCCAAGCTGGTGGTGCTGTGGCGGTGGTGCTGCTCCATACAGGAGCAGCGCTTGCCATAGTGGTGGTGGCGGAGGAGTGTCCAGCATCACTCAGACTTGAGGTGGTGTAGTGATGTCCGACTTCGCTGGGAATGCAGGTGGCCATGCAGTGGTATGCAGCAGAAGTCGGTAGTGTGGTTAAGCGAGTCAGCGGTGGAACTGTTGGAAATGACACCACTGACTGCTGAACATACCGATTCTGCTGCATAGCCTGCAAGTAAGCAGTTTTGCAGGCCTGTAACACACTCAGCTGTTGCTCAGGACTAAGGTGTTCCGCCATGCCCTGTTCAATTTTACTGAAAAAATGGTGCGCTAGTCTGTTGAGGTCGGCCTCCAGATGGTCAAGGCGCTGGTCGACAGAGTGGAAGCGGTGTTCCATGTGGTTAAAACCACGTTCCATGTGGTTAAAGCCACGCTCCATCATGGAAAAAACGCTTTCCGTTCTGGCGGCCAGAGCCTTGAGGCTGGCCTTAAAGGCCTCGCTCATGTGCATGAACTCGGGCATGACATTCCTGTCCAAGGCCCTCTACCACTGGCGGGTAGTGCCCGCATAACCAGTGACAGAGACCTGGGACAGGGGAACACCTGATGGACCAGCTTCCTTGTCACCAGCTGTCTGTGTTGCTGACCTGCAAGATGCTTCCTGGCTGTCGGATGGCTGGAATGGGTCCGAGGTTGATCGATGAAGAACCGCTCCCGGGACAGGGTCAGGTTGCAGGGTGCTGCTCCAAGTGCTGTGGAAAGAAAGGGAAAACATGAGTTTCGTACATTTACAAGAAGCATCACCTGTGGAATAGAAAAGAGTAATATATTCTACAATATATGCATCAGCGAAAACAACAGTATCATCAGGAACAAGAGTGAAAACAGGATCAAGACAGCAATTGAAAAATCAATCGCAGTTCTCAACAAGGCATTGGTACTTTTCATGCAAGAATATATCTTGCCAAAAAAACACCAGCACCATCAGGTCCACAAAACAATGAAGCAGTTGAAGACACAATTCAATCACAGTTTTCAACAAGGCATTGGTGCTTTTCATGCAAGAATATATCTTGCCAAAAAAACACCAGCACCATCAGGTCCACAAAACAATGAAGCAGTTGAAGACACAATTCAATCACAGTTTTCAACAAGGCATTGGTGCTTTTCATGCAAGAATATATCTTGCCAAAAAACACCAGCACCATCAGGTCCACAAAACAATGAAGCAGTTGAAGACACAATTCAATCACAGTTTTCAACAAGGCATTGGTGCTTTTCATGAAAGAATAGAATATATATTGCAAAAAAAACACCACCACAGTCAGGTCCACAAAACAATGAAGCAGTTAAAGACACAATTCAATCATAGTTTTCAACAAGGCATTGGTGCTTTTCATGCAAGAATATATCTTGCCAAAAAACAGCAGCACCATCAGGTCCACAAAACAATGAAGCAGTTGAAGACACAATTCAATCACAGTTTTCAACAAGGCATTGGTGCTTTTCATGCAAGAATATATCTTGCCAAAAAAACACCACCACTGTCAGGTCCAAAAAACAATGCAGCGGTTCAAGACACAAATCAATCACAGTTTTCCACCAGGCATTGGTGTGTTTAATGCAAGAATATATCTTGTAAAAAACACATCAGCACCATCAAGTCCAAAAATAAATGCTGTATCATAGAGCATCTTTATACTTACTGAACACCCTTTTTGAAGCTGCAGAGGCGCTGTCCCAGCCATCCATCATTGCTGCGGCCACCTCATTCCAGAGCTGCCGGGTCACCACTGTGTCTTTGTACTGCTGGTCACGGCTGTCCCACAACGGGATGCGCTCCTCAACGAGGTGGATGAGGTGCTCGTTGTCGATGTAGACTTCGTCATCCCGCTGTGGAACATAGAAAAAAAATATAGAATGTTTAGAAGTATGGAAAAGATTCAAAAAGAAACATAAAAGAAGCAACAGAAAGACAGAAAAAAAATATATATATATACTCAGATTGCATCTCCTCGCCACGACTTGACTACGCTGCTCCTGCTCAGAATCCTCAGACTGCTCCCGCTTAGACGGCTCCCGCTCAGACTGCTCCCGCTCAGACTGCTCCCGCTCAGACCGCTGCCGCTCAGACCGCTCCCGCACTCCATCTTCACTGCCCGTGTCCGATGTCTGTAAAGAAAGAAAAAATTAAAACACATTTCTAGAGGCAGCTATACTTACCAAAAGGCAGCAAGATTCTCACCTCACGATCAGCTTGGGCCAGTTCTTGCCAAGATGGCGAATAGACCGATCTGGAAGAAGACATGCTGAAAAGAAAACAAAAAATACATTAGTACATAATAAATTTTACAGGACACACAGACATTATGTTGAAGAATACTCACATTTTGGCTCCTGAAGCTTGAATCCACAGGTAGAAGGCTCTTGTAGAATGCTTGTCTGGTCTCTGCAAGGCTGTATGTAGAGCAATTGTCTGACCCTGAAGACACCTTCTTTTATGTACAGTCCTCCAAAACAATGTTGCTTGTTTAGGGGGAGTTCTAGACAAGTGTCTAGACATTGTTTACTCAAATTGCGTGCACGCACAAGGCGCTGACGTGCACGGTGCCAAGCGCTCGTCAGCGATCACATAGACTATAATGCTATTTTTGTGCGCACACGTGCGCCCGCGATTTTTTTAACGATGCCGCCGGAAAAAAAATGCAACATGTAGCGTACGGCGCGTCTGGGCGCACACCTGTAAAATGCACAGCACACGCTAAACGCTGAAGAGCGCGTACATTCGCAAGACCCTGCGATCACCATGTTAAAGATAAGGGGACATTGCGCGTGCGCCCGATAGCGCACAATGCGCTGCGTGATCGAACGCTAGTGTGAAACCAGCCTAAGTCCGAAATTTTGTGTCTTTATGGTTTAATGAAGTGCCAGTATATTTGGTATAAGGACTATTTTGTTGATGTAAAAAAAATATTTAGCTGCCCAAAAAGTATTTAGCTACAGTTCATATATTTAACACTGTTTTTTTGTCTGCCTCACGCATCGCATATCACTGCACTAAATATTTTACAATTTCAGTCCTCCAAGGAATTTTTTTTTGTAGTGTCATAGCCTACTTATTGACAGAATTTTGGTGGCAAAAAGAAATTCAGGCCACATATTTAACAGTGTGCTATCTCCGTCAGATGCCTGATCTATCTCTGGGCTACAAATTTGTGCATTTCAGGCCTACATTCTCCTTTTTTGGCTGTGTCTTACCGTAATTCTATGCAGTATTTTTCTGTAAAAAAAACAAACATACAGGCCACATATTGAACAGTGTGGTATCTCCATCAGATGTCTGATCTATCTATGGGCTTCAAATTGTGGCATTTCTGGCCTACATTCTCCTTTTTTGGCTGTGTCTTACCATAATTCTATACAGTATTTTTCTGCAAAAAAAAAACATACAGGCCACATATTGTACAGTGTGGTATCTCCGTCAGATGCCTGATCTATCTGTGAGCTACAAATTGTGGCAATTCAGGCCTCCATTAAACTTTTTTTTGCTGTGTGCTACTCTATTTTTATACACTATTTTTCTGTAAAAAATGTAAATACAGGCCACATATTTGACAGTGTGGTATCTCTGTTGTACACCTCATGTATCTGTGGGCTACAAATTGTGGCATTTGAAGGCTCCATTGAACTGTTTTTGCTGTGTGTTACCCTAGTTCTAAACACTATTTTGCTGTAAAAAAAAATACAGGCCACATGTTGAACAGTTTGGTATCTTGGTAAAACTACTGCTGTTTCAAATTGTTATGGCTGCTTCATGACTGTCTTAAATGCGCCAACTACTACCACCATCATCTTCTGCCTAGTGGCAGTTAGTGTGCAGATAGAAAGTATGAGGAGCAGAGGGAGAAGGCTTGGGAGGTGTTGTATTCTGTCTGTGGATTACAAAGGCGAAATCTAGATTAAATCATGACTGGAAGAGCAAGAGCATGTGGAAGAGCACGGGGCCAGGACTGGCAACTACCGTAGCCTGGTGTTCCTGGGATGGATTCTGACAATCGATCACCAACTAATACTGAACTTGTTGGATGAGGACGTCAAAAAGGAGTCCCTGCTATTTCGTGAACAGAAGCTAGAGATTTAGACATTTCGGCTGGATTTCAAGATGTGTCAATTGGAGAGCGTGGTGGTCGTAGATGTGACTTCTATGATATGGGTGGTTCCACTAGACAATCCATCCAACATATTATTGATTCAAAATCTGTTTTTTCTTGCAACTCTATTCAGCTGTGCACAAGCTATATCAAATTAATAGCTAAACCCCAATGGGACTTGTCACAGTGCCATGTTGACTACAGTCCACAGTTGTTATCTAGATCCCTAATCTCACCTCTACTTTACCAGCATAATGAATTAATAGGAAAAGCACAAAGTTTTGATGGAGCTGTTCTTTTCTTGCCAAAGAAACTAAATAAGATCAATGAGGTGGTTAGCCACGCACGCAATGTAGAAATAGTAAAGATTACAATTACTTTCACCAATGAGTTACCACACACTTCACCAACTTGCTTACCCTTTTACAACATTATATGCCAAAGCCTTGAAGAAGATGATGACTATATTATGACGCAAATAGGTATGAATAATTATCACCCAAATGTTGTTACAGAAGTCAGAACTTACACAACCTGTGTGGAAATGATTTACCACCGAAATTTTGAAGTATGAGACTAGTATCAACTTGTGGATTGATGTGAGCCACAAAGTCCTTCAAAGTGAAACTGTTCTGGATGTAATGTACACTTTGCTCTAGAAAATTTTAACATGCCTTCTCTGATGCTTGCATTAAATAACTGATCAGCCAGATATATATGGACTCAGACCGTGCTGCGCCAGGTCCGGAACTGTCAAGGCTATGTCTCCTGCTTCCCCTGGGGAACGGACAGACCCCATTACCCAGGAAGATTGGGAATGTTTAGACAGGGACCCTGGCTGGAGGCTGATGGATAAAACACACAAAGCAGGAGTGAGTCCCCCGCTGCCAGCTTGTGAGCAGCAAGAAGGGCAGCGCACTATGCACCTGGATTGCCAGCATTGCGATGGACTGCAGCAGACAGACCCAGTGACCTAGACGCAGGGGGCAAGCCTAAGAGAAAATGGGCATGACAGCAGAGTTTTTTGGCAGGGACAAGCAGCACGTAGGAGGCTGAACAGCGTGCTCCATCCTTAGAGCACTGGTGCCACGAAGGACTGTTTCTGTCAGATCTCGCCGCTAAAAGCGGTACTACCAGAGAGTGAGGTGCTGTGTGCCCAGTGACCGCCAGAGAGCAAGGCGCCATGCACAACGTAACTGTGAGTACAGCGCATGTGCGCAGTAGAGAGTACCAGTTCATGCTGTGTGTCCAGCTTGGAAATCAATAATTATAAGGCACAGAGCAATGACAGAGGACGTTGGTACAGTCAGCATGGTACTCCCTAAGCATCTTCCCAAACTTTGCACTCCTAATGAGAGTACCCTGCACCTCAAGGCCAGGGCGATGGGAGGGTCTGAGAAAACTCTCCCATATCTTTGCCAGTGTTCCACTGTCTCTGCTGGATTGGAGTTGTGTCTCTCTCACCTGTAGTCCTTGGTTATCCAATGACCTCTGCCGCCAGCATTTTGAGATGGAATTTTTTTTATAATTCCGCAAGGAGGGCCCTCTGGTACTGCAACGTTTAAGTACACCTGTCTACCTCTACAATAAGAGATAACAAGTTCTCCTATTAGTGTGGGTCTAGAAGTGTCACCAAACAGTATTGCCTGGCTGTCAGCCAAAATTTGGAGAACGCGAGGGTCACGGGAAAAGCAGCGTATCATAAACTCAACCAATGCATGCCAGACTGCTAACAGGCAAGACTTCCATGTTCTCAATAAGAGGACAACTGACCATGCTCTCCTCATCATCCTTGTCCTCATGCCATCCATGACTTTTGACTAACTTCTGCACTATCATTGTAAATACACCCCTGTACTTTGTATCTCCCCTACCTCATTGTAGATTGTAAGCTCTTATGAGCAGGGTCGTTTTCTTTTTCTTTAATTATTGTATGAATGTTGTTACTTAGGACTGTTGTGTTTGAAAATGTTAAACTGTAAATATGTTGGCGCTATATAAATAGTGATTATTAGTATTATTAAAACACAGAGAAATGGGATGGTGATGCTAATTATGGCGTCATCGCCTCCCACCATCTTGGTGGATACCTTAAAGTTTGGGAGGATGGTACATATGTCTGACATCCATGTCCACTCCTGAGATCTTTTGTGTAAAGTCTGAACTGAATACCAATGGCCTTGTTGATGCTGGTAGTCAACAACTGCCCTCTTCTGCTCACAAATCCTTTCCAACACGTGCAGTGTAGAGTTCCATCACGTGGGCACATCACACCAGTCGGTGAGCCAGAAGCTGCAAATGCTGCTGAAGCACAGCAAGGGTGGATGAAGCTGTAGCTGACATTCTAAAATGGGCACACAGGGTGGTGTACTTTCACAATCAGATCCAGCAGCTCTGGGTCGCTTTTGAGAAACCGTTGAACAACGATGTTAAATACATGGGCCAGGTATGGTATGCGTGTGAGCTCGCCTTGCCTCAGCGCTGCCACCAGGTTCCAGCCATTGTCACATATGACCAGATCTGCCTGCTCTTTCAGAGCTGTCCACAACTCTTCAGCATTGTGCAGTTTGTCACCTAAGCATATTAGCTTCAGTACAACAACTGAGAGCACTCTAAGCTATGCCCTGTTAGAAGTCATAGGAGCATAGTGGTAATGACACTAGTTGGGGTCCCTATAGCTTTCCCCCCAGGAATTCTAAGCTGGTGGTTAAATCTGCTCTAACACACAGTGTGCTTTAGCACGTGCACCTGAGGACACCTGGTGCAGATGCTAAGTTCAAGTGGGAGCTCACACCCTACATTGCCTGTCTATAAAAACTCTCGCAGTGCTATTAGTGGCACATGTGCACACAGGGTGGTAACGTATTCACCAACACTCCAAGCACATACGATCTTAGCACACTGATATATGCTCCAGAGGACCTTTTATACGTTCCTGTTCAAGTCCAGTCAGACAGGACCTTGCTCGTGGACTAATCCGGAACTGCCACGTCACCTGAGCAGCTGACGGACCACCAACGAGAGGACACCTCATGAGCTTGCTTAATAGAGTGAATTCTGTTTGCCGCTGACTATTGCTAGTTACTATAGCTTTGGTTGGAGAGCCAGCAGTAACCAAGTGAACCACACGAGTCGAAGCAAGATGCTGGGACCGATGTCTTTGCTGAGCAGCACCCACTGTGGCTGAAACTGAGTGGGAGACCGCAGAGTGCAATGCAGCTTGAGATCCATCTAGTGCAGAGGAAGAATCCTGGCGCCTAACAGATGGGGTGCAGACTGTACATTAATGAGAAAAAAGAACTTTTCTGAATTTATGAAATGGCTGCAATGAAACAAAGAGTGAAAGAGTGAAAAATTTAAAGTGATCTGAATACTTTCCGTACTCACCGTACTCATAGGTTGCCAATCTCTGCTGACAGGCAGGGGCAGAGACTAGGGAATCTAATGTAGAGTGTACTCAGAGAGTGCTTTTTATGTGTATGGTGTTTGTTGTTGTTTTGTCTTTTTAACCAATTATAGTAAAAGTTATATTTTATATTATTTATCTACTTCACTGGGCTCTCCATGTTAGCCACTTTTTTATTTAAAACCCCTAGAGGCCAACCTTTCCTAAGATTTAATAGGAAAGCTAATAATCATTTGATTATTTTATTTATAACAGTCTACCCGTCATATACAAATTAGGTATGCCATCAAAGGGGTTGTCCACTATTTTTTTCTTGATGACCTATATCTGATTTGTAGAGGTATGACACCCAGCATCCATACTGATCAAGTATTACCAATGTAGTCTGGAAGTCCTTGAATGCTGCCAGAACACAGAAACTTTGTCATTTTTATAGTGGCCGTGGCCAGATACTACATTTTCATTTTTCACTTGAATATATTGTGAGTCTTCAATACCCAGCCACATAGTTTTGACAAAGTTTAAGTGCTCCAATAGCATCCATGAACTTCCAGTCACAACTGCTGATTCAGTAACAGCTGATTAGCAGGGATGCCAGGTGTCGTACACTTACCAATTAGATGTTGATAGCCTATTCTAATGAGAAGCCATCAATAAAAAGTAGTGGCTAATCTCATTAAAAAAGAAAAAATGCATTCTCTCTGGGAACCTATTAATCTCTGTTCACAATTTTTTGTGGATCTCTATCAAGATGTCTATGAAGATTAAAAGAGTTAATCTTTTAAAACTGATCTCTTTAACATGGCAGCTGGAACATTTTGAAGGATGCTGATAGAATGCCATGGCATCATTTCAGTATTTGAATAGTACAGTGTACTTTGATCAAGTCATCTTGGAGGATTTAAAAAATATTACTAAAAAAGTGACTTTTAGACTAAAAAGAAATCCAATGAAAAAAAGCAAAATATCTTTTTAACAATATTAAAATGCTTCAATATGGTAACAAAATAAACCTATAATAATAGCAAGTCACACTGTAATAATGACGGGTTAACATTGGCCAAATATACCAAACATTTTGAGAAGAACTTCCGTAAAGATGTATTAAAATGTTATTTTAAATTACTTTAAATATACAGTATGTGGGTACAGCTTGTAACAATATTTTTATTATGTTTAAGGATATATTTCAATATATTACAGTATATAAAATGCAAATCTTTATTTCAGAGTTCTCTGTAAATGTTCTTAGAATTTTCTTAAAATGTGTTGCCCCAGACATCTCATCTTTTGAAAGCTCTGGATTCTCGCTGAATGATTTATCCTTGCATTTACCTCAAATAGGTTTTGCTCAAGGCCATTCACCAAAATATTTTCTTTTTATTTAATAGCAAGAAAATAACATTATTCTGTCACATAAGAGAGGCATAAATTTCCAGTTTTCAGTATTAATTACTAAAACCACTTGACTTCGAAATCTTAGGATGCCTATTAAAATATGGAAACATAGGAAATATTTGCAACGAGTAAATATTTTCACTACTGTGACTCATTAGATTAAAAAATGTATGGAGTTTAATTAATGAAAATAATAATTTGCTGAAATTTCTTTGTGCTACATGTTTTTAATTTTCAGACATTTCCCCATATTTTCTACTTGTGTTTTGAATTACAGTATATTGTTTGCAAAAACGTAAAAACAATATCCTTCTAAGCTTTGCAAAATTACACAGGACTTAAAAGCCTAAAATAATGCAAGTACTTTACCACTCTTTAAAGTGTACTTATCAGCGGCTTTTAAGACTTGAAAATTATGTTCTAACTATATTGAAAGATGTATGGACTGCTGTGTAAACTGCAATTCAAAAAATAAATTGTAAGAGAAAAAATTAAAAAGGTGTACCATGTCAATATGAAAAAAGGCATAATTTAATTAAACTGTCTTTGCCAAAAGTTTTGAGACTAACACAAATTTTTATTCGCACAAAGTTTGCAGCTTTATTGTTTTTGTTTTTTAGTCACTTTTTTAAGGTTACTGAAGTACAATTATAAGCATTTAATTTTGTTTATCTTTTCTTAACAAATGCATCTAGTTTATTCAAAGACTAAGATACCAAATAATTAAGGTGTGTACACTAAAACATTGGACTAACTTTAATAGGTTGCAAAATTTTGAGCAACTCAAAAGTGCCTCTTAATGAATTGGGCGCAAAACACCATTTTTAATGAATCAATCTTTCAATAATTACAGTGTTGACAAATACTGAGCCATATACTATTTGTGGCAACTCATCCTTGCCTAATCAGTGTTTGGAATTAATCACAATTTCTGTGCTTTTGTTTGTCCACCCACTTTTGTAGAATGACTGCAGGTTCTCAGTGGGATTGAGATCTGGGAAGTTTCCTACCCATAGACCCCAAAATTTTATTTTTGCTTGCCAAGTCACAGTTATCACTTTTGACTTGTGACATGATGCTTCGCTATGCAGGAAAAAATATTGCTCATCATCACCAATTGCCCTTGGATCTTTGGGAGAAATTGCTCTTGAAGGATGTTTAGATACCTTTTTTATTCATCGCACTGTTCTTAGGCAAAACTGTGAGTGATACTACTCCCTTGGAAAAAAACAAGACAACACATGATTGGTCTCGGGATGCTTTTCTTGTTATAACACAGAATTCACACAATGCTTATCTTTTCTTCCCCTGACAGTCAATCTTCAAGATGTACTAAACAGTCTGAATGGCGTTTCATCACAGAAAATAACTTTACTCTAGTCCTCTGAAGTCCAATCACTGTATTTCTTACAAAGTTAATTTCTCTGATTAATTTCCTTCAGACAGTGCAACCTCCTATGACTGCATTTCATACAAACCAAAGAATACAGTTGCACTTTTTTTTGCCAATCACCACTTAAAGCAGTTGAAGAATTGGGCCCCGAACTGTATGGAAATGTGCAACAACACTGCCTCTGAAAACCACCAATGGCTGCAAACACATTCTGAAGCCTGCTGATTGTGCAAATAAAATCTTGATTAGGCATATCATAGAATCATAGAGTTGGAAGGGACCTCCTGGGCCATCTGGTCCAATCCCCTGCTCAAAGCAGGATTCGCTAAATCATCCCAGTCAGATGTCTGTCCAGCCTCTGTTTGAAGACTTCCATTGAAGGAGAACTCACTACTTCTCGTGGCAGCCTGTTCCACTCAATGATCACTCTAACTGTCAGAAAGTTTTTTCTAATATCTAATCTGTGTCTCCTCCCATTCAGTTTCATCCCATTGCTTCTAGTCTTTCCTTGTGCAAATGAGAATAAAGATGATCCTTCTACAATGTGACAGCCCTTTAGATATTTGTAGACAGTTAATAAGTCTCCTCTCAGTCTTCTCTTTTGCAAGCTAAACATTCCCAAATCCTGCAACTTTTACTCATAAGACAGGGTTTGCAGACTGCTCACCATTCTGGTCGCTCTTTTCTGAACTTGCTCCAGTTTGTTGATGTCTTTGTTTTAAAATGTGGCGCCCAAAACTGGACACAGTATTCCAGATGAGGTCTGACCAAAGAGGAGTAGAGGGCAATAATGACTTCACGTGATCTAGACTGTATGCATCCTAGAATTGCATTTGCTTTTTTTGCTGCTACATCACACTGTTGACTCATATTCAGTCTGTGATCTATTAGTATACCCAAGTCTTTTTCACATGTGCTGTTGCTTAGCCCTATTCCTCCCATTCTGTATATGTTTTTTTCATTTTTATTGCCCAGCTGTAGTACTTTGCATTTTTCCCTGTTAAAAACCATTCTGTTACTTGCTGCCCACTGCTCCAGTTTATTTATATCTTTTTGACGCCTCTCTCTCTTCTCTAGTATTAGCTATCCCACCTAGCTTTGTGTCATCAGCAAATTTAATCAGTTTACCCTCAATTCCTTCATCTAAATCATTGATAAAGATGTTGAACAATACAGGGCCCAGGACAGAGCCCTGTGGTACCCCACTTGAGACATTCTTCCAACTGGACGTGCAGCCATTTACGACAACTCTTTGGGTCCGATCACTAAGCCAGTTATGAATCCACCTAACAGTTGCCTTGTCCATTCCATACTTAGCCATTTTTTCAATAAGGATTGTGTGAGATACTTTGTCGAATGCTTTGCTGAAGTCAAGATATACTAAATCTACAGCATTTCCCTGATCCACCCAATCAGTGATTCTGTCATATCTGTTCATTGGAAGTCATTTCAGTTGACAACCTGAAAAAGCTGCTTGAGAGACTGGAAAAGCTATGTATAGCTGTTATGAAAGCAAAAGGGGGTTGTTTGAGGGATCTAAGATTTAACACATATCCTAGTTTCACGTGAATTTTTTTGTTCCTTGATTCCATGTTTTACATCATGATTTTGCAGTCTTCAGCCTGAATCTTCAATGTGCACGTTACAATAAGAGCAAGAAAAAACATACCATGTACAGTACTATGTACAGTACATATCTAATATATAATTAATAATAATATTATAATAATACATTTTATTTCTATAGCGCCGACATATTCCGCAGCACTTAACATTTCAAAGGTGACTTCTACAGACAATAGACATTACAGCATAACAATAATCACATAATTACCTTGTAATGTCTTCATATCCTGTTCCATCCAGATGTATCCAGAAGCAAGAATTCCAAGTGGAGAAAGTCCATCAACCGCCATATTGGGACACCCACCCAAGTGATGGTTGTCTAAATATGGAAACTGCTGGTGGTACCAGCCTCTTGTGTGGTACCACCAAGGGAACACCGTCGCACCACACACACACTGTATATGCCGTACACACCACACGCACACACTATATATGCCGTACGCACCACTCACACGCACACACTCTGTATATGCCATATGCACCACACACACACCCTGTATACACTGTACGCACCACACACACACTCTGTATATGCTGTGTGCACCACACCCACACACACACACTGTATACGCCATACGCATTCTCTTTCGCGGTACCACCAGCGGGACACCATCATGAACTCACCGCCGCCAGGATCAGCCAAATGATTCACTGACGACTGCCATCTGTGGTTCCGCACATGCACAGTGAATCATTCAGCTGATCCCAGCGGCAGATGTGCGATGTGTCTACAGGCAGCAGAAGCTGGTCACATTAAAGGGGTTTTCCCATGAACAAAAGTTCATTTTAAAAATTGTCAGTGTCTGACCATGTACGGAGCAATCCACATCTCCTGGGCAGGGGAGGAAGCAAAAGACAATACTGACATTACAGCAGAGGCTCACAGAGGATTCATTTTTTGAGGTAAAATATTTCACTGACTGTTTTAAGCAATATTTTATCTCACAAAATGTATCCTCTGTGATCTCCTGCTGTAATGTCAGTATTGTCTTTTGATTCCTCCCTTGCCCAGGAGCTGTGGTATGTTCCCTACGTGGACAGACACAGACAATTTGAGTGCACATAGGAAAGAGGACACACAGGGGTGAGACTTCTCAAATAAGAGAACACATGAGTGAAGAAGACAGCACAGTGGTGGAGAGAGAGAGCAGACAAGGGGGAGAGCACATGAGGTACACAGATCAAAGAAGAGATGACATGAGAGGAGAAGACAGCAGATGGGTGAGAGAGACAGAGCACAGGTGGGAGACAGCTCCATTGGGACAGCAAATGAGGGGACAACACAGCACAGGAAGGAGAGAGACAGCAGACAAGGGGGATAGCACATGGGGTAGACATTTCAAAGAGAGCACAGATGGGAGAAGTCAGCACATGGGGAAAGAGAGAATGGATAGGTGGGTGAGCACATGGGGGGAGAGATTCTCAACCCAGTGTGCCATTACTGCCCTCCTGATGCGATAGCATTGGGCCTCCATCTAGTGTATGTATATATATATATATATATATATATATATATATATAAATCAAGAAAAATAGGCAGCACTCCAAATTAAATGTGAAAAAAGTGGATACTTTACTGATCCTCAAGTGGCAACATTTCAACGGTGACCCTTCTTTATCAAGCCTGATAAAGATGGGTCACCGTTGAAACGTCGCCACTAGAGATGAGCGACTTTGCCTTTTTTAGGGTCGAGTCAGGTTTCATGAAACCCGACTTTCTCAAAAGTCGAGTCGAACAAAATCGGCCGACTATCGTGAAAAGTCGAAGGTCCGACTGAAACACGAAACCCAATGCAAGTCAATGGGGAAGAAAAGTCGGCAGGGAGTGGAGGACAGTAAACACACCTACATGCCGGACCGCTTTTTTAAAGTGCGCAAAAACTCTCTCTCTCCCCGGGTGCTGCACCTGTCATCTCTTTGCACACAGTGTACATCCTTGCTCAGTGGCTGAAAAAAGTCACGTGCAAGCATTCTGGGAAATCCGACTTTGGCTGTTGTTTTGCCGACCGCATGGCCAACATCATGCTGTGGTCGGGTTTCGGTTGGCGAAACCCAACTTTGCCATAAGTCGACGACTTATGAATCTGGCCGACCTGTTTCGCTCAACTCTATTCGCCACCTGAGGATCAGTAAAGTATCTACTTTTTTCACATTTAATTTGGAGTGCTGCCTATTTTTCTTGATTTATTAACTCGGTTGTTTGGACACTGCTGAATAGGTTTTGCACCAATTTTATAATTTTGGTAGTGCTGCCCTTTTTTTTATTTTTTTATTTATAGACAGTGTATATCATATATTTATTATATACACACTATGTAAAGTGTTTAAACAAAACACACAGACCTGCTTTATCTCTTCTCCTATTCTCTATTCATTTTCATTTTTCATTAGGAGGCCATGGTAGTAACAAGTTATTTTTGCCCCCCCCATGTGTCCTATGCACTGGACCTAGCACAGTTCTGCCTACGTTGACAGACTGCTCACTTATCAGTTGTGTTTTATTAGCCAGGTACAAAATAGCATGAGCTAAGTGTTTGTGTTCATTCTCAAAATGTCTCCTTTCGTAAACTTAGTTGTGTTAAAGTCCTAATGTAGCGGCATATGTCTGAGTCCTAATGGCGTGACATCTAACGGTTTAAAGAGTATACTGTCACTTTAATTATTTTTATAAATCAAACGTACACATGAAAATCATAGTATCACATGGATAGAGCACCCGTTCAGCAAGGGTTACAGGTGTCACACTGATAGCGGTTATAAGTGGCTTTGCGGGTATTTCTTTCTCAGGGACAGTGCCGGATGTTTCTTTTTTCTTTGACTGACTATTGTACACATGAAAATAACACGCTTTCTAATTTATCTTATCAAAGAATTCCGTTCCTCCTTTCCTAATTATTCACTCTCAAAATATTCAATTAACTTACTAAAATGTTTCTTGAGGGAATGCAGATTTTCCCCTGACAGCTGGTGCTTATGAAATTCTATGAATAACTTGCAGCAGAATATCTGTGTCTGCCTCCATCTCATACATTGAATTTTAAGAGCACCAACTATCAATGATTATCTCAGGCATGTGTAAGTCTGTTGCGAGTGAAAGATCAATCCAGGAGGTGAAAGAAGTAAATCTATCAGATATATTTCAAAGTTTCTTATTTTCTTATGTACTATTGATTTTTGTGAATAAAAGCAAAAACAATGATTACCCTTTGAACAATATACATTAAACCTTTCTCATATTCGACATCTCTTTAGAAAGGCAGAAGAGCATTTAGACATACTGAAGCAATATGTCCCAGCCAGTTTCAAATTTTCCATGTATTTTCCGAATGCATAAACTGAGAAAAACATTTTGAATCTTATTACATTGTCAATATAATAATTAAGATGGATGAAGAGTGCACGAAATAAGTGTTATTCCTTCTAGGAAGGATGCATACATAAACCATTCTCTATAGCTGAATTTCCCAGACACTCCATAACTATAGCATGTTCAAAACACTTGTTACAACAAAATAGAGTTTTCCCCATGAAACTCTTGAAACGAAAGCTAAAGCTTTTAAGTATGAGATACTATACACACTGTTTTTCTATGATACAGCCTCGGGTGTTAAATGTGAAATTTTAATGTAAAAAATATCTCTGTTGGCTTTCTAAAATCTGAGAAAAGCTCTCTCCAAAAATCTAGGACTTGTCATTGCCGTATTTGTTTCACTTCCCTGTAACCCTAAAGAAGATTTAAAGTAACGTGAACTCCATGTAAGAAAAAAGTGCTGAATTACTTGCTCTAAAACATTGTCCTCTGGATTCCTCATTATATTCTGTGCTCTTTGGGACAGTGTTCGTTCAGTACAGGGATAAAAATGAACCTTCCGCAGACAGCTACATTCTAACTCAAGAGAGGCAGCAGGAAATGTATTTATGAAATCCCCTGTATTTTTACCTTGCATTTGTGATATACGTTATTCCAGACATTTAGAGGACAGACTGTGCGTAGCTATTAGAGATGAGTGGACCAATTCGAAGAGAATCAACTCAAAATCAAATTTCCTGAAACTTGCGGTTTCATGCGAATTTGAACATTTTGAGATTTGATTCACAAGTAAAATAGAAAATTTTCCCAAGGACATTTCCCAAACAATTGATGCATCAGAGAGCAGGCAAACATCAATTTACATTGACTTGCGAGCTTCCATATGATGCCCTGCAACTATGACTTCTTATGGATTATCATACCTTGCACATTTTTGGGCCATCAGAAATGTTTGGTTCCTAGTGGAGCACAGTTTCTACGGCAGAATCATTTTCCAAAACAAAATTTTCTCTTTTCTGTAGAGCTTATGCTCTATTGTCAGCAGGGTCCTCTCCTTCTCCCTGTAAAGCTCTATCTTCCTCTCCTCTCTCCCACGTGTATTCTATGAGCAATTGCAAGCTTTCCTGTAACTACATTTGAGCAAATTTATTCACTGTTAATTCAACTTTGGAAGAAAATTTGGCAAAGTTGGTGACTTTGAACGTCAAAATATTTCCTCATCTCCAGAAGCTATTACATACTCTAATGCATGTCTAATCCAGATGATTTACATCACTACTTTTAAAATATTGTGTTTCTAGAGGCTTTATACACCAGGAATCCAGACCAGCAATAAAAATGAAATATCTCATAGCTATGATCAGTGTAACAGTGCTGCCCTGACACTGTCTGTAGGTTACTGTGCACAGTCCTGCTGACAGGTTCCCTTTAACATTGCAAAGAATAGGAGAAGCTTTATAATTTTTTTCTTTTATCCATATGAGAAAACCACTGATGATGCACTGAAAGTAGAACATTGATGACATCAGTATCTGTTATTCACGTATAAAAATTACATCATGTGCACACACATTTATGTTTCAACAATGCTTCAAGGATGGGACGGTGTTCTTGAGGTTGTACTCATCCTTCTTCTTCCTCCAAACACGGTGAGCGGCATTGACACCAAAAAGTTCCATGTTAGTCTCATCTGACCACATGACCTTCTCCCATGCCTCCTCTGGATCATCCAGATGGAAAATAGCGAGCTTCTAATGGGCCTAGACATGTGCTGGCATCAGAAGGGGGACCTTTTGTGCCCTGCAGGATTTGAATCCATGACAGCTTAGTGTGTTACTAACGGTAATGTTTGAGACTGTGGTCCCAGCTCTCATCAGGTAATTGATCAAGTTCTCCCATGTAGTTCAGTGCTGATTTCTGACCTTTGTCAAAATCATTCTCACCCCATGAGGCGATATCTTGCATGGAGCCCATACTGAAGAAGATTGACAATCATCTTGTGTTTCTTCCATTTTCTAATAATTGCCAACAGTTTTTGTCTTCTTACTAAGCTGCTTGCCTATTGTCCTGTAGCCGATCCCAGGTCTACAATTTTGTCCCTTGTGTCCTTAGACAGCTCTTTGGTCTTGGCCATGGTGGAGTGGGTGTAGTGTGATTGAGTGTGTGGACAGGTGTCTTTTATACAGGTAACAAGTTCAAACAGATGAAATTAATACAGTTAATGAGTACAGAGTAGAAGAGTTTCTCAAAGAAAAACTAAAATGTCTGTGAGAGCCAAAATTCTTGCTGGTTGGTAGGTGATCAAATGCTTACAGTATTTTTCAAACTATAAGACCAAAGGATGCACTTTTTGACTCCAAAACTGTGGCGGAAAATGGGGGGTGCATCTTAAAGTCTGGATGTACCAGCTGTGGCTATGGTGGGGAGGTGGGGGAGAGGTTTCGGTGGAGCAGCGGGTCACAGAGTCTGGAGCTGGCTGCTGGGCTAACTCCTGTGCATGATGCTAAAGAGAAATGAATAATCACTGCATTCCACACCCATAGGTGTGGAGGCCAATGAATATTTGTGAATATTCATTTCTCTTAAGTATCGGCACACATGACCACTGGCAGCAGTAGGAAGGCTCCGGCTGAAACTATGCTCACTAGAGAGCAATGAATGCTCTCTGCGCACACAATCCCGGTGTGCAGAACATTGAGCAATCCGGCAGCTGCCATTCTGCTTGCAAACAGCACGTGACATCCCTGCCATGTGCTGCTTACAAGTATTAAGTAGCTGCTGGCATTGGAGCAGGGCGCTGCAAGGGAGCGCCTGGAAGGTAAGTATAGTGGTTTGTTTCTTTAATGTTTTCAGATGGGGCCATGTAACCCAGGATGGGGATGGGGCCAATCATACCAGTATAAGGATGAGACCATGCATACCAGGACCGGGATTGGGGGCCAATCATATCAGAGTAAAGATGGGACTATGCATGCCATGACTGGGTTTGGGAGCCAATCATAGCAGGGTAAGGATAGGACAATGCATACCAGGACCGAGATGGGGCCAATCATACCAGGGTAAGTATAAGTCCTTGCATACCAGGATCGGGATGGGGCCATGCATACTAGGATAAGGAAGAGGGTGATCATTCCTGTCAGGATAGGGAAGAGGGGGACCATTCCTATGAGGATTGGGATGAGGGGGATCATCCCTACCAGGATAGAGATAAGGGGGCATGTATACCAGTCTAGGAATGAGGAGGCATGCATAATAGGATAGGGATGAGGGAGCCATGCGTACCAGGGTAAAGATGAGGGGGGGCATGCATATCAGGGTAGGGATGAGGGGGAACAAGCATACCAGGATAGGGATGAGGGGGTCATGTGTATCAGGATGGGGATGAGGGGACCCTATACACCAGGATAAGGGAAATTAAGTACAGAATTGACCACATTTTTTGCTTCAATTTTTTTCCTGATTTCCTCCTCTAAATCCTAAGTGCGTCTTATGGTCCAATGCATCTTACAGTCCAAAAAATACAGTATTTCATGCAATAAAATGCTATTTAATTATTCAAAAATCATACAATCTGTTTATTTGTTCTTTATTTTTATCTTCTGTGCCACACATTTGAAGCGTACCGACCAGAGGCGTAGCAAGGGTTTTGGTTCAGGGGGGGGCGAAACTTCTGAGTGGGCCCCCAACCAGGTAACCTTGATTACAACTCGGTGATGCACAATAATAGTGGAGGAGGACCTCAGCAGAGGACCGCACTGTTGCTGAATATAATTTCTAAATAAAGACCAATATTGATATTACCGCCATATAGTGAGTGGTAGATACCTGTCCTACACAACATACCGTATAAGAGATCACAGCACAGTTACAGATGGTAACTTACAGCTGACGTTCTTTCTGATGGAATCGTTCACTTTTCCATCTGGCCCAGACCAACATGACAACTTCTTCCAGCCAGGACTGGTCTGCAGAGATTACACCAAAGATTCATTTCATGTCTCATATTTTCAGCACTGTCACCAATGGGACTACTCCCTAAATTCACAAACTACTTACCCTGCTGATACCCCAATGCTGAGCCGCTGCTGCTGTATGTGTCCCTTTAACTGTACCTGCTGTGTGGTTCTCTGTGCCCTCTAAATTCTAAAGCAACTCTCGAAAACAGTGCTCATATTTTATCCCCTAGAAATAGCGCCATTTGTGCCCCTTTGACAGTCACAGTTACCTGAGTTCCCTATAACAATAAGTGCCCACTTTACATTTAATAATGTCATGAGTCTCCCCCCCTGTACAGCTCCCCTATACACTGTATGATGCTCCCCTATACACAGTATGATGCTCTCTTATACACAGTCTAATCCCCCCTCACTGTATATAACTGACCGCTTATTATTCCCCAAATTGTTTGATAGCTCCAACACTGTAATCTCCACACTGTATGATGGCCCACTAGATAGCCTCCATATAGTATAATGTGCCAGACAAGTTCACTATAGTCCTCAATATAGTATAATGCACTCCCCATAGGCAGACCCTATAGAATAATGCAGCCCTTTATATAATGCACCCCATAGGCAGCCTCATAAAAAATAAATCCAAAACTCACCTTTCCTCCTGGTTTCTTCACTGCTGCGAGCTCCCGCACATCTCCGGACTGTAGGCTCCGAGTAGTGATGTCATTGCGACCCCCTGTCAGTGTTGGCGTTAGTGACATCAGAAGCTGATGAGAGGGTGATGATGGGAGAGGGAGCGTAATGCTCCTTCTCTCATCAATGTAGTCAGCTGAAATGGCATCCAGCCAACACAGTTGATTTTGCAATGACAGGTGGGGACCCACTGCTGGCGCAGGGCCCCTGCGCCTGCTCACAGGCCCCATAGCGTCCGGGTGGCAGAGCAGGGAGATCGATTCTGCCTGATCTGCCGCAGAATGTAACACTATCGGCGTGCTGTGGAAGGGGCCCCACAAAGCGCTGGACCTGGGGTGACCTCCCTCCCCCCTGTAGCTCACCACATTGTAGGATTCACTCTAACAATAAGTCACCTGCATTACTGATACTAATATATCATATCACACTAGTAAAATGTCCATGCCACTAACAATCACTGTATAGAAAAACACTGTTCCACAGCTATTTGTCATCAAGCACTAACTGCTGCTGTGGCACTACAAGCGCCAGACTCAACTTCCCAGTAGGAGCACTCTGGGAGCAGCAAACACTAGTTAGGGTATGTGCACACGTTGCGGATTCTGCTGCGGATCCGCAGTGGATTTGGTCCTGCGGATCCGCAGCAGTTTCTGTTGCGTTGTACAGTACAGTCTATGAGAAATGAAAAACACAGTGCACATGCTGCGGATTTTCTGCAGATTTAAATCTGCAGTATGTCAATTCTTTGTGCGGAATCCGCAGCGTTTTGACACCTGCTCCATTATAGGAATCCGCAGGTGTAAAAATGCAGGGAAAATCCACACAAAATCTGCACTAAATCCGCAGGTAAAACGCAGGTCATTTAACCTGCGGATTTACCTGTGGATTTGGCGAAATCCGCAAGGAAAAATCCTCAGAGTAATCCAAAACGTGTGCACATACCCTAATTCTCTAGGACTCGCTGTCAGCCTGGTAACAGGTAGGTTAATAATTACATGCCAGCACAAACAGCGAGATAAGGTGATCGATATACTGGTTTAACCTTCCCTATGCAGGGAGCATGCGCCGCTTTCTCTGCACAGTTCAATGACTGCAGCCAGCAGTGCGATCTCTAGTTTGCACTTTTCCTGGTTTTCTCTCAGTCCCAAAGTGCAGTAAATTCCCAGGCCAAGACAAAGCATCGCCATATAGTGCATCAGTGACCGCTGCAAAGTGCCTGAAAACTATGTAACACGTAAGGAGAGCATAATGTAATGAATATTACACCCAAATGGCAGTAAGTTGTATGTATATATCCAAAGCAACAGATTTGACACTTCAAATTGTAATTAACATAGATACTCATCAATTCCCATGCTGTGTGCAGTGTCCACTGGTCCTGGAGCAGCACGCTCCTCAGCTTTCAGGCTCCTCTCAGTCAGAAGCAATCAAGTGCAGAGCAGACAGTGAGCTCAGCTCACAGGCAGAGGCAGAGCCCCCTGCGTCCAGGCTGCTGCTGGAGCTGATGACTTCTATGCAGCAGGTAGCTTTCAAGGAGAGCGCGCTCAGCCAGGATTGGGTGAGTGACCTCCCCTCCCCCTCTCCTCTGCAGAGTGTGGTCACATGACTCACTTCCTGCTGCAGCATGTAATTGTATCGGCGCAATCTGCACGCCGATATAGTTACATAACATAGCTCGGGTGGGCCCCATCACAGCACGGGGCCCGGGGCCACCGCCCCCTCTTCCCCCAACGATAAAAATTACACACCTCTCCATCTTTCTAAAAGTTGTAAAATCGTCAGTGTATCAAATACTTTTTCCCCACTATATACAGTATATATACATATGCGTATATACATATTTGCATTTATATGTTGAGGTAGACTCGCTCATTCGACTGTTCACAGAGACAGACACAGGAACGTTTCTCATTTATATCTTCTACTGGCTTATTAAAGTGCGGCATAAACCAAGCAAAGTTCATCAAATTAAACACGGCCTTTCTGGCATAATGGGAAAACAAAAGATAACATATAGCACTGTCCATAAGGTTGCTGGTATCTGCCCGCTCAGGAACAACAACAGAGTTCAGCTCAGTTTAGCATAGAAAAAGCTCTGGATCGCTCACCTCCAGACATACCGAACACTAAATGATACAGAACGTTGACTATTTCCCTCTTGAAGCACACTCTTGGGTGAAGATATGATGGACAGCCTCCCACCCACTCTTCAGTGGTTCACAAAAACCTTGCTCTTAAAGTGAATGTGTCACTAGGTTTGACCAATATTAGATATGGCCACCACCTTTCTATAATGCTGTATATCTGCCCCAACCCTTTCACGTTTCCCAGCTCCTGCACACTATAATACTATCCTCTGCCCTAGTCGGAGCAAGGAAGTGCACCTGCACATGAGCGCGATGCCAGGGAGACTGTGTGGATGAAGCACAAAACAAAAAGGACATCAGCTTTGCAAGGTGGAGGGAGGTGACAGACCAATACCAGCAACACCTCTTGGCCCAGACCACCCCATAGGTGAGTATAATAGAAGGTCGTTTTCTTGTCTTGCAGGTCGAGTTGGAGATTTATATACAGCATTATAGAATGCTGTGTATTAGGCCTGAAAGGTGGTGGCCCTATCTCATATTAGTCAAACCTAGTGACAGGTTCTCTTTAAAAAGGCCAATTAACCCCTCTCAGCACTTATTGTGCTGGAGCATGTTCCCTAGGTTCATATCACTGAAACCTACAACCTCGATGATATATATCTCCCATCCAGTACTTTACCAGTGACTTTGTCACAATATACAGTATACCATATCTCTCTCTCTCTCTCTCTCTCTCTATATATATATATATATATATATATATATATACACAGTATGTATATTCCAAAAAAGAGAAGCAGATTTGGCACCGCTGCACCACCGTGGTCTCTTAAACAAATCTAAAGAGACCCTTCACACACTATTTGAACGCCACATACCACAAGGAACAGGTGCTCAATCCTGAAGAAATATAACAAAATCCAATAGCACAATGAAAGAAAAAAGGATGGCACTCACCGTTACCAAAAGTAGAAGTCTTTATTTTATGGATAAAAATGCATGGGTTCGGGAGCAATGCAAAGAGTGCCGACGATGGCCGTTTAGCGCTCCTGCGCTTCAACAGGTTGCTTCTCGGACCTGTTGAAGCACAGGAGCACGAAACTGCTGTCGTCCGCACTCTTTGCATTGCTCCCGAGCCCATGCATTTTTATCCATGAAGTAAAGACTTCTACTTTTGGCAACTGTGAGTGCCATCCTTTTTTCTTTCATTGTGCTATATGTATATATATATAACCAAAAGGTACGGTATACATTTATAGTCTATGTCAAAGTAAATAACTCCAATGTAAGTCAAAATGAGATATGGGAATATATTAATTTGATTGCTTTGATTCCTTATCCTGTTGCAATAATTTATGATGACTATATTTAATATGCCTGGTAAGACACCAAGAACTGTATTTATGAAATGAGCCTAAATGCAAAAGTCTAATATATTTATGTAATATATTTTAAAGTTTAACAGTGCTGCATTTAACTTTAATTACTGCTAAATTATCTTTTAATATTCCTTTGAAAATCAATCATTTCTAGATTCAGAAGCGTTAGCAAAACAGTAATACATAAAGTAACAGCTAAATATTTCACAGAAGTATTCCAGAAATTATAGTGTTTTTCTGCCTCTAAGAATGTATGCATTAGAAAGGGATAAATGACTTATGTCTATAATTTTCAGATTATTATTCTCTGTCTCATGGGTGTAATTTTACAAAAAGACATAAACCTTACATGAGTCTTCTAACAAAAGATTTAAAAAATAAGGCACATTACTGCTGGTTGAATTAAAGAACAATACATGCAAACAATAGATACTTCTAAACACTACTGGAGATAATTTTAGTTTTATAAATAGCTTATTATCTATTCTTATTGTAATATAATTACTTTAAAAGCCTAAAGGTAATTTTTACTGTTCAAATGTATGTTTAATAACTAAAACATTAAAGGAATTATAGATGTTTGTAGAACGAAGGTTCTTTATAGAAGTCATTTATTCCACTTAAGGGCCTATCACACTAAGCGATATCGCTGGCAATATCGCTATAACGTCACTGGTTTTTGTGATGTTATAGCGATATTGCTAGCGATATCGCTGTCTGATACTTACCTCCGACTGCTCCCCCGCTGGTTATCTCTGATCGCGCGAGAACATCCTGGACCTTTTCTCGTCGTCAGCTTCCTGCTGGGCATCCTGTGGCACCGACGAGCGACGTGTGGACGCGGGCGGGAGGACGTCAGGAACGCCTCATCTGACAGGTAAGTAGCGACCGCCGACCGCTGCTATGTCGCTGGTGAGATCTGCCTGTGTGGCAGCTCACTAGTGACCACTTAGCGATGCACCAGCGATCCTGACTGGGTCATATCGCTGGTGCATCGCTAAGTGTGACAGTACCTTTAGTCCTAGCCAGTCTCCATATGCTAAAGAAGTCCAAAAACACCTCATACATAGCTACCCCTCTGTCAATATTGCTACTCACTACTTCATAAAACCATGTCAGGTGGTAGTTCTGCTCTAAAGGTACTGTCACACTTTTTGGACTTTACAATAGCTTTACAATAGCATTTGACACTGTCCAAACACACGCCTAATGTGTAAATGATAGTCTATAGGCTATGAGAATTAGGCGGCATGGTCCTGATGGCAGGATGTAAGTCATCAGAGAAAGTATGATAGATTACTGAGATGGTTTCATTTTGACTGGATTTTGGGTCTGGGATTTAGGAGCGATCAAAAGAGCCTGGGTTGCTCCCATACTCAGTGCGTATCTTACAGGCCTAATAACAAGCATCTAGTTTATTTCAGCAGAGACTGTTGTAGTGAGGTTGGAGAAAGAAAGCCCATGGTGAACAGTCTATGTTAATGTCTGAGAATTGCCTGTGACAGCAAGTTGGTGAGATTGATTTGTTTTGACTTACTCAAATAAAGGATTGTTTTGTTATCCATTTGTTCTGAAGAAAGCTGTTTTCCTTTTCAAATCTGAAGAATGTATGAAATAAACTTTGTTTTGATTAAATACCAGTGCCTATGCATGTTCAAGTGACAACATAAGAGCTGAAATCCTCACAAGTCTTAGAAAGTAAAGTTTGCAAATGCATTGAAAACCTCCTCAAAGACCACATACAGAAATTTGTAGTGAATGACTGCTTCTCTAAATGGTCTCCTGTTATAAGTGATTTAAAGCAGGGTTCAATGCTTGAAAAATAAAGCCCAATATTGTACATATGTAAAAACTTCATGTAATTGTCAATAAAATTTTAAAACACATATGAAATGTTTATAATTGTTCTCTAGGGCTGGCTGGCAAATTTTAGCCTAGAGGACAAGCAAACAACAGTGATTCATGAGTTGTGTTGCATCAATATCATATTTACCTTTGGTTGTTTTATAAACTAGAGGTAACAAGGCTGTAAAATGATGAAAATTGGTTTGTTATAGAGATTATATGCACGTACGCAACTTAAGAAAAATTTTGCTGTCTGTAACAGCGCCGTCCTGTAGGTGCTGCAGTGGTCAGTCGTATTAGATTTTAGTAACCTTTTAGTTAGTTATCTTCTACTTGAAACATCAGCCTCCCAAACAGAAATCTTTATAAAATTCACCATATTCAACACATCAAACAGAATATATACATAAACATCTTCACCAAAGTTATAATGCTATCTTTGGTGAAGAAGAAAAATTTACCATATATTCTCGTGTATAAGCCGACCCGTGTATAAGCTGACCCCCTAATTTTGTCACAAAAAACTGGGAAAACTTATTGACTCGCGTATAAGCCGAGGGTGCACAGTGAGTGGCCCCAGTTATGCTGCACAGTGAGTGGCCCCAGATAATGCTGCACAGTGTGTGGCCCCAGATAATGCTGCACAGTGTGTGGCCCCAGATAATGCTGCACAGTGTGTGGCCCCAGATAATGCTGCACAGTGAGTGGCCCCAGATAATGAGGACAGTGAGTGGCCCCAGATAATGCTGCACAGTGAGTGGCCCCAGATAATGCTGCACAGGGAGTGGCCCCAGATAATGCTGCACAGTGTGTGGCCCCAGATAATGCTGCACAGTGAGTGGCCCCAGATAATGAGGACAGTGAGTGGCCCCAGATAATGAGGAAAGTGAGTGGCCCCAGCTTTGCTGCACAGTGATTGGCCCAAGTTATCTGCACAGTGAGTGGCCCCAGTTATGCTGCACAGTGAGTGGCCCCAGTTTTGCTGCACAGTGTGTGGCCCCATCATATTGCTGCTGCTGCTGCCTCCATTCCAAAAAAAAGAACCTTTATACTCACCTCCGTCGCTGCCCCCTGCTTATCAGTGTTGCGGGCTCTGCAGTGACTGTGCAGGCAGAGGGCACGATCGCGCCCTCTGACCTGAATGTCACTGCAGAGGACGCAAGACAGCAGAGCGCAGGGACAGGTGACTGTGCCTCCCCCCAGTCATACTCACCCTTCTCTGCAGCTCCCCTGCTTGTTCCATGTTGTCGGCGCTGCTCTCTTCCTGCTTCAGCGGTCACGTGGTACCCGCTCATTAAATATGCGCATATTTAATGAGCGGGTAACATTTGACTGCTGAAGCAGGAAGAGAGCAGCGCCGACAACATGGAACAAGCAAGGGAGCAGCAGAGAAGGGTGAGTATGATCTGACACCCCCGCTCCCCCTCCCCGCCGATCCCCCCAGTATATGACTCGTGTATAAGCCGAGAGGGGGGAATTTCAGCCCAAAAAAATGGGCTGAAAATCTCAGCTTATGCACGAGTATATACGATATATTCACCTCAATTGTAAAAAACAAACAAATCCATCTAAAGCAGAAAATAACTGACATACAGTATCATCTTTATAAAATTGGAGGGTTAATCTTATGTAGAGCTACTGTACACTGGCCTTTAAGACAGGCAGACTGCACTTCCATGCACAGAATGACAATAGATTGTCCTGTATAAATAAGATTTGTGCTGCCAAAAATACTGTGCTGTCAAGAGCGATGATTTTTAAGAGACTTTAAAAATGATTTTACCCAATGAATGTTTTGTTCAGACTGCATGATTATCAGGAAAGCAATCATTCATAGGAACCATCATTCACAATAATCAGCCACTGTAAATTAACTTTTTTTAAAAAAGTCTGTCAACCTTAAAACTTAATTTAAACTATTTATACAGTCATAGAAGGTCTTATTCCCAAATAAAAAAAGCAGAAAACAGACCTGTAGTGAAGATTTCACTTTTTTTATTCATATAAAATCCAAACCTTTTACTTCATGTGCGAATGAGACCTCCTCAGTATACTGTTGGGGTGACCAAGGGCTTATATACCATAAGACCCCTCAATCAGCATGTCTTACAACCTCCCCTTAGTTTATTTTACGGCACGCATTTGCCCAGAGCGAGTGCTGCCTGAGTAGCATCCCTAACCCTGCATGTCTGCACTGACAGTGCAGGAACTCAGCTAGTGTGCCCACCGTGTCATCAAGTGTGTTTTCATGCCTCTGCATCCCAAACCACCACACACAAGGATCACACAGTAGTGAGCGCCTGATGGATATAGAAGAGAGGGATAAGAGCACATCCACAATGACACTGTATGCACAGGGCTAGTGATTAAATTCAGACAACACTGGGCAAGCGAACATTGAGAATCGCGCTAAGAGGAGGTGTGCAACAATGTCATTTCACAGTGTTAGTGCACTCTGCCCTTGGCAACGCCAAAAATGCACTGAGGGGCCCTCATTTGCATTTCACATCAAATTCTCTGTTTATTTTCTGGAAAAGCTAAAAAAGTGAAGTCTATACAGCAGATGTTCTAGGGGCTAAATTCTCTGTGGGACTGTATAAGCAACTTACATTGAGTTTTGGGGACGACAGACTTTAAGTTGGGTAAATGTTTTTTTCTGAAGTGCAGTAAAGTACAATGTGCTGTATTTTTCTACACGTCTAAAAAATAAAAACGTACTCAGTGTAAAGGTGGTCAAACATCATAAGTTTAATTGTACTACATCTGACAACTGTAATCTATGACTCAGCAAAGCAGAAGCTCTGATCTGAACACCTTTTTTAGTTTTTTCAAATTTACTTGCTCGGTTAAGGCACCGATGAACATGTGAACTTTACGATGCAAAAAAGTTATTGCATGAAATATCGCCTATCCTTATTGAACCCCTTTCCGATGTTGGGTGCAATAGTACGCCAACGTCGGAATCTCTCCCTTTAATGTGGGCTCCAGCACTAAGCCCACATCTTTTCCAGCACATGTCAGCTGGTCAAGCCATCTTGTAGGATTGGGGGATAGATAAAGGCTGGCTGAGGTAGCCACCAACCAATATTTGTGGTGTTTTGGGGTGCAGTGGAGTTTGATGGAGAGTTATGTTCAGAGAAATAGTGAATGGGATATATATAAAAGAACTTTGATTAGGGAACGTGATGAGCCACTCTAAACAGATGTGTTTTTAGAGAGTGCCTAAAACTGTATAAGTTGTGATTAGTCCAAATTTCTTGGGGTATAGCATTCCAGAGTTTTGAACCCCTTACCGATGTTGGGTGTAATAGTACGCCAACGTCGGAATCTCTCCCTTTAATGTGGGCTCCAGTGCTAAGCCCATATCTTTTCTGGCACATGTCAGCTGGTCCAGCCATCTTGTTGGATTGGGGGATAGATAAAGGCTGGCTGAGGTAGCCACCAACCAATATTTGTGGTGTTTTGGGGTGCAGTGGAGTTTGATGGAGAGTTGTGTTCAGAGAAATAGTGAATGGGATATATATAAAAGAACTTTGATTAGGGAATGTGATAAGACACTCTAAACAGATGTGTTTTTAGAGAGTGCCTAAAACTGTATAAGTTGTGATTAGTCCAAATTTCTTGGGGTGTAGCATTCTAGAGTTTTAGCGCAACTAGGGAGAAGTCTTGGAGCCTGGAGTGGGGGTTACGGATTAGTGCGGATGTTATTCAAAAGCCTCTTGCGAAGCATATCGAGCAGCTAGGCTGCTAAACAGAAATGAGGGAGCAGATGTAGTAGGGGGGTGGTGCACTGTGGAGAGCTTTGTGGGTAAGAACAAGCATTTTAAATTGGATCCTATAATGTATAGGCAGCCAGTGCAATGACTGTCAAAGCCTAATACCCGAGCATTAATTTCTATGTATTATGCACCTCTTTTCTTTTCAGGGCTGAGCTACATTCCATTCCCCTTTGGGATTGCAATGTATTCAGTTTTTGTGTTTTTGAAATTTTCTACCATCCATTGTGTTCTGTTGCATTCATCTTTACAAACACTTGTACTTTTTACAAACCATCAGACCTTCTGGTTAACCCTCCATTTGGTACTTGCTGGTTAACCTCTCATTTGAAGTATTATTAACTGATATTTAGCAAATATTTACTATGCTCTGCTGGCGGCTCTTTGTGCAAAAGAAATCTCATTGCCGAGATCTGAATCTGAGCATGCGCCGCCCCAACGGCCATTTTCCCAGATGCCACCGCATCACAGCAATGGAGCTGCGGGGGCTGGGCTTTGAGGAAATGTTGGCAGAGCTGCACAAAGAGCCACCGGCAGAGCCCCCATGCTGCGCAAAGAGCCGCCCCCCCAGCACAAAAAGCCACACAGAGCACCACTGCCACAAGGAGGTAATAGCAATAATTCATTTACACCTTCTCGGTGAGGCACCCCCTCACCTCGTCATCAAGACCACTCCTCCGCACCGCCCTATAAGACGATACCCAGCATATAAGATGACCCCTGACTTTTAAGAAGATTTTCAGGAATTAAAAAGTTGTCTTATACGCCGGAAAATACGGAAATACATTTCTGAACTGTGGTTTAACATGTATACTATATTTGAGCCATAAAGTTAATTCTGTATTTTTATTGCCTTTATCAAGTTCCGCTTTACTAAAAGGACAAAATGACACACCACAACTAAATGAGAGTTTAAAGTGCTCTTCAAACTTTACATCCTAGAATGTAAACTATTGTTACATTATTACCTTTTTTACTCTAATAAGAAAAATATTTATAAACCCCCAGAGCACGGTAACCTGCTTCACTTTGTTTTTCTAAAATCCATTCAACAACAAGACCGGCTTTTAAGAAGTTCAAACGAAAAATTGCTATTGTATAAAATCTTGCTAAAAGCTTGCATCGGTTCTCTTCCACCTGTGCCCCTGGTTATTCTTTTATTTCATCACTGATATTTTAACTTAGAAACCACTGACAAAATATACCATTTCTGATGCAGTCTTGATTTAAAAGTCAACAAAATGCATTCAATAACTACTACAGCAATGTCTATTAGTTTATTAGTCATGCTTGCATTTATATACATATACAATTTGAATAAAAGTATTGAGACATGCCACTCAACCCTTTAATGACCAAGGCAATTTTAATCTTAAAGAAGTTGCCCGCTATTTGGACAACTTCATCTCATACCCCAAACTTGACCCCGATAAAATAAAGAAGCTAATACTCACCTTCCTTGTTGGCGCTCGCTCTTCTTGGGGCTCCTGTGCTGTTTTTGTGACATCTGACCCCGGTACCAAAACACCGCTGGCGCCAATTTCCCCGCACCCTTTCAAATTGAACGTGAAGAGGGAGAGAGAGAGCAGCTGCAGCCTGACTTCCTCTTCAAGTTCGATTTGTCAGATGGCAGGGACAGTGATGTCAGCACTGATTGAGTGCCGAGGTCACATGTCACAAGAAGTGCATGATAGCCCCGACACTGCTAGAAGAGAGCGAGCATGTAAGGTGAGTATAAGTTTTTTAATTTATCAAGGCCAAACATTTAGATCAAGAAGAAGAGGTACTGGAAGCTCCCCAAAGGTGATACAATTTTACAAACCGCACCCACAATTATGCTAAAACTGCTGTCAGGAAATTTTTTAATCCTTCCGGTGCTACACAGGAGTTAATTCAATGTCGAATGAAAAAAAATAAATTGCAATTTTTAGTCTGAAATGATGTTTTAGCCTCAATTTTTCTTTTTTACAAGGAATAGCACAGGAAAATGGACCCCACAATGTGTTACCTAGTTTCTTATAAGCACAATTAAATACCAGATGTGGCCAGAAACCTCTGTTTGTACAAAACAGCAGGGCTTGGAAGGTAAGGAGCACCATTAGAATTTGGAAACACAAATTTGACTGAAATAGATTGCGGGCGACTTGTTGCATTTGCAGGACCCATAAGGCACCCAAACAGTAGAAAACCCCACAAGTGACCCAATTTTGGTGATAACATTAGGTCATCATGTTGTTGTTTTGTTTTGTTTTTTCAAAAAATGGTGTCTTTGCCCAAAATTTTTCACTTTTGCAAGTGGTAACATGAAAATGTGGACTGCAAAGTTTGTTACCCACTTACTTCTGAGCATGAAGATATCCAACATGTAGCCAAAAACTTTCCCTTTCCACATATACTGTCCTGCTCCACCGACTGGATCCAGTACCCGGGTAGGACACATCTGAAAACAGACCGGGTTTTTCATGTCCGTGATTAATGGTGAGACCGAACCATTTTTTAATGAGTACTGATCTGCACGAGCACTATTGTTTGTTTTTGTGAATTTTGTGATGTCTTAGGCTTTAATGACTGATTAAAGGATATGTTTTATGAAGTGGGAAATCCTCCTAGCTATTGATATTTAACCCCTGAGGGTTTTGTTTATGGTGATAAGCATCTTACACCGCAGCTGATCTTTTGAACATAGCAGTGCTCGGAAGGGAAGGAGAACCATTAGAATTTTGGAACAAAAATTTTGCTGAATTAGAGTGCAAGCACCATGATGCATTTGCATAACCTTTAAGGCACCTAAGAATCAGAAATCCCTGATAAGTGACCCCATTTTGGAAACTAAGGCTCTTAAGAATGTTATCCAGAGATGTACTGACAATTTTGAACCCATAGCTGCGGCACATAATTTGATACCATTAGGTCATCATGATGAAAATTTTCAGTCTTCTCACTAAAATGTTGATTTAGCTCCAATTTTTTCATTTTTGCAAGAGGCAACATAACAAATGGACAAAACAGTTTAATACCCACTTTTTTATGGACAAGGTTACACTGCACATGTAGTCTAAAAGTTCGGTTTGAACACATGGCAGGGCTCGGAACGGAGGTAGTGATATTTGGTATTTGGACTGTGTAGTGTATTTGGCTGTAATATATTGCAGACACCATGTCTTATTTGCAGTGTACCTGAGGTACCAAAGCAGCATAAAAAAGTGACCCCAATATGGAAACTAGATTCATCAAGGAATTGATCTAGGGGGTGTAGAACTTGTTTGAACTTATAGGATGTGGATGTGAAAATGAAAATTACTTTTTGCCTGCTAAAATGTTGTTTTAGCCCAAAATTTGAAATGCACAATAGGCAAAAACATACACCATAATTGGATATGCAATATATTCCAAACACAAAGATACCCCATATGTGGTCAAAGATGCTATTTGGGCACATGGCAAGGCTTTGAAAAAGAGCGCTACTTGATTTTTAGAGCGTAATTTGTCTGGAATAGATTGTGAATGCCAAGTCACATTTCCATAGCCCATGACACGCCAAAACAGCAGAAACCCCTACCAAGTAACTCCATTTTGGAAACTAGAAACCTCAAGGAATTCATCTAAGAGTCTACTGAGTATTTTTAACCTGCAGGTGATTCATGAAACTTTATAACATTAAGATCTACATACAAAATATTACATTTTTTTCACTGAAATACTGTTTAGCACCAAATATATCATTTCCACACGGGGTAATAGGAGAAAATGGACAGCATAGTTTGTTACTCAATGTGGTAGTACCCATATGTTGTTGAACAGTACTGTATGAGCTCATGGCAGGAATAGGATGGGAAGAAGCTCTACTTGACTGTTAGTTCAAAACCTTGAGAAAATGGAGGGCACCACTAATGAATGTCAGCAAGAGTGCTCTCCATGGGCAGGCTGAGACATATTGGACAAAAGAAAAAAAAGATCATGCCCATATATATGGGAGACACCTCAATTGCATATAAAAATATAAAGTTTATTTAACATATATCTGACTGACACAGAGTACATGAGAACAAAGCACAAGAAGACTTTAAAAACAATTAAAAAGTACACACAGTACATAGAAAAGCAGACCTATCATAAACCCAACTGCACCTCTCAATGAATTCATCTATGGTTACAGCGAATATCTTGTAACATCCACACCATGGTTTATTCTGGAGAATTGAAAATGTTTTTGACGGACAATTTGAAGTTGCTAATTATACCATGGATTTTTACATATGACTTTTTAATAGCTTTTATTCTTTTTTGTGTGTTAGTATGATGAAAAAGTTATATTTTTGGCATGTTTTTTATTTACATTATTCGCTGTACAGAATAAATAACATGCCAGTTTTATGGATCAGGTCGTTCTGGACACAGTGATACCAATAATGTGCACTTTTTTATCTTCATTTTATCACAATTAGTGGCTAAACAGTTTTTGTGATTTTTGTTCGTTTTTTTGTTTTTTTACACATTTTATTTTACTTTTTATTTCATTTTTTCACAAAGTCTCACTGTGGAACATGTATAATTTTTACGCTAATTGTTGGCAACATTTTTGAAATGGTATAATTTGTGACTTATATAAAAAACTGTCAAAAATGCTACATAATCATAGTCCAAGTAATGGTACATTTAAACCTCTATCACCTGTTATGTCCATACACTTGTATGGGTGCGTGTCATCCAATATACACTGCTATTCACAGCATGCAACTATTTTTTTTTCCAACTCAGCATGAGAAAATAAATGATAGTTGTGTGCCAACTATCATTTATTTTCTCATGCCAAGTTGGAAAAAAAAATATAGTATATATATATAGTATAAATATAAATACACGTCCTCCGTCAAACTCGGCCTACTTCTGCATGCGGCCTACGTACCCTATCTTTAACATTGGATACGCAGGTCGTGCGGATGTATGTGGATGCCTCCGCATGCGTTGTTTTGACAATGCTGCAACGGCATCAAATTCCAACAAGTTGGGTTTGATACGGGTCGCTGCATCGTCAAAGCAACACATGCAGAGGCATCCGCATACATCCGCATGACCTGCGTACCCAATGTTAAAGATAAGGTACGCAGGCCGCATGCAGAAATATGCGGAAGTAGGCCGAACTTGATGGAGGAGGTGCGGCCATGGGTGGAGCTTCACGGAGGAAGTCCACTGCCCTCTGCAGCTCGGTCATCTGCAAATGTGCAACCGGCCTTAGAGCTCACTTAGACTGGCATATCAGTCAGCATATTACTCGGTCGAGTGCTATCCGATGATTCATCGGATTGCACTCGCTCCAAAGTTATACTGTGAAGCTATATATACACTATATATATACTATATTTATACTATATATATTTATATTTATATATATTTATATTTATACTATATATATATATTTATAAAAGCATCTTACAGCTGTATTTGACACAAAAAACAGCTTTACCTTTATACTGACTTTAGGAAGGTGAGGAAGGTGAATAGTTATGCACACTGGTGTTTTCAGATATTTTGTGCTATTTGTTGTTTGCTTCACAATAAAAAGAAAAACAAATGTTTACAGTTGTAGGAATGTTCTTTACATGAACTGATGCAAATTCTCCAAAAAAATCAATGAAATTCCAGTTTGTGAAATAGAAAAGCTAGAATAATGCTAAAAGGTGTAAATACTTTTGCAAGCCACTGTACTTTTCATGACAAGCTGCAGTGTTAATTTAAACATTTGGATAAATAAAATTAATGATTAATATTAATTTCTGTGTATGGCAGAGGAGAAAATGTGTTTTCCTCTTTTTCCACAGCTTTCACTGTGCAAGATAAATGAAGTATTAGTTGCTACAGTGATTGGTAATACCCATTATGTAAAGCCATTAAATTTCCCTTTTTTATTTTATAAAATAGATCATTTTGTAAGAAAAAAATAAATGTTTTTTTTTTAATATATTGAACTTTTCATGTAAGGTTTTTTTATTCCCGTTAGACAATTTGACCATGTGATTGCTTCATTCCTTCAGTAATAGATGCAAACCTACATCGCTCCAGAGTGTGCATATATTTTCGATGTCTTATGTCCCTTGCCGACGACAAGCCTGATCACTATCCCCTGATATATGCCAAATGAAAATCGGTCTAACATTTCATGCTCATTAAATAGTAAGCCAGTCATGTTAAAATCAATGGTTTTGGCCAGCATAAGTTCATTAGTTCCTGGGACGCTAGTGAATCATAGCAAATACTAGTCCCAGAGGAAGAAGTATGAGATAGAGAGCATGGAAAAAAAATATATGTTGGCCAAATTAAAGATAGCTCTGCAGCCGAGAGATGTCCAACATCCAGCCTCAGTTCTTGTTAACAGTCACTAAAATTTAAAGTAGATAATGTATACCCCCAAAAATGTAAGCAAGTATCTCTTACTAATAGCATGCTAAATAATGCAAACTTCAAACACGCTTCAATTCAATGTAAGCAAAAAGAATCCCTAGGTGCAAGGGCTTCTGTGTAGTTTAATGCCATCATGTATCTCAATCACAGTTTGCCCTAGCCCTGAAGGTGAACACAGTGGGATCTGAAAACAGAAAATAGATCACCAGATGCAAACTGAGGATACCGGCCTAGCTAGAACCACACCAAATGACTATAATTTATTGTCATGGCCGCAGGTAATGAAAGACTGGCTGTCTTTGCACTTCGTTCATACTGACTCTTCATCTAATCCCAATTCATAGAACTGTTCTTTAATCTGGCATTCTAATGATAAAAATGTAATTTAACAGACGCATTTTAAATAACATTTTTTTTTATTTACGTTACATATGTTTTGGGAGAAATCAGAATAACCTACCTGGATTTCAACAGTGAACTGATCATTTACTTTGTCTGATCAAATATACAGTAAGTCCAAGGTGTAAAATAATGTGGTGTCTAAAAGTGAAAATGACAGATATAGATGAGCAATTCTATTGATTTTCATTTTCATCAGCTTTGCAAAAATTTGCCTGGCAATTTTGTCTCACAGCGAATTGATTGACGATGAATCAAAATTACACCAAAGACTAGCACTGTTTTGAAAAGACACGTAAGACACTGCGCAGTCTCCTAGGACTTTATCCAACCTCTTTGAAGCTCTTTCCTGAAAAAGCAGCCTTAGTAATGTCAACGTGCGAATTGATTCAAAGGACCCAGTCCAGCGGCCATGTCAGTAATTTGTTGCCGCTAGACAGGTGCGCTGCAAGCTTCCTCTTATCTGACTTCTCATTTTAGCTTCTCACTTTAATTAACATGGTCTGGTACCATGTTATCATTGTGGAGAGACAGACATATGAAGCCATGCCAGGCCTGCTAATCAAAAGAAGAACCATAGATACTGACAGGTAGGAGGCAGATCATAGGGCTCCCAATGTTAGAGATGGTACTGATTACCACAGGTGCCATCTATAGCCTAATTTCATGGAGATGTGTAACCAGATGATAACAAGTGGTAGCCAATAGCATTGGCACTGTTGGAGTTTTTAGGATATTTAAACTGCAGTTAGGCAGTAGTCCAAAATGTATCTCTTTTTGGGGAAGAAGCTTATCTAACTGTTAAGAACCTAGAAGATGAAAATGCCATGGCTTTTTAATAAATAGTGGTCAAAAAATGATCCTTTTTTGGGGAAGTAGCAACTAATAAAATCTGAGGAATCACCTCCAGACATTGAGGGCATCAAGCCTCTAAAGCCCCCTTTACATTTAGTGATGCACCAGCGATCCCGACCACGATACGACCCGGTCAGCATCGTTGGTGCATCGCTAAATGGTCGCTAGTGAGCTGCCACACAGGCAGATCCCATAGCGATGCAGCAGCGATACAACGGTCGTTACTTACCTTTCAGACGAGGCGATCCTGATGTCCTCCCATCCGCGTCCACCCGTCACTCGTTGGCACCAGCAGGAAGCCCAGCAGGAAGCGCCGGATGAGAAATGGAGCTGCGTGATCTCACAGACAGCGGGGGTGCCGGTCGGAGGTAAGTATCACACATGCGTCACCAAATCGTTGATGCTTTAGCAATATTGCTAGCGATATCGCTATGTGTAAAAGCCCCTTAATCTTACTTTTATCTTGGGACTATAAAACTTTAACACCACTAATCTAATCCAATTAAGAATGAATTCTCTGATCTCAGTTTGTTTGTTTATTTAAATGTCCATTTATTATACCATCTTTGTTTTGCTTTCGTTTTTTTTTCTTTTGTGCACATATTTGTGTTTCTTCGGAAACTTTGCTATACCATGCCTGAGAAAGAACCCTAAGATGTCTCAAAAACATGCTTTGTAACATAATTTACATTATTTTTGTTAGCCATTACCAGGTGTCATAACTACAAGATTATCTTGCTTTCCCACTGAGAGCATTCTTTTTTCAACTGGCTAACATGATACCAAATCCACTTTTTCTTTTTTTTCCGATCATGTCACAAAGGGGCTATCCAAGTTTTTACAGAGGGGCTACCAGCTAAGGTCCTCCATCAAGCATATCAGGAAACTAAATCTTGGAAAATAACAGAGTTGCTTGTTCCTATTCCAAAAACTGATACAGAAAGCATCACCAGATTTATGACTATATACTCAAAAGAAGCACAAGCACTAAGATCTATTTTGGAAAAACACTGACCCATTCTAATGAAGGATCAGTGACAAACTGTGTCTTAACCCACATGTAACATGCAGGAGGGGTAAATCACTGAAAGATAAGTTAGTAAAAAAACATTTTCAGCACAGAGACAACCATTCTGGTTAAACTCTAGAGTTATAGTGATTTCCGATCACTGGATTCATGTGGTTCCTGCAAAGCTGCGGCTGTGATATCCTGAGTAGAATTCTAGGTGAGTTCTGTGATTGGTGCTTTTTCTTTCATGACAAAAGCTTTCTTTTCTTTGTTCTGACCAGACTATACCAGACTGATGTTGGTTAGGTCCACCACTGTGGTACTGATATGCTAGCCCTTGGTTTAGGTGTAAGATGCTTTGCCTCCCCTGAGGACCCTGAATGGGAGAAAAGAATAAGGAGGCACTTTGGGCTTTTTTTAGGGTGAGGTCTGTACAGGGTCAGCTATGGACTGCCCATGTCAGATTGGGAGTCATCGGTTAACAAGGTCAGTCTGACAGGACTTAATCTAGTCTTTGACCCCCATCCTGCAGTACAAGCAAGTTCTTGCAACATCAGTTGATGAGTGAAGACCCCCATTCTTATCAGATCTTATCAGGTGGAAGGTGCTATAGCATATTGACACAGCCTGGTCTAGTGCCTTTGATCACCTAACCATCCCCTGGTGTGCTGGCCCCAGCTGCCAAATTATACCCAACCAGCTCCCACATTCCCTCTCTCTGACTTTTGACTAACCTCTGCACTAATCCGTACCTCCCACTCCCGTCTCCAAGACTTCTCCTGTGCTGCTCCTATCCTCTGGAATTCTCTACCCCAAGAAATTAGGACTAACCACAATTTTCATAGTTTTAGGCGCTCCCTCAAAACACATTTGTTCAGAGCAGCCTATCACGTTCACTAATCAAAGTCATTCTGTCATGATCACGTGTGTCAGGACGCAGATGTTTCCTCAAGGCGAACCCATAACACACGTGACCCTTGGCGAATTTAAATAATAACGCATGCAGGTGGATACGCCGCCTCCACCTGGCGAATTTAGGTATTACACGTTATACATACAATATCTGGAAACACCGCCTCCAGTAAGGCGCATTTAAATAATAAAGGGGGGAACCTGGGTAACTTTAACAATGGTGGGCCCTGCAATAGGGAAAAGGGAATTGGAGACCTCCTGAGCCAGTGTCCCTGCACTCCTAACGTTCCCTATGCCGGTTTCGCACCGGGCGCCGCACGCGTACCTCAACGCCCTAGCTCGCCCTGACCCTAAACCCTCACTAGGGAATAGGTCGGTGCGGAAACTAATCCCACCACTGCACTAATAACACACATGAGGAAAGAGACAATACAGGGGAAACACCACTTAGCTTTGCTCTGTTGCGTGCGCTCCTAGCAACAGATCCCTCCACCTGAGTGCATCTTCTCCTCCACCCGGATCCATCACCATAACAGGACCCTTCACCTTAGTGCAGCCTTGGAGCAGAGTCCAACACCAGTTGCAGCTGCTTAGAACCAGAGTCCCAAGGATGAGTTCAGCTGCTGACACGAAGTCGAGCATGCTTGAGTCCAGCTCAGCGGCCAAGTCCCACATGGTGAGTGCCACTCTCCATAGTCGCCACTCCACCAGCCCATGCAGACACTTCCCGCTGACACCATCACTGCGACCCCACCACGCCATGCCAGCCCTTCGTCCAGACACCATAGCTGCAACACGTCCCCCCTGGCTAAGCTGCGCAGGACTCCTCACCAGCTCCATCCTTCATCCAGGCTCTCCAAAAACAGAGTGAACACAAACTCACAATATCACAGGCCGTGATTGCACACCTCTAGCACACCTTTATAGGGTGTAACACCTGATACATGATTAAGTGCACAAAACCTAAAGTGCAATATCAAAACCACCACCGGGGACAGTCAAGACACCTTGGAACTTTCCAAAGTAAAAAAGTTCATCCAGTGATTTAAAACTGTCAGATCACTTCAGATCATGACACATTCTATGTGTAAGTGTGCGTGTGTAGCCCATTCACTATCTCCATCCATCCTTCACTCCCTCAAGATGGCTGGACCTTCATTGTAAATACACAATTGTAAATACACACCTGTACTTTGTATCTCCCTCACCTCATTGTAGATTGCAAGGGTCGTCTTATTTCGTCTTATTTTGCTTTAATTATTGTATTGTTAACGTTGTTACTTATGACTTGTGTTTTGAAACTGTTAAACTGTAAAGCGTTGCTGAATATGTTGGCGCTATATAAATAAAGATTATTATTATTATTATTATTATGAATATGACTGACTGGTTCCAAATATTTTCTCTTCTTCGACTTTTTGCCTCTAGTTAGACATAATACAGACAAAGGGTTCAACCAGATAGATAGTTTTTTCTATACTGGACCACATAAGGTTAGCTGGCCATAGTCAGTAGTATGTGTTCTATGTATTGTCTGTGATATTAAATGACATTGTCTTTTGATCCTTTTTGGCCACCACTGTGGTTTGATCTTTTTTGGATCCATGTTTGGTTAGTTTGGCTACAGTATGTATTTTTACATTGTTAAGTAATGTAGGTGGTATCTCTTATTTTTTGAAATTGTATTATATAAAAGTTATATTTTATACCTCTTTACATTCACTTTATGTTGATTTTTCACCATGTTTATTAAATGCTAAAACTGACCAGACATTATAATTCTCTGAGTCTACAAGTCTACGAGTTCATAGACACTAAAATGTCTAGCTTATGTGGTGAAAATAAATTCCAAACTTTGTTTAAAAAAAAAAATTGCGCCATTTTCCGATACCCGTAGCATCTCCATTTTTCGTGATCTCGGGTTGGGTGAGGCTTCATTTATTTATTTTTTGCTTGCCGAGCTGACATTTTAATGCAGATTTTGGTGCAGATATGATCTTTTGATCTCCCGTTATTGCATTTTAATGCAATGTCGCTGCGATCAAAAAAATGTAATTCTGGCGTTTGACTTTTTTCTCGCTATGCCGCTTGGTGATCAGGTTACTCCTTTTTTTATTGATAGATAGGGTGATTATGAAGGCAGAGATACCAAATATGTGTATGTTTGATTTCTATATTATTATTTTATTTTGAATGGGGCGAAAGTGGGGTGATTTGAACTTTTATATCTTTTTATTTTTATATATTTTTAAAAACATTTTATTTTCACTTTTGTCATGCTTCAATAGTCTCCATGGGAGACTAGAAGCTGCCATAACCCAATCGTTTCTGCTACTTAGAGGTGATCATCAGATCACCTGCATGTAGCAGAATTGCTGACTTGCTATGAGCTCTGACCACAGGGTGGCGCTCATAGCACTCCGGCAGTGACAACCATAGAGGTCTCCAGGAGACCTCTGGTTCTCATGCCAACCTATCGGGTCACCGATGGGCAGATTTCCGACCCAATGGCCGGAAGCGCAAGTTAAATGCCACTGTCAGAGTTTGACAGCGGCATTTGACAGGTTAATAGCCGCGGGTAGATTGCGATTCATAACAGCTGACATGTCCTGGGAAAGATGTGGGTGCACCGCCAGAAAGGGGTTAAACTTTCTTGGGGACAGTGTGGACCATAAAGAAGAATAGCTTACATATACTGTATTATCAAGCTAATAGCAATTTTCACAATTTTTCTTTTCCAGTTTTTTTAAATTTTTCTTTTTTTGTCAGCAATAAAAAAATTCTTGTGCAGGATACAATTTCATGTCTGCAGTAGCAGAAAATTATGGCTATCATCATTTCTTCTAAAAATTATGAACAAGTAATGGCTTATTTCAGCAACCTGTGACAACAATACTGAAAACATTTTTAGGTAGTAGTAAACTTTTAGTTTGAAAGCAATTTAAAGTTTCGTGGGGATATTGTATAAAAAAACACTATCTTATAAAAGAATGCTCATGAAAAGTTTAAAAATTGGCATTTTACCGTGTGAAAGCAGTAAATATTTTATAGTTTTTTCCTGTGAGCAAAAGCTAAAAATTATGATCAATCTTATTTTCTAAAAAAAAATAAATAATGAATAGGCAATGGCTTATATTATTATTATTATTTATTATTATAGCACCATTTATTCCATGGCGCTTTACATGTGAGGAGGGGTATACATAATACATACAAGTACAGTAATCTTAAACAATACAAGTCACGACTGGTACAGGATGAGAGAGGACCCTGCCCGCGAGGGCTCACAATCTACAAGGGATCGGTGAGGATACAGTAGGCGAGGGCAGAGCTGGTCGTGCAGCGATTTGGTGGATCGGTGGTTACTGCAAGTTGTAGGCTTGTCGGAAGAGGTAGGTCTTCAAGTTCTTTTTGAAGGTTTCCATGGTAGGTGAGAGTCTGATATGGTGTGGTAAAGAGTTCCAGAGTAGAGCGGATGAGATTGTGGAAAGAGGAGATAAGAGGGGAGTACAGAAAGAGATCTTGTGAAGATCGGAGGTTTCGTGCAGGTAAGTACCGAGAGACTAGGTCACAGATGTATGGAGGACTCAGGTTGTGGATGGCTTTGTATGTCATGGTTAGGGTTTTGAACTGGAGTCTTTGGGTAATGGGGAGCCAGTGCAGGGATTGACAGAGGGGAGAGGCTGGGGAATAGCAGGGGGACAGGTGGATTAGTCGGGCAGCAGAGTTAAGAATAGGTTGGAGGGGTGCGAGAGTGTTAGATGGGAGGCCACAGAGCAGGAAGTTGCAGTAGTCAAGGCGGGAGATGATGAGGGCATGGACTAGGGTTTTTGCAAATTCTTGGTTGAGGACTGTACGGATCCCTGAAATATTTTTGAGTTGAAGTTGGCAGGAAGCGGAAAGGGCTTGGATATGTGGTTTGAACGAGAGATCAGTGTCAAGGATAACCCCGAGGGAGCAAGCTTGTGGGACTGGAGAGAGTGGGCAGCTGTTTACTTTAATGGATAGGTCTGCTGGGGGGTCATGTGAGATGGGCGAAAGATGATTAATTCTGTTTTGTCCATATTAAGTTTTAGAAATCTAGCGGAGAAGAAGGATGAAATAGCAGACAGACATTGAGGGATTCTGTTTAGTAGGGAGGTGATATCTGGTCCAGAGATGTACATCTGTGTGTCATCAGCATAGAGATGATACTGAAAGCCATGAGATTCTATGAGCTGTCCGAGGCCGAAGGTGTAAACGGAGAAGAGCAGGGGCCCTAGGACTGAACCTTGCGGGACTCCGACGGATAGTGGGTGCGGTGAGGAGGTGGTGTGCGAATGGGAGACGCTGAATGTCCGGTCTGCTAGGTATGACGCAATCCAAGATAGGGCAAAGTTTGTGATACCAAGAGATGAGAGGGTCTGTAATAATAGGGAATGGTCCACTGTGTCAAAGGCATAGGACAGGTCCACGAGGAGGAGGACAGAGTAGTGTCGTTTGGCCTTGGCGGCTAGTAGGTCATTGGTGACCTTAGATAGGGCAGTTTCAGTGGAGTGGTGTGGCCGGAAGCCAGATTGCAAGTGATCAAGGAGGGAGCAAGAAGAGAGGTGGGAGGATAGTTCAAGATGGAAGTGTTGTTCCAGTAGTTTTGAGACATAGGGGAGAAGTGATATAGGGCGATAGCTAGATACAGAGGATGGGTCAAGAGAGGGCTTTTTGAGGATAGGTGTGATTGAGGCATGTTTAAAGCTGGAGGGAAAAACACCAGTTGTTAGTGATAGATTGAAGAGATGGGTTAGGGTTGTGATGAAGACTGTGGTGAGGTTTGGGATGAAGTGGGATGGGATCGGGTCAAGTGCACAGGTAGTGAGATGTGATCTTGAGAGTAGAGTGGAGAATCGATCTTCTGTAATGGTGGAGAAGTTGGTTTTGGGGGAGGAGGGCAGGGCAGGTAGGAGGAAGGGCACTGGGGGTTGTTTATCAAAACTGTCTCTGATGTTATCAATCTTCTCCTTGAAAAATGAGGCAAAGTCTTCAGCTGAGATGAGTGGAGAGGGAGGAGGTGCTGGGGGGAGGAGGAGAGAATTGAAGGTGTTGAATAACTGTTTAGGGTTGTGAGACAGGGAGGATATGAGAGATGAGAAGTAGGTTTGTTTTGCTGCAGCGAGTGTGGCCTTGAAAGTACTGAGGGACTGTTTGAATGTGATGAAGTCCTCATTGGAGTGGGATTTTTTCCATCTCCGCTCCGCAGCCCTGGAAGCCCGCCTCAGTTCTTTGGTCAGACTGGTGTGCAAGGGCTGTCTGTTGATTTTGAGAGTTTTGGTATGTTTGAGAGGGGCAACTGATTCCAAAGCTACAGCTATTGTGGTGTTATATAGAGCGGCAGCGGCATCCGCATTGTGTAGGGAACTTATGTCTGTAAGAGGGAGGAGGGATTCAGACAGTGAGTGTAGATCGAGGTGTTGAAGATTTCTGCGAGGGTGTGTGAGTTTTTGAGGTAGGGATTGTGGACCTGAGGAGGAGAGGGAAGAGAATGTAAGTAGGTTGTGGTCAGAGAGAGGAAGAGGTGAATTAGAGAGGCTAGATAGGGAGCAGAGGTGGGTGAAGATGAGGTCTGGTGTGTGGCCATCTTTGTGAGTGGCTGCAGAAGACCATTGTGTGAGGCCGAAGGAGGAAGTGAGAGATAGAAGTTTAGTAGCAGCTGAGAGGGAAGTGTCAATGGAGATGTTGAAGTCGCCCATGATGATAGTGGGGATATCAGTGGAAAGGAAATGAAGTAGCCAGGTGGTGAAGTGGTCAAAGAAGGTGGTGTCTGACCCTGGAGGGCGGTATATGACAGCTAGTTGGAGGATGCAGGGGGAATAGATGCGCACAGAGTGCACCTCGAAGGAAGGGAGGGTAACAGAGGGCGGCAGTGGGATTGGGGTGAAGGAGCAGTTATCTGACAAGAGAAAACCAACTCCTCCACCATGCTTGCAGCTGGGGCGGGGGGTGTGGGAAAGGTGGAATCCACCATATGAGAGTGCACCAGGAGAGGCTGTGTCAGAGGAGGTGAGCCAGGTTTCGGTGATGGCAAGGAAGGAAAGTTTGTTAGTAATAAAAATATCATGGATGAAAGAAAGTTTGTTGCAGACAGAGCGAGCGTTCCACAGAGCTCCTGTTAGTGGGACTGGGGAAGCTGGGGCTGGGCGAATGTGTATAAGGTTGGAGTGGTTACGGAAAGTTGTGATAGGGTGTGGATGGGAGGTAGAAATGACTGGGAATGTGGTGAGGAGGACCAGGATTTGGAGAGATATTGCCGGCAGTGAGGAGGAGCAGAGAGAGTGTTAGCAGGTGGGAGCAGGAGAGGGCATGAGGGGGCTGTCTGTGTTTGGAGACAGAGGATTGTATGTTGAGGAACAGATCTGAGGAAGAGGCGAGATCGATAGGAAGGATTGAAGAAGAGACGAACAGTTCCTTATTAGGTGTAGGGATTAATGGGGTTATCAGAAAGTGAAGGATTATAGGGGTTAGAGTGGAAACAAAGTAAAACATTGTTTATATGTTTAGTAGCCTGTTACAAAAGCAATTTTACAAATATTTGGTTAGCAGTAAACCTTTTTTTTAACCCCTTAATGTCTATGGACGTGCACAGTCCGTCATGGCAGGAGGTAACTTTCAGCACCATAACGGACTCTGCACGTCCTGCCTTTGAACTGTTACTGCGTGTAAACACGCAGTGTCAGTTCAGTGCCGACAGCTGAGAGGCACAGGAAGGGGGGCAGGGATCCTTTCACTCTGTCCCTGCACCCACAGCGCTGTGATTGGTCGGTCAATCTCAGAGACCAAACACAGCAGTGATCAGCAAGAGAAGCTGAAATTTGAGCTTCTCCTTGCCTGATCAGTGTAGGAGCCCAGCGCTGCAGTGGCTGAGCCTCCTACACTGACAGCTAGGAGCGGAGCCCCCACCGCCCCTGGCTGTTAACCCCCTCACTACTGCGATCGAGCATGATCGCAGCGTTCAGAGGGGGACGCAGAGGGTAGGGGACTCCCTCTGCCTCAGGTCGGCGTCCCTGCGATGTAATCGCGGGGCCCGACCTGTGCCATGATGACCCGTAGGTGTCATGACAACCTCCGGGTCATATACCTACAGAGAGCTGGTGAGATCATGCTCACAGCATGGTGTCAGCAGCTCTCAGCATTGGTATAATACATTACAATGCTGGAGCATTGTAATGTATTATACCTAAAGTGAAAGCGAAAGTGAAAGTCCCATAAAGGGACAAGGTAAAAAAAAAAAAAAAAACCTTTAAAAAAAAATGTAAAAAAATTATTAAAAAATAATATAAAAAATTCCCTAAAAAATCCCCTAAAAATTACACATTTTTATGTAAAAAAATAAAACAAACAAAAAAACCCCACATGTTTGGTATTACCACGTCTGTAAAAATCCCATCTATAAAAGTATGACCCTAGTTAACCCGTTCAGTGAACGCCGTAAAAAAAAGCACAAAAAAGTAGCAAATTATACTTTTTCCAAGCACTATCATCATACCGCTTGGAAAAAGTGCAATAACATGCGATCAAAAAGACAAATATAAATAAACATGGTACCGCTGAAAACGTCATCTTGTCCCGCAAAAAACGAGCCGCCATACAGCATCATCAGCAAAAAAATAAAAAAGTTATAGCTCGCAGAATAAAGCGATGCAAAAATATTTTTTCTATAAAAGTTTTTATTGTGTAAAAAACACCAAAACATAAAAAAAGATATAAATGTGACATCACTGTAATCGTAGTGACCCGAAGAATAAAGCTGCCATACTAATTTTACCACATGCGGAACGGAGGGGGGGGGGAGCATTTCTAAATTGCTGGGTTTTGTTCATTCAAAAAATGAACATGAAATGAAAATCAGAATAGAAAGCGATCAAAAAAGTCATGTGCCCAAAAATGGTACCAATAAAAAAGTCAGCTCTTCCCGCAAAAATCAAGCCCGCATGTGACTCTGTCGGCTGAAATATGGAAAAATTATAGCTCATTGAAGATCATTTTTGTGGAAAAAATATGATTTTTTAATTTTACGGCTCTACGTTATAACCTTCTGTGTAGCCCTTGGGGGTTCAAAGTGCTCAACACACATTTAGATAAGTTCTTTGGGGGGTCTAGTTTCCAAAATGGGGTCACTTATGGGGGGTTTCCACTGTTTAGGTACATCAGGGGCTCTCCAAACGCGACATGGCATCCGCTCTCGATTCCAGCCAATTTGACATTCAAAATCTCAAATGATGCTCCTTCTGAACACTGCCGTGCGCCTAAAGAGTGCTCTTCCTCCACACATGGGGTATCAGTGTACTCAGGAGAAATTGCACAACAAATATTGTGGTTCATTTTCTCCTGATACCCTTGACAAAATAAAAAAAATTGTGTCCAAATAAAAAATTTTGGGAAAAAAAGTTAAATGTTCATTTTTTCCTTCCACATTGCTTCAATTCTTTTGAAGTACCTAAACGGTTATAAACATCTTGAATGTGGTTTTGAACACCTTGAGGGGTGCAGTTTTTAGAATGGTGTCACTTTTGGGTATTTTCTGTTATATTGACCCCCCAAACTCACTTCAAATGTGAGGTGGTCCCTAAAAAAATGGTTTTGTAAATTTTGTTGGAAAAATGAGAAATCGCTGGTCAACTTCTAACCCTTATAACTTCCTAAGAAAAAAAAATTTTGGTTCCAAATTTGTGCTGATGTAAAGTAGACATGTGGGAAATGTTATTTATTAACTATTTTTTGTGACATATCTCTCTGATTTAAGGGCATAAAAATTAAAAGTTTGAAAATTGCAGCATTTTAAAAATTTTCGCCATATTTCCATTTTTTTCATAAATAAACGCAAGTCATATCGAAGAAATTTTACCACTAACATGAAGTACAATATGTCACAAAAAAACATTCTCAGAATCAGCAGGATACGTTGAAGCGTTCCAGAGTTATAACCATGTAAAGTGACAGTGGTCCGATTTCAAAATTAAGGCCTGGTCTTTAACCTACAAAATGGCTTGGTCGTTAAAGGGTTAATTTCTTGGAGATGATGTGGAACAGAAATAAGCAATAACCTCTTGTGATGGTAGTCACACCTCACAGGCAGGCCATGAATCAGAGAAGTCAGATGGTCTGGGGTCAGTATCAAAAGAACATGTAGTAGACCAAGGGAAAATAGGAAGGTAAAAGTCACATCACATTCCAGGGTCAGAATACCAGAGAAATAACAGATAAGGAAGGGGGCGATAATAAATGGATAGTCAGAAAGGTCAGCATCAGTAGATCAGAACTCACGGGAATCATACAAACACACACCAGAGAGCGTAAGCTTTTGACTGGCAGTGATCTGGGCCAGACAGCTCACCCTGATGGCAATTTACTAAGAATATGGGGCACCTTTGGCAATCTCTGCACCTCCCATTCTCAGATTGGTCAACTGAGCTATCAATCAAGGCACCAACAGCTCAGAACACCCCAGAACAGGATAGGATAATCGTGACAGTACTCCCTTTTCTGGAGGTGTCACCGGACTTCCAGGTGTTATGAGCTCATTTTCTCCTTCACCTTTGATGTTCGATGAACTCCCTCTGCTGGTGAAAGGAGGTAGTGAAATTGATTTGGATGGGAAAAACCTGTCATCTGAACAGGTGGAGTGTGATTGGACATCCGGAATCTCTGAGTGGATATAAAGCCGCTGACGCCCTGCTGGGTTGCTGGTGATCCTCTCTGCTCTGAGCTCTGGACTCCAGTTTAGTCCTGTCTACTAAAGCTAAGTTTTTGCTCTGCTATTGTTCCATGAGATTTTGTCTGGTTTACTTAGTGTTTGTGTTCAGCCAGCCCTGGTTGGGACTGGCTGAACTCCATTTTTGTCTCTGATCAGTTGATCTCTTTGCTCTGTTTTCAGAATATACCTGAGTGCTGATATAGTAATTTTGAAGTCTAGTGACTTCAGGGCCTTTTCTATCAGACGTGTTGGACATTATTTTTTGCAGGGTTTTTGCATGATTGCAGACAGTTGCTTTTCTTTCCCGTCCTATCTAGTTAGTGAGGGACCCATCGATTGCTCAGCCTGTCTTTCTGTCTGTGTTTGTGTTTTCATCTGTTTTCACCGTCAATGCATGTTGGGGGCTGTCTTTTGCTTTGGGGTCTGCTCTGGGGAATTTTAGATTTCCCCTTTCTTTCTTTAGGTTTATTTAGTTCTCCGGCTATGAACGAGGTGACTAGGACCACCGTAGGAGCACCCCATGGCTACTGTTAGTTGTTGTGAATAGGATCAGGGGTCTGCAATCTGCTAGCTACCAACCTCTCCGGTTTTCTGGACTTAGCTTGTATTTTTGATTTTTCCTCCTCCGGTGACTCATTCATAACACCAGGTTTCCCAGAAAACCTACGATGAAATGCTCCAACCAAACAATCAGCCTTCACCGATTGAGCTGGAACCCAGGATCTCTCATCAATTCCATATCTCCTCCAATAAGCAACAATATATTGCTGGGAATTTCAAACTCATCAAGAATCCACGATCCTCTGCACATCATACTCCAAACCTACATCAACGGAGACTGGAAGAGGTGGGGATGATACAGAAAACATCAAAGGGACAAACTTCTTTAAGAGGATCTGTGAAAAACATTGGAAATACGAAGTGACTGCGTAAGCTGTAATCTAAAGGCAACTGGATTGACTGCCTCCAGAATCTCGCACGGACCCATAAATTTAGGACACAAATTTGCCAAAGGTTCATTTAGCCTAATATTCTTGAACGATAACCAAACTTTATCGACAACTTTGAAAGAGGAACCTGATGAAAGTTTCCTATTGGCCTTCTATTTCTGATGACACTGAGCCCCCCAATATTCCTATGACTCTCCCTTCAAACATCCCCAAGTTTGAAGTTTCAGAACTCATTCTAGAAAATTCACTAAAATGAGGATGAAAACCTTAATTGCAAAAGAAAGGTTAAGTTCCAGTAGACTGATTGACCAGACTGTTAAAGGCGAACTCAGCAAGAGGCAAAAATGAGGACCAATCTTCCTGCTGAGCTGCAACAAAACATCTTAAAAGTTGTTCTAGCTTTTCATTTCTCCTTTCTGCTTGACTGTTGGTTTCAGGGTGGTTAGCAAAGGAAAACAACAAATCAATCCCCAGTTTCCTACAAAATGACCTCCAGAATTTAGAGAGAAATTGCACCCCCTATCAGATGGAAATGTTCAAAGGCATGCCATGCAATCTCACCACATGATTGATAAACAACCTGGAAAGCATTTCAGCATTGGGTAACCCAGATAGTGGAACAAAGTGATCTTGTTTACTGAATCGGTCAACCACCACCCAAATAACCATTTTTCCACCAGACAAAGGCAAAGCAGTAATTAAATCAATGGACAAATGAGTCCATGGTATTTCTGGACTTGGCATTGGAGCCAATTTCCCAGCTGGTTATGACAGAATTTAGTGCGTGTGCAAATTTTACAAGTGGAAACAAACTCCTTAACATCATTGAACATGGATGGCCACCAAAAGAGTCTAGCAATAGCTTTCTGTGTAGTAGTGACTCCCTGGTGACCACTTCAGATGGAATCATGAAACGCCTGCAATAGACATAATCTTAGATATACAGTCGCAAATAATTTAGATTCAGGATGGGGCCAATGACAGGATCTCATGAATTTTAGCTTCCAATTCTGAGGATACCATAGAAATCACAAATCCTAGGCACAGAATGGAGGATGGAGGTTCTGGTGGAGAAATGGAATCAAGGCTGCCTGACAAAGCGTTAGCCTTAACATTCTTAGACCACAGACTGAACATGATGGACAAATTGAAGCTACAAAAAATAAGGATTGTCTTGTCTGTCTAGGGGTTAAACACTTAGTAGATTCAATATAAGAAAAATTTTATGATTTGTCATCACTAGTGTTGAGCATTCCGATACTGCAATATCGGGTATCGGACGATGTTTCGCGGTATCGGAATTCCGATACTGAGTTCCGATAACTTTAGTATATCGAATACCGGAATCGGAAGTTTCCATATTGACTTTATTCAGCCAATGAGGATCCTAAGAAGTGTGGGCACATCCTGTTAGAGCATGTTAGGCATGTAACTACTGGCATGGCTGTGATTGGCTACTGAAATGATGTCATGATGCACTATAAAAGCCGCCGCCGCTATTTTGGGTTCACTCTGCTGTGAATTCACTTAGGGATAGGATGCTGCTGTTCTGAGGGACAGTGTGACCTAGCAATTTGCTATATTGTGCTTTACCGAGGCTAATTTATCAACAGCTGTAGCTTTCTTTTGCCTTGCAGCGCTGTTCACGGCTGTCTGCGAGGTCTCTGTGTGTGAGTGCAGCTCACGCTGTAGTATGTTCTGCAGCCAGCCACCTCCAGTTGTAGTCCACTCAGCGTGCGTCACTGCCTCATACATTGTCCTTTTTTGCATTAGTGCTGCTCATTTTTCCTGATTTCTCCTATTAGTGTGGTTCCATCCGTATCCAGCTGGATTGCTTGCAAACACTATATAGGAGTAGATAGAGGAGCCTTTCTGCAGCCGTGCAGTTCTAGTGCACAGTTCTCTGCACTGTTCACGGCTGTCTGCGAGGTCTCTGTGTGTGAGTGCAGCTCACGCTGTAGTGTGTTCCGCAGCCAGCCACCCCCAGTTATAGTCTGCTCAGCGTGTGTCACTGCCTCATACATTGTCCTTTTTTGCATTAGTGCAGCTCATTTTTCCTGATTTCTCCTATTAGTGTGGTTCCATCCATATCCAGCTAGATTGCTTGAAAACACTATATAGGAGTAGATAGAGGAGCTTTTCTGCAGCCTTGCAGCACTGTTCACGGCTGTCTGCGAGGTCTCTGTGTGTGAGTGCAGCTCACGCTGCAGTGTGTTCTGCAGCCACCTCTGGTTGTAGTCCGCTCAGCGTGCGTCACTGCCTCATACATTGTCCTTTTTTGCATTAGTGCTGCTCATTTTTCCAGATTTCTCCTATTAGTGTGGTTCCATCCGTATCCAGCTAGAATATTTGCAAACACTATATAGGAGTAGATAGAGGAGCCTTTCTGCTGGCTTGTGCCCTGCAGCCCCAGCCAGATTAGTATTAGCCTATTTTTTGGAGCCTCATCTATTGCATTTTAGGTTACCTTTCTGCATTGTAATAGCTACAAAAAGTTTGTGATACTATCGGTTTTACATCTTTGGGCACATCCAGTGTCTTTTTGTGAAAAAAAAAAGTTAATAAAGTTCACCAAACACTCCACTTTACAGTTGTGTAGGCCACTTTAGCTCATATTAAAGTCTAGTCCACACTTTACAAAATTAGTGTTTCTTATACCTGTTAGCAGCTGTTCAGGAATAAGCACACTAAGCCCTTAGTACTTTTCTGCCTATCTTTATCAGTCTACCAAGATGAAGAAGGCAGGGAGTAAGGCACGTGGTCATGGGCGTGGCGTTTCTGCAGGGAGAGGACATGGGGATTCTGTGCCTGCTGCGGGCACCAGCGACTTAGCATCCCCCAGTTTTCCCAGGGAACAGTCCTTTATGCGCAGCTTTGTAGGAGCTCGCCATACCCCACTGCTGTGGGACGAACAAATTGAAGCCGTTGTCGGATGGATGGCAGCTAATGCATCGACTTCAATTAGTTCCAGATCCTCTCAGGTCCAGAGCACTGAAGACCACCCATCTATCTCTTCACCACCTGCCAAATTGCCCAGGCAGTCAGAAAGCCCTGGACAGGAGCCACCTCTTCTTCTGTTCTCTGAATCTGTTGGCTTGGAAAGAGGGGGCCAGCCAAGCAGCATTCGAGAAATGCGCAACAGCTTTGTCTCTCTGAATCTGAAGAGGCAGGTTGGCCAGTGCCTATGGTCAGCACACCTCAGTTCGCATCTGATGATGAGACTCAGGTGCCACTTTCTGGTGCGTACTGTGCTGTCGAGACTACCCAGGAGAAGCAGTCATTTGAAGAGGGTAGTGTAGATGATGAGGTCCTTGACCCATCATGGTGTGAGGTACAGGAAGGTGGTGGGAACAGCTCTGAGGAAGAGATTCCCCGAACAGCCAAAAAAGGAGGGAGAGGGAGGGGGCAGACTCGGTTGCCAGTAGCCTCCACTTCGGAACCCATTAGGAGCATGACTCTTCCAAAACCCAAAACGGGCGCTCCCAAGACTTGCAGTGCTTGGTCCTTTTTTGACACAGTTGCAGATGACATTTGCTTTGTCAAATGCAAGCTGTGTAATCAGAAAGTGAAAAGCGGGAAAAGTGTCAGCAACCTCAATACCACAAATATGTGGAAACATGTGCGGACCAAGCACGTGGTGGAGTTACAAAGACACACTGAAGACCTAGGCCAACCTACAGTGCCACCTACCAGCTCTTCAGCTCGTGTTGTAGCCTCTTCCTCCAGCTCACACACAGCTGGTTCGGCTTCCTCACAGGATCGCCATGGAAGAACCTCTGGCACTGTTGTTCAGAGACACAGTGTCATTCCACCCACAGCACCACGTTCCCTGTCATCCTCACACTCCCAGGCCAGTCTACAGCCATCGGTAGCACAGGCATGGGAGAAAAGGCGCCCATACTCGGCAAACCACCCCCGAGCACAGACTCTGAATGCTGGCATTGCAAAACTACTGTGCCTTGAAATGCTCTCATTCAGGCTGGTGGAGACTGACACCTTCCGTAACGGACACCTTCCGCAACTTCATGGCATTGGCAGTCCCACAATACAATGTGCCCAGCCGCTTTTATTTCAGCAGGCAAGCCGTCCCTGCCCTGCAAAAGCATGTGGAGGGAAAAATTAAACATGCGCTACTAAACGCCGTCAGTAGCAATTTTACCTCTTGGAGCTGGACTTTTCTTTCTTTGGAGTGTTACAAGGACGTTTTGGCAGAGATGTGTGCGTGCTCAGAGACATTCAAGGTTCACAATGAACGAATAAATGGTGAGCTGAATACTCTTTTCATTTTGCGTGATTCATTTCTGCCATGTACTCTCTGCTCTTTTCTGGGGGGCAGACAACATCTGGGAGCTTATGTTCCTGGAAATGTTAGATTTCTCCCACCTGTTCAGTGTCTGCTGAGAATTTGTGGAGTGGGAAAACTGTTTCTTATAGCAACCAATCACCTCTCAGCTTTCATCCTTTATACAGCTCTGGTGAAATGAAAGATGCTTAGTATTTGGTTGTTATGGGCAACAAAGGCAGTGTAGCCTGTTGTGATCAAGAAGATGTGCCTGTGAAATATATATTAGATATTTATTATACATATATTTATTCGAATATATATATATATATATATGAAAAAAAGAATTTTTTGGCACAGCCAGCTCACTGCTTTGAAGAAAACCAGGAAAAAGTCCAGCCTGTGGTAGCAGTTTGCACGGAAAATGGATTGGGATAAATCCTTGCATGTAAAAGAAATAATATGGTTTCTCCAGCGATCAGTCCATTGGTAGAGTAAAATATAACTTTTATTTTTCCATTGAAAAGGTTCCATGTTTCATCAGTAACAATTTTGCATATAGTCAATCCCTTTTGGACCACATGTTTCGACACTACATGTGTCTTCCTCCAGGTCCAAGTGAGGAATGAATCAAAACCGCATATATAGTATGAAGCCAGGGAAAAACACCACTGAATTTCTGGGTGTCACCCTTTCTGGAAACTAGCTAGTGTCTATAGTAGATTCCAAGTGGATTTAGTTCAGCCAAATTAACCCTATAACCACCAGTAACCCTTTGCGGTATTGTTCCATCCCCAAGGACTTCACCAACATGAAAAAACCAAATGATTAAAATAAATATTAAAAACAAATAAAATCAATCGATACCTATAAGATACCGAGATTTGTATGAAACATTCAGATATTCTACAGCACAAGAATAGTTAATATTGGAATTATTTGATACTAGATGAATTACTGTTACTGTGAAACCATTATTGTAGTATCACCATTTAATGCTGGATTGTATAAAATTCTAAACCTTAGAGATCTAGAGAATCCGGATGTTTATTTGGAATTAAAAGAGAATCCCACTGTGAGATTTAATGGTGAACTTCTAAATTTACTCCAGGAAGGTGTAACAATTGGAGCTTTGGATGAAAAATAAAAAATACTGCTATTTCAACCATCCTGTCATCCCAGTGTATCATTCCCTGCCAAAGATTCATAAGAATATATTTCCACGTCCTATGAGACCCATAGTGGCAGGGATTGGTGCACTTGGTGAAAGGCTAGGTGAGTGGGTGGATACACATTTTCAACCACTAGTTTCATTGACTCCCAGCTATATACGAGTCACGAAAGCAGTGGTTACTATTAGAGATAAGCGACTTTGCCTTTTTTAGGGTCGAGTCGGGTTTCATGAAACCCAACTTTCTCAAAAGTCGAGTCGAACGAAATCAGCCGACTATAGGGAAAAGTCAGAAAAAGTCGTGAAGCACGAAACCCAATGCAAGTCAATGGGGAGAAAAGTCGGCAGTGAGTGGAGGACTGTAAACACACCTGGCATGAATTTCAACCCTAGAGGCGGCGAAATCTCTCTCTCTCTTCCCTCTCTCTCTGTTCTCTCTCTCCCTCTCACTCTCCCTCTCTCTCTCCCACTCCCACTCCAGCTACGCTCCCGCTACGCTACGCTTCTCTCATTGGCTGAAAAAAGTCAAGTGCAAGCATTCGGCGAAACCCGACTTTGACGCTTGGGTCACCGACCGCATGGCCAACTTCACACTGTGGTCGGGTTTCGTTTCATGAAACCCGACTTTGGCGAAAGTCGGCGACTTTTGAATCTGACTGACCTCTTTCGCTCAACTCTAGTTACTATGATGCAAGCTTTCAAATGGGAGGCTAATTTACAAGGTTTTCATGTGATGTAATTGGTCTGTATCCATCTATTCCCCATAATATAGCTCTTAAATGTTTGTCTTTCTATCTCAGGAAATATAGCAACTATTCAGAGGTTCTATGTAATTTTTTACTTGAAGCAACAAAATTTCTCTTGAGCCATAATTATTGCATGCTTGACAATAGGTATTTTTTGCAGATCAGCGGTGTGAGTATGGGGGCAAAGTTTTCCCCTTCACTTGCTAATATTGTAACAGCAACCTGGGAAGAGAACTTTATCTACATATCTTCAAACCCATTCGGAGCAAATCTTTTGTGGATGGATAGATGTATAGATGATCTGGTCTTTGTTTTAAAAGACATGGAGGATGATGCCCAGTTTTTCCTTCAATATTTAAACAACAATGATTATAATCTCCAATTTACTGGTTTTTCTGAGAAGTCATATATTGATTTTTTAGATGTAACATTTGTTGCTAATATTGAGGAAAATAGGGTATTGGTACTTCCTTACTGAAAACCAACTGCTTCAAACAGTATACTGGCAGCTACATCTTGCCATCCCCCACATGTCATCAGAAACTTACCTGTTGGTGAGCTCATCAGGTTTAAACGCAATAGTTCTGATGACTCTACATATATAAGTGAGAGTAAAAAAGTTTGTAGCAGATTACAAAATTGTGGTTACCCCAAGTGATGTTTGGAAAGAGCCCAATCTATTGTTGATAACATCAGCAGAGATTCTTTACTTAAACATAAATGTAAGGAAAATAAAACCAAAAATAATATCATTACATTCACCACGGGGCATAGTCCACAATTCAATCAGATCACTAATATCATAAGGAAATATTTACCTATTTTACAACAAGATACAATTCTCAGAAAGATTTTGGACAATCACACAGTCCGATTTGTGCCAAAAGGAGCGACTACATTAAAAAACCTTTTGTCTCTTAGCTTATTTGTGGTCTTAGAACGAGATCAAAAGAAAAACTGGCTCAGTACCGTCAGTTTCCACAAATGTGGAGCTAATGTGTGCAAGTGTTGCCAATATGCCACAAAAGATACAAAATTTGTCTCCTTTAAAAATAAAAAAGAGTTTCCAATATGCAGTTTTATAAATTGTAATATGGATATTGTAATTTATCTGATTCAATATAATATCTGTCAACTTCAATATGTAGGTTCTACTTTGAACCCTCTGAAAAAACGTATCCGTAAACACTTGTCCTATGTGGTTAACTTACCGCTGGCAGGTTACTCTGCAGTTTCACGGCATTTTGCTAACAAACATAATGGAGATCTAAAATATTTCTCCTTAAAAGGCATAGAGAAAGTGTCCAAACCCACTAGGGGGGGGCAATTTACAAGAAAAAATCCTGGCAAGGGAAAGTAAGTGGATTTTTTTACTGGAAACTTGAGTGCCGTACGGTTTGAATAGCCGTATGGACTTGATAACGCAATATTTAACATAAATGGTGATACTACAATAATGGTTTCACAGTAACAGTAATTAATCCAGTATCAAATAATTCCAATATTAACTATTCTTGTGCTGTGGAATATCTGAATGTTTCATACAAATGTCGGTATCTTATAGATATCGATTGATTTTACTTGTTTTAATATTGATTTTAATCATTTGGTTTTTTCATGTTGGTGAAGTCCTTGGGGATGGAACAACACTGCAAAGGGTTACTGATGGTTATAGGGTTAATTTGGCTGAACTAAATCCACTTGAAATCTCAAATAGATATCAGCTAGTTTCTAGATAGGGTAACACCCAGAAATTCAGTGGTGTTTTTCCCTGGTTTCATACTATATATGCGGTTTTGATTCATTCCTCACTTGGATCTGGAGGAAGACACATGTAGTGTCGAAAAGTGTGGTCCAAAAGGGATTGACTATATGCAGAATTGTTACTGAAGAAACATGGAACCTTTTTAATGGAAAAATAAAAGGTATTTCACTCTACCATTGGACTGATCGCTGGAGAAATAATACTATTTCTTAAATATATATATATATATTAGATTAGATATTTATTATACGGGGCTTTGCATGTGGAGTGAGTGTGGCGCTATGTGGAGTGGACGTGCCTTGATACACACACATACATACATACATACACTCTTTTTATATATATATATATATATATATATATATATACTGTATATTGATGAAGGGGCTGTTTGTTACAACCGGTTTCTATCCATTTGTATGTTGGGTAACTTTGAAATTACTAAGGCTGTGCTTGTGATAAAGGAATTGAAAAGGGTTGGATACAGTCCATGGAAAAGTGTGTTACAATCATCTTTTCAGGGCAGTTGGAGCAACTGTGGTCTGCGGTAATTTTTTCTTTTAAATTCATTGAACTTGGGGAATTCAAATTTCAAAAAGATTCAATAATCTTTAATTAGTAAGATACCATTACAATAATAAAATGACACAATAATAATGAACCTATTGTGTTTCCTTTTATAAATATCAAAAAACAGGATTCAAACCTTTCCAGAAAATTAATTTATTAATTGCCCCGTACGCCATGTGGCTGGCATTTAAGTTAGCATCTGTGATCCTTTAAAAATTGCTTTAGCATGCATTATGACTGGATTTGGTAACCTGCATTCCAAGGATGTCTTGATACTCCATGAGCACTCATTAAATATTACTGCTTAGTTCTTTATTCAAAGGGATAAGCAATCAAGTTTTGGCAGCACTGCAGCAATATAATGCAGCATCCTGACAGCTGCTACCTTTTTACTTATCCCTTAATAATAGATACATCTGCATATAAAGAAAGGTTGACTTCTCAAGGCATATATAATATTAATAGCTATAGTTTTTATTACATGGAATGATACTTGAAGTGATGACAGGTAGTGAACACAGTTAATTAAACACTTCCAAGTTGAAAAGAGACATGGGACTATATGTTGAGGAATATTTGTAGTGTAAAGAAGCAATCACAGAGCAGTTGTTCTGATTGCTTTTTATTAGAATTGATAGTGTTTAGCGGAATTTTGAAAAGGTCCAAATTTACATTTTGGCAACTTTTTCCATTGTGTCCTAGAATTTACCAAACCCGTATTGAAAATATATGTTACTATATAGTATCAAACCTCTTAATACCTCACATACAAACATGGTCAAAATTGTCGGGACCCCTCATTGAATGACAAAAAAACCTACCATGGTAACAGAAATAACTTGAATCTGACAAAAGTAATAATAAATCAAAAATCTATGAAAATGAACACATTAAATTAAGACATTGCTTTTCATCCATGCTTCCACAGAATTTAAAAAAAATAAAACTCATGAAACAGAATTTGAAAAAAAATAAAACTTGTGAAATAGGCCTGGACAGAAATGATTTTACCAATGAAAATAATGTGACAAAAGGGACATCTTGGAATCCGTGAGTGGGCCTATATAGAGGGCTACAGATAATCACTGTGCTGTTTGGTGACATGGTGTGTATCACACTCAACATGGACCAGATGAAGTGAGGGAAAGAGTTGTCTCAGGAGATTAGAAAGAATATTATAGACAAACATGTTAAAGGTGAAAGTTATAAGACCATCTCCAAGCAGCTTGATGTTCCTGTTTCTACAGTTGCACATATTCAGAAATTTAGCCAACCTGCCTGGACGTGGCCACAGGAGAAAAATTGATGACAATTCAAAGAGACGGATAATACGCATGGTAACAAAAGAGCCCAGAAAAACTTCTAAACAGATTAAAGGTGAACTTCAAGCTCAAGGAACATCAGTGTCAGATCGCACCATCCATTGTTGCATGAGCCAACGTGGACTTCATGGGAGATGACCAAGGAGGACATCATTGCTATTGCTAAAAAAAAAACATAAAAAAGCCAGACTGGAATTTTTCAAACTACATGTTGACAAGCCACAAAGCTTCTGTGAGATTGTCCTATGGACAGATGAAACAAAAATGGAACTTTTTGGCAAGGCACATCAGCTCTATGTTCACAGATGGAAAAATGAAGTATATCAAGAAAAGAACACTGTCTCTACTGTGAAACATGGAGGAAGCTCTGTTATGTTCTGGGGCTGCTTTGCTGCATCTGGCACATGGAATCTACAGTCTGTGCAGGGTACAATGATATCTCAAGACTATCAAGGGATTCTAGAGAGAAATGTGCTGCCCAGTGTCAAAAAGCTTGGCCTCACTCACAAGTCATGGGTCTTACAACAAGATAATGACCCAAAACACAGAGCTAAAACACCCAATAATGGCTAAGAGGAAAACATTGGACTATTCTGAAGTGGCCTTCTATGAGCCCTGACCTAAATTCTATTTAATATCTTTGGATAGAGATGAAACCTGCCATCTGGAACAGGCAGCCTTCAAATACGAGACATTGGAGTAGTTTGCTCTTGAGGAGTGGGCCAAAATACCTTTTGAGAGATGCAGAAGTCTCATTGGCAGTTACAGGAATCTTTTGATTGCAGTGATTGCCTCAAAAAGTTGTGCAACATAATATTAAGTTAAGGGTACCATCATTTCTGTTCAAGCCTATTTCATGAGTTTTATTTTTTAAAAATTCTGTGGAAGCATGATTGAAAAGCAATGTCTGACTTTCATTTGTTCATTTTCATAGTTTTTTGATTCATTACTTTTGTCAGATTCAAGTTATTTCTGTCACCACTGTGAGTTTTTCTGTCATTAAATGAGAGGCAGCAACAATTTTGACCATGTGTGTATTTTGGGACTTAAAATAATTTTACTATAATTTTTTATTGTCGTTCTTTGGGGAAAGATCAATTTTAGATTAGTATTCATCTAGCCTTGTTGTTTAGCTATTTAAAGCTCTGAATCATCTTAATTGTTTAAAAGTTTTGTACCTTTAGTAGTATCTGTCATTCTAAGTTAGCTTTGTGCCCTCAGCAATCTTATATTGATGCCCTGTCATAAACACAGGTCATCAACTTTTAAGAACCAAAAAAACTTTTTATGGGGTTGTCTCATGAAAGGGAACACCTTCCATATGTAAGCAATGAGTTTAGTTACTAAGATTCCTCAAATTAGCTGACCTTGATGGGGACAATTAGAGTTACTCAAGCATTTACCCTAAAGCTGGACATGTAATATTTGTATGGTAAGCATTAAGATAAATGGACGTCATTGTAATACATGGACAGTCCAGGGCTTGCAGAATGTGAACTGTTGTTTTAAACAGACGACCCATATGTCCTGTTAAGGGCAGTTGAACAAACACATTTTAGCATCACTATGGTTATGGGGTAACTTAATGGGTACCAAAACGAAGGCAGCATTAATCAGTCACTGGCTGCATTATTGAAGTTGTGTAGGTTTAACACTGAAATTCTGTAGTGTTAAAGGGAAAACATGCTTTGAAAATCTGGTTGGGCACTATGTGCCTTGGAAGATTAGTTTGAGGAAAGTCTTTGGCTATTCCCAACCCTGCTCCCCGAGACATACTGGTATCTTCCTAAGAGTGCATAGGTAGGTACCTGTCAGTCAAGTGAAGAATGGAATAAAAAGCTTTTTCCTCATCATTTCTGAAGAATGTATTCACTCAAGCAGCACAGATTATCTACATTTTCATCCAACTGGATCCAAGAGAAGAAGGGAGTAGCAGCTGAAGGCTATGCGCACACGTAGTTATAGGTGCTGTGGATTTTTCCACGCGGATTTGGAAAAATCCGCAGGTAAATTCTCAGGTCAAAAGACCTGCAGTTTACCTGCGGATTAGCCTGTGGTTTAGCCCTGCCGTTTCACACCTCTACAATGGAGAAGGTGTGAAACCGCAGCGGATTCCTCACAAAGAATTGACATGCTGCGGATCTGAACCCGCAGCAAATCCGCATGGAAAAATCCGCAGCATGTGCACAGCGTTTTTCAGTTTACCATTGAAAACAATGGTACTGTACAACACAGATAAATCTGCTGTGGACCCACAGAGCCTGAAATGCTGCGGATTCGCAGCAGAATCCGCAACGTGTGCACATGGCCGAAGACCTGCCGCTGACTAGTCATCCTAGACACATTGTCCCCAGCCAGCTTTTCTTAAAATATTTTCTACGAAATACATCAAAGTTTCAGAATGAAGCATAAGATGTACAGTAATTATTATTATTATTATTTATTTATATAGCACCATTGTTTCCATGGTGCTGTACATGAGAAGGGGTTACATACAAATTACAGATATCACTTACAGTAAACAAACTAACAATGACAGACTGATACAGAGGGGAGAGAGGACCCTGCCCTTTCGGGAATACATGCTACAGGATGGTGGGGAAGGAGACAGTAGGTTGGTGGGTTGCATCAGTTCCGGTGTTCGTTGAGGTGATATCACCGGTAGTGGTGAGAGAGAAGGAGGTAGTGGGGTCATTGCAGGCTGTAGGCTTTCTTGAAGAGGTGGGTTTTCAGGCTCCATCTGAAGGATCCAAATGTGGTTGATAGTCGGACTTGTTGGGGCAAAGAATTCCAGAGAATAGGGGCTATTCGGGAGAAGTCTTTGAGGCGGTTGGGTGAGGAGCAAATAAGTGTGGAGGAGAGAAGGAGGTCTTTGGGGGACCAGAGATTACATGAGGGAAGATATCGGGAGATTAGTTCAGAGACCTATGGGGGAGACAGGTTATAGATGGCCTTGTAGGTCAGTATTAGTAATTTGAACTGGATACTCTGAGGGAATTGGAGCCAGTGAAGAGATTTGCAGAGGGGAGAAGTGGAGATGTAGCGAGGAGAGAGATGAATTAGTCAGGCGGCAGAGTTAAGGATGGACTGGAGAGGTGCGAGGGTGTTAGCAGAGAGACCACAGAAAAGGATGTTGCAGTAGTCAAGGTGGGAGATGATGAGGGCATGCACAAGCATTTTAGTAGATTGAGGGTTGAGGAAAGGATGGATTCTGTAAATATTTTTGAGCTGGAGGCGACAGGAGGTAGAAAGAGCTTGGAAGTGCGGTTTGAAGGACAGGGCAGAGTCAAAGGTTACTCCGAGGCAGCAGACTTCCGGTACTGGGGAAAGTGTGATGCCATTAATTGTTATAGCTAGGTTGGGTAAGGAAGATCTGTGAGATGGAGGAAAGATGATTTCAGAATTGACCACATTGAGCTTGAGGAAGCGAGAGGAGAAGAAGGATGATATGGCTGATTGACACTCTGGGATTCTGGAGAGCAGAGAGGTGATGTCTGGGCCAGAGAGGTAGATCTGAGTGTCATCAGCATAAAGGTGGTAGTGGAATCCGTGGGACTTTATGAGTTGCCCCAGACCAAGTGTATAGATTGAGAAGAAATGGGGTCCTAAAACAGAGCCTTGGGGGACTCCAACAGAGAGAGGGTGGGATGAGGAGGTGGTGTGGGAGTGGGAGACGCTGAATGTGCAGTTGGAAAGGTATGAGGAGATCCAGGATAGAGCAAGGCCTTTGATGACGAAGGAGGAGAGGATCTGTAGTAGGAGGCAGTGGTAAACTGTGTCGAATGCAGAGGACAGGTCTAGAAGCATGAGTATAGAGTATTGTCCATTTGATTTGGCTGTAAGTAGGTCGTTAGTAATTTTGGTCAGGACTGTCTCAATGGAGTGATGGGGGCGGAAACCAGATTGTAGATTGTCAAAGAGCAAGTTAGATTATAGGTGGGAAGATAATTCAGAGGGGACGTGCTGTTCCAGGAGTTTGGAAGCGAATGAGAGCAACGAGGGGTCCTAAAACTAAACTAAAGGGGTCCTCAAAAATAGGTGCACAGAAAATAAATGGGAAATATTTAAATCAGTTTTACACACCCACTGCGAGCTAGCCATACCGTACAGAAATAAAAGGGCTAGGAACAGGAGAACACCAATGTGGCTAAATAAGGATGTAAAAAGGGCAATAAATAACAAGAGCAAGGCATTTAAGAAGCTAAAACAAAAAGGCAATGAAGAAGTGTTAAAAAGTTATAGAGAAAAAAATAAAATGTGTAAAAAACAAATACATTTAGCAAAAGTGGAAACTGAGAGACTCATTGATAAGGAAAGTAAAACAAACCCCAAACTATTCTTTAATTATATAAACAGTAAAATTATTAAAATTGAAGGTGTCGGCCCTTTAAAGAACAATGAGGGTGAAATCATAGAAAGCGATGTGGGAAAAGCAAATGTTTTAAATACTTTTTTCTCAACAGTGTTCACACAGGAAAAGGATTTGCCAGGGGAAATGCAGAGTGATAATGTAAACTCCCCATTAAGTATTACCTGCCTAACCCAGGAAGAAGTGCAGAACCGCCTTAGTAAGATTAAAATTGACAAATCACCAGGCCCTGAAGGCATTCACCCTCGGGTATTAAGGGAGTTAAGTAATGTGATAGAAAGGCCTCTAGTCCTTATATTTAAAGACTCTATAGAAACAGGGTCTGTTCCTTTTGATTGAAGGCAAGCAAATGTGGTACCAATATTCAAAAAGGGGTGTAAAAGGGAACCTGGAAACTATAGGCCGGTAAGCTTAACATCTGTTGTGGGTAAAATTTTTGAAGGGTTTCTAAGGGATACCATTATGGAATATCTCAATGTTAATAAATGTTTAACTCCATATCAACATGGATTTATGAAGGATCGCTCCTGTCAAACTAACCTGATCAGCATCTATGAGGATGTAAGCTCTCAAATGGACCAAGGAGAATCATTGGATGTCATTTATCTCGACTTCTCTAAAGCATTTGACACTGTCCCACATAAAAGACTGGTAAGTAAGATGAGAAAGCTTGTGCTGGGGGAAAATGTGTGTAGATGGGTAGGTAGCTGGCTTAGTGATAGAAAACAAAGAGTGGTTATTAATGGTGCATACTCAGATTGGGCCAGGGTTACTAGTGTCGTACCACAGGGTTCTGTATTGGCCCCCTACTATTTAATATATTTATTAATGATCTAGTGGATGGCTTACACAGTAAAATATCAGTATTTGCAGATGATACAAAACTAAGTAAGGTAGTTAACACAAAGGAGGACAGTTTGCAACTACAGACAGATTTGAGTAAATTGGAGAATTGGGCTGAAAAATGGCAAATGAGGTTTAACACAGATAAGTGTAAGGTTATGCACATGGGAAGGAGAAACAGATGCTACAATTACATACTAAATGGGAAACTGCTGGGGAAATCAGACATGGAAAAAGACTTAGGCATCTTAGTCAATAAGAAGCTAAATTGGAGTGCCCAGTGTCAGGCAGCTGTCACCAAAGCAAATAGGGTCATGGGATGCATTAGAAGAGGTCTGGGGACACGAGATGAAAACATAATTCTCCCTCTGTACAAATCACTCGTCAGACCACACTTGGAGTATTGTGTGCAATTTTGGATGCCGCTGCTCAAGAAAGACATTACTGAACTTGAAAGGGTTCAAAGGTGGGCTACTAAAATGATAAATGGAGTTGGTTCACTACAATACCCAGAAAGGTTATCAAAATTAGGTCTATTTACTCTAGAAAAGAGAAGGCTTAGGGGAGACCTAATATATATGTACAAGTATATCAGAGGGCAATACAGAGATCTCTCCAATGAACTGTTTGTACCAAGGACTGTGACAAGAACAAGGGGGCATTCTCTTTGTTTGGAGGAAAGACAATTTCTGCACCAGCATAGAAGAGGGTTCTTCACGGTAAGAGCAGTGAGGCTCTGGAATTCTCATCCTGAGGAAGTGGTGATGGCCAACTCACTGAATGAATTTAAGAAAGGAATGGATGCTTTTCTTGTGAGTAACAGTATAGAAGGTTACGAATAACATAATATTATAGGTAGATGGTTGACCCAGCTTAGGGGAAGGAATTTTTTTCCTTATGGAGAAAATTGGCTTCTACTCTGTGGGTTTTTTGCCTTCCCCAGGATCAACAATGCAGAACAGCTGCACTAAAAAAAAAAGGCTCAACTAGATGGACATAAGGTCTTCCTTCAGCCTTCAAAACTATGTTACTATGATATTGGGCGATAGCTGGACATAGCAGTTGGGTCGAGGGTTGACTTTTAAAGGATAGGCATGACTGTGGCATGTTTGAAAGCAGAAGGGAAGGAACCGGACGTTAGTGATAGGTTGAAGAGGTGGGTTAGGGATGGGATAAGTGTGGTGGTGAGGTTGGAGAGGAGGTGGGATGGGATGTGGTCGAGTGTACATGTTTTGAGGTGCAATTTGGAGAAGAGACGATTAAGCTCCCCTTCAGTGGTGTTGGAGAGTGAGGTTATGGAGTTTGGGCATTGGTCTGGTATACAAAGGGGTTGTGGTGGTTGAGTGATGAAGACTTGCCTTGTTTGGTCAATCTTGTTTTTGACGTGTGTGGCAAAGTCCTCGGCAGAGATGAGGGAGGTTGGAGGAGGCAGTGGTGGGCGGAGGAGGGAGTTAAACGTTTTGAATAACTGTTTGGGGTTGTAAGATAGGGAAGATACGAGGGTTGTGAAGTAGGCCTATTTAGCAGAGGTGAGGGCAGATTTGAAATCGAGTGTTGCCTGTCCAAATGTGGTGAAGTCATCTTGCAAATTTGTTTTCTTCCAGCGCCACTATGCAATCCTGGACACTTGCCGGAGCTTTTTAGTGGTGTTATTGTGCCAGGGTTGTCTGTTGATACGTCGCATTCTGCCATGAACGAGGGGGGCAACCGCGTCAATAGCTGATGCGAGAGTGGCATTGTAGAAAGCAGTGCACCGTCTGTGTCATGGAGTGAGGATATGGATGCTGTGGTAGAATAGAGTCCGAGAGCGCGTAGGTGTGTAGGTGTGCAAGGTTTCTGCAGGGGTGCACGTGTTGCTGGACATGGGTGCCAGGTGAGGAGGACAGGGATGAGAAAGTGAGTAGATGGTGGTCAGATAGAGGGAGAGGGGAGGTGGTGAAGATAGAAACAGAGCAGAGACTCTGGTGGTGAAGACCAGGTTTAAAGTGTGTCCGTCTGTGTGGGTGGCTGAGGAGGACCACTGAGCAAGTCCAAAGGATGAAGTAAGGGACAGGAGTTAGGCAGCTGCTGTCTGAAGGGTACCAGTGGGGATGTTGAAGTCACCCATAATGATAGTGGGGGTGTCAGTTGAAAGAAAATGAAGAAGCCAGGTGGAGAATTGGTCAATGAAGGCAGTTGTCGGGCCTGGAGGTCGGTATATGACGGCCACTTGGAGGTTGGAGGAATGTAATGACACATCCAGTGTCTCATTCATGATGTCTATTATTCAGGCACTACGAATTTGCTATAGAATAATAAAATGTGGGCACTACTTTCTGCAAGAAATAATGGCGGCTTTGTATCTTACAGAGAGATTGACCACACTCCATAATTTCTCAAAAAGGCAGCATTATCCACAAGATGGTAAGGCAGCAACTGCACCACAGGCAATTTGACAAGATGCAAGTTTAGTTGGCAAACCAGCGGATGACTGGGGCATATGGTTATTTCCTCTTCACACAATTGGCATTGGATATTTGCCATTTCAATGGAGGAGGGGGATAGGTGAACTTGGAGTATGACATATAGTAAAGGAGGATGATGATGATGATGGTGAGGATGAAACCAAACAACTGCTATCTAAGGGTATGGTTTGACTGACAGAAAGACAAACTTGGCAAGAAGGGGAGAGAGGACAGCTTAAGGCTTGCTCTGATGTGCGGATGAATTAACTTTGCCATATGAGCAGATAATGTGCAGATGGAGAGCCGTAATTCCTATAAGAGCCAGGACATCCACTGCTTATTTTCCTCTTACAGATCCTACCAAAAAAATGATGATTAAAAGGCCCCAAAAAATTTGGAAAAAACTCACAATTTTATTGTAGAAAAATTTGTAAAATCTATATTGCCAGGGAATAAAGGGGAAAGGGACTGGAAAAACATCCAATGGTGTAGTTGTACACATGCACATAAAAAAGGGATGTACTCATCCAGGCGAGTGTATATAGTAGTAAAGCATCAAAACTCAATGATATTAGTATAGATACATTCTACCAATAACATATATAAGTACTCTTACATAATCATATAAGTAAAGTCAGCTGGGATATAATCCACAATCAGTCCCAACAGACATATACATACAAAACTAAAGCCCTACTGACTGCTCATAAACTCCCATATTCCCATGATCCCGCCCCACTAACCGCTACAGCTTCCATATTCCTCACAGATATAGTAGTCAGGACAGAGCCCATTAAATCATACATAGTACCATATTATTATTATTATTATTATTATGCATTTATATAGCGCCATTTATTCCATGGCGCTTTACCAAAGAGGTTAGCAGCAGTAAGGGAGCGTACCACACACCAGGATGAGCGGGTCTGCCCCGACTCGCGATTTGGACCTTCCTTCCTCAGGGGGCGGTAAGTGGGGTGGGATCATTGCATCCATGTCTGCTGGCTCTGAGTGTGGGGGTGATCCCAGCTGATTCTACATATATGACTATATAATAGTACTTATATATGTCACTAATGGACTTGTATTATATCTATTAAGTTACTAAATTTGGTGTGACTTGCTCTCTGACTGCTGGTAACCTCCATGGCAATTACTCATGATCTACCTGGCTTTACCTTGATTGTTGTATAGATAGTGAATAGGGGAGTTTATGAGCAGTCAGTAGGGCTTTAGTTTTGTATGTATATGTCTGTTGGGACTGATTGTGGATTATATCCCAGCTGACTTTACTTATATAATTATGTTAGGGTACTTATATATGTTATTGGTAGAATGTATCTATACTAATATCATTGAGTTTTGACGCTTTACTACTATATACACTCGCCTGGATGAGTACGTCCCTTTTGTATGTGCATGTGTACAACTACACTAGTGGGTGTTTTTCCATTCCCTTTCCCCTTAATTCCCTGTCAATATGGATTTTACGAATTTTTCTACAATAAAATTGTGAGTTTTTTTCCAAGTTTTTGGCCTTTTAATCATCATTTCTTTGGCATGGTCTATATAATGTTGGTGATAGGCATTAATAATCCGTAACTACACGTATATACACCATGGCAATCAGATTGATCAGGTACTGAGAACCTCCTCCACTAACAGCACTTACAGCATTACCTGCTGGAAAGATGACCAGGTGAAAAGTGGATTGGATTAGAGGGGGTTGTTTTTATTGCACAACACCTGCACTGTGTAGTGCCAATGTCAGCAAGCTCCTCCTCTGATTAGATTAACCCCTGCTTGGTTTCAGGATTTGCCCAAAAACAGTGTCTGTGTGTAAAATGGCCAGTGCCGTTTTACTGCTACAGCTAGCAGCAACTGGGTCGCCCTCCCAGGGCTTTGGGGTACTCGGTACCGGGCCCAATGAGCTTCAATGGGAGTTGTCATGGCAGCTGGGACCCGGCCCGTGGCCCTGGGTGCCCTTTGTAATAGAGTGGGAAAGTTCAGTGTGCTTATGATGATTAGAATGAATGAGTCGTGACGCCACCTGTGGTGTTCGGCAATGAAGATGTTAAGCCGACACTGCAGACAGATCCTCTGGGACAGATGGTGTGGTGCAGCAATGATGTTATAGCCCTCCACAGGCAGGGCTTTAGTCCCAGGGCAGTGAGATGAAGTGACACTTAGATGGTGTAGTGTCGAGCGCAGGGGATGCAGCAGTGCTGGGCAGGTTGATGCAGGAATAAGTGGAGGACACCAGGACATGTAGTTCCAAAGCTTTACTCACAGTCTGTTGTAGCAGAAGAGCCCGCATCCGTGCCATGTCCTCCGGGTCAGGAGCTCAGCCAACTTCCAGGCAAGATGAAGTACTCCTTTCCAACACTCCGCCAACATATGTGCCTTTTCTGAACGTCTCCCTCTTAGCGCCTTTAGTGAAGTACTCCCATTACTGAGTTACACTGGAGTTCCTCCTGTCAGATGTTCCTATGAACTCTACTTGTACGGCAGACAGCTGTAGCCTGCTTCGGGGACTCGTTACTACCAGGTCCCTGCTCACTATAGATGCTGTTGTGCCCCCAAGTCTGGTGTGGGAATAAAGCGGTGACAACTTATATTCCTCCGGTGTCTGCTGCAGGACCATTAGTATCCATACAACCTCGGGGACCGGACCCCGGCCTTGCGCTTAGAACTTGGGAAAGGTTCTCCTCTAACCCTAATCGTTAGGTCTCTTCTTCTCCTCATGTTCCGTACTAATCCTTTCCTTCTTATGGAGAGTCAGGCTTTCTATCAATGTTCCTCTCCTGTGCCAGCGGACCCAGGTCACTGAGGTCGGCTGCAGCACTTCCTTCATCCATCCCTTTCAGGGGAACTTCACTCCTCCTCTGACTCTGTCAGACTGACTAAATCCTACACTCTTCCCGCTCTTTTAGTGCAGACTAAACTCCACCTGCCTCCCAGCACGCTTCGTGTTGCAAGCAGGGAGCCACCAAAGGGTGCTTTGCTACACTACTGTGTTGTGTGGGATGCAGGTGCTGGAGTGTGGTCAGGTGTCTCCACCTTACCTGAATGGTGGGGTACCACACCTCAGGTGGAGGTGCCGTACCTCTGTGGCGACTGAACCCTCAGGGGTGCCACACAACCACATCATTTTACCTGGTATTCTTTTTTTCTTTATTACTCTGCTATGTCCATTGCACTTGCCATGTTTGGGTTAAGCATACATTTGGACAAAAGTATAACATTTAGTTTGTTTCTAAATTTTGTTAACAAACGTAATCATTTTTTTAAATTGTCTCACCTTTCACAAATCTTACCCTAATTAATGAGGTCGCTGCATAATTACATGCACAGAAAGTAATTTGCAGGAACCTCTAGTATTGCTGTGGTGCCTACAGTTGTTAAATGTGACTAGCAAAATGGTTCCAAAAGCTTGAAAAGGTTGTCCGATCTGGAATCATACTAACATTCCACATATTTGATACTGATAGTGAACCTACAAGTAGCAACTTCACACCCTAGTATTTTTTTGGGGATTCATTAACTTTTTTTCATTTTGATAAAACGACATTATTTTAAAAAAAAATTAAACAAAAAAATCAAAGGTTAAAGGGGTTGTTTGGTCTAGAATGAAAAGTCTGGAGTCATTCTGTGTGACTGTAGATTTATGAATCCTCCCAGGACATGCACTGTGTGCTGCGAGCATTTGTCGCTGTCTGCACCAGGAAATGAGAACGAGGCCATGCTTCATAAAGTGTACTGAGTGAGGCCACAAGACGCCCACAAACAGGACTCTGGCCAGGAGAATGCATATTGCTTACTTGACCTCTGTTTCCGGCACAGACAGTGGCGAAGCCTCACATTAACCCCTTCCTGACATGAGACGTACTATCCCGTCCATGGGACCCGGGCCCCTATGCCCATGGACGGGATAGTACGTCTAGCGCGATCAGCGGCGCCCACGTGGTGAGCGCCGCTAATCGCGGCCGGGTGTCAGCTGATTATCACAGCTGACACCCGGCACAATGTGTCAGGGGCGGTCACGGACCGCCGCCGACACGTTAACCCCTTGCACACCGCGATCAAACATGATCGCGGTGTACCGGGGGTTAAAGGGAAGCATCGGCAGGGAAGGGGCTCCCTCCGTGCTTCCCTGAGCCCCCCACGGCAGCGCAATGTGCAGCGCTGCTGCGGGGGGCTCCTTTCCTCCAGGCCCCCAAATCCAAGATGGCGACGGGGGCCTTCGGGGGCCTGAGGAAGCTGGCTTCCTCAGTGCCTGCAAAGCGCAGGCATGAGGAAGCCTTCTGCAGTGCCTGTGTCAGATCGCTGATCTGTTACAGTGATCTGTGATGTGACAGATCAGCGATCTGTCACAGGACAGTGATGTCCCACCTGGGACTATTTAATAAAGTAAAAAAAAAATAAAAAAAAGTGTTAAAATAATTAAAAAAAAATCGCCAAATAAATTAGAAAAAAAAAAAAATATTCCCCCAATAAATCCATTTTTTGGAAATAATAAAAAAAAAACAATAAAAGTACACATATTAGGTATCGCCGCTTCCGTAATGACCCACCCTATAAAACTGTCCCATTATTTAACCCCTTTAGCGAACCCCTTAAAAAATCAAAATAAAAAACGAAGCAAAAAATAATGATTTATTATCATACCGCCAAACAAAAAGTGTAATAACGCGCGATCAAAAAGACGCATATAAATATCTATGGTACCGCTGAAAACGTCATCTTGTCCCGCAAAAAACGAGCCACCACACAGCATCATCAGCGAAAAAATAAAAAAGTTATAGCTCGCAGAATAAAGCGATGAAAAATAATTATTTTTTATATAAAATAGTTTTCATTGCATAAAACCGACAAAAACATAAAAAAATGACATAAATGAGGTATCGCTGTAACCGTACTGACCCGAAGAATAAAGCCGCTTTATCAATTTTACCGCACGCGGAACGGTGTAAACGCACCCCCCCAAAAGAAATTCATGAAACGCTGGTTTTTGTTCATTCTGTGTCCCAAAAATAGGAATAAAAAGCGATCAAAAAATGTCACATGCCCGAAAATGGTACCAATAAAAACGACAACTCGTCCCGTAAAAAATAAGACCTCACATGACTCTGTGGGTCAAAATACGGAAAAATTATAGCTCTCAATATGTGGTGATGCAAAAACTATTTTTACAATAAAAAGCGTCTTTTAGCGTGCGACAGCTGCCAAATATAAAAACCGCCATAAATAGTAAATCAAACCCCCTGTCATCACCCCCTTAGTTAGGGAAAAATAATAAAATTAAAAAAAAAGTATTTATCTCCATTTTCCCATTAGGGTTAGGGTTAGGGTTAGGGCTAGGGTTAGGGTTAGGGCTAGGGTTAGGGCTAGGGTTAGGGTTAGGGCTAGGGTTAGGGCTAGGGTTAGGGCTCAGATTAGGGTTAGGGGTGTGTTGGGGTTAGGGTTGGAGTTATAATTGGGGGGTTTCCACTGTTTGGGCACATCAGGGGCTCTCCAAATGCAACATGGCGTCTGATCTCAATTCCAGCCAATTCTGAGTTGAAAAAGTCAAATGTTGCTCCTTCCCTTCCAAGCTCTGCCATGCGCCCAAACAGTGTTTTACCCCACATGTAGGGTATCAACCTACTCAGGACAAATTGCAAAACAATTTTTGGGGTCCAATTTCTCCTGTTACCCATAGGAAAATAAAAAATTGGGGGCAAAAATATCATTTTTGTGGAAAAAAAATGATTTTTTTATTTTCACGTCCGAGCGTTATAAACTTCTGTGAAGCACTTGGGGGTTCAAAGTGCTCACCACACATCTAGATAAGTTCCGTGGGGGGGTCTAGTGTCCAAAATGGGGTCACTTGTGGGGAGTTTCAATAGTTTAGGTACATCAGGGACTCTCCAAACGCACATGACACCCGCACACCATTCCATCAAAGTCTGCATTCCAAAACGTCACTGCTTCCCTTCCGAGCCCCGACGTGTGTCCATACAGTAGTTTTCTCCCACATATGGGGTGTCAGCGTACTCAGGCCAAATTGGACAACAACTTTTGGGGTCCAATTTCTCCTGTTACCCTTGGGAAAATGAAAAAATTGGGGACTAATTGATCATGTTTCTGGAAAAAATACGATTTTTCTATTTTCATGCCCTGGCATTATAAACTTCTGTGAAGCTCTTGGGGGTTCAAAGTGCTCACCTCACATCTAGATAAGTTCCTTAGGGGGTCTAGTTTCCAAAATGGTGTCATTTGTGGGGGGTTTCCACTGTTTTGGTACATCAGGAGTTTTCCAAACGCGACATGGTGTCCGATCTCAATTCCAGCCAAAAACATCAAATGGCGCTGCTTCCCTTCCGAGCTCTGCCATGCGCCCAAATAGTGGTTTACCCCCACATGTGGGGTATCAGCGTACTCAGGACAAATTGCACAATAACTTTTAGGGTCCTGTTACCCTTGGGAAAATAAAAATTGGGGTGAAAAGATCATTTTTGTGGAAAAAATATGATTTTTTAATTGTACCGCTGTACGTTATAAACTTCTGTAAAGCCCTTGTGGGTTCAAAGTTCTCACCACATATCTAGATAAGTTCCTTGGGGGGTCTAGTTTCCAAAATGGGGTCACTTGTAGGGGGTTTCCACTGTTTAGGTACATCAGGGACTCTCCAAACGTGACATGGTGTCCAATCTGAATTCCAGCCAATTTTGCATTGAAAAAGTCAAACGGCGCTCCTTCCATTCTGAGCTCTGCCATGCACCGAAACAGTGGTCCCCCCCCACATATCAGGTATCTGCGTACTCAGGACAAATTGCACAATAACTTTTGCAGTCCAATTTCTCCTGTTACCCTTGGTAAAATAAAAAAAATTGAACCTGAAGTATTTTTTTTATGAAAAAAAGTTAGATGTTCATTTTTTTTTAAATATTCAAAAAAATTCCTGTGACGCACCTAAAGGGTTAATAAACTTTTTGAATGTGGTTTTGAGCACTTTAAGGGGTGCAGTTTTTAGAATGGTGTCACTTTTGGGTATTTTCTATCATATAGACCCCTCAAAGTGGCTTCAAATGTGATGTGGTCCTAAAAATAAAATGGTGTTGTAAAAATGAGAAATCGCTGGTCAACTTTTAACCCTTATAACTTCCTAACAAAAAAAAATTTTGCTTCCAAAATTGTGCTGATGTAAAGTAAACATGTGGGAAATGTTAGTTTTCAAGTTTTTTGTGTGCCGTATCTCTGTGATTTAAGGGCATAAAAATTAAAAGTTGGAAAATTGCGAAATTTTCAAAATTTTCGCCAAATTTCCGTTTTTCTCACAAATAAACGCAAGTTATTTGAATGAAATTTTACCACTAACATGAAGTACAATATGTCATGAGAAAACAATGTCAGAATCACCGGGATCCATGGAAGCGTTCCATAGTTATGACCTCGTAAAGGTACAGTGGTCAGAATTGTAAAAATTGGCCCGGTCATGAACGTGCAAACCACCCTTGGGGGTGAAGGGGTTAAACATCGCATAGCACTTGACCCAGGGTTACACTATGGGGCACCTCAGATCGGTGATTATTTTCTCATGAGGAATCTGCTTGAGAGAACAATCGAGGCATGCTGTAATTTGCAGTGAGACTCGACAAACTCGCACCCATACAGGTCTATGTCTCGGATGTCACCGTAGTGCAGTCTGACATACACCAAGACAGGTGATGGAGGAGATGGAGAAATTGCTTTCTCCATCTTCTCCACACCTGTACTGTGATCCTGTCATGTGAGAGAATCGCAGCACAGTAGCATGACAATCGTCTCCTGCTCGCAGCACAGCTGCAGCTGAGGGTCATTAACATATCGCATCAGATTCTCTCGAATCAGAAGCCATACGCTGGTGTGATTCCAGCCGTGGTATCAAATATATGGCAACAATGGCAGTATGTGGGGTGTACAGTATCTACAGTGGAGTAGACAATTTAGGGCTCATACTCATTTGAGTATAAATCAGACAAGTGCAATACGACAAAAAATCCGATTGCGCTCTGACTACAGTTATTAACTGATTTAATGCTTATCTGTGATTTCTTTTTCCCAGCTTGAATCTGTCTGAGAAAATAATTGCAGCATGCTGCGAGTGGCCACATATGAACTCGCACTCATCTGCATGTAAAACATTGCTCCGATGTTGATCCAGAAAAGTAGGAAGAGTGCCATGCGAATACAATGCAATTTTTCTCACATAGCATCCTTATGACATGCATATGTTATGCGTTTTTTTCTCTGCAACTGTTATTCTGCAGAGAAAATATTATTATTTACAGAACCATTTACAGTTTCGTATGCTACAGAATGGTAATATATCCGTAAAAATCGGATGGCGTACGGATGGTCCGTGTGCCATCCGTTTTTTTTCACGCACCCATTGACTTGCATTGGTGAGTCTTGTCCGATAATACCATCCACTCGCAGCATGTTGTGATTTTGTTTTTCATCCACATTCAAGCTGAGAAAAAAATTGCAGATGAGCACTAAAGTATGTAATGAAGTGGGCGAAAAATTATTTTGAAAAACGAGCACACTTTAGTAGCTAAACACTTGTGTTAAACCGTTTCATGATGTGGAAAATTTCCGTTTTTGTGTTTTCTTTTTTTCCTCCTTTTTTTCCAGAGCCATAACTTTTTTTTAATTTTTCGGTCCGTGTAGATATGTGAGGCCTTGTTTTTTTTGCAATGAGCTGTACATTTGAATGACACGCTTCATTTTACCATATGGTGTACTGGGAAACTGAAAAAAAAAATTCCAAGTGGTAAGAAATTGTGAAAAAAAACCACAATTCTGACATTGATTTTTTTTAAATTGTTCTTACAGTGTACACTATGTGGTAAAAATGACCTCTCAATACGATTCTGCTCATCAGTACGAGCCCGGTGAGTCCACTCCGTGTGTCCATTTCCATCTTATCATGGAGGGGTTACGTTTCAAGATTTGGGTGATTTCTCTTTTTTTTAACAAATAGTGGATCTCAAAGCACAGGGATCACACTTTCATTTACAAACATCATCCCCTGAATTCAGATTTAGTTGCATAATCTGCAACGATGGTTTAATGCTGCCCTTTCTTGCTGTCACTGCATGAAAAACAACACATAATAAAGCAGTTATGAAGATGCTGTTGCTGCTGGATATGACAGATGGAACATGTATTAATTCACCGGCACACTGAGTAGTGATGATGAGAGTTCTACACAGTTCTCTCTGTATGTCACTTCAACCATGGATTTCTATTCACGGACTGAGACTATCACCCCCATTTTCAATATGGCACTGAAGTAGTACACCAAAATCGCAATAAGCCTTTATCAATCCTTTTCCACTGTGATCTGAGCACTCCTATTCCAACATAGTACAGGCATAAAATAGCGTTCTTTGGCCAACCCCTATGTTATATACTGTTATAGCACCTCTGGTTGACTGTGCTACTCCATGAGATCAGATTGCTGCAGGACATTATGGGGAAGCTTACTGCGCAATGCTAAACAAAATTAGCCCTCTCACTTAATGTACAACATGGCCATTTTATTTAAATTGCTAAACGCAGATTGTTCAACTTCGCATGAAACCAGAGATATAAATGGAATCTGCCACCACATTTGACCTACCTAAACTATTAATATGGGTATACAGGTTATAAACTGCTGAAAACACTACTCCCTGGGTGTCTCATATCAGCTCTGCTGTTATTGAGAAATAATCTTTTATTACGTTATAAAAGTGACATCTTCCAGGCTCCAGGTATGATGGTTCCTGGAGAGAACTCTGCCTCCAGAGCTTATTTTACAAGGAGGCGTTTCCAGTGTGAGACAAGTAACCAGCACAGTACAGGAGAAATAAAACTTGTCAAACACAATTTTGCTTCTCTCTCAGCTCTGCTGTATTGCAAAAATATTGCAGCCCTGTCTGTCTGTGAGCTGGAGGCTGGAGATGAGAGGAACCTGCAGATGAGTCAGTTATCAGAAAAGCAGAGAGCAGCCATTACACATCACACTAGTAACTCGCCCTTATATATATGACGCCTTAACAACAAGAGGCATTTCTGTTTTGCATTTTCGTTTTTGGCTCCTTTTCTTCCCAGAGCCATAACTTTTTTACTTTTTGGTCAAAATGACTATGTGAGAGTGAGTGTGTTTTTTGCAGGACGAGTTATACTTTTGAACGACACCATTGGTTTTAACATATCGTGTACAGTAAAAAGGGAAAAAAATCCAAGTGTGGTGAAATTGCAAAAAAGTGCAATCCCACAGTTTTTTTTTTTTTTTTTTTTACCATGTTCACTAAATGCTAAAACTGACCTGCCATTATGATTCTCCAGGTCATTACGAGTTCAGAGACAGCAGACATGTATAGGTTCTTTTTTCTTTAAGTGGTGAAAAAAATTCCAAAGTTTGTTAAAAAAAATTGTGTCATTTTCCAATACCCATACCGTCTCTATTTTTCATGATCTCAGGTTGGGTGAGGGCTTATTTTTTGTGTGCCGAGCTGACATTTTTAATGATACCATTTTGGTGAAGATATGATCTTTTGACCGCTCATTATTACATTTTAATGCAATGTTTCAGTGACTAATAAAACCTAATTCTAGCATTAATTCTTTTTTTATATTGATAGATCGGGCGATTCTGAAAGCGGTGATACCAAATATGTGTATATTTGATTTTTTTTATTGTTTTGTTTTGATTGGGGTGAATGTGAGGTGATATGAGCATTTATTTTTTTTTTATTTTTTTTTAAACTTTTTTTTACTTTTTGCATGCTTCAATAGTCTCCATGGGAGACTAGAAGCTGCACTTGTCTGATTGGCTCTGATACGTACAGGCGATGATCAGATCACCTGTATGTAGCAGAATTGCTCACTTGCTATGAGCGCTGACCACCGGGCGGCATTCATAGCAATCTGGCTATGACAACCACAGAGGTCTGCTGGAGACCTCTGGCTGTCATGCCAACCCATCGGTGACCCGTGATCATGTGACGGGAACACCAATGGGCAGGTTTAGTGACGTGCTTCCGGTAAGCACTAGTTAAATGCTGCTGTCCGAGATTTTCAGTGGCTTTAACTGGTTAACAGCCATGGGTGGATCGCAATTCTACCTGCGGCTGTTGCGGGCACATGTCAGCTGCATGTGAACGGAAAGGTGTATGCTCGGTGCCGGACCCCTTATCAAACAGTGGGAGTTGGACATCGGTGTAGTATTGTCATGGTTAGGACATGGTTAATGTCCTGTTCTCACAGGGTTAACTTTTGCTGGCCTCTCTTTGGATCTGGGAGGGGTATTTACAGTTGTGGCGAAAAGTATTGACACCCCTGCAATTTTGTCAGATAATACTCAGTTTCTTCCTGAAAATTATTGCAAACGCAAATTCTTTGTCATTATTATCTTCATTTAATTTGTCTTAAATGAAAAAACACAAAAAGAATTGTCCTAAAGCCAAATTGGATAAAATTCCACACCAAATGTAAAAAAGAGGATGGACAAAAATATTGGCACTGTTCGAAAAATCATGTGATGCTTCTCTAATTTGTGTAATTAACAGCACCTGTAACTTACCTGTGGCACCTAACAGGTGTTGGCAATAACTAAATCACACTTGCAGCCAGTTGACATGGATTAAAGTTGACTCAACCTCTGTCCTGTGTCCTTGTGTGTACCACATTAAGCATGGAGAAAAGAAAGAAGACCAAAGAACTGTCTGAGGACTTGAGAAACCAAATTGTGAGGAAGCATGAGCAATCTCAAGGCTACAAGTCCATCTCCAAAGACCTTAATGTTCCTGTGTCTACCGTGTGCAGTGTCATCAAGAAGTTTAAAGCCCATGGCACTGTGGCTAACCTCCCTAGATGTGGACGGAAAAGAAAAATTGACAAGAAATTTCAACGCAAGATTGTGTGGATATTGGATAAAGAACCTCGGCTAACATCCAAACAAGTTCAAGCTGCCCTGCAGTCCGAGGGTACAACAGTGTCAACCGGTACTATCCATCGGCGTCTGATTGAAAAGGGACTGTATGGTGGGAGACCCAGGAAGACCACACTTTTTACCCCGAGACATAAAAAAGTCTGGCTGGAGTTTGCCAAAACTTACCTGAAAAAGCCTAAAACATTTTGAAGAATGTTCTCTTGTCAGATGAGACAAAAGTAGAGCTTTTTGGGCAAAGGCATCAACATAGAGTTTATAGGAGAAAAAAGAGGCATTCAAAGAAAAAACACGGTCCCTACAGTCAAACATGGCGGATGTTCCCTGATGTTTTGGGGTTGCTTTGCTGCCTCTGGCACTGGACTGCTTGACCATGTGCATGGCATTATGAAGTCAGAAGACTACCAACAAATTTTGCAGCATAATGTAGGGCCCAGTGTGAGAAAGTTGGGTCTCTCTCAGAGGTCATGGGTCTTCCAGCAGGACAATGACCCAAAACACACTTCAAAAAGCACTAGAAAATGGTTTGAGAGAAAGCACTGGAGACTTCTAATGCAGCCAGCAATGAGTCCAGACCTGAATCCCATAGAACACCTGTGGAGAGATCTAAAAATGGCAGTTTGGATAAGGCACCCTTCTAATATCAGGGACCTGGAGCAGTTTGCCAAAGAAGAATGGTCTAAAATTCCAGCAGAGCATTGTAAGAAACTCATTGATGGTTACCGGAAGCGGTTGGTTGCAGTTATTTTGGCTAAAGGTTGTGCAACCAAGTATTAGGTTGAGGGTGGCAATACTTTTGTCTGGCCCATTTTTGGAGTTTTGTGTGAAATGATCAATGTTTTGCTTTTTGCTTCATTCTCTTTTGTGTTTTTTCATTTAAGACAAATAAAATGAAGATAATAATACCAAAGAATTTGTGATTGCAATCATTTTCAGGAAGAAACTGAGTATTATCTGACAAAATTGCAGGGGTGTCAATACTTTTGGCCACAACTGTATACTCACTCCAGACTAGGATTCCCTGTCAGCTATACTGTTATTCTGGCTGTGTGTCTGACCCCCCTGGTGTGCGTGGATACTGCATTGCTTGTTTGATTCCCATGTATGACCCGGTGTGTTCCCTCACTCTTAACTCCGTCTCTCATTTTGTTACTATTGTGTTCTCTGGTTCTGACCTCCTGGCTTGGCTATTGTTACTCTGTTACAGTTTGTCCCTATTGTACCGTCCATTGCCCATTCTGGTTTTCTGATCTATTGCTATGTCCTGACTATTCGCTCTGTCTAACCCTTTAGTACTGTCCTGCTATCTCGTGCTTTGACCCCGGCTTGATCTGGTTTCTGTCTCTGTCTGTGCCCCTTGGTTACTTGTCTCGTAGTTACATTTCTAGTAGTTTCGCTGCAGCTCCTACCTCTGTGGAGCTTAGGTCACGCCCCCAGCGGTCACGTGCTTCAGGTCCTGATAGTCTGAAGCACGCATCATCACTGCTGCTGTCCCGCTCCACAGGTATCTTTGAGCACTGTTTTTGTACTCAGGACACGCGCACTGGCTCAGTGAGCAAGTGCAGTGCGGTGTTCCTGACAAGTATTACCCCCAATGTCGTAAAGGGGTTAAAACAATCTCTGGGGGCAGAGTTACTGTATATCCAGGCACCATCCGTCCAGAACCCTGAGAATAGCCCCCTGAGGAAGCCAAAGCAAAACACACATTGGGGCTTTGTGTCGTGGCACCTTAAACATCAGCCAATGGGTAAGAATCTAGAGGGCATGTGATATTTATATGTCTTTGGGGCGAGACTTAATTTACATATTACCTTCATTTTGAAATAATGCCTACTGTCCTACTACCCCAGCAGATTCGCCAGGTCTAAAATTGCACTATGCACTTTACTACATAATTACCTGATATATTATGCATGTACATGTCGCCATCCACCTGATCTCAATCTTTATATGTCTCTTGAACTGTTTGCAATTCTGATATGTAAAAATAAATTTTTTATGTGAACACATTTTTTGTAATAAACTTACACCTTTTTATATGATTTTTTGGATGTTTTGCTCCAATTTTCTTCTTTTGTTCTACCATCCACTCTGAAGCCTGGAAGAGGTCACTTATATGAAGTGATAAAAGATGATTTCTAAAAAACAAAACAGCTGAAATTCACAGTTTTGAACATTTTGAGATTTGATTTGCAGTTTGCAAAATTAAAGAAAAACTTGCCCAGCATCATTTTTCATACTACTGAAGTATCAGCGAGCAGGCTAACATTTTGTGTTGCCTGCTTTGCTAATGTCCTGGGTCCTTGTGTCCACCATGAGCTCTGGCTTTGCTGATGTACCTGACCAGGTAAGCCTAAGACTATGACATAATAACTCTCTGATAACAGATACATAAATATTTATAGAAAATATTTTTCACTCAGGAGCAAAGTCAAAGTGCATTGGTGACCAGTTTTCATTAGAGATGGGCCGATCGATTAATGGAGGCTCAAAGTCACATTTCCTGAAATTTGCGGTTTCTAACCTTGTAAGCATAAGAGGGAAAGTATTTTCATTTTGCATTGCTGCGCGGGCCTCCCCGTAATGCAGTGCAAATAGGACATTTTGTTGTTCCTTGCACAGTGGTGGTCAGTACTTGGGCGATCTGAGATCACTAGTTCCCAGTGGAGCATAGTTTGCATGACAGAGTCTGGGTGAGTTTTTTCAACTGTAGAGTGTAAGCCTTTATTGTTTGCAGGGTCTTCTCTTTCTCTGTCGTGTACAGTGTAAGTTCTTATGGTCAACAAGGTCCTCGTTCTCTTTCTCCTGGATAGTGTAAACTCATATCATCAGCAGGGTGTATGGATTCATGCAGTCAGGTAAGCATTTGGTTTAATTCATACAGGCAATAAGGTTTGGTCCAAACAGGTGTAGTTGTATTACTTTCATAAAATTCGAAGGGATTCAAAACTTACAACAGCCTATACTGGGCGAAAAGGTATAACAGCAAATAAACAGTTCATTTAGAAGTGCACAGCAGTGCTCATGCCAAAAAGATTACAGTTCATTTTCCAGTTGCAAACGTCATACTCAGAAGAGGCTCGATCCCATCACCTTCAGTCTGAGCTCCTGCAGCTTCCAGAGCCACATAGAAGTGTTCAGCTCTGGGAACAGTTCACACTGAACAGACTGCAGATTCCTCATGGTTCTCTGAAGCTCCATCACACAGGCTGCTCAGCTTTCCTAGCTGACTCATGAAGCCTCCTTTCAGAGTCCCTGACAAGTCTTTCTCTCAGCTATAGCTCACATTTTGGCTGGTCATTCACCATCAGCACACTCAACTTTGCTCAACATTCAGCAGACTGACACACCTAGCAAACACAAGCCTTGGCTTTGAATCGAAGCAAGTCAGGTGCATCTAATCAAAACCTGGAGTGTTAGGATATAATTCAGTCCTACCTAGCTTTGCTGCAAGGGTCCTCTCTATCCTGCAGAGTGTAAGCTTTTATTGTCAGCAGGGTCTTCTCTTTCCTGTAAGCTCTTATGATCGGAGGGGTTCTTTCTCTCCTGTAGAGTGTAAGTTCTTGTGGTCAGTGGAGTCATCTCTCTCTTTCTCTCTTGCTTGCAAAGTATATTCTCTTATGGTCAGTGGAATTCACTCTCTCTCCTGTAGAGTGTAAGCTCTTATGTTCAGCGGTGTCCTCTCTTTCTCCCAGAGAGTGTAAGCTCTTATGGTCTTTCTTCTCCTCCATATGTATTTTCTGAGCAATTACATTCTTTCGGGAATTGAGATTTGAGCATGAAACAGATAAGCTGCAGAGTCCTGGAGTAGCCAACAGAGGAAGGATACATTGGGAATGAAAATACTTTTGCTGTGGAGCAAACAAGCCTGACTGGGTAATCGTTATCCCTTGTACAGTACATAACTCTTGTTAAGCTCAGTAAAGTCCCCATGTTTGAATGGAAGTCTCATTTATTAATCTGTGGAATTTGTGGTCTTTGACAGCCAACACTATCGGCTAAAGGCGGCCTGCATGGGCGTAAGACTCACATAACACTAACACCAATACTCAGCTCACTCTTTCATGTAGCGTGCCAGGGCGTGACAGTAGAAGACTAGTGCTTCAGCCTCGGCTACTGCATCCCACCTCACTCCGTACTTACCCTATTATAGTTATGGCATATATCGCCAACATTTTTAGAGTCAGGAAACAAGGATTTAGGCAAAGATTTATCTCTTAGTTTTTCAATTCTCAAGGCTGTAAACATTTCATCCATTTGGAAGATAGGACGATGTACAAATATAACTAAATACATGCATTCTTTATTCTGGTATCTTTCTGTTAAGCAATACACAAAGAATTGAATATATTATCCTCCAAGCATTGGTTTAATGTCTCTGCTGACTTCCTACTATTTCTACTGTGTTGCCTGACTGTGTTACAAAGGGTCAGCTAGAGGGCATCTTTACCTCAAATGCTATATAAACCTCAGGATTCATGTGGAGATGACTGAAGTCATTGCCGTCTATAAAAATGTGTGCTGCGTAAAAATAATTCTCTTACCTCCACTGTGGTTTGTTTGAACTAAAAGCACACATCTGCTTTTATAGGTGTCTTCTGATTTTATCTAAATACATAATAAATACAGAAAATGTCAATTGGGATATATTACTCTGCATGTAAAATAAATCAGCAAGATAGAAAGCAATGTATGCCTAAACTGATGTTAAAACTCTCTTTCTACTAGAATGTAGAGCTTTTGCCGCTCTTTTTTGGAGCTAAGTCTAGTAATCTTATAGGAGACACAAATATGTATCATCTTCCTCTAGTGAAACTGGTAAAATATTCTGCTCGGATATGTACCGCATGTCTGCCTGCAGTATGTTAATGATATGCCTGGTGACTCACGTGTAAGAACTGCTGCTTTGTAGTCCTGAGTTCAAGTCCAAACAAAAAAAGTTTTTTATTTTTTTACAATGGTTTCCGCCAAAGACATAGTAATAAAATATTAAGATTACCAGTGCCACTGAAAACAGTGATGAAAATGTCTGTAAACCAATGAGGAATATGTTGGAGTTATAAAAAGCAAGTCAAATAAAATAACCAATTAAATTTATATTTACTTTCATGTTGCTCTCCAAAAGTCTATATAAGATTACTTCTTACCTGTACGAGATCTAGTGCCAAGCTTTGCTTTTTCCTTACCAAGTGATTGCATCCCTCTGTGCTACATTGGTAACCCATCTTAGATGTAATTGTCCAAAGCCTTTCAAGGCTGACTCAGGTGGCAGCAAATTGCCTGAGTATGCAGGTAACAAGTACACATTGTTACCATGTGGTTTCCAGGAGTCAAGCCACACTTTCTACTTGGTTCTGCTAGAATCATGAGCCCAATTATTTACTCAGATATTACTGAGTGCTATCAGCACATCCATCTCTCCTAAAATTAAGTGTCTACTTCTCTACTGCTGTTTCTGAATACCTCTGCAGCTTCAGCTCTGCTTCTACAATGTACCTGATAGCTATTCATCTCTATTGTCTCTGACTAATATCTTTACACAGTGCTCTGCTTCTACAAGGTTCCTGATTACCTATTCAGATCTGCTTTTCCTGAGTGCTACATTGGGCTCTGCTAAAAAAGGGTTTCTAATGACAAATCCTGGTGATAGGAAACCAAAGACTAGAATGGCTGCATTTGGGTTGGAGTATAAAGACATGACTGCAGATTTAATGGGACTCGAAAGGCTGAATTTAGTAAGAACTTTATCCAGATATCCCCAGTGTACTCTGTCAAATGCGTTCGTCACTACCGTAGACAAGAGCACACTGGGGATCCTAGACAACTCGACTTTCCTAATTAAATCTATCGCCTGTCTCATGCCGTCTTTAGCCTGGTGTCCTGCTACAATGCCAACTTGATCAGGGGTTACTAGAGAGAATAATACTTTATTTAGCCTAGAACCTATTAATTTTGAGAAGATTTTAATGTCACATTTTAGGAGTGAGAAAGGTCTAAAATTCCCTGGGGAAACCTGAGGTTTACCCAGTTTGGAAGAGTTGAGATTATGGCCTCAAGGTTTGATCTGGCAATAGATTCAGAGTTTTGCAATAAGTTAAAAGTCCTGTGTATGTAAGGGGAAAGACTAGATGAAAATTGGTGGAAATATTCACTAGATAGATCTGTCTGCAACTTCCACCATCTGTATTGTACTTTATGAAGAAGCTAAAAGTTGCTGCTTTCTGTTAGAGCCATCCCATTCAATCTATACTTGGACTCTGTAACATAATAAATTAGATATGGGGCACTCATGTAATGCATAGACTGGTCTGGTTTGTCAAAGCTCTGTTGGTCCTGATATCCATATGCCCTGATGTGACATCTAGGTAAGGGATATCTTGAAGACAATACTTATAAAGGTCTGTACATATTTTATATTTAGCTCAAAGAGCTACGCCTCTGCTTAAGGTTCTATGAGTTATTGCAGACATATTCCTTTGAGTTTGTGAAAATTGAAAACAACTAGTCTACATAAAGTCTAAATTGTTCTCATTCTTTTTACAGTGATTTATGTCCTTTAGATTCTGTGTGCACAATATGAAAAAACACTATATCAGTTGTTTAACATATTGCTGTTTTAATTAATAAAAATGCTGCGCAATCTGACTGTTACACAAACACTAGTGTTAAAGCTACAAAACAGAGATATTAATAAAATCAACCAAGAGACAATGTGTCAGTTAACAAAGGTGATAGACCTAATAGAGGTAACTCCAAAGTCAAGCAAAAGCATGCCAAGAAGCCAGATGCTGCAGCTGAAAAAAGAAACATCAACCACTGCTGCTGTCTGTGTGCCCATATTTGTTAGCAGTGCTACAAAACTATGGAATCTGTCCAGCAGAATTCAGCTTATACGCAGTCCATCATTTCAAGACACAAATATCATAACTTATCATAATCTACTACGGAAGGTTGGAAGCCTAAGTATCCACTCTTTGCTTATAAAACAATTTACCGTATGTCTTTAGAAATATGCAGTATATGTACTATAAAAATACAGTCATAAGGATTACTACACATGTGAATGATTTTGCATCTTTATTTCATAAAGTATTGTTTACTCTGTGGCCAAGCAACATAGATGCTGAGCTGATGCATGTATAGAAAAATACATGGATAGATAGATAAATAATAAAAAGAAAACAATAAGCAGCACAAAAAAGATTGTCGGGTGAAAAAGTCTCCCAGGCATGTACCAAACCTTGCAAATAAATCCAAAAAATTAAAATCAGCATACCAGTAGATAGAAATTTATGCACAGTTTAATAGCCCATGTGCGACGTTTCGGTCCAAGGTGTGGACATTTTCAAAAGTTTTTTAACCCCAACCTCATGTTGTCCTCAGTTTACATGCCAAAAAAATGCTTACTGATCCCTTTTAATAAGTAATAAGTGTTGGGCATCAATCTGTTAAAGAGAGCCAGACCTTCTCAGGAAGACATAACAAGTCTGCCCTGTAGTCAATCTCTATGCTGAATCTCATGGAAATCACAGGTAACAAAGTGGGGCAAGTCTTTACATATTTTTGTCTCTATTGATTCTCTAAAATGCAAATCATTAGAGTTAACTTCAAATCACGAATCGAGTAAATCTATTCTACCATCTGTAACGGGTAATCCATATCCCCTGCTGTTCAATTGCTGGAACTTTCCCATTCATAATATAAGCAACTTTTATGCAGTTTCATCATAATACATCAAAATGAAGAACGATCATTCAACTTGACGCTTTTCATTTGTTATCCTGTCAAACAACAGATCAAATTTAATTTCTATTTAGATTAGCTATTTCATCACAGTGAGGACTTCTTACAAAAATCTCTGTTCAAATCCTTAGTTCTGTCTCATTGTTATGGAGCCAATACTCTTTTATTCCAGAACAAATTTGTTGACATTATTTTAATTCAACCCTAAGAAAAATTGAGGGAGGACATTTAAAAAGAAACAATCATTAAAGCTGATCGTTGACACACTGTTATAATATGGAAAGAAGTCGGCCATTTCTAAATGTATATTTAACCCCTTCATGACTGGATGTATTTTTGGTTTTGCGTTTTCGTTTTTTGCTCCCCTTCTTCTCAGAGCCATAACTTTTTTATTTTTCATCAATATGGCTGTGTGAGGGCTTATTTTATGGGACAAGTTTTACCATTTGCTAGAAAATGGTAAAACGGGGTTAATATTCTAGTGATGAATCCCCCCTGTAAGTGTCTTACAGTCATTACTTCCAGTCTCTGTGACTTGAAAGAACCTAGAAAATGTGTCAACCTTTTCTTCTCTTATAGTAAATTTGGTAGGACTCCAAATTCTCATAAAACAAAGTTAACACAATTTTGAAATATGCTAGCAAAACCCTTAACAGGCTGCAAATCACATTCCAATCACTGACTTTTATTCTAAGTCATGTGACAAGGCCCGTTAAAGGGTCGACATTGACTTCCAGGATTGCTACTTCCTATAGGTGGCACTAGAGCTCTAGTCCTCTTCTAGTCCTCTTCCTCTCTAAAGAGACAATTTGCAATCATTAGTTGCAACACATTGTCACATGTAGTATAAACATCTGCTTGAACAGAATAAAAAATTATACGTTTTTTTTAAAGGTGGACATTTCAAGTTATCAAAGAGGAATTGTAAAGAAGGACATATCTTTAACTATTATATTCACATATGCTAATACAATTTAGCTCTTAGAGAGTTAAAACAGGTTGGTTTCACCCATGAAGTCAGAACTTGAAGCAGGGAGGACATGTTCATTACCTACGAGACATTTGGTTGGATAGAAAATGTCTACTTTTATAGCTGAAATAGCCTTCAAAGAGGTTGTCTAATCACAAATTATACTGTCTTGGTGCAAAGTTACATCATAAATTATACTGATAAGCCACAAGTTAATGGAACAAAAATGGCAGCTATTTCTTTGTTTTTTCTCAAACCATCTCAAGTTTCTAGACAATGGTCTGCTGTACGATCTTCATTAATTAGACAGTGGGATGTATTCTCGTAGCATTAAGGCCAGGGTCACACTTGCAATGCAAGAAACTCGCGCAAGTCTCTCGCATCAATACCCGGCACTGCCACCGGCGCTGAGGACCGGAGCGTTCAGCTGCATAGAAATACATGAAGCCGCATACTCCGGTCCCGAGTGGCGGCAGCAGTGCAAGATATTGATGCGCGAGTTTCTCGCATTGAACTCGCAAATGTGTCCCCGGCCTAAATCTGAAAATCTACAGAACTTTTGTTAGGAATCTCGGTTCTATAAGGCCTATGCGGGAATCCAGATTCACACATTTGTGACTAGAGGATAAGTCCTTTTTCCCAGCTTCTGAGCATGCCCACGGGACGAGCTCTCATTGGAGTCCAGGAGTCAGGTGCTCAGGTCCTGCTCCTGATTTCATTGGCTTAGCTCAGGGCTCTGGAGATTTCCGGCCGTTAAGCCATGCGCTAGTATTTTTATACTGCTGCTGTGTGTATGGTGACGGATGCTTGGACTGGTGACTGACTCATTAAGAAACCCCTTCCCTCGGTTATTACGTCTGTGTGAGTGAGTGGTATTCTGTCAGCACCTGCGCTAGCGCCAGCGCGCACAAGCTCCATCTTTCCAGCAGCTTAGCGTCCTGCATCGCGCTTGCGATATTTGCAGCCTGTCCAGGCGTGCGCAGTTGCGACGACGAGCACACGTGTACACGGTAAGTCCGCTCGGTTGTAGTGACTGTATTTAACTACTCCGGTTTCCGGCTACCGCACGTGTGCCGCTGAGATCCTGTGCTGTTAACAGGCTCAGCGATACTTTTGGTATTATTTTTCCCTGCAGCTCTGTGTCATTTAACAGAGCTTGCCTATTTGCACCTGGGTGAGTTAGAACCCTGTGCATATTACCGCTTTAGTGCTCTGCCTCTCTCAGCAGCGGTTTTGTCATCCACCGCACGGTGGACCCCGAGTGGCGAAGGCACTTTAATTTTTTTTTTTTTTTAGTGCCTTCCGCCACTCCTAACAAGTTTAGACTTTTTTTAAACATATTTTTTAAAAAAATGTTTTACTAGTAGAATTTCAAATACCTCTTACTAAAAAATTAAGAAGAGATGTTATGGAGAGAAAATATTTAAAAAAAAATAATATGCTTTATTAAAATTTCCCAAGTTATTCCTCCACATTTTATCAATATTTTTGTTTCCCTGTTTTTTTTACACCAAAGGTTTAGCAGTAATATGCCACTTCCAGATGTACATTTAAGAGTATTATTGGACTTTTGAACTGCAAAAAGGGCACTGTGAAAATGATTACTTTTAAGATTGCAAGGTGTCTTTGCATTCATCTTGTTTGATATTGAAGACTTTAGATAGGAAAGATATTTTTTTCAGTCACTTACAGATGATTGTGAAGCAGTCAAGGGAGTAGGTTTGAAATGCAAGCACATTATTACATTCTACCCAAGTCAGGAGGATGAGAAGTTTAATCATATTTAATAAAATTGTGCACTGCAAGGAGTGAAAATAACTGATGCATTTTTAAAGGCATTGTCATTCACATTCTAGCATGCATTGCCATCACCCTGAGAACTCTGTCAGTAAGCTTCGTCGTTAATAATGATTTATGGATATGGATATTCACAACATCTGTGTCTTCACCTTTAAGTACCTCATACAATATTCAAAAAGTACTTGGATATGGCGCATTGGGAAGCAGCTAAAATGCTGGAAGGCACTGCTGGTTTAATGTTTTGCTTCTAAAACAGTATGCTGATTTTTCTTTTTTTTATCTAGTGAGAAGGGGATTTTAAACTCTGAAAGCCAACAAAAAGAGAGAAGAAAAGGATTCCTATAGCCAGATAAAGGCGCAATCTGCAAATCATGGGTCCCTTACCTTCTGGGGCTTAGGCAAAGCTCACTTCCATTTTATTGTTATTATAAGCATATGTGTGTCTCATGAATGTAAAGCAATATCAATTCTATAGAAATAGGAGATGTCATCAAATGCAAAGCAAAATGTTCTGTTTTTACAAGCCATAGAAATGGATTCCAAATGCAAAGTGAACAGTTCTAAATTTGGAAAAAGCTCCAGTTGAAAATCCTACAGTCTTCTTTAACATTTCATTTTGTTACGGTTCTTAGAATAGCTGAACTATCACTCATATAAACATATTTAGTATATTTGAATGCCATATATTCTACTGCAAATTTTATATATTTTTATTTTTTTACGTACATATTCCAGAGTACTTTACATACATTAAAACATTGTCCTGTCAGAGCTTACAATCTAAATTCTCTTTCAGTGCGTATTTGGACGACCTGGAGAAAACTCACACAAACACAGAATACACAAACTTTATGCAGATGTTATCCTTGATGGGAGTTTGACCCAGGACCCCAGCACTTAAAAGAAACATTGCTAACCACTGAGCGACTATTCAACATACTTTCATCTATGAAAAAGGTAATGTAGCAACAGAAGCATTGATTAACCCCGTCCTGACATCCGACGTACTATCCCGTCCACGGTACCCGGGCACGTATGACCGTGGACGGGATAGTACGTCTACCACGATCAGCGGCGCCCACGTGGTGAGCGCCGCTAATCGCGGCCGGGTGTCAGCTGATTATCACAGCTGACACCCGGCACTATGTGTCAGGGGCGGTCACGGACCGCCCCCGACTCGTTAACTCCTGGCACACCGCGATCAAACATGATCGCGGTGTACCGGGAGTTAAAGGGAAGCATCGGCAGGGAGGGGGCTCCCTCCGTGCTTCCCTGAGCCCCCCACGGCAGCGCAATGTGCAGCGCTGCTGCGGGGGGCTCCTATCCTCCAGGCCCCCGAATCCAAGATGGCGACGGGGGCCTTCGGGGACCTGAGGAAGCTGGCTTCCTCAGTGCCTGCAAAGCGCAGGCAAGAGGAAGTCCTCTTCAATGCCTGTGACAGATTGCTGATCTGTCACAGTGATCTGTGATGTGACAGATCAGCGATCTGTCACAGGACAGTGATGTCCCACCTGGGACTATGTAATAAAGTAAAAAAAAAATTAAAAAAAAATGTAAAAATAAATTTAAAAAAATCGCCAAATAAATTAGAAAAAAAATAAAAAATATTCCCCCAATAAATCCATTTTTTGGAAATAATAATAAAAAAAAACAATAAAAGTACACATATTAGGTATCGCCGCGTCCGTAATGACCCGCCCTATAAAACTGTCCCATTAGTTAACCCTTTTAGCGAACCCCTTAAAAAATAAAAATAAAAAACGAAGCGAAAAATAATGATTTATTATCATACCGCCAAACAAAAAGTGTAATAACGCGCGATCAAAAAGACGCATATAAATATCCATGGTACCGCTGAAAACGACATCTTGTCCCGCAAAAAACGAGCCACCACACAGCATCATCAGCGAAAAAATAAAAAAGTTAAAGCTCGCAGAATAAAGCGATGCAAAAATAATTATTTTTTATATAAAATAGTTTTCATTGCATAAAACCGACAAAAACATAAAAAAACGACCTAAATGAGGTATCGCTGTAACCGTACTGACCTGAAGAATAAAACCGCTTTATCAATTTTACCGCACGCGGAACGGTGTAAACGCACCCCCCCCCAAAAGAAATTCATGAAACGCTGGTTTTTGTTCATTCTGCGTCCCAAAAATAGGAATAAAAAGCGATCAAAAAATGTCACGTGCCCGAAAATGGTACCAATAAAAACGTCAACTCGTCCCGCAAAAAATAAGACCTCACATGACTCAGTGGGTCAAAATACGGAAAAATTATAGCTCTCAAAATGTGGTGATGCAAAAACTATTTTACAATAAAAAGCGTCTTTTAGCGTGCGACAGCTGCCAAGCATAAAAACCGCCATAAATAGTAAATCAAACCCCCCGATATCACCCCCTTAGTTAGGGAAAAATAATAAAACTAAAAAAAAAGTATTTATCTCCATTTTCCCGTTAGGGTAAGGCTGTGTGCACATGCTGCGGATTAGGTGCGGTTTCATCCGCGCGGATTTTGTAAAATCCGCAGGTGAAACCGCAGGTCAAAAGACCTGCGGTTTTACCTGCGGATTGCTCTGCGGTTTTGTCCTGCGGTTTTTCATCTCCTCAATAGAGGAGATGGCAAACCGCAGGAGAATCCGCAGAAAGAATTGACATGTCAATTCTTTCTGCGGATTGAAAACCGCAGATAATCCACGCGGAAAATTACGCACCGTCTGCACTGCGGTTTTTGATTCCCATAGGGAATCATGGTACTGTACACCGCAGCAGAAACTGCTGCGTGTCCGCAGCAGCCAAAACCGCTGCGGAACCGCAGCAAAATCCGCAGCGTGTGCACACAGCCTTAGGGTTAGGGCTAGGGTTAGGGCTAGGGTTAGGGTTAGGGCTAGGGTTAGGGCTAGGGTTAGGGCTAGGGTTAGGGCTCAGATTAGGGTGTGGGGTGTGTTGGGGTTAGGGTTGGAGTTATAATTGGGGGTTTCCACTGTTTGGGCACATCAGGGGCTCTCCAAATGCAACATGGCGTCTGATCTCAATTCCAGCCAATTCTGAGTTGAAAAAGTCAAATGGTGCTCCTTCCCTTCCAAGCTCTGCCATGCGCCCAAACAGTGTTTTACCCCACATGTAGGGTATCAACCTACTCAGGACAAATTGCAAAACAATTTTTGGGGTCCAATTTCTCCTGTTACCCTTAGGAAAATAAAAAATTGGGGGCAAAAATATCATTTTTGTGGAAAAAAATGATTTTTTTATTTTCACGTCCGAGTGTTATAAACTTCTGTGAAGCACTTGGGGGTTCAAAGTGCTCACCACACATCTAGATAAGTTCCATGGGGGGTCTAGTGTCCAAAATGGGGTCACTTGTGGGGAGTTTCAATAGTTTAGGTACATCAGGGGCTCTCCAAACGCACATGACACCCGCAGACCATTCCATCAAAGTCTGCATTCCAAAACGTCACTGCTTCCCTTCCGAGCCCCGACGTGTGTCCATACAGTAGTTTTCTCCCACATATGGGGTGTCAGCGTACTCAGGCCAAATTGGACAACAACTTTTGGGGTCCAATTTCTCCTGTTACCCTTGGGAAAATGAAAAAATTGGGGACTAATTGATCATGTTTCTGGAAAAAATACGATTTTTTTATTTTCATGCCCTGGCATTATAAACTTCAGTGAAGCCCTTGGGGGTTCAAAGTGCTCACCTCACATCTAGATAAGTTCCTTAGTGGGTCTAGTTTTCAAAATGGGGTCATTTGTGGGGGGTTTCCACTGTTTAGGTACATTAGGGGCTCTCCAAAGGCAACATGACACCCGCAGACCATTCCATCAAAGTCTGCATTCCAAAACGTCACTACTTCCCTTCCGAGCCCCGACGTGTGCCCATACAGTAGTTTTCTCCCACATATGGGGTATCAGCATACTCAGGACAAATTGGACAACAACTTTTGGGGTCCAATTTCTCCTGGTACCCTTGGGAAAATAAAAAAATGGTGACTAAAATATCATGTTTGTGGAAAAAATACGAATTTTTTATTTTCACGCCTGGGCGTTATAAACTTCTGTGAAGCACTGGGGGGTTCAAAGTGCTCACCACACATCTAGATAAGTTCCTTGGGGGGTCTAGTTTACAAAATGGTGTCATTTGTGGGGGGTTTCCACTGTTTAGGTACATTAGGGGCTCTCCAAAGGCAACATGACACCCGCAGACCATTCCATCAAAGTCTGCATTCCAAAACGTCACTACTTCCCTTCCGAGCCCCGATGTGTGCCCATACAGTAGTTTTCTCCCATATATGGGGTATCAGCATACTCAGGACAAATTGGACAACAACTTTTGGGGTCCAATTTCTCCTGGTACCCTTGGGAAAATAAAAAAATGGTGACTAAAAGATCATGTTTGTGGAAAAAATACGAATTATTTATTTTCACGCCCGGGCATTATATACTTCTGTGAAGCACTGGGGGGGTCAAAGTGCTCACCACAGATCTAGATAAGTTCCTTAGGGGGTCTAGTTTCCAAAATGGTGTCATTTGTGGGGGGATTCCACTGTTTTGGTACATCAGGAGTTTTCCAAACGCGACATGGTGTCCGATCTCAATTCCAGCCAAAAACGTCAAATGGCGCTGCTTCCCTTCCGAGCTCTGCCATGCGCCCAAATAGTGGTTTACCCCCACATGTGGGGTATCAGCGTACTCAGAACAAATTGCACAATAACTTTTACGGTCCTGTTACCCTTGGAAAAATAAGAATTGAGGGTGAAAAGATCATTTTTGTGGAAAAAATATGATTTTTTAATTGTATGGCTTTATGTTATAAACTTCTGTGAAGCCCATGGGGGTTCAAAGTTCTCACCACACATCTAGATAAGTTCCTTAGGGGGTCTAGTTTCCAAAATGATGTCATTTGTGGGGGGTTTCCACTGTTTTGGTACATCAGGGGTTTTCCAAACGCGACATGGTGTCCGATCTCAATTCCAGCCAAAAACGTCAAATGGCACTGCTTCCCTTCCGAGCTCTGCCATGCGCCCAAATAGTGGTTTACCCCCACATGTGGGGTATCAGCGTACTCAGGACAAATTGCACAATAACTTTTAGGGTCCTGTTACCCTTGGGAAAATAAAAATTGGGGTGAAAAGATCATTTTTGTGGAAAAAATATGATTTTTTAATTGTACCGCTGTACGTTATAAACTTCTGTAAAGCCCTTGTGGGTTCAAAGTTCTCACCACATATCTAGATAAGTTCCTTGGGGGGTCTAGTTTCCAAAATGGGGTCACTTGTAGGGGGTTTCCACTGTTTAGGTACATCAGGGACTCTCCAAACGTGACATGGCGTCCGATCTGAATTCCAGCCAATTTTGCATTGAAAAAGTCAAACGGCGCTCCTTCCATTCTGAGCTCTGCCATGTGCCGAAACAGTCGTTCCCCCCCACAAATCAGGTATCAGCGTACTCAGGACAAATTGCACAATAACTTTTGCAGTCCAATTTCTCCTGTTACCCTTGGTAAAATAAAAAAAATTGAACCTGAAGTATTTTTTTTGTGAAAAAAAGTTAGATGTTCATTTCTTTTTAAATATTCAAAAAAATTCCTGTGACGCACCTAATGGGTTAATAAACTTCTTGAATGTGGTTTTGAGCACCTTAAGGGGTTCAGTTTTTAGAATGGTGTCACTTTTGGGTATTTTCTATCATATAGACCCCTCAAAGTGGCTTCAAATGTGATGTGGTCCTAAAAATAAAATGGTGTTGTAAAAATGAGAAATCGCTGGTCAACTTTTAACCCTTCTAACTTCCTAACAAAAAAAAATTTTGGTTCCAAAATTGTGCTGATGTAAAGTAAACATGTGGGAAATGTTGCTTATCAAGATTTTTGTGTGCCGTATCTCTGTGATTTAAGGGCATAAAAATTCAAAGTTGGAAAATTGCGAAATTTTCAAAATTTTTGCCAAATTTCCATTTTTTTCACAAATAAACGCAAGTTATTTGAATGAAATTTTACCACTAACATGAAGTACAATATGTCACGAGAAAACAATGTCAGAATCACCAGGATCAATGGAAGCGTTCCAGAGTTATGACCTCATAAAGGTACAGTGGTCAGAATTGTAAAAATTGGCCCGGTCATGAACGTGCAAACCACCCTTGGGGGTGAAGGGGTTAAAGTGTATGCAAATATTGAGGCCTAGGGCCTCTTTTCACTAATAGGCCATGGTAACATGAGCGTAGATTCTCTCATATGAGAGAATCGGATTGATTATGTAAATGACAGTCTGCTCAAACTCTGATCCGAGTGTCAGCTTAGTGTCGTCCTGTTCTCTGGGATGAGAGAATCATAGCACAGGTTAGGAGAAGATGGCGACTAAGATATCTCCATCTCCGCTATTGTGTAAGTTTGAGGAAATTGGACTGTACTTGTATGATGAGTACGCTCATGTGAGTGAGCCTAGAGTGGTCAAAATAATTTTCTTATCAGCAAAAAAATTAGATAAATCAAGTTAACTTTGAACTTTTCCCCCCAAAATGTTTGCAATTATTTTGCAACTCAATTTACGTGAGTAGGCCGCCACTTTGCTGTATTCAGAAAGGACAACAAGAGGTTAAGAAAAATAAAAAATGAATGCTCACCTCTGCTTAGGCCTATCCTTGCACATGCAGTACCCCATTTGGTTGTTCTGGTCTGGTTCTCATTTATACAATGCCAATCTTCTTTTCACCATGAGCCTCGTCACGGCTTCAGTGCCTATGGCATCCACTTGTTGACATCACATGATTTTTAGTCTAGGCTAGACATGTGGGTTACTGGACTATTGGGCACTGAAAGTACCAAATATCCAATGGAACGAATGACATGAAGACCAGTGGTCTGTAAATAATGACCAAGTGGTGAGCTGTGCAGAGAAAGTGAGGATAAGGAAGGTGAGAACTATTTTTTGCTGTTAGTTAATTGTGCTCAGTGTTTGGACTACAAAAGCTTGTTACTGTCCCTACTGGGTACTCCTTGCTGAGGTGTGATGGCTTTTATCCTTTTTTGATCAAAATAGTGTTATACTAAGTACCCTATTTTATTTACATGTAATATTACTATATAGTTTCTTATTACAGGGTATTTGCTCATTTTGTTTTTTTTTAGTTACTGTCTGTTACTTGGCACCAGTGTAATTGCAGACCTATGTATTGCACTTATACCAACATAGACTCTGTCTCATTTTTTTGCTTTTATGATCTGGGTTCTGTAAAGTCCATAATTAGAGTTGAGCGATACCGTCCGATACTTCAAAGTATCGTATCGGATGGTATCGGCCGATCTTTAAAAAAAGTATCGGTATCGCCGATTCCGATACCGGAAGTCCCATTCAAGTCTATGGGACTTCCGGTATCGGAATAAGAAAAACCCTTTCCTGCCCTTGTACAGCCTCTCTGGGGTCTGTACGGGCCTTTCGGGGGGCTGTGCCGGCCTGCCAGGGGGTCTGTGCAGGCTCCGGGGGGCTGTGCCGGCCTGCCGGGGGGCTGTGCAGGCTCCGGGGGGCTGTGCCGGCCTGCCGGGGGGCTGTGCCGGCCTGCCGGGGGGCTGTGCCGGCCTGCCGGTGGTCTGTGCAGGCATCGTCCGATGGGACTACAAGTCCCATCGGGCGATGCCTGCTACCATGACAGTGATTGACACATTAGCCAATGATGGGACAGTAGTAGTCCCATCATCCGGCTAATGTGTTAAATGTAAAAAAAAAAAAAAAAAATTACATGCTACATACATACAACATGCATACTACATACATGCTACATTCATACTACATACTACATACATGCTACATTCATACTACATAAATACTACATGCAACATACATACTACATATATACTACATGCATGCTACATACATACTGCATGCTACATACATACCACATATATACTACATACATACTACATGCATGCTACATGCTACATACATAACACATATATACTACATGCATGCTACATACATACTACATGCTACATACTACATATATACTACATGCATGCTACATACATACTACATGCTACATACTACATATATACTACATGCATGCTACATACATACTACATGCTACATACATACTACATATATACTACATGCATGCTACATACATACTACATGCTACATACATACTACATATATACTACATACATACTACATACATGCTACATGCATGCTACATACATACCACATATATACTACATGCATGCTACATACATACTACATGCTACATACATACCATATACATACTACATGCATGCTACATACATACTACATGCATGCTACATACATACTACATGCATGCTACATACATACTACATGCTACATACATACTACATACATACTACATGCATGCTACATACATGCTACATACATACTACATGCTACATACATACTACATATATACTACATGCATGCTACATACATACTACATGCTACATACATACTACATATATACTACATGCATGCTACATACTACATGCTACATACATACTACATATATACTACATGCATGCTACATACATACTACATGCATGCTACATACATACTACATGCTACATACATACCACATACATACTACATATATACTACATGCATGCTACATACATACTGCATGCTACATGCATGCTACATACATACTACATACATACTACATGCTACATACATACCACATATATACTACATACATACAATACATTCATACAATACATACATAGACATACAGTACATATAACATAGAGTAACATACTTACCAATACTTGTCACATTGTTCCCCGAAGCCATTGTCTTTTCCGGAATAAATATTAACATAACAAACCACAAAAATACTCACCCACGATCCGAAGCAGTCCACGAGTGTGTCCCACGACGATCTTGGGTAGAGAACTGCAGCATCAGCTGTTGCTGCCGTTCTCTACGGGCTGCAGGAATCCAATGACGGAAGGTAGGTATCCTTCCGCACTGTATTCCTCCGCCACTTAAAAAAAAAAAAAGTCCCTAGTCTCACTTTATGCCATTGCTGTGTGGGAATTTCCCACGCAGCAATGGCATAAAGTGAGACTAGGGACTTTTTTTTTTTTAAGTGGCGGAGGAATACAGTGCGGAAGGATACCTACCTTCCGTCATTGGATTCCTGCAGCCAGTAGAGAACGGCAGCATCATCTGATGCTGCAGTTCTCTACCCAAGATCGTCGTGGGACACACTCGTGGACTGCTTCAGATCGTGGGTGAGTATTTTTGTGGTTTGTTATGTTAATATTTATTCCGTAGACGACAATGGCTTCGGGGAACAATGTGACAAGTATTGGTAAGTATGTTACTCTATGTTATATGTACTGTATGTCTATGTATGTATTGTATGAATGTATTGTATGTAGTATGTATGTAGTATATATGTGGTATGTATGTAGCATGTAGTATGTATGTAGTATGTATGTGGTATGTATGTAGCATGTAGTATGTATGTAGCATGCATGTAGTATATATGTAGCATGTATGTAGTATGTATGTGGTATGTATGTAGCATGTAGTATGTATGTAGCATGCATGTAGTATATATGTAGTATGTATGTAGCATGTAGTATGTATGTAGTATGTATGTAGTATGTATGTGGTATGTATGTGGCATGTAGTATGTATGTAGCATGCATGTAGTATGTATGTAGCATGCATGTAGTATGTATGTAGTATGTATGTAGTATGTAGCATGTATGTAGTATGTATGTGGTATGTATGTAGTATGTAGTATGTATGTAGTTTGTATGTAGTATGTATGTGGTATGTATGTAGCATGCATGTAGCATGTATGTAGCATGTATGTAGCATGTATGTAGCATGTATGTAGCATGTATGTAGTATATATGTAGTATGTATGTATGTGGTATATATGTAGTATGTATGTAGCATGTAGTATGTATGTAGCATGCATGTAGTATGTATGTAGTATGTATGTGGCATGTAGTATGTATGTAGCATGCATGTAGTATGTATGTAGCATGCATGTAGTATGTATGTAGTATGTATGTAGTATGTAGCATGTATGTAGTATGTATGTGGTATGTATGTAGCATGTAGTATGTATGTAGTATGTATGTAGTATGTATGTGGTATGTATGTAGCATGTATGTAGCATGTATGTAGCATGTATGTATTATGTATGTAGCATGTATGTAGCATGTATGTAGTATGTATGTAGTATATATGTAGTATGTATGTAGTATATATGTAGTATGTATGTATGTGGTATATATGTAGTATGTATGTAGCATGTAGTATGTATGTAGCATGCATGTAGTATGTATGTAGTATGTATGTAGTATGTATGTAGCATGCATGTAGTATGTATGTAGCATGTAGTATGTATGTAGTATATATGTAGTATGTATGTAGTATGTAGTATGTATGTAGCATGCATGTAGTATATACGTAGTATGTATGTAGCATGTAGTATGTATGTAGCATGCATGTAGTATATATGTAGTATGTATGTAGCATGTAGTATGTATGTAGCATGTAGTATGTATGTAGTATGTATGTAGTATTTTTTTTTTTTTTTTTTTTTTTTTTTAACATTTAACACATTAGCCGGATGATGGGACTACTACTGTCCCATCATTGGCTAATGTGTCAATCACTGTCATGGTAGCAGGCATCGCCCGATGGGACTTGTAGTCCCATCGGACGATGCTTGCACAGACCCCCGGACATCAGCACAGCCCCCCGGCAGGCCGGCACAGCCCCCCGGCAGGCCGGTACAGACCCCCACAGGGTGCACAGACCACCGGCAGGCCGGCACAGCCCCCCGGCAGGCCGGTACAGACCCCCACAGGGTGCACAGACCACCGGCAGGCCGGCACAGCCCCCCGGCAGGCCGGTACAGACCCCGGGCAGTCCACACAGCCCCCCGGCAGGCCGGCACAGCCCCCCGGCAGGCCGGCAGAGACCCCCGGAAGGCCCGAAATGACGGCGCATCATGATGCGCACACACCGCGCATCATGATGACGTCAGTCTGTCAATCAACTTTGAATTCCGATTCCGATGCCGAATTCCGATATTGAAAAAATATCGGAAGTCGGTATCGGAATTCCGATACAGCAAGTATCGGCCGATACCCGATACTTGCGGTATCGGAATGCTCAACACTATCCATAATATATAAAAAGACACATTTGATTAAAAAAAAATAATTACAAAAAGGACCTGCTGGCCAAATTCAAGTAAACTGCCAAAGTCAAATTTTGTAAGATTCTTTCAGCACAAATTTACTTTTTTGTAAGTTACTGGTTTTGATTAACAATATGTAAATTATTTTAAAATAGTCTCAACTGCTTTATAACAAAAAATAATGAAGTTACACCCACACTCACCATTCCCACACAGTAGCTGTTATCACACATACACAGTCCTAGTTGGTCTTTAAAGGGGTTTTCCTATGAACAAAGATTCATTTTAATCAATAGATCTTGGAATAATAATAATTTACACAATTGGATGTGTTTAATTTTTTTTTCCTGTGCTGAGACAATCTTATTTATGTATCCCTGCTGTGTTGTGTGTGATCATACCACAGCTCCTGAATAAGGGAGAACAAAAAAGAGACATTACAGCAGGGGATCGCAAATGATTCTTTCTTTGAAGTAAAACATTGATTGAAAACAATGTGATCCCATGCTGTCCTGTCTGTATTCTCTTTTTTCCTTCCTCCCCTGCCCAAAGAAGACCAGCCCTCTTTGACTTTTGCATTCATTTAGATATATAGACACATTGCATTGTCCAACATTATCTATTTTTGCATTATTTTGATATATATTGATGAATAAAGTTTGTATCACCAATTATTGACGTTTCTGTGTAGTCTATGCAGGAGAGGTCATTAGCCACACATTTCCATTATTCCTATGATATATATCTAATTACTTATGTATTTTTGCATAATTGAATCATGATGAATATGTCTTTTGCACAATAATACCCTTGGTGAGGTCTATGTCTATTTTAGCATGTCCTTTTATTATGTTTGTCATATTCTGTTGTACATTTACAGTTGAAACTAGAAGTCTGCATACACTATATAAAAAGACTGTCACGGAGTGACTGGCACAGTGTGACATGACCCACTGGTTGGTCACTAAATGGCAAAACAAAAAAGCACACCAGGGGAAACTTTAACAACGGTGGGCCCTGTCGTTAGGGAATGAGGAAAATGGACACCTCCCTGGTTGCCTCCCTCCACATGACCAGGGGTACACGGCTTCTTAGGATAGTACAGATATTTTGGCTCGAGCTGGGCAGACACCAATGAAATGACCAGTCTGCCCACAGTAAAAACATGCCCCCACACCACAACGAACTGCAAGCAACACCATTTGGGAACCTACTCCTCCCACCTACATAGGCTCATCCATCGGCATTGGTGTGTCCTCCTCCCTAACAAGGACTACAGGAGGCACGTTTGGTTTATGTCTCTCCCTCAAACGTCTATACACCTGTTTGGAAAAGGACATGGCGGCCTCCAATGACCTGGGGGAGGCTTACTGCACAAGAGTATCCTGCAACCTTGGAGACAGACCCTGCATAAAATGGCTTCTAAGAGCAGGGTCATTCCACTGCGTGTCAGGGGCCCACCTCCTGAACTCTGAGCAGTACTCCTCAGCTGGCCGAACCCCCTGCTTGATTCTATGCAGTTGAGATTCCACCAGGGAGACGCCATCAGGATCCCCATACACAAGCGCCAAAGCCACAAAAAACTTGTCCACCGACTGTAAAGATGGAGAACCGGTCAGCAGGGAGAAGGCCGAGGATTGGGGATCACCCTTGAGAAGGCAAATTATAGTCCCCACACGCTGTTCGTCACTCCCTGATGAATGAGGGTGAAGCTTGAAGTGCAACTTGCAGGTGTCAGGAACACCGCACTGCACTTGCTCACTGAGCCAGTGCACATTTCCTGAGTACGAAAGACACCTGTGGATCGGGGCAGCAGTGGTGAAGATACGTGCTTCAGACTAACAGGGCCTGAAGCATGTGACTGCAGGGGGCATGGTCTAAGCTCCACAGAGCTAGGAGCTGAAGGAAAACTCCTAGAAAGGTAACTACGGGACCAAAGGGTTAGACAGAGCAGATAATCAGGACATAGCAATAGATCAGAAAACCAGAACGGGCAATAGACGGTACAATAGGGACAAACTGTAATGGAGTAACGATAGCCAAGCCAGGAGGTCAGAACCGGAGAAGACGACAGTACCAAAATGTGAGACAGAGAACAGAGTAAGGGGACAGACCGAGTCATACACGGGAAGCAAACAAGCAACGCAGTATACACGCACAACAGGGGTCAGACACACAGCCAGAATAACAGTATAGCTGACAGGGAATCCTAGTCTGGAGTGAGTATAAATACCCCTCCCAGATCCAAAGAGAGGCTGGCAAAAGTTAACCTTGCGAGAACAGGACATTAACCATGTCCTAACCATGACAGCAGGCTTCCTTAAATGCTAAAAATTTAGCTCTCCCTCCAGAGAACCAGTCAGGGAGAGATATCTTGGGATCTGGTAGAGCTTGCAACTGAGTTGAGGCCCAGATCCCCGTCAACTGCTGCAGCTGCTGCACCACCTCATACTAGTTTTCTGACTGAGCACTCCGCCCTTCATCAAGTGATGATTTTAATAGCATTCAATCACATTTTTGGTTCCTATCATCCTATATATACAGGCTTTATCATGTTACTAGCCAGAGGTCAGTTCACACCAGGCAGTCAGTATAGGGACCCATTCAATCTGAGATCACCTTGTCGTTGGTGAATGGGCTCACATCTTTTGGCAAAATTTTGTGCTAAGTATCTCAAATGTTTTTCAAGATTACAAAAGCCATTATGCTATTCATATTTCACTTATTTCATATTTGATATGCCTTACAAAAGCCATTATGAAATGTATTACTAAAGCCATTTTGCTATTCGTATTTCACATATTTCATATTTGGTGTGCTACCATTTTCTAATTTAATATGTAAGTTACCTTTTGGTATGCACCTATTTAGACTAGTTCTAGATGTGCCGTCAGTTTGTTTTATTACTTGTATACTAGTTTTCTGACTGAGCACTCCGCCCTTCATCAAGTGGTGATTTTAATCGCATTCAATCACATGTTTGGTTCCTATCGTCCTATATATACAGGCTTTATCATGTTACTAGCGAGAGGTCAGTTCACACCAGGCAGTCAGTATAGGGACCCATTGAATCTGAGATCACCTTGTCGTTGGTGAATGGGCTCACATCTTTTGGCCAAATTTTGTGCTAAGTATCTCATATGTTTTTCAAGATTACAAAAGCCATTATGCTATTCATATTTCACTTATTTCATATTTGATATGCCTTACAAAAGCCATTATGAAATGTATTACTAAAGCCATTTTGCTATTCGTATTTCACATATTTCAGTACTGCTTAGCCACACGCTGAGACTCAGCAGGGATGGAAAGCTATTTACCTCCTGGAACTCAGATTTTCCTAGAATAGTTTGCGGACTCCATATTCAGAGTCCCTAAGTGTTAGGAGAGAAGAATCTCTCCCTCAAGTGACCCCATTTTGGAAAATATACCTCATAGGGAATTTATTTACAGGAGTAGTGACGATTTTGACTTTATGGGTATTTTCCAGAAGCAAGAAGCAGTGAACGTTGCTGAGTGCTGCCGTTGTACTGACCAGCACGCTGTAGTGACCATTATGTTATGCCCAACTCATGTTTCTGGAGAAATGCACCTGTAAATTAAGCGGGCTCTTATCGCTACAGAAATGCCAAACATGTGAACGCTATATGTGGTTTAGGCACAGTGGAGGTCAGAAGGAAAGGGGACATTTGGATTTGAAAGCACAGAATTTGCTGAATTTATTTTAGAGGGCGAAGAGCCATTTCGCTATTCCATAGCCTTTGTACTGCCAGTTACGTGGCAGTCCCCTATATTTCTGCTAACAGATGATAGACCTGAGTGAGGACTTGCTTTTCTTGTGGATTGAGTTGAAGCTTTTGTTAGAAACATTTTACATAATGTTTGGGATCACATTAATCTTGCGCTTTATGCAGAGCACTTACATTGGAGTTTCCATCTAAATCTCTGAGTGATGTGATTCAGATGAAACCCCGAGGGATTAATTCACTATAATAAAGCCACAAAGTCACAGCGCACTCAGCCTGGCCTCTGTTCAGCGGGTGCCTTTTTTTCAGAAGTGCACAAAACTTTGGCCGACTGTGCTTTTATGCATGCCTAAAAAGATGGACATCACCAGATCATAGGCCAGATGACATCCACAGTGCCTCCATCTGCCTCATTATGGGGAATCTCCCGCCGGGTAGTCCTTCTGAATCACATATTTTAGAGATTTACATGGAAACCCCGGTGTAAGCGCTCAGCACAGAGCGCAGGATAAATGTGCACGGAGCTTTACTGCGATCTTTCGGAAGCTGAATGAACAAATCAACAGCAGGTGAAGAGTTGTTTTTATTTATTTTTGCCATTCCTCATGCGGTATAAGTGATTAGGCGACTTTATTCTTCTGGTCGGTGCGATTACAGCGATACCGATTTATATCTATTTTATGTTTGGCTGCTGACACACACTAAAAGACACTTTTTTTGCATCAACTAGTTTTTGCATCGTCACATTTTAGGAGCTGTGACTTTTCCATAATTCTGCCAACAGAGTCATATGAGGGCTTGATTTTTGTGGGAATAGTTGGTGTTTTTATTGGTACCATATTTGGGCACATGACATTTTTTTCATCGATTTCTATTACGATTTTTGGAAGGCAGAATGAACAAAAACCAGCAATTCAGGAATAGGTTTTTTATGCCGTTCCACGTGTGGTAAAATTGATAAGGCAGCTTTATTTTTGGGTTAGTACAATTACAGAGATACCACATTTATGTAGCCGTCAGCGCTGCACTAGCAGGCAAACTTGCTTTACCCTGCTCTGAGCAAACAACTTTGCTAGCTCTGGTAACCAGGATGTCATCATGATGACATCAGGTCACCAATGCAATTAACGGGACCCATGATGATGTCACGGGGTCTCCGATCCAAGGGCAGAGGGGCTTTCTTTTCTCTGCCTGCTTCCAAAATGCTGCAATCGAGTTAAATGACAGCATTTAGGGGGGGTTAAAGTGCCAGAAGCAGTGAAGGAACGCTCCTGGCACCAGGCGGCGATCGTGCACACAGCGTCTGTGCGTGCAAAGTCGCCTGGACGTATCCATACTTCCGAGGTCAGTAAGTACCAGGTAACCTGGACATATAGCTATGTCTAAAGTAAGAAAGGGGTTAATAAACTTTATTTAAATCTACATATGGCTATTCTACTAGTTTCTTATGTAGGTTTTATACATTGCTCATATGAGCCTAAACATTGACTTTTGAATTAATGTGTTTTTCTTTGGTAGGTTCAAGAGACATAGGCTATTATTCAAATAAGCCTAAATGTTGACTCTTGAATTGATAATTGTGTTGCTATCCTTGAAAGACAGGAAAGTTGTGTAATTGAACAATTGATGTTTGCTATTCTGTTGATCACCCATTGTATCAGGCTATACAGTTTATTGACCTGCAAACATTGAAGGATAAACTATGCAAATTGTTAAATTCTCAAACAATGAGAGATGACTTTGTCCCACCTTCCCCTGACCTGTGGATGATGACCTGAAGGTCAGTTAAAAACTATAAAAGGGCATCTGCTTCTGTTCACAGAGACATTCTACAGGATGCCAGCCAAAGGGACCACAGCCATAGCTGGAGGAATACAGATCTGCTTCATTGACTATCACTGAAACCTCAAAGACGTCTGAAGAATCCAGGTTGGGACAATCAGGTCACCTGGCTATATATCTAATTGCACTTGGTAGTCTTCCTAAGCTTGCCTCCTCTCTGTGAGTGCCTAACAAAATCTGGGTGCTACTGGTTGGGGCAGTAGGCATGGATGCCCCGAAGTCGCAGCTGCTATAATTCCGGCAAGTCATCGGAAGGATGAGACTCTGTCTTTTGCACCATCTTGTGTATTTTCTAGGACTGTTCTATATGTATTCTTGCCTGATGGTGGTTCATTAAATTATTGCCACACTGTTTTACCCTCACCATGTGTTGCCTGAGTAGTATTTTGCCCATGAGAAAGGAGTAAACAGACAGATAGATATAGACATAGATAGATAGATAGATAGATAGATAGATAGATAGATAGATAGATAATGTGAGATACCCTACACCATAACATCACTGCAAATTATTTAATACATTTGCCTTCAAGCTAAAATATTCAATGTTTACAATGCTTCTGTCTTCAATTCAGCTGCATTTTGCTTTAAATTCTTCCAACAATTCATGCCTTTGGTGGATTCTATACACATCAGTACTTTTAACTTTTCCTTGCTTATGTACAGCTCACATGCACCACCCAGCCTTCTTGACTTATGCATATGGGACGGACCCCTACTCCATCTTAAAACCACCATAACTAAAGTAAACTTAGGCACTAGAATAAATACACAACACATTATTTTGGTTGTCAAAATGGCCACAGCTTTATTTAAATCACAGGATTAAAACAATCACAGTAGGAGTCAGGTGAAGTGCTAGTACATTGGGATTCACAAGTACTGTGATATTCCCAGCTGTCTGACATACAGAACCAGGACAGACAGCCATAAAGGGGCAGTACGCACTGCCTTGCCAATCAAGCAGAGCCAGTAAACTTTCAGGGCACCAATGACCATATTATCCTCACTCCTGTGCTTAACCACTGTGCCCGCCCCTGATTGACGTTACCATTACAACATCCTTGAGGCTGGCCACCAAAGCCGAGCCTATTCACCACCATGAGGTTTTACATTCTCTATTAGTTAAAATGAGTCCACCTTAGCTTGTCTGCAACTTCCACCTGACTCCTAAACTGCAAAGCAGTGACGGGTTATAAATTCACATTTGACACCTTTTTTATTTTTTAACAAATCACTTTAGTAAACTTATAAACTAGAAGTCCCTGCAAAAGCATTAAGGGGACTAACTTGGCAAACCTCCGACTCACAAAGAGTCATCCTACAGCGCTCAGGAGAGGGAAAACCCCCTGTGGAGGAAACCTCTAGGGAATCATGGCTGAAGGATGGCCCTTCCCTTGGGCTTAGAAGGTTAATGCTGTTAACTCTTTATAGCCATGATAAAATTGAACCTGGAACAAAATATACAATGGTAATTTCAAAAATACAATAAAGCATTCATCATACAAGCAATAATTAAAACGTTTTAAGACAATGATTATAAACAGGGGCGGGAGGGCGGGAAATGCTTCCTCCTGTTCATCCTGTGTAAGAAAGAGGGAGAGAGACAGATTTCCTGTTCTATATAAGCCCCACCCTCCTCACAGTAACCCATCAGGCACAGACATACTGTGCTTCTTACTCTGAAAGCAACATCACTCTTGCTTAAAATCTATACCACTATACCAAAAAAGCTGCAGGAGCAAAGGTCCACCCATCCCCAAGTCATGTCCTCCTCCGCCTATGGCTCCTGTGGTTTCTTGACTTATGGATATGGGGCAGACCCCTACTCCATCTTAAAACCACCATAACTACAGTAAACCTAGGCACTAGAATAAATACACAACACATTATTTTGGTTGTCAAAATGGCCACAGCTTTATTTAAATCACAGGATTAAAACAATCACAGTAGGAGTCAGGTGAAGTGCTAGTACATTGGGATTCACAAGTACTGTGATATCCCGAGCTGTCTGACATACAGAACCAGGACAGACAGCCATAAAGGGGTGGCACACACTGGCTTGCCATTCAAGCAGAGCCAGTAAACTTTCAGGGCACCAATGACCATATTATCCTCACTCCTGTGCTTAACCACTGTGCCTGCCCGATCATTACAACGTCCTTGAGGCTGGCCACCAAAGCCGAGCCTGTTCACCACCATGAGGTTTTACATCCTCTATTAGTTAAAATGAGTCCACCTTAACTTGTCTGCAACTTCCACCTGAATCCTAAACCGCCACCAGAGAGGCCATTTGACACCTTAAATGGACTCGACCCCCATCAACCATGCGGAATAAAGCCATCAACCATTTCTACATGCTATGGAAAGACTGTGCACACAAGTAATACAAAATAAAAAATAAAATTCCAGTGCTCCGACAGATTAATTTTATCAATGCCATGCTACCAAGTTATGAATGATAATACGGTAACTACAGCAAAATAACAGATGCTAAACATCCTGCAATGAGGATCACATAATGGGGAATGTGGAAAGTAAACCATGATTAAGGTCATAGCTACAATCTGAATACCTGTATAATGACATCTGTCATGCCTCAAAAAACTATTATACCGCATGCATTGTAGCCAGCTCTAATAATTCACCAATTCACAGATTTTAGCTCTAGAAAACAACATTAGTTACAGTAGCTGTGCAGTAAAATTTCTTAAACCCACTTACTATCACTACCCAAAAAGTGATGAACATATCAATAGAAAGATATTATAAATGGGGAGTAATTAAAAACTATACACAATATAACATCAACATTATAACCGATCATAAAATAACGTTCAGAATATCTGGAAGTAGTAATTTAAATATACCTAAAGCAGAAAAAGTCTACAAAGGCATTATTAATAACCCTGCCACGCCATTGTTAAGTGTTTTTCATGCACTTGATAACATTTACTGTTGACCTCTCCAACTGGGTCAAAGGCATTGGGAATAGGCATATTGCCCTTTGTGTTAATGCACTTGATTACTTTACCCTTAGCCGCTCCCACTGACTCAAAGGCACCAGGAGTAGGCACACTGCCCTTTGTGTTAATGCACTTGATTATACCCTTAGCCGCTCCCATTGGTTCAAGGGCATCAGGAATAGGCATACTGCCCTTTGTGTTAATGCACTAGATTATACCCTTAGCCGCTCCCACGAGCTCAAGGGCATCGGGAATATTCATATTGCCCTTCATGTTAATGCACTTGATTACTTTGCCCTTAGTCACTCCCACTGACTCAAGGGCACACAAATTAGGTACATTGCTCTTCAGTTTCATGCACTAGATAACTGCATTGTCCAGATGACAACCTTAAAAGAAACATGGAAAGAAACTTGGTTTGGTCAATATAAACAGTCAAAAACCATGCCTCGGCATTCTCAAGTCACATGAAAAAAAGAGAGCGTCCTTGAAGCTATATATTGTATTGAAAAGCATGCCTACCTTGCTCTCGTCTCCCCTCCAGCCGCTGTTCCTGGCTCAGAGGAGCCAATTTATTCTGTAGGCATGCAAAATATGATTGTCATGACCCCAGGGACTTTACCCTAACCCAGTCCTATAAAATTTAAATGCTTCTGGAGACCAGGGGGCCATACCATGATGGTCACCCCTCCATACCAGGTGGCCATACCTGAGATGGTTACCCCCTCCACACCAGGGGGTCATACACAAGATGTTTACCCTCCACACCAGGGGGCCATACCTGAGATGATTACCCCTCAAAACCAGGGTGCCATACCTGAAATGGTTACCCTTCCAAACCGGGGGGGTCATACTGTGATGAACACCCCCCAAACCAGAGGTCCATACTTAATATGGTTACCCCTACTGACCAATTTATAAATAACTTCAAGGACCCACTAAAAGGAAAACAAATAACTGTTTTGTTTTTTTAAATTTTTAATTCATGTTCTTATTAAAATAAACATAAAATAAACATCAAAGCATAAATAACATTAACACGCTGAAGGGAGTCCTTGAAGCTCCCAAATCTGGTGATTCACAAACATAAAATGTACCAACAATTACTCCCAGCTGTTACCCCACTAGCTTGGGAGCACCATAGCCACAAGGGTTCCAATGTTCACTTGAATTTCCCGAAGATCCGACAAACCCTTGCCGAAACTCCCCTCCACCTTTCACCAGGTCCAGAACCATATTAACTTCCAAAAAGAGGAATCCATATCCCAATGGATCCCCCAGACCAATTTCTAACCAACCTCAAGGACCCCCTCAACCACCAGGCTCCAGGTAATCCACTCAGGCCTGTGCTATCCGCCATCTTAAGAAACATAAAATAAGCACTTGGTGGGTATACACCGATTCCTTTTTTTTTTTTTAATTATTATTCACGCCTTTATTAAAACAAACATACAATAAAACATCAAAGCATAAATAATATTAACATGCTAGTAGGAGTCCTTGAAGCTCCCAAAAACTGGTGATTACCAAACATAAAGTGAACATAAAATGTACCAACAATTACTCCCAGCCATTACCCCACAAGCTCGGGAGCACAATAACCACAAGGGTTCCAATGTTCACTTGAATTTCCTGGGGATCCGACAAACCCTTGCCGAAACTCCCCTCCACCTTTCACCAGATCCAGAACCATATTAAATTCCAAAAGGAGGAAACCATATCCCATTGGATCCCCAAGACCATATTTAACCAACTTCAGGGACCCCTCCAACCGCACAAGATGTGGGATAAGTGAGAGTGAAAACCATGCAGGTTTACATCCAAGGTATACAACAGGTTAATAGTGGAAAATATCCCATCGTAAGGTCCAGAAATAGACAGAGATGGGCAATGCTATGTTATATGCTGTAACAATAAATGAGAAGACACCTGCTCCTCTACAGCAGTTACAGACAGACTCTAATCACCAGCTGCGCATAAATGGTAAGAAATATGTAAGTCTAATATAAGCCGCCTGCAGCCATAGGTGTGTGGGCAGAAAACTGCAAGCTCTGTATCCCAGTCAGTCACTCTACTACATACAATAAACGAGAGACAGGGCTGAAAACTGGGCCCATGATGTGTTTTCCAGAGCAATGTGCAGCATCACACTAGGAGTGCCCACTCACTGCCCGCCATGTGCTGAGTTAATAGTGCCCACTCAAATGTGCCGAGTTACTCCTCGATTATTTATTTTACACATGATAAAACATAAACTATTCTGGCCTGTGCTATCCACCATCTTAGGTAATATAAAATAAGCTCTTGGTGGTTATACTCTGATCATGCAACATACGAGGGAGACAATATACAGAAACAGGATGGATATATCTGGCAGGACAGCATGTAACATAAGAGGACTAAAGGCAGCAATAGCTACAGAAATCAAGCACTAAGCTGGAAGTCATATCCAGATTGTATGTACAGCCAGGAAAATGACCTGGAGACACAGGATGTTTATACCTAGCATGATCCATATATAGCAGAGTGAGGAGTGATATCATGTATACAGACCTGTGGTACAGGTTAAGTATACAGTACAGCAATAGAGCCTTAAGGCTGGTTTCACATTTGCGTTTTTTTGCGCTGCGTTTTTGCGCATACGTGCGCATGCGCTTTTTTCCCCTATATTTAACATGGGTGCGCACACGTGCGCGTTGGCATGCGCACGTATGCGTTTTTCGTGCGCTGCGTTTTTTTAAGGTGTGCGTCCATAAAGTCCAGACGCTACATGTTGCATTTTTTGGTCCACCTGACTGCTTAAAAAAAACGCATGCGCACGTATGCGGACGTTTTTGCCAAAAAATTAACATTACAGTCTATGGGTGCGCATATGTGCGCGCTGGCATGCGCACGTATGCTTTTTTTTAAGCATGCGTTTTTTAAGTCAACATTAGAGATGAGCTTTACTATATTGACTACTAACCCTAAACCATAACCCTAAACCTACTAACCCTAACCCTAACCATGCGTTTTTTAAGTCAACATTAGGGATGAGCTTTACTATATTGACTACTAACCCTAAACCATAACCCTAACCCTACTAAAAATAACCATAACCCCTAACCCTACTAACCCTAGCACTAACCCTACTAACCCTAACCCTACCCCTAACCCTACTAACCCTAACATTAACCCTACTAACTCTAAGCATAACCCTAACCCTACTAAACATAACCATAACTCCTACCCCTAATCCTAACCCTACCCTACCCCTAACCCTTACCCTACTAACCCTAACCCTACCCCTATTCCTAACTCTACCCCTAACCCTACCCCTAACCCTACCCCTAACCCTTACCCTACTAACCCTAACCCTACCCCTAACCCTTACCCTAACCCTACCCCTAACCCTTACCCTACTAACCATAAACCCTAACCCTACCCCAAATCCTTTTTTGGGTGAAGACAAACAATGTGGAAAAAAACGCAAACACACTAAAAACGCATACAAATGCATAAAAACGCTGCGTTTTTTCCTGCATGCGCATAAAAATGCTTGAAAAAAATGCAGTGTTTGTTTGCGTTTGTATGCGTTTTTTCCATGCGTTTTTTTGCGCAAAAAACGCGCTGCAAAGAAAAGCAAGTGTGAAAGCAGCCTTACACATACAGTATACCACATATAGTGAGTAACCTGGTTACACTGGATCTACACACCCAGCATCACAGTATGTAACAGAGATGAGGTCACATACAGATCATCAGACTCCATAACTGGGAAGGGGGGATAATCCGCACACAGCAGGGTCAGTATAAACTGCACTAACATGAAGTGCAGTCTCTCATCATCATACATATACCATCCCCCGACTGCTCCTCTCACCAGTGTCTCTAATACATGTGACTGCCCAGCTCCACCATAGTAATGGCAGACACTGTATGTGTCCCTGCCCTGTCCCATCATACATAAACCCAGAACTCATGAAGACTCTGTATAATACAGCAGTAATGTGGTATATCAGAAATGTCTGCAGGGAGGTCACACAAAAGCTGCCTCTGCAATAAGTGAGGGAACATGGCAGCTAAATGAATTTCTGAGGTAATCTTGACCCCAGATATGATGTAGGAGCTGATACTGTACACACTACACAATGTCTGAGGTGAATGCAGAGTAGTATATCAAACATGTCTGCAGGGAGGTCACACAGAAGTTGTCTCACAGTCTGTGAGGAAACTGTAGCATGCACATGATGGACATGGCAGCTACATGAATTGCTGAGGTAATAATGATTCCATACATAATGTAGGAGCTGATACTACACTGGTACATGATGTCTGAGGTGAATGTGCTCCTATCATCTGTAATGTGAGGTGATAACCCCAGTATTATACTCCCTGAAACTGCAGACATGCTTCCTCCTGTTCATCCTGTGCATGAAAGAGGGAGAGAGACAGATTTCCTGCTCTATATAAGCCCCACCCTCCTCACAGTGACCCCCCAGGCACAGACATACTGTGCGTCTTACTCTGAAAGCAACATCACTCTTGCTTAAAATCTACACCACTATACCAAAAAAGCTGCATGAGTAAAGGTCCACCCATCCCCAAGTCATGTCCTCCTCCGCCTATGGCTCCAGTGGTTTCTTTAGGCTACTTCATATGATGAGTAGAGTTGAGTGATACCAGCCGATACTTGAAAATATCGGATCGGAATGGATAGGCCGATCTTAAAAAAAAGTATCGGTATCGCCGATTCCGATACCGGGAACCAATGCAAGTCAATGGGGCCAAAATATCGGAATTAAAAAAAAACCCTTTCTTTCCTTGTAGGTTAATTCTACATGAAGAAAAACAACTAAGAATAATGTAGAATGTATTGTGGGAGGTGGAGGAGACATTAAAGCCATAGAGGTTTAGCCCAATCAAATGGAATAGCAGGAATTAAACTTTTTTTTTAAAGATGTTAGGAGTTACAAAGATATTGACTATGTTAGCCTCATTTATATTTTGCCAGACATGTATGTCTTCTTCTTCTTTCTTCTTTCTTCTTCTTTCTTATTCTTCTTCCTTTTTTTACCTTCTTCTTCTTCTTCTTATTCCTTTTTTTACATTCTTCTTCTTCTTCTTCCTTTTTTTACATTCTTCTACTTCCTTTTTTTACATTCTTCTTCTTCTTCCTTTTTTTACATTCTTCTTCTTATTCCTTTTTTTACATTCTTCTTCTTCTTCCTTTTTTAAATTCTTCTACTTCCTTTTTTTACATTCTTCTTCTTCTTCTTCTTCTTCTTCCTTTTCTTACATTCTTCATATTCTTCTTATTCAACAATTATTATTCTACATATTCAGCTTCTTCATCTTCTTCCTATTCTTCTTCATCATATTCTTGTTTGTGTCAGGCATTCCTGTAGTTGTTATCTAGAAAAGTTAGAAGTTTACACCTTCCGTTCTGCCTGTCACAAAAGATTTACAACAGGATTTGTCCGCGTTCAGTTTGGCCTGCAGCAGCAGGCCTTTTCCAGGGGCACCACGAGGAGGAACGGACTCACCCCCATACACTGCTTAGTCTTCTTCTGCTTATAAATAAGATAATATCATTTGCTCAGAGTATTAGTCTTATGCTTAATGTTCTTCTGCTTTGTTTTTTTTATGCTTCTTTGTCTTCTCTCTCTTGTTGTTCTGCATCTTGGTGGTTGTCTTCCTGTTCTTTGTCCTCTTGAACCAGCTGACGGTACTGGCACCCGGAGGGGCAGCAGAAGGAACAAGAGCCAATGGCACTACCGAGGACCAGCTGACGGTGCTGGAACCCGGTTACTAAGCAGGAGGTACCTGTGCTACAAAGCACTACCAAGGACCAGCAGACGTTGCCGGAACTCGGATACCGAGATGGAGGCACCTAGGCCAAAGGCTCTGACGAGAACCAGCTGACGGTGCTGGAACCCGGAGGGGTAGCATAAGCTGCAAGAGCAAATGGAAATAGCGAGGACCAGCTGACAGTGCTGGCACCCGGAGGGGCAGCAGAAGGAATAAGAGCCAATGGCACAACCGAGGACCAGCTGACGGTGCTGGAACCCGGTTACTAAGCAGGAGGTACCTGTGCTACAAAGCACTACCAAGGACCAGCAGACGTTGCCGGAACTCGGATACCGAGATGGAGGCACCTAGGCCAAAGGCTCTGACGAGAACCAGCTGACGGTGCTGGAACCCGGAGGGGTAGCATAAGCTGCAAGAGCAAATGGAAATAGCGAGGACCAGCTGACAGTGCTGGCACCCGGAGGGGCAGCAGAAGGAATAAGAGCCAATGGCACAACCGAGGACCAGCTGACGGTGCTGGAACCCGGTTACTAAGCAGGAGGTACCTGTGCTACAAAGCACTACCAAGGACCAGCAGACGTTGCCGGAACTCGGATACCGAGATGGAGGCACCTAGGCCAAAGGCTCTGATGAGAACCAGCTAACGGTGCTGGAACCCGGAGGGGTATCAGAAGTTACCCCTGAAAAGCAAAGTTGGCATGCCGCAAGCTGGCCGCAGTTACCGAATCACACAGTCCTACAGGGGGTGCTTGTCCTACTGGCACTATGGAACAAGCCTTTCTTACCAGAACCCGCAGTCCACATAGGAAGCACCTAAACTGCTGGCACCCTAGCCTCGGCTAACCCAACCGCAACACGACATGGCAACTTGGGGTGGCAAACTGACATTGACACTTCACGGAAACAGCAGGCAGGGCTGGAACCAAGCTGGGCAGGAGGGAGTACCCGTGCCAAAGTCAGTTATGAGCAGCAACTGGCGATGTTGGAGCCCAGGACAAGCACGTAGCAGGCTGAGGCCTGATGTGCTGTCAATTGGGAGGCAGCAGGACAGATTGCCATCAAAACAGCAGGGGAACAGCTGACGTTACTGAACCCCACAAACACAGGAGCTAGTGTTTTACTCTGTGAAGACGGCACTTCCGAGCAACAACTGGCTGTGTTGAAGCCCAGGGACAAGCACGGAGCAGGCTGAGGCTGCATTGAAGAAATTTTAAGATCGGTTGTAGACTTCTACTAATTTTAACCAAGCTCCGTGTGGACGGCACTTCCGAACTACAACTGGCTGTGTTGAAGCCCAGGAAATAGGAGGGTGTAGGCAGAGGCCTACTGTATTTTGAATGAGTTTACAGCAGGAGAGACTGCCATCCACACAGCAGGGGATCAGCTGACGTTACTGAACCCCACTGAGACACGGGAGCAAGTATCTCTTTCCGTGTGGACGGCACTTCCGAACTACAACTGGCTGTGTTGAAGCCCAGGAAATAGGAGGGTGTAGGCAGAGGCCTACTGTATTTTGAATGAGTTTACAGCAGGAGAGACTGCCATCCACACAGCAGGGGATCAGCTGACGTTACTGAACCCCACTGAGACACGGGAGCAAGTATCTCTTTCCGTGTGGACGGCACTTCCGAACTACAACTGGCTGTGTTGAAGCCCAGGAAATAGGAGGGTGTAGGCAGAGGCCTACTGTATTTTGAATGAGTTTACAGCAGGAGAGACTGCCATCCACACAGCAGGGGATCAGCTGACGTTACTGAACCCCACTGAGACACGGGAGCAAGTATCTCTTTCCGTGTGGACGGCACTTCCGAACTACAACTGGCTGTGTTGAAGCCCAGGAAATAGGAGGGTATAGGCAGAGGCCTACTGTATTTTGAATGAGGTGACAGCAGAAGAGACTGCCATCCACACAGCAGGGGATCAGCTGACATTACTGAACCCCACTGAGACACGGGAGCAAGTATCTCTTTCCGTGTGGACGGCACTTCCGAACTACAACTGGCTGTGTTGAAGCCCAGGAAATAGGAGGGTGTAGGCAGAGGCCTACTGTCTTTGTAATGCGGAGACAGCAGGAGAGACTGCCATCTCCACAGCAGGGGATCAGCTGGCAATGATGAACCCCACTAACACTTGAACGAATGTGTTTGGCTCTGTGGAGACGACACTTCTGAACACCAACTGACGCTGTTGGAGCCCAGGATTAGGCGAGGAGCAGGCTGTGGCCTACTGGATTTTGGCAGGTGAAGGCAGCAGGAGACTTGCCATCTCCACAGCAGGGGAACAGCTGGCAGTGCTGAACCCCACTAACACTCTAACGAAGGTGTTTGGCTCTGTGGAGACGACACTTCTGAACACCAACTGACGCTGTTGGAGCCCAGGATTAGGCGAGGAGCAGGCTGGGGCCTACTGGATTTTGGCAGGTGAAGGCAGCAGGAGACTTGCCATCTCCACAGCAGGGGAACAGCTGGCAGTGCTGAACCCCACTAACACTCTAACGAATGTGTTTGGCTCTGTGGCGACGACACTTCTGAACACCAACTGACGCTGTTGGAGCCCAGGATTACGCATGCTGCATGCAGAGGCCAATGGGCAGCGGTTTTTATGGAGGTTGTGGACTACTACTGATTCTAACCATGCTCCACTTAGGCCTCTGGCTCCACTGTCTCTACTATTTACCCTGGCCTCCAACCCCGCCAGCTACATCTCTGAAGTGGCATCAGCACAATCTACACTTGTTCCTGTGTTACTGGTGCTCAGTCCCGTCAGTTGATCCCCTGATGTTTGTCCGGCAAGTTCGCCAGCTCTGTCCTCATTCCCACTACTGGTTATGGGAATGTGGACAGAGCAGGAGACCTTGCCGGACACACATCAGGGGATAAACTGATGGGACTGAGCCACAGGAACACAGGAACAAATGTAGATTGTGCTGACGCCACTTCAGAGATGTAGATGGCGGGGTTGGAGGTCAGGGGAAATAGTAGAGACAGTGGAGCCAGAGACCTAAGTTGGGCACGGTTAAAAATCAGTAGTGGTTTGAATGTTGATGGAGCTGGTGACTTTGCCGTCCACACAGCAGGGGATCAGCTGGCATTACTGAACCCCACTAACACAGGAGCTAGTGTGTTTCTCTGTGCAGACGACACATCTGAGCGACAACTGGCTGTGTTGAAGCAAAGGGATTATAGTTCAGGTGGTAGAAAAATGAACACACCAGCAGACCTGGATACAGTTGCCAACCACTAATTTAGTCTGTAAGAGGAATGGCAAAGTCTTTGGAGATCCAGGCCTTGTTCATTTTCAGAAAAGTCAGCCGGTCAACATTATCGGAAGATAGTCGCGTGCGACGGTCTGTTAGTACACCACCTGCGGCACTAAAGACACATTCCGATAATACACTGGCAGCAGGGCAAGCCAGCACCTCCAATGCATACTGGCTAAGCTCTGGCCATGTATCCAGCTTAGAGACCCAAAACTTGAAGGGGGAAGAGCCATCTGGGAGTACAGCAACAGGGCAAGACATGTAGTCTGACACCATCTGACGGAAGCGTTGCCTCCTGCTGACTCGAGGCGTCGCTGATGGTGTAGACAATTGTGGTGGACACACAAAACTTTGCCACATTTGGGCCATAGTGGTCTTGCCTTGTGCTGCGGCGCTGCCTCTGCTCCCTCTTTGTGCAGAGTTTCCTCCACTGCCTCGACGCACAGAGCTGCTTTGTAAAGCACTAGCAACAATGCTGTCAGGTGGAATGGAAAACATTATGGACTGCACCAGTGACTCTTCGTACTCACGCATTTTACGCTCCCGGTTCAACGTTGGTATGAGCCTTTGTATGCTGTCCCGGTAGCGAGGATCTAGGAGGGTGTACACCCAATAATCAGCCGAGACGAGAATGTGGGCGATGCGGCGGTCGTTTCTCAGGCACTGCAGCATGAAATCAACCATGTGCTGCAGACTCCCAACTGCCAAAGAACCGCTGTCCCCTGTTTGAGGCGTGACCTCGGCCTGCTCTGCATCACCCCACCCTCGCTGTACATACTGAGTAGAGGTTTGTGTACCTCCCTCCTCTGGAGAGATGTCTTCCTCCTCCATCGACTCCTCCTCATCCTCCTCACAAAGTGTCCCCTGCCTAGGCCTTTGTGAGGAAACACGTAGCGCAGACTGTCCAGAAGCAGATGGCATTTGGGACTCCTCATCCTCCACCTCTTCTGAAACCTCATCCCTTAGTGCTTGCAGTGTTTGTTGAAGCAGGCAGATAAGGGGGACAGTCATGCTGACTAGTGCATCATCTGCACTCGCCATCCGCGTGGATTCATCGAAGGCACGCAAAACGAGGCAGATGTCCTTCATAGAGGCCCACTCAATGGTGCTGAAGTGTGAACGGCGCACAGTGCGACTTGTTTGCGCCTGATGCAGCTGGTACTCCATGACTGCTGCCTGCTGCTCACACAACCGCTCCAACATATGTAACGTTGAATTCCACCGGGTGGGTAGGTCACATATGATGCGATGTTCCGGAAGGCCAAATCATCGCTGCAGAGCAGCGAGGCGCGATCTTGCCGTGCTGGAACGTCGCAAGTGAGCGCACTCTATGCGGACCTTGTGCAACAGTGCAGCAAGATCCGGATAGTCCCTCAGAAAGCTCTGCACGACCAAGTTAAGAACATGTGCCAGACATGGGATGTGTGTGAGGTTGCCTAGGCCAAGAGCTGCCACCAGATTTCGGCCATTGTCACACACTACCAAGCCAGGCTGGAGATTCGCTGGCCCAAACCACACATCGCTCTCCAGCTTGATAGCATTCCAGAGCTCCTGCGCTGTGTGGCTTCGATTCCCCAAAGAAATTAATTTGAGTACAGCCTGTTGACGTTTGGCCACGGCTGTGCTCATATCGGTCGTAACAGGCTCCTGCTCTGCTGTTTCTGAGGAACTTGAGTAGGAGGAGGAGTCTATGTGTACAGACTGGAGTCCTGCAATCCGTGGCGTTGGAAGAACACGTACAGCGCCACTCTCCAGATCCGTACCCGGCTCCACAACATTGACCCAGTGGGCAGTGAGGGAAAGGTATCGTCCCTGTCCATGGTTACTGGTCCACGCATCGGTGGTCAGGTGGACCTTGCTACTAACGGCGTTTAGTAGCGCATGTTTTATTTTGCCCTCAACATGTTTCTGCAGGGCAGGGACGGCTCGCCTGCTGAAATAAAAGCGGCTGGGCACGTTGTATTGGGGGACTGCCAATGCCATTAAGTCCCGGAAGGTGTCAGTGTCCACCAGCCTGAATGACAGCATTTCAACTGCCAGAAGTTTGGCAATGCCAGCATTCAGAGACTGTGCTCGGGGATGGTTTGCCGAGTAAGGGCGCCTTTTATCCCATGCCTGTGCTACCGATGGCTGTGATGGATGGGAACGTGCTGCTATGGGTGTAATCTGACAGGGTCTCCGGACAACAGTGGCAGAGGTTCTTCCTTGGCGATCCTGTGAGGAAGCCGAACCAGCAGTGTGTGAGCTGGAGGAAGAGGGCCCAACACGAACTGAAGAGGTGGTAGGTGGTGCTGTACGTTGGCCTACGTCTTCAGGGTGTCTCTGCAACTCCAACTCGTGCTTGGTGCGCACATGTTTCCACATATTTGTGGTATTGAGGTTGCTGACATTTCTCCCTCTTTTGACTCTCTGATGACACAGCTTGCATTTGACAAAGCAAATGTCATCTGCAACTGTGTCAAAAAAGGACCACGCACTGCAACTCTTGTGAGCGCCCGGTTTGCCTTTGGAAGGAGGAATGCTCCTAACGGGTGCCGAAGTGGAGGGTACAGGCAACCAAGTCTTCCCCCTCCCTCTGCCTCCTGTTTTGGCCGGTAGGGGAATCTCTTCCTCCGAGCTGCTCCCACCACCTTCCTGTTGCTCACGCCATGATGGGTCAAGGACCTCATCATCTTCCCTCCCCTCTTCAAACAGCTGCTTCTCCGGGGTTGTCTCGCCAGCACCGTACGCACCAAAAAGTGGCAACTGAGTCTCGTCATCATCTGATGCGTACTGAGGTGTGCTGACCATAGGCACTGGCCCACTCGCCTCTTCAGATTCAGAGGGACAAAGAAGTTGCGCATCACTGCATACTCCCTCTTCTTCACATTCAGGAATGCTGCTTGGCTGGCCCCCTCTTTCCAAGCCAACAGATTCCGAGAACAGAAGTAGAGACTGTGATGGCTCCTGTCCATGTCTCTCTGACTGCCTGGGCACTTTGGCAGGTGGTGAAGAGACAGATGGTTGCTCTTCGGTGCTCTGACCCTGAGAGGATGCGGAAGTAATTGAAGTCGATGCGTTAGCTGCCATCCATCCGACAACGGCTTCAATTTGTTCCTCCCGCAGCAGTGGGGTACGTTGAGGTCCTACAAAGCTGCGCATAAAGGACTGTTGCCTGCTAAAACTGGGGGATGCTGATCCACTGGTGCCCGCAGCAGGCCCAGAATCCCCACGTCCTCTACCTGTAGAATCCCCACGTCCTCTCCCTGCAGAATCCCCACGTCCTCTCCCTGCTGAAACTCCACGCCCACGCCCACGCCCACGCGCCTTACTCCCTGCCTTCTTCATCTTGCAAGACTGCTTAAGATAGGCAAAAAAGTACAAAGGGGGCCTTAGTGTGCTTATTCCTGAACAGCTGGTTACAGGTACAAGAAACACTAATTTTATGAAGTGTGTGTGTGTGTGGACTAGACTTTAATAGGAGCTGATGTGGCCTACACAAGTTCAAAATGTAGTGTTTGGTGAACTTTTTTTGTGGTTTCTTTGTTGGAAACAAACTCAAAGTATGTGAACAAAGAATTGAAACTGATAGTATCACCAACTTTTTGGAGCTATTACAATGCAGGCAGGTAACCTACAATGCAAAAGATGAGGCTCCAAAAAAATTGGGTAATACTAATCTGGCTGCGCCGGCAGGGCACAAGCCAGAAAAAAAGGCTCCTCTATCTACTCCTATATAGTGTTTGCAACCAACCAATGTTGATGGATACGGATGGATGCACACTAATAGGAGAAGAAAAAATGAGCTGCACTCAAAGACAAATATGTGTGAGGCAGTGACGCACGTTGAGCGTCCTACAACCAGACGTAGCTGCAGGACACTCTACTCAGCGTGAGCTGCACTCACACACAGTCAGAGGCCTCTCAGACAGCCGTCAACAGTGCAGCTAAGTGGGCACTGGCACTGACAGGCTGCAGAAAGGCTCCGCTGTGTACTCCTTTATAGTGTTTGCAACCACTGTAGATGGAGACGGATGGATGCACACTAATAGAAGAAAAAATGAGCTGCACTCAAATAAAAATATGTGTGAGGCACTGACGCACGCTGAGCGTCCTACAGCCAGACGTAGCTGCAGGACACACTACTCAGCGTGAGCTGCACTCACACACAGTCAGAGACCTCTCAGACAGCCGTGAACAGTGCAGCAAAGTGGACACTAGCACTGAAAGGCTGCAGAAAGGCTCCGCTGTCTACTACTAGTGTTTGCAACCAACGTATATGGATACGGATGGAAGCACACTAGATTGAAATTATGTAAAAAATGCAGCTCAAAAAATAAAAGATGTATGAGGCAGCAGTGATCACACTGGGTGGCCTACAGCCTGACGTGGCTGCAGGACCCACTCCACTGCGTGAGCTGCACTCACACAGCCCTTGCAGACAGCTGTGAACACTGCTGCTAGGGCAAAGAAGGCTACAGTGGTGGTTTATGTAGCCTGGGTAAAGCACTAGATGTTTGGTGGAATCGCTATTTCTAACTGTCCCTCACAGTCTTCTACAGCAGCCTGTCCCTAACTGAATTCACAGCAGAGTGACCAGAAATGGCGGCTGCGGTGGCTTTTATAGTGCATCATGACATCATTTCGGCAGCCAATCACAGCCATGCCAATAGTTAACATGCCTACATGCCTAACAGGATGTGCCCACACTTCGGAGGATTCCCATTGGCTTAATCAAAGCAAGCAGGCTCATAGCATGATGGGAACTTCCTATTCCGATTCCGATTCCGGAATCCGATATGACAAAAGTATCGGAACTAAGTATCGGAATTCCGATACCGCTAATATCGGCCGATACCCGATACTTGCGGTATCGGAATGCTCAACACTAATGATGAGCTTTTGGTTAGCTTTGAGGTTGCAGATTTTCTGCACCATTTCTACACCTATTAAGTAAATGTAGTTACTTGCAATTTTTTGAATTGCATTTTGAATGCATTGTTTAACATAGATTTTTATTGCCTTCTTGGCACAATTTTTTTGTCTTTTGTTGGTATATTATGTTTTAAATATAGCAAATTTGTTTTGAATTCTTCCTGGCATTTGGCTTTGGCAAAACTGTATTGATACAGTCACGTGCAGATTATATGAATTTTTCATGTGTTTCTGCTGCAGAAGTGCACTAAAAACACATACAGTATACGTTTTTTATGTGCAGATTTTCTGCATCTGATCCAAGTCTATGGGAAAATCCACACACAAAACGCAGCATACCTGAGATAGAAATTGACGTTGCGGATTTGAAGTTTACGCTGAAAAAAGCACAGTGGGCATGATATTTCTATAAATCCCATCCACTTAGCTTCAATAATAACTCATTGTGGACACACAGCCTAAAGCATTTTGCCTTACAGTAAACCACACAAGTCAGTTGAAGAAATGTCATTCAGTTTCATAGGCCTCATTCACATGTCAATATTTAAATACTTGTATGTATGTGAAAAAAAGTTACTGGTGTCATTAGTGTTTTACATGTGTGTGTCCATTTTTACCATTAGTGTTGTGGATCAGTGCATGGTCTATGTGTCCATTTTTACCATCAGTGTGTCATCAGTGTTTTTCATGGATGGTTAAATAAATAAATTCCAGTGCAGTCTGATGTTTCGGACAGACCCAAAGACTTGCATGGGTGCATGTGATCCAAATTCCAGAGCCGCTTGCATCATGCTGCGATTTTTTTTTAAACAATACCGATCCTGTCTGTAGAAAATATTCTGATCTGCATTGCTCCATAGAATGACATTGGTACTAGTACTATGTGATAAAACATTGGATATCACTCGACCTTGTTATACGTTCATGTGATTGAGTCCTGAAGAATAGGCACAGAGGCTGGATACCCCTTTAAGAATTTTAATTTTTGTTCTTGTAATTAGTGATTTTTTTTCTCCTTCGTATTGTGTAGACTATGAACATTGCTAAATAAAGAGATGCATGCCAAACAAAGCAGAAGCTGTACAAATAATTACCTGCACTTCCAAATAAAACACATCTGCTTCTCTATTTTCTATGTTGTGAAACATGAAATTTCATGTCATTTAGCGACAGTCATTTTTATGGGTGAGCATTTCAGAAAAATGTAAGGCATGCACTGTACCTGCTTTTCTTCAGTCTGCAAATGATTACTTGTCCAGCCATCCCTTTTATGTTCCTTAATGATTTGATATATATGTTTCATTACAGTACCATCTGTTAGTGTTCAGAGAAAATGGCATCCAAGCTATAAAGTGAGAATATTTGAAAAGGTCTTTAATGGAGATTTATCTACCACAAAGAGTCTTGTTTTTGTATTGAAATGTTCAACATGACCATATTTAAAATCATAAATAATCAATGTGTTAGCAAAAAGAATGTCAATAGATAGGAAATTTGGATTTCCTCTACAATAGAATGATTTTAATAACTGTCTTTTCTTGCAACCAAAGCATTAACAACTTTATTCAGAACTGTTTTATTGGACAATTGCACTATTTTTAAAAGCATCATTGTGTTCAAACATTTAGATTATGTTCACACATTGCGTTTTTGCAGCATTTTTTGCTGCATTTCTTAACGCAAATTTTAGAGTAATTTCACGCTGGGCATTTTTGATACAATTTTTGCTGCGTTTTTTATGATAATTTTCAGCTACTTTTTACAGTACCAGCAAAGCTTATGGGATTTCAGAGATCTCCTGCACACATATTGTTTTTCTTGTCATCAGGATTTGGTCCTTTACAGGGTTTTTTGACATAGAGCATGTCACTTCTTTTTTGCAGCTTTTCTGCAGCATTTTTCACCCATTGACTTGAATGGATGGTGAAAAAACACTGCAAATATGCAGGTTGACTTTTCTTGCACCGTATGTGCTGCAGGAAAGTCAAGGACAGCAGGATGCGACCTCACAGTCAGCTCCGCTACCTCTAGATGGCAGGCTGCATGGTTGCATGATGCATCCATACAGCCTGCCATGCAGCAGACTGCATGTCTTTACCAGTTCAAATATTCAGCAGCTCACTAATCTACTAATTACACTACCATTCAAAAGTTTAGGGTCACTTAGAAATTTCCTTATTTTTGAAAGAAAAGCAGTTTTTTCCAATGAAGCTAACATTAAATGATTCAGAAATACACTCTATACATTGTTAATGTGGTAAATGACTATTCTAGCTGCAAACATCTGGTTTGTAATGCAATATCTTCATAGGTGTATAGAGGCCCATTTCCAACAACCATTAATCCAGTGTTCTTATGGTACTTTGTGTTCACTAAATGTGTAAGAAGGCTAATGGATGGTTAGAATACCCTCGAAAACTCTTGTGCAAGTATGCTAGCACAGCTGAAAACAGTTTGGCTGATAAGAGAAGCTATAAACCTGACCTTCTTTGAGCTAGTTGAGAATCTGGAGCATTACATTTGTTGGTTCCATTAAACTCTCAAAATGGCCAGTAAAAAAGAACTTTTGTGTGAAACTCAACAGTCTATTCTTATTCCTAGAAATGAAGGCTATTCCATGCCAAAAATTGCTAAGCAACTGAAGATTTCCTATAACGGTGTGTACTACTTCCTTCAGAGGAGAGCACAAACAGGTGCTAACCAGAGTAGAAAGAGAAGTGGGAGGCCCTGCTGCACAACTGAGCAACAAGACAACTACATTAGAGTCTGTAGTTTGAGAAATTAACGCCTCACAGGTCCTCAACTGGCAGCTTAATTAAATAGTACATGCCAAATTCCAGTGTCAACGTCTACAGTGAAGAAGCAACTTCGACATGCTGGCCTTCAGGGCAGAGTGGCAAAGAAAAAGCCATATCTGAGACTGGCTAATAAAAGTCAAATATTAATATGGGCAAAAGAACACTGACATTGGACAGAGGAAGATTGGAAAAAAGTGTTATGGACAGACGAATCCAAGTTTGAGGTGTTTGGATCACACAGAAGAACATTTGTGAGAAGCAGAACAACTGAAAAGATGCTGGAAGAGTGCCTAACGCCTTCTGTCAAGCATGGTGGAGGTAACGTGATGGTCTGGGGTTGCTTTGGTGCTGGTAAAGTGGGAGATTTGTACAAGGTAAAAGGGATTTTGAATAAGGAAGGCTATCACTCCATTTTGCAATGCCATGCCATACCCTGTGGACAGCACTTTGTTGTGAGCTCTCTTGATCCGAATTTGAGGTAAGGCTCCCTCTGGTGGATACTGCTGGTAGTGGTGCTGGTCAACATGATGTTAACCCAACAGCTGCAAAAGATAATTGGAAGAGTGGTGGTAGTGACTGGGACTACATAAGCAAGCAGACTTCTCTCAGTGACTGCCGGTGATACTCCTTTCTTTGCTTACTGAGGATTTCTGTCTGCTGCCTGATCCTGCATTTTTTCAGCTGTCATTTGCTAAACCCTTTGCATCTGTTTTTCCCTTGCAGTCAGGGGTCAGCTTGCTCCCCCTGGGGCTGCTGGCTCCTGCCCTGTGTATTTGTATCTTTGTTTGTTTGCTCGGTCCCCTGCTGTATTAGCCTGTTGTTATTCGCCAGTTCACACCTGAGTGCTGATACAGTGGGGGCAAGGTTGTTCAAACCTCAGTATTTTTGTACATCAGTCATGTTGGATTTATTAGGGTTTTTGCATGATTGCAGACAATGCCTTTTCTGTCCTGTCCTATCTAGTCAGTGTGGGACCCATCATTTGCTCAGTCTATTTTCTGTCTGTGTTTGTGCTTCATCTTGTGTCACCGACAATATATGTTTGGAGGCTGTCGATTCCTTTGGGGATCTGCTCCGGGGCAATTTAGATTTCTCCTTTCTGTCTTTAGGCTTAGTTTGTCCTCTGGCTGTGATGAAGCGTCTAGGGCAACGTAGGAATGCTCCACGGCTACTGCTAGTTGCGTTGTTAAGATCAGGGTTCTGTAATCCGCTGAGCGACCAACCTCTCTGATGTTCTGGTGGCATAGCCTATTGCGCTCTCCTCCTCCTCGGTGACCCATTCATAACAGCGTTTGATTGGAGCCAATTTCATCCTACAACAGGAAAATGACCAAAAGCAGACCTCCAAATTATGCATGAACTATTTAGGGAAGAAGCAGCCAGCTGGTATTCTATCTGTAATGGAGTGGCCAGCGTAGTCACTAGATCTCAACCCCATGGAGCTGTTGTGGAAGCAGCTTGGCCGTATGGTACGCAAAAAGTGTCCATCAAGCCAAACCAACTTGTGGGAGGGGCTTTTGGAAACATGGGGTTAAATTTCTCCAGATTACCTCAGCAAATTAACTGCTAGAATGCCAAAGGTCTGCAATTCTGTAATTGCTGCAAAGGGAGCATTCTTTGATGAAAGCAAAGTTTGAAGGAGAAAATTATTATTTCACATAATAATCTTTTTTTTGAACCTTGTCAATGTCTGGACTAGATTTTAAATTCATTGACAACTCATTGATTAATAAAAGTATGAGTTTTCGTGGAAAACACAAAATTGTCTGGGTGACCCCAACATTTTGAACGGTAGTGTAGGCACAACTGAAAACAGTTCTTATGGTAAAACAAAGTGTTTTATTGATATAATAGCAATTTAAGCATGAATCTCTGGATTACATATTGACTTTTAGAGTCAACTACATTCTTAATAAACAATGTACTACATAGGAATAAGCGTTAATACATTATTGGATATTATGGCATCACGCCTCGATTCGGGGACCTCGATCCAGTGAGGAGGAAAATTCCGTGAGAAACACCAAGACAGTTAACATGTCTGCTTAGCCCATCTGGAAAGTCTCTCCCCACCTAGAAATCCCTGTCTTTTTGTACATTATGTAAATCTACCAGCACATGCGTAGTTAATATAACTGTTCACGCTAACACAGTCGCAGTTCAGTTGTCTCGAACATTCCAGCGTGTGATCAGCTCCTGTGGTCATGCGCAGTTAACCTGTTTTCCAAAGGCCTTATCAGTTATTTTGTTATTTTTCAAGGAAGTTATGTTCTTGTTTAATGAGTCATACATCCAGCTAAAACTAGAACTTTCCACTTATGGGAGAGTAACTGTGAACTCAAATAGCCATATTCCTCTTTTGCAGGGAAGGAAGCATGACAGCACCTACTCCCAGCAGACGCTCACAAGCCACTTTCCCTGCAGGACCCGGAAGGACCCCGCAGCCATCTTCCCTGCACGAGGGTTAAATGCCCATGATTGGTGCTAGCACCGATTGTTGTGGGCACTGCTGCAGGGTGTCAGCTGTCACATCCACACCCACAACCCACACTAACACCCACACCCGATCGCTGAGGCGATCAGAATGGGCCGCACGATCACGACACCATTCTAGCACTGCTGTTTGCGGAAACCCAATTCCCGCAGAGCAGTACTAGTACATTGCATGGCGGGAAGGGGTTAAAAAAACTTAGGTGTAATTTTTGAGTGTAGCAAGGAGGCCCAATTATCTATTCCAAAGCATTTGTGATTAACCCCTTCACGACCTTTGACGCCACGTAGGCGTCATGAAAAGTCGTGCCAAAACGACCCATGACGCCTATGTGGCATCATGACTTTAAAGCCCCCCTGCGGGTCGGGTGACCGGGGTCACTGAAAGGTCACCCGACCCGCAGATACAGGGGGCTTTGTTCTTCACCACAGGGGGCATGGCTTCGCCCCCACGTGGCTATGATCACTCTGATTGGCTGTTAAAAGTGAAACAGCCAATCAGAGCGATAGTAATATTTCATCAATGAAAATTGATGAAATATTACAATCCAGCCATGGCCGATGCTGAAATAGCATCTGACATGGCTGGAGACACTAAGTTAACCCCCCCCCCGCCGACTGACAGCGCCGATCGGGCGCCGCCACCGACTGACGATCAATTTAAAAATCCTTAGGCCTAAAATTAGGGTGCAATCACAAGGACCAATTAGCTAATCCAAATCGTTTGTGATAAAACTGTAGTTCAATGAGAAATCTTAAGTTCAGATTTCCACTTAAAAATCATTAAGCTTAATCTTGCTGTGCAGCCAGTAGGCCCAATTAGCTAATCCAAAGAGTCTGTGATAAGACTGTGTTTTAGAGACAAATCAGAAGGCCAGATTTAAATTTAAAAATTGTTAGGTACAACAGAGTTGTTCAAGCACACTAGCTAAGAAAATAAATAGTGATTGTTCATTTAGTGACAGGTGACTGACAGCTGTATGACTATGGTTGTGAAAAAGCAGGTTACAACAGGTGAAGGCTCTCTACAACATCAGTGGTAAAAAGCAAGGTTTTAGTACAAGGGGGAATAGGTTACGTGGGTTAGGTGTTAATGTTAATGACAGCGCAACTGAACAAGCATTGTCTCTTCCTATCAAATGGTCACTGACAACATCTATTGCTGGACACACTATTCCACTCCTTTTCTTTATAAGCCTCACAGCAGTACACCTTGCAGATAAAACTCAGAAAGAGCATGTGCTCCAGTGGACGGCAAGCACTGAATCTCGCGGCCTCTCCTCCTCTTCCTACACCTTAACATCACACACAGCGCAGTCCTCAGAGGTGGCACCCCAATCACCCTTGTTTACCCCATCACAAATTTCCCAACACCCAATTAACTCTGGGGAACCACAGATCGGTCATTCTGCAGAGCTGTTCACACATTCTATTCCATGGACATCAGAGGTCTGCTCTGAAGATTCACAGATTCCAAAGGAGGAAAGCATCTGCACCAATGCTCAAAATGTTATCATGTTGGATTCAGGGACAGAAGAAGTAGGGTCCAAGCAGAATCCAGACACTCATCACCAGACATTAACCACCAGAGGTGGAGATGATTCTGATGAGACTCTGATACCAGAGGTGCACACGGACCTATTATGTCAGGGCAGGAATAGGAGGAGGGTGACTCTGAGGATGAGGAGTGTGAGAACAGAGAGAATGATGATGAGGTTGTAGATCCCACTTGATGTGAACCCAGAGGTACGCAGCTGAGTAACTCAGTAGATGAGGTGGAGGAAGAGGAGGATGAGGAGGTTACATTGCGGCTTCCTATACAGACATGAAGTGATGCAACTGCTACAAGCACTGCATCCTCAGACCCAAATCTGGCTGTGGCTAGCACCAGTTGCGAGTGTGCAGTTTGCTGGGGCAGCAAGAGTTGCCTAGCCGGACATATTTTTAAACCAAAAAGGATGACCCAACTCATGTTATCTGCCAAAATTGAAAAAAAACTCAATAGATGCAAAAATTGCAAAATTTGACATCTACATGCATGAACTAGCACATGCGCAACCAATGTGCCTTAGTTTGGGAATCTCACTGCACTAAAATGCAGACTATCGGGCCTCAACAACTACCAGCCGTTATATCAACCACATCTGCTGCTTCTTACTTCTCTATCACATGCCTTGCATATTCTCAACCTGGTGGCATAGCAATTTTTCCGTCACTATCCCAGCATGGATGCGCAGAAAGCACGGTTACTGTGTGCACACTTCCGACAATCACACCCTGCAAATTATTGACTTGCATTGCTACAAATGTCTTTCAGCCTATCGGTTAACCGTTTGATTTGCTATGTTCCAACATGGTTGAATTCCACTTTGCACATTTTGTACCTACTGTGCCAGCAGCGACGAGCCCTGATGCAATATGTCCTTTTGCAAAGACTGGGCAAACCAGTACGAACCTGGTGCAAATCATGCTTGCGGAGTAGGCACTGATGAAGGATCTTTACACCCTTCTGCACAATGCCTTCATCCGCATCACTATTCTGGTCATATACATGCTGGAGCAAACTTTGTATAGTCTGCATGAAGAAATGGTGGTCCCAAAGGAAGAGATGGAAGCAGAAGATGATGCAGAAGGGATAGCAATATGTCAAATTTCCAAACTGTCATCGCACAGGCAGGTGCCATGGGAGGGTGGCTTACAGTGATCAAGGGGGGAGTTCATGGTACCAGACAAAATGTTAGTGAAAGTGCAGGAGTTGAGGAACAAATAGAGGAGGATGATGTGATGGACACTCAACAGTCAGGAGATAAAGAGGCTAATGATCCCCTCTCTGTTGCATGTGGTTGGCGGGATAGGATGGAGGAAGCAACTTTGAGTGTTACCCAGCCACCAGCACACCATTGACTTGGACTTCATAGAAGCACCAGACATATGTGCACCTTCTTGCTACACTATCTTCAACATGATGCCCTTATTTTTAAGATTAGGAATGGTGCTAACTACTAGGTTGCCACTCCGTTAGATCCACAGTACAAGAGTAAATTTAGCCAGATGCTTCTCTGCCTGGAATGACATGCTTGCATGCTGGAGTATTAAAACATGCTTTTAGACAATCTTAAGAGTGGTTTTTCCCCAAGACAGCAGTGAGGCACACAGTGTGCATCCAACCCCAGGAACCTCAAGGCGTCATCGCAAAAACATTAGCAGCAGCAGTGTAAGTGGCATAAGCAATTTCTGTAAGCTGTTTCATACATTTTTTAGACGAGCCCGTGCACCAGCAGAGTATATGTCTGTCCTGTTCTGAACGGCTGAAGAAGCTGGTGCAGGAGTATCTGGAGTGCAATATCAATGTCATCAAGGGGTATGGGCCCTTTTGCATTTTGGTCTTCAAAAATGGAAGAGTGGCCTGAGCTTCCCTGTCACGCCTTGCAGGTTTTGTCATGTCCGGCAGCCAGCGTTCTCTCAGAACATTTCTTCAGCACTGCTGGTGGTGTCCTGAATGATAAATGCATCTGGCTGTACCCCGAAAGTGTAGACTGCCTAATGTTCATCAAAATGAACAAGTCATAGATCTCCAATGACTTTTGCTTCCCAGTCGCAGACTGGCCAGACTAGGAGATTTTGTCTTTTTTAGTGTCATGCATTGGTCTTGCATTATTGCAGCTTGTGTCATCTTTGTCATGGCTTCTGTGCCTATTATTGCTACTGCTGTTGCTGATATTACAAACAATTTTTTTTAAATGTTAGGAAACGCCAAGTTGGGTCTCTATCTGGTGGGTTGCCTGTAGTGGAACATGTGTCAAAGGCCTTTTATACTGTTTTTACTCTGTAAAAATTGATGCTACTTTAGTGGTGTGAAACAATAATTTGTATTGTGTTGAATTAAAGCTGGGTCTCCATCTGGTGGGTTGCCTGTAGGGGAAGGAGTATCAGAGGACCATTGTACTGTTTCTTCTCTGTGGTAATCGATGCCACTTTAGCGGTGTGTGATAATAATTTATTGAAATGTGGAGAATCCAAGTTAGGTCTCCTTCATGTGTGTAGGCTTTAGAAGTAGGGCTCCCAGACAGGCATGCCTGCACTTACTTTCACAAAACTACCTGTGTGACTATCCTTATATTTTTCTGTCAATATTACTGTATGAAACTGATGTTTGTGCCATCTGAGTGTGGCTGGAAATAAAAAAAATTGGACGTGTTGCATGATGTCTGAGACCTTCCAGCTAAGAAGACTTACACTGCTCTCTTGACCACCAGGTCCTCATTGAAACTTCAGTTTCAAGCTGTAAATGCTGGGCCCGACCCTGATACTTCATGCACGGTCCATGGCTGACTGCTTCTGTGCCATTATAAAAGGTTCTACTTTGGATAAATTGTTCTGTCAAGTACCTGTGTTAAATTTTTTACATCTTTCTACCAACAGTACTGTATGATATTGATGTCTGTGCTATTTGAGCGTGGCTGGAAAAAAATGAAGTGTTGATTGAGGTATCAAGGCTCCCAGCTAAGAAGACTTACACTGCTCCCTTAACCACCAGTTCCTCATTGAAACTTTCATTTCAAGCTGTTAATACTTTGCCAGATCCTGATACCTCATTCATGGCTCATGACTGACTGCTTCTGTGCCATTTGCAAATTTCTATGATAGGTAAGTTGATGCCATTTTTCATGTTGTCTGCCCCTAATTTTAGCTGTTTGGGAAGCTTTTTGTCACCCCTTAGGGTGTTGTGAGGTTTGGCCTCACCTTGAATCCAAAGGGGTTCACGTGCGTTCGTCAAACTGTTCAGCAAACATCTAAACATTTGAAAGGTTCGCTCATCTCTAGACATCACATGCTCATTTGGCAAAGTGAAGCCAGCCATCAAACAGCAAGCCTCAAGTTGTTCTCAGCCCCCTTCTCATTACGTTCATCTTTCTGTCAGCTAGAAAGATACCTTCTTCACCTTCAAAACAGTATACCTGATTTATAATTAGTGAGATCATTTTTGGATAGCTTGTGCCAGAGCCATTGATACGCCAAAAATATGGTTACTCTTAGCACCCAACTATGTTAAAAAGCATAGCTTGTTTTATTGGTACTGCCTGCATATAAACAACTAAAAAACATGCATCTGTATACAAAAAGGAATAATTTTTGGAACATTTGTACAATGTAAGTAGCCTACAAAGTCTGACACTACTGTTTGCGAAATAATAGTCTGATGGTTATCACCGCTTACCATCCATTTTTAGCTAGCACTGACGTGTTGAAGTCATTTGGGTATTAAGAAGGCTGTGTTTGTATTACAGAGCTCAAAATGAGTTAAATTGACTCGAGGCAAATTTGAGCAAAATACCCCTATTTTCTTTGCAATTAGAGTATTTTTTATAGAAGTTCTAGAAAATTATTTTAGATTTGGGGTAAAATTTGTCAAGTAGAGTATTGTTATAGAATTTCTAGAAAACTATTTTAGATTTTGGGTAAAAATTGCGAAGCTAGATAATTTGTGTTTCAAGAGGTTTGTTCATCTCTACCAAATTTACATTAATATAAACAGCCTGTATAATTTAAACCAAATCTATTTTCAATTTAAACTACAATTGCTTGTATTGAATCTCATGTAACATTTTATTCTTATGTATCTAAATGTTTCCACATATTTTTGTAGGGATGATACATTTTATCAATGATTTTTATTACAAATAATTCATCGTCATCTGCAAATAAACAGATATAATAATGTTAGCTTTGTGTATCATACATAAACAAGAAATATCATGCTGCAGAAACCCTTGCATTTCTTTGTCTAATAATTCATATTTACTATTATATGTCTCTAATCTAATCTATTATAAACATTTTCTTAATATATAATTCCTTAGAATTACATTTTCACATGATCTTTTCCCTAGATTATGAAATTACAATCTAGTTTTCTAATTCTATTTTAACTAGTTTATGTAAAACACTGTATTTTATTCCCATGGTATTTTTACAGTAGTAGACAATTTTTCACTTTCCATTTCAATCATATTGAAGGATGTCACATAAAGGACATTTGTAAAATATAAAAGCACGGCATGAAAACCAAATAGTATGACAAGCTTTATAGATAATAGTATCATCTCCTAAAGAGTGCAGTATTATTACCAGGAGTTATACTTAACAAAAGTAACTTATACATAAACATTTTATTATTAAAGGATATGGCTAACATAATTTGAGCTGAACCCATCAATTTTGTAATGACAGTTGACAATCTAATGTGACTGTTGGTCTCCCATCAGATGATGTTGGTGAAAGAACTCATCTCTTTTCTTTCCACAGGAGATAAGCTTTCACCAGAGGTGTCTGCCAGTGTCTTAAAACCCTCTTCCTATGCATGCTCAGATAAACAAAGTGTGTTTTGAGGGAATGAGAAATATAGTTGTTACCTGACAACAAGGTATACAATGTGTTTGGCCTCCTTGAAACTAAGATCAATGAGTAATCAGGAGAAGTTTAATAGGAGAGAAATTGCACAACTATTCTCTTACTCCATTACTTTATTCACTCTACTCTTTTGGATGGACTTTGTTGGCATGTCCTATACCACCAATATCTGTGATTAGATAACCCCTTTAACCCCTTTCCAGTATCGGACGTACATTTATGCCAATGTCAGATTCCCTCCCTTTGATGAGGGCTCTGGCAGTGAGCCCACATCTTTCCCTGGACATGTCAGCTGTTTTGAGCAGCTGACATGTGCCCGCAAAAGCCGCAGGTGGAATCACGATCCACCCATGGCTATTAACTAGTTAAATGCCGTTGTCAAACACTGACAGCGGAATTTAAATGGCACATCTGGCAACAGCACCGGAAATACGCACACCGGTGACCTGCGTCATGTGATCGCAGGTCACCAGTGTGTCAGCATGACAACCAGTGGTCAAATGGAGACCTCTATGGTTGTCAGTGCCGGCTTGCTGTGAGTGCCACCAGTGGTCAGCGCTCATAGCAAGTCAGCAATTCAGCTACATAGAGGCGAACTGATCATCGCCTCTATGTAGCTGAGCCGATCGAGTTGTGGCAGCTTCTAGTCTCCCATGGAGATATATAAAAGTTCAAATCACTGCCCTTTCGCCCAATTCAAACTTTAAAAAAATCTAGCAGAAACATATTTGATATCGCATTGTTCAGAATCTCCCAATCTATCAAGTAAAAAAGGACTAACCTGATCGCTAAATGGCGTAGTGAGAAAAAAAAATCAAAGTGCCAGATTTACATTTTTTTGGTCGCCGCGACGTTGCATTAAAATGCAATAACAGGCGATCAAAAGATCATATCTGCACCAAAATGGATGGTATCACTAAAAATGTCAGCTCAGCGTGCAAAAAATAAGCCCTCACCCAAGCCGACATCATGAAGAATGGAGATGCTACGGGTATTGGAAAATGGCACAATTTTTTTTTAACAAAATTTGGAATTTTTTTTCACTACTTATATAAAAAAGAGCCTAGATATGTTTGGTGTCTTTGAACTCATAATGACCTGGAGAATCATAATGGCTGGTCAGTTTTATCATTTAGTGAACCTAGCAAAAAGGCCAAAAAAAAACAAGTGTGTGATTGCACTTTTTTTGCAATTTCACCGCACTTGGAATTTTTTCCTCTTTTCTAGTACACGACATGGTAAAACAAATGGTGTTGTTCAAAATTACAACTCATCCCACAAAAAAACAAGCTGCCACATGGTCATATTGACAGGAAAATAAAAAATGTTATGGCTCTGGGAAGAAGGGGAGTGAAAAACCCAAAACCGAAAAAAGCTCCGAGGGTTAAGTACTTATATAAATCACAGGTCACACCCTGCTTTTTAGCCTTTGTAAACAATTTGAAAACATCTACAGGCAAAATAGTCTTCTCCATGATTTAGTCAAACGTAATATCAAGAGTTTTGCAGTTTGCAAGGCTATAAATGTTGTATTTATAATTCAAGTTTCATCAGTCAATGAATTCTATCAAGATTTGTTGGTCTCAGCTTGGTCTAAGCTTATACAGAATCTGTAAAAATTATCATAGTTGTTAACAATAGTAGCTATGATCTTAATGTGAACAGAAAATATTCACAATGTGGTACAATGGGGCCAAATGGAGAGCAAAGTGCTAAAACAAGCTATGGACAGTAAAGTGCTGCCTGGTAGATTCAGTGGCACCATTGGAATTCCAGGTATTACATTTAGAATACAGATAAAACACATGAATAGAAAACAGGTCCGAATTAGACCATAGGATACAGTGTCTGATTTACATTATTATTTTTTAGATTTTTATAGTTACTCAAGTGATATTTATTATTTATTTATGTAAGTTATAATATACACAGATGATGTGCACATTTTGTGAACTATTGCTTTTATATGCATGGAAGTTTAATTTTGATTTTTAGAAAACAAGAAAATTCAATGCCGGCATGTATGTACAATAGTACCAGCAACTAATCCTCATTTAGATAGAAACTTAATCTTGTAATAACAATGACTTGTAGGTAGAGGGAAAAAAAATCAAAAACTGCAAATGTCACAGCAGAGATGGAAAGTGAAAAGCAAGTCAAAGAACTGGAAAACTGAACAAATGACAAACTTTGAAAATAAAGAACAAGGGGAAAAGCTGCATACCTCACATACTTATTACCAAGAAGTTAGATCGAAAACATTAAGAAGAAATGCAGGCTTGGCCAGAGAATACTCAGAAAGATGAAAGGCATTATAAGAAGCAATATCTCCATGCAGGTGAAGTAAAAAAAACACATTCTGTACTTCATGACATATATCTTATATTCTAAGTCCCATCTCAGAAAAATTGAGAAGAAATTTGCCAGCTTTCACAGAAATACTGAAACGGCAATGATGTATGAGAACCATATTATGAGATAAGATAACTCTCCAAGGATAAGAGTAATAATATATTTGACAAGTTTTATTGAGCAGAACGAGAAATATAAATGTAAAGCTAGAAAAGGGGATACAGAATGTGAAAAGGGGAAGAAATAAATGCAGAGGTTTTTTTAACAAAGTATAGGCACATAGAAATTATATTGTGTTAATAAATTATAAAAAAAATAGAGATCACAACTCTACCTGACACAAACAGCTTTAGTTGCAACTTTTGTAATTCGTGTGAAATGCATTAATTTGCTGAAGTTACAAAACATAGTTAATTCAATGAAGATCAAATTGACAAAAACAACAATCGTATCTATTTCTAGAAATTAAACAGTACATTAAAAATATATAAGCAGAATCTATGATTGCACAAAGAAGCTTTGTCTTATTGTTCTAAAAATTGCCAATAAGGGTATGTGTCCATTGTCAAAAAAATTAATCCCAGAAGATATTCTCATGTTGTGTAAGCAATTTACTTCTCTGCATTTGTGCACCCTGGATCGCGTCTAGGATTTGCTTCATCCACATCTAAGATTCAGGGCCAGAATCATCAAGACCAGCATTGCTCACGCTGGTCTTGATTAGGAGGTGCGTTGAAATCTGAGGTGCCCGATCCATTAAGAATCATAGGTGCCCCATGCAACTCGCCACAAAGACTGGATTAAGATTTGTGCCATAAGGCAGGTCATAGCTTGTCATGAAGTAGAACAGTGGCCATCACTGTACCCTGCCTTGCTGTTATTTCACCCCAGCCCTGCCCATTTTGGAAGGGGTGGTCAAAACTATCATAAAAACTTCAAAAATTGTAAAAACTGCATAATTGGGTGTCATCAACATAGGGATGGCACTAGAAACCAAATCTAATGATTGTTTGTCCTATGGGGCAATATACAAGGAGAAGAGGAAGGGGCCAGATCTTTGAGGAACCCCGACAGTAATGGGAAAAGGAGATGAGGAGGAGCCAGCAAAAGATACAGTGAAGAGTGGTCAGACAGGTAGGAGGAGAACCAGGAGAGAACAATGTCCTTGAGGCCAATGGAACAGAGCTTAGTGAGGAGGAGCTGGGGATCCTCAGTGTCAAATGCTGCAGAGAGATCCAGGAGAATCAGCAAGGAGTCGGTACCATTAGATTTTGTTGTTAATAGATCATTAGAGACTTTAGTAAGGGCAGCTTCAGTAGAGTGTAAAGAGCAGAAACCAGATTGTAAAAGGTCAAAAAGAAAGTGATCTGAGAGATAGCAGATTAGTTGGGAGTGGACCAAACATTCCAGGATTTTAGAGATGAAAGGAAAATTAGAGACAGGTCTATCGTTAGCAGCACAGTTATGGTCGAGGGATGCTTTTTAAGTTATGTAGGTATGCTGGTGTGTTTAAATGAGAACGGAAAGAGAGGTTGAATATTTTTGTTAGGTGAGTGGTGACAGCTTGGGAAATGTACTGGAAGAGATGTGAGGGAATAGGGCCACTGGTGAAAGTAGTAGGACGAGACGATCCAAGGAGTCTGATCACTTCTTCTGTGACTTGTTCAAAGACAGAGTGAGCTAGATGTAGTAGGGAAGGGAGGACAGTGCATAGTTTGTGGGGATTGGGAGATAATTTCCTGTTGGATAAGTTCAATTTTTTCTTTTAAATAATTAGCCAGATCGTCAGAGCTGAGATCCGTGGTGGGGGCTTGCACTTCTTGGATTGAGAAGGGAATGAAAAGTGTCAAAGAGACGTATAGTATTATTGGATAGTGAGATGATGAGGGTGTTGAAGTATGTTTTTTTGGAGAGGTGAAGGGCAGAGTTGAATGATTTAAGCATAAACTTTGGCCAGATTAAATTTTCTCCACAAATGTTTGGCACACCTGGAGCACCGCTGGAGGAAACATGTTTGCAGCATGTTCCAGGGTTGTCATCATCTGTGCCAAGTTGTTCTATGAATAAGAGGTGCAGCTTCATCCAGGGCACTTTTATTTGTTTCATTATAATGCTTCAGTGCAGAGTCAAGACATAAGAGGGAGGAGATTAGGGCCAATGATGACTGCAAATTCTTCATAAGTTTCTGGGTGTTAATGTCATGTATAGTTCTATAAGTGTGGAAAGTAGGAGTGTCCTGAGCGGGATGACAGTTCTCTTGACAAAGAGTGAAAGAAGGTTGTGGTCAGATAGTGGGAGAGGACAGTTGGTGAAATCATGCAATGAACAGAGCCTCCTCTACTTCCACCTCTTCCTCTGGGACCACTACTTCCTCATGAATACTATTCAAAGTGTGCCCCAGCATGTAGATGACCGGAATACTGATTCTGATTATGCATCATCAGCGCTAACCATCTTAGTAGCCATTTCAAAACTGTGCAGAATGGTGCAGAGGTCAATCATCTGTGCCTACTCTGCAAGCTTGATTTACACCAAGTCCATACTACGTTGGCCTAGGCTATGTAAAAGGACATACTGCATCAGGGGTCATCACTGCTGTCACAGTCGCTGCAATATGTGCAAAGTGGAATGTCACCATGTCTGAACATTGCAAATCAAACAGATAACCGGTCGGCCGAAAGACCTCTGTAGCGATGCAAGTCGATAACCTGCTGGGTGAGATCATTGGAAGTGAGCACACAGCGACTGCACTTTCTGCAGCAGCACATCCAGGCTGGGATAGTGACTGAAAAATTGTTGTACCACCAGGTTGAGGACATGAGCCAATGCGAGGCACATGTGTGAGATTGCCACTGCACAGGGCCGCCACCAGGTTTTCACCATTATAGCACTCGGCTTTCCTTATCAGTGGATACTGCTCTAACTTGGACTGTATAGCTATCCACAACTCGTGAGCTGTCCACAACTCTTGATGTGGGCGTTCTCTATGCACTGTTGGAATGCGTGTCTCATTAAGGGAGTGGTTGAGGGCACAGTTGATGGCCCTAGTGGAGGTGGAGGACCAAGAAGCAGTGGAGGAAGTGTTAGATACAGAGGTTTGTCCCACAAGCATTTGGGATTCCAAGACTTGTGGAGCAGCCCCTTGCTAATCTGCCCTCACAGCCCTCAGAGTCTTCCAGTGCCCAGTCTGTGAGATGTAGCGCAACTGCCCATGTTTGCTTGTCCAGGTGTCAGTGGTGAAATGCACCCTGGCAGACAGATTTTTTTCAAGGATTGGATGATTTTTGTGCGACATACTGGTGAAACGCAGGCGCAGCTTTCATAGCAAAGTAATGAGCACTGGACAACTGACAATGGGGACTGCAATGGCCATCAACTTTCAGAAACCATCTGTATCCACCAGGTGGAAAGGCAGCATTTTTATGGCCAAAAGATTTGAGATGTTGGAGTTCAAGCTGTTAGCTTTGGCATGTGTAGAAGGAAACATTCTTTTGCTTGACTACAACTGTGGGACCAAAGGCTGGCTGCTGCGCTGAGAGAGGGTGGAGAAGGGTGAACAGGACAAATTGCTGGACTGTGAGTGAGATGCAGGCAGAGATGCTATGGTGAATTGAGAAAGATGTGTTTTGCTAAGTGACACAAAAATAGTAGGCCTGTCCACTTACGTAACAGCTGTTAGGCTTTCACTCACCCCAACTGTAGGTGGTAAACAAATGGAGTTTCCGCAGGAAGAGACCTGTGTGAGAACAATTGATACGTGACGGAGGTGGAATAAGCAGCAGATGTGGTTTGTGGGACAGCTGGCGGTTAGGGAGGCCAGTTGATCTGCATTTTAGTGCAGTGAGAGTCCCACACTAAAGCATCTTGAACGTGCATGTGCCGGTTCATGCATGTAGATGTAAAAAGATTGCAATTTTTTCTTCTGATTAGATATTTTTTACAAATTTGTCAGATAATGACTCAAAAAGCTCCAGGCTAGGCAACTCTTGCCATCCCTACAAACTGCTGACTCGCGACTGGTTCTGGCCGCAGCCAGAGTTGTGGCTGAGGATACAGTGCTTAGCATGGTTGCATCACTCTGTGTCTTTGTGGGAAACTGCAACTTAACTTCCTCGTCTTCTTCCTCCTCCACCTTTTCTGCTGAACTACATATTTCTGGATTCATTGCAAATGCGATCTACATTCTCACAGTCATCCTCTCTGCTCTCCCCCTCCTCACCCTGAGAGTCACCTTCCTCCTCTTCCTGTCCTGACCACACATTACAGTCCGTGTGCAACACAGTTTAATCACAAATGATTTGAATTAGCAAATTGGGCCTCCTAACTGAACACCTATATTAGGCCTAATGATTTTTTAGAGGAAATTGTGGTGTCCTGATTCCTCACTGCAACACAGTTTTTATCACAAACGATTTGGATTAGCAAATAGTGCTAAAGTGTGTAGCACTACAAGAGATTTATCATCTAAAATGGGTTCTGACCATATATGCTTTTTATTCTTTCTATAGATCCTTTTGAACGCCTAATTGTGATTTAATCTTATATCTCACATTTGTGTATTAGTGTATCATTTGAGATATGGCTGTAACTCTATATCATGTTGTTGATTTCTATGAGTGTCATTATTAGAGTTGAGCGATACCAGCCGATACTTGAAAATATCGGATCGGAATGGATCGGCCGATCTTAAAAAAAAGTATCGGTATCGCCGATTCCGATACCGGGAACCAATGCAAGTCAATGGGGCCAAAATATCGGAATTAAAAAAAACCCTTTCTTTCCTTGTAGGTTAATTCTACATGAAGAAAAACAACTAAGAATAATTTAGAATGTATTGTGGGAGGTGGAGGAGACATTAAAGCCATAGAGGTTTAGCCCAATCAAATGGAATAGCAGGAATTAAACTTTTTTTTAAAGACGTTAGGAGTTACAAAGATATTGACTATGTTAGCCTCATTTATATTTTGCCAGACATGTATGTCTTCTTCTTCTTTCTTCTTTCTTCTTCTTTCTTATTCTTCTTCCTTTTTTTACCTTCTTCTTCTTCTTCTTATTCCTTTTTTTACATTCTTCTTCTTCTTCTTCTTCTTCTTCCTTTTTTTACATTCTTCTACTTCCTTTTTTTACATTCTTCTTCTTATTCCTTTTTTTACATTCTTCTTCTTCTTCCTTTTTTTAAATTCTTCTACTTCCTTTTTTTACATTCTTCTTCTGCTTCCTTTTCTTACATTCTTCATATTCTTCTTATTCAACAATTATTATTCTACATATTCAACTTCTTCATCTTCTTCCTATTCTTCTTCATCATATTCTTGTTTGTGTCAGGCATTCCTGTAGTTGTTATCTAGAAAAGTTAGAAGTTTACACCTTCCGTTCTGCCTGTCACAAAAGATTTACAACAGGATTTGTCCGCATTCAGTTTGGCCTGCAGCAGCAGGCCTTTTCCAGGGGCACCACGAGGAGGAACGGACTCACCCCCATACACTGCTTAGTCTTCTTCTGCTTATAAATAAGATAATATCATTTGCTCAGAGTATTAGTCTTATGCTTAATGTTCTTCTGCTTTGTTTTTTTATGCTTCTTTGTCTTCTCTCTCTTGTTGTTCTGCATCTTGGTGGTTGTCTTCCTGTTCTTTGTCCTCTTGAACCAGCTGACGGTACTGGCACCCGGAGGGGAAGCAGAAGGAACAAGAGCCAATGGCACTACCGAGGACCAGCTGACGGTGCTGGAACCCGGTTACTAAGCAGGAGGTACCTGTGCTACAAAGCCCTACCAAGGACCAGCAGACGTTGCCGGAACTCGGATACCGAGATGGAGGCACCTAGGCCAAAGGCTCTGACGAGAACCAGCTGACGGTGCTGGAACCCGGAGGGGTAGCAGAAGCTGCAAGAGCAAATGGAAATAGCGAGGACCAGCTGACAGTGCTGGCACCCGGAGGGGCAGCAGAAGGAATAAGAGCCAATGGCACAACCGAGGACCAGCTGACGGTGCTGGAACCCGGTTACTAAGCAGGAGGTACCTGTGCTACAAAGCACTACCAAGGACCAGCAGACGTTGCCGGAACTCGGATACCGAGATGGAGGCACCTAGGCCAAAGGCTCTGACGAGAACCAGCTGACGGTGCTGGAACCCGGAGGGGTAGCAGAAGTTACCCCTGAAAAGCAAAGTTGGCATGCCGCAAGCTGGCCGCAGTTACCGAATCACACAGTCCTACAGGGGGTGCTTGTCCTACTGGCACTACGGAACAAGCCTTTCTTACCAGAACCCGCAGTCCACATAGGAAGCACCTAAACTGCTGGCACCCTAGCCTCGGCTAACCCAACCGCAACACGACATGGCAACTTGGGGTGGCAAACTGACATTGACACTTCCCGGAAACAGCAGGCAGGGCTGGAACCAAGCTGGGCAGGAGGGAGTACCCGTGCCAAAGTCAGTTATGAGCAGCAACTGGCGATGTTGGAGCCCAGGGACAAGCACTTAGCAGGCTGAGGCCTGAAGTGCTGTCAATTGGGAGGCAGCAGGACAGATTGCCATCAAAACAGCAGGGGAACAGCTGACGTTACTGAACCCCACAAACACAGGAGCTAGTGTTTTACTCTGTGAAGGCGGCACTTCCGAGCAACAACTGGCTGTGTTGAAGCCCAGGGACAAGCACGGAGCAGGCTGAGGCTGCATTGAAGAAATTTTAAGATCGGTTGTAGACTTCTACTAATTTTAACCAAGCTCCACTTAGGCCTGTGGCTTCACTGATTTTCGTATTTCCCCTGTCCTCCAACCCCTCCAGTTACAGCTCCGAAGTGGCGTCTGCACAATCCACACTTGTTCCTGTGTTACAGGTGTTCAGTCCGGTCAGTTAATCCCCTGATGTGTGTCCGGCAATGTCGCCTGCTCTGTCCACATTCCCATAACTAGTTATGGGAATGTGGACAGAGCAGGCGACATTGCCGGACACACATCAGGGGATTAACTGACCGGACTGAACACCTGTAACACAGGAACAAGTGTGGATTGTGCAGACGCCACTTCGGAGCTGTAACTGGAAGGGTTGGAGGACAGGGGAAATACGAGAGACAGTGGAGCCACAGGCCTAATTGGAGCACGGTTAAAAATCAGTAGTGGTACGACTGTGTAGGCAGCAGGAGACTTTGCCATCCACACAGCAGGGGATCAGCTGACATTACTGAACCCCACTGAGACACGGGAGCAAGTGTCTCTTTCCGTGTGGACGGCACTTCCGAGCTACAACTGGCTGTGTTGAAGCCCAGGAAATAGGAGGGTGTAGGCAGAGGCCTACTCTATTTGGAATGTGGTGACAGCAGGAGAGACTGCCATCCACACAGCAGGGGATCAGCTGACGTTACTGAACCCCACTGAGACACGGGAGCAAGTGTCTCTTTCCATGTGGACGGCACTTCCGAGCTACAACTGGCTGTGTTGAAGCCCAGGAAATAGGAGGGTGTAGGCAGAGGCCTACTGTCTTTGAAATGTGGAGACAGCAGGAGAGACTGCCATCCACACAGCAGGGGATCAGCTGACGTTACTGAACCCCACTGAGACACGGGAGCAAGTATCTCTTTCCGTGTGGACGACACTTCCGAGCTACAACTGGCTGTGTTGAAGCCCAGGAAATAGGAGGGTGTAGGCAGAGGCCTACTGTATTTGGAATGTGGAGACAGCAGGAGAGACTGCCATCCACACAGCAGGGGATCAGCTGACGTTACTGAACCCCACTGAGACACGGGAGCAAGTATCTCTTTCCGTGTGGACGGCACTTCCGAGCTACAACTGGCTGTGTTGAAGCCCAGGAAATAGGAGGGTGTAGGCAGAGGCCTAATGTCACGGGGGCTTAGTTCAACTAAGGCTGAAATACCCGGGGCCCCTGTGGTGTCCCTTTACTAGGGGAAACCCTGTCTGACCCTCAACCCAGGGTTTTTGCTGAAGGTGCAAATGCCTGAGCCTCCGACCTTTCCTTATCTCCTGCTCAGCCCTGCACTTAACCCTCCACCCTCCACCCAGTGAGAAGTCACCACCAAAGCTCCCACACAAATAATGACAGACAGGGAGAACTTAAACTGCACTGCGCCGCACACACACATGAATAAACAGTAATGTGAACAGGGCACAACTAAACACAAATATGGGAAGGAGAAAGGATAACGACGGATCATACGACACCAGATATGAATCTCTCTCTCTTGAACACCTCCACTCCAGACCGGAACCACTTGGTATGAAACACAAGCTATAATCGGCGACGCCCATAGGCCAGCATGACTATTTAAAGACCGTGGGCGTGACTAACCATCCAACCTGGTCTCCAGCAGGATTAACCCCCGAGAGCCTGAAGATCAGGCCGGCGCCACTGAGGCTATAGTGGCTGGAGGTGGAACTACCTCTGCCTGCCGGATGCTGTGGTGTGAACAGCGTCCGACATGACACCTACTGTATTTGGAATGTGGTGACAGCAGGAGAGACTGCCATCCACACAGCAGGGGATCAGCTGACGTTACTGAACCCCACTGAGACACGGGAGCAAGTGTCTCTTTCCGTGTGGACGGCACTTCCGAGCTACAACTGGCTGTGTTGAAGCCCAGGAAATAGGAGGGTGTAGGCAGAGGCCTACTGTATTTGGAATGTGGAGACAGCAGGAGAGACTGCCATCCACACAGCAGGGGATCAGCTGACGTTACTGAACCCCACTGAGACACGGGAGCAAGTATCTCTTTCCGTGTGGACGGCACTTCCGAGCTACAACTGGCTGTGTTGAAGCCCAGGAAATAGGAGGGTGTAGGCAGAGGCCTACTGTATTTGGAATGTGGAGACAGCAGGAGAGACTGCCATCCACACAGCAGGGGATCAGCTGACGTTACTGAACCCCACTGAGACACGGGAGCAAGTATCTCTTTCCGTGTGGACGGCACTTCCGAGCTACAACTGGCTGTGTTGAAGCCCAGGAAATAGGAGGGTGTAGGCAGAGGCCTACTGTATTTGGAATGTGGTGACAGCAGGAGAGACTGCCATCCACACAGCAGGGGATCAGCTGACGTTACTGAACCCCACTGAGACACGGGAGCAAGTGTCTCTTTCCGTGTGGACGGCACTTCCGAGCTACAACTGGCTGTGTTGAAGCCCAGGAAATAGGAGGGTGTAGGCAGAGGCCTACTGTCTTTGGAATGTGGAGACAGCAGGAGAGACTGCCATCCACACAGCAGGGGATCAGCTGACGTTACTGAACCCCACTGAGACACGGGAGCAAGTATCTCTTTCCGTGTGGACGGCACTTCCGAGCTACAACTGGCTGTGTTGAAGCCCAGGAAATAGGAGGGTGTAGGCAGAGGCCTACTGTATTTGGAATGTGGAGACAGCAGGAGAGACTGCCATCCACACAGCAGGGGATCAGCTGACGTTACTGAACCCCACTGAGACACGGGAGCAAGTATCTCTTTCCGTGTGGACAGCACTTCCGAGCTACAACTGGCTGTGTTGAAGCCCAGGAAATAGGAGGGTGTAGGCAGAGGCCTACTGTATTTGGAATGTGGTGACAGCAGGAGAGACTGCCATCCACACAGCAGGGGATCAGCTGATGTTACTGAACCCCACTGAGACACGGGAGCAAGTGTCTCTTTCCGTGTGGACGGCACTTCCGAGCTACAACTGGCTGTGATGAAGCCCAGGAAATAGGAGGGTGTAGGCAGAGGCCTACTGTCTTTGGAATGTGGTGACAGCAGGAGAGACTGCCATCCACACAGCAGGGGATCAGCTGACGTTACTGAACCCCACTGAGACACGGGAGCAAGTGTCTATTTCCGTGTGGGCGGCACTTCCGAGCTACAACTGGCTGTGTTGAAGCCCAGGAAATAGGAGGGTGTAGGCAGAGGCCTGCTGTCTTTGGAATGTGGGGACAGCAGGAGAGACTGCCATCCACACAGCAGGGGATCAGCTGACGTTACTGAACCCCACTGAGACAAGGGAGCAAGTATCTCTTTCCGTGTGGACGGCACTTCCGAGCTACAACTGGCTGTGTTGAAGCCCAGGAAATAGGAGGGTGTACGCAGAGGCCTACTGTCTTTGGAATGCGGAGACAGCAGGAGAGACTGCCATCTCCACAGCAGGGCAACAGCTGGCAGTGCTGAACCCCACTAACACTCGAACGAATGTGTTTGGCTCTGTGGAGATGACACTTCTGAACACCAACTGACGCTGTTGGAGCCCAGGATTAGGCGAGGAGCAGGCTGGGGCCTGTTGCTTTTGGCAGGTGAAGGCAGCAGGAGACTTGCCATCTCCACAGCAGGGGAACAGCTGGCAGTGCTGAACCCCACTAACACTCGAACGAATGTGTTTGGCTCTGTGGAGACGACACTTCTGAACACCAACTGACGCTGTTGGAGCCCAGGATTAGGCGAGGAGCAGGCTGGGGCCTACTGGATTTTGGCAGGTGAAGGCAGCAGGAGACTTGCCATCTCCACAGCAGGGGAACAGCTGGCAGTGCTGAACCCCACTAACACTCGAACGAATGTGTTTGGCTCTGTGGAGACGACACTTCTGAACACCAACTGACGCTGTTGGAGCCCAGGATTAGGCGAGGAGCAGGCTGGGGCCTGTTGCTTTTGGCAGGTGAAGGCAGCAGGAGACTTGCCATCTCCACAGCAGGGGAACAGCTGGCAGTGCTGAACCCCACTAACACTCGAATGAATGTGTTTGGCTCTGTGGAGACGACACTTCTGAACACCAACTGACGCTGTTGGAGCCCAGGATTAGGCATGGAGCAGGCTGGGGCCTACTGGATTTTGGCAGGTGAAGGCAGCAGGAGACTTGCCATCTCCACAGCAGGGGAACAGCTGGCAGTGCTGAACCCCACTAACACTCGAACGAATGTGTTTGGCTCTGTGGAGACGACACTTCTGAACACCAACTGACGCTGTTGGAGCCCAGGATTAGGCATGGAGCAGGCTGGGGCCTACTGGATTTTGGCAGGTGAAGGCAGCAGGAGACTTGCCATCTCCACAGCAGGGGAACAGCTGGCAGTGCTGAACCCCACTAACACTTGGACGAATGTGTTTGGCTCTGTGGAGACGACACTTCTGAACACCAACTGACACTGTTGGAGCCCAGGATTACGCATGCCGCATGCAGAGGCCAATGGGCAGCGGTTTTTATGGAGGTTGTTGACTACTACTGATTCTAACCATGCTCCACTTAGGCCTCTGGCTCCACTGTCTCTACTATTTACCCTGGCCTCCAACCCCGCCAGCTACATCTCTGAAGTGGCGTCAGCACAATCTACACTTGTTCCTGTGTTACTGGTGCTCAGTCCCGTCAGTTGATCCCCTGATGTTTGTCCGGCAAGTTCGCCAGCTCTGTCCTCATTCCCACTTCTGGTTATGGGAATGTGGACAGAGCAGGAGACCTTGCCGGACACACATCAGGGGATAAACTGATGGGACTGAGCCACAGGAACACAGGAACAAGTGTAGATTGTGCTGACGCCACTTCAGAGATGTAGATGGCGGGGTTGGAGGTCAGGGGAAATAGTAGAGACAGTGGAGCCAGAGACCTAAGTTGGGCACGGTTAAAAATCAGTAGTGGTTTGAATGTTGATGGAGCTGGTGACTTTGCCGTCCACACAGCAGGGGATCAGCTGGCGTTACTGAACCCCACTAACACAGGAGCTAGTGTGTTTCTCTGTGCAGACGACACATCTGAGCGACAACTGGCTGTGTTGAAGCACAGGGATTATAGTTCAGGTGGTAGAAAAATGAACACACCAGCAGACCTGGATACAGTTGCCAACCACTAATTTAGTGTGTAAGAGGAATGGCAAAGTCTTTGGAGATCCAGGCCTTGTTCATTTTCAGAAAAGTCAGCCGGTCAACATTATCGGAAGATAGTCACGTGCGACGGTCTGTTAGTACACCACCTGCGGCACTAAAGACACGTTCCGATAATACACTGGCAGCAGGGCAAGCCAGCACCTCCAATGCATACTGGCTAAGCTCTGGCCATGTATCCAGCTTAGAGACCAAAAACTTGAAGGGGGAAGAGCCATCTGGGAGTACAGTGACAGGGCAAGACATGTAGTCTGACACCATCTGACGGAAGCGTTGCCTCCTGCTGACTCGAGGCGTCGCTGATGGTGTAGACAATTGTGGTGGACACACAAAACTTTGCCACATTTGGGCCATAGTGGTCTTGCCTTGTGCTGCGGCGCTGCCTCTGCTCCCTCTTTGTGCAGAGTTTCCTCCACTGCCTCGACGCACAGAGCTGCTTTGTAAAGCACTAGCAACAATGCTGTCGGGAGGAATGGAAAACATTATGGAATGCACCAGTGACTCTTCGTACTCCCGCAGTTTACGCTCCCGGTTCAACGTTGGTATGAGCCTTTGTACGCTGTCCCGGTAGCGAGGATCTAGGAGGGTGTACACCCAATAATCAGCCGAGACGAGAATGTGGGCGATGCGGCGGTCGTTTCTCAGGCACTGCAGCATGAAATCAACCATGTGCTGCAGACTCCCAACTGCCAAAGAACCGCTGTCCCCTGTTTGAGGCGTGACCTCGGCCTGCTCTGCATCACCCCACCCTCGCTGTACATACTGAGTAGAGATTTGTGTACCTCCCTCCTCTGGAGAGATGTCTTCCTCGTCCATCGACTCCTCCTCATCCTCCTCACAAAGTGTCCCCTGCCTAGGCCTTTGTGAGGAAACACGTAGCGCAGACTGTCCAGAAGCAGATGGCATTTGGGACTCCTCATCCTCCACCTCTTCCGAAACCTCATCCCTTAGTGCTTGCAGTGTTTGTTGAAGCAGGCAGATAAGGGGTACAGTCATGCTGACTAGTGCATCATCTGCACTCGCCATCCGCATGGATTCATCGAAGGCACGCAAAACGAGGCAGATGTCCTTCATAGAGGCCCACTCAATGGTGCTGAAGTGTGAACGGCGCACAGTGCGACTTGTTTGTGCCTGATGCAGCTGGTACTCCATGACTGCTGCCTGCTGCTCACACAACCGCTCCAACATATGTAATGTTGAATTCCACCGGGTGGGTAGGTCACATATGATGCGATGTTCCAGAAGGCCAAATCGTCGCTGCAGAGCAGCGAGGCGCGATCTTGCCGTGCTGGAACGCCGCAAGTGAGCGCACTCTATGCGGACCTTGTGCAACAGTGCATCAAGATCCGGATAGTCCCTCAGAAAGCTCTGCACGACCAAGTTAAGCACATGTGCCAGACATGGGATGTGTGTGAGGTTGCCTAGGCCAAGAGCTGCCACCAGATTTCGGCCATTGTCACACACTACCACACACTACCAAGCCCGGCTGGAGATTCGCTGGCCCAAACCACACATCGCTCTCCAGCTTGATAGCATTCCAGAGCTCCTGCGCTGTGTGGCTTCGATTCCCCAAAGAAATTAATTTGAGTACAGCCTGTTGACGTTTGGCCACGGCTGTGCTCATATCGGTCGTAACAGGCTCCTGCTCTGCTGTTTCTGAGGAACTTGAGTAGGAGAAGGAGTCTATGTGTACAGACTGGAGTCCTGCAATCCGTGGCGTTGGAAGAACACGTACAGCGCCACTCTCCAGATCTGTACCCGGCTCCACAACATTGACCCAGTGGGCAGTGAGGGAAAGGTATCGTCCCTGTCCATGGTTACTGGTCCACGCATCGGTGGTCAGGTGGACCTTGCTACTAACGGCTTTTAGTAGCGCATGTTTTATTTTGCCCTCAACATGTTTCTGCAGGGCAGGGATGGCTCGCCTGCTGAAATAAAAGCAGCTGGGCATGTTGTATTGGGGGACTGCCAATGCCATTAAGTCCCGGAAGGTGTCAGTGTCCACCAGCCTGAATGACAGCATTTCAACTGCCAGAAGTTTGGCAATGCCAGCATTCAGAGACTGTGCTCGGGGATGGTTTGCCGAGTAAGGGCGCCTTTTATCCCATGCCTGTGCTACCGATGGCTGTGATGGATGGGAACGTGCTGCTATGGGTGGAATCTGACAGGGTCTCCGGACAACAGTGGCAGAGGTTCTTCCTTGGCGATCCTGTGAGGAAGCCGAACCAGCAGTGTGTGAGCTGGGGGAAGAGGCCCCAACACGAACTGAAGAGGTGGTAGGTGGTGCTGTACGTTGGCCTACGTCTTCAGGGTGTCTCTGCAACTCCAACTCGTGCTTGGTGCGCACATGTTTCCACATATTTGTGGTATTGAGGTTGCTGACATTTCTCCCTCTTTTGACTATCTGATGACACAGCTTGCATTTGACAAAGCAAATGTCATCTGCAACTGTGTCAAAAAAGGACCACGCACTGCAACTCTTGGGAGCGCCCGTTTTGCCTTTGGAATGAGGAATGCTCCTAACGGGTGCCGAAGTGGAGGGTACAGGCAACCAAGTCTTCCCCCTCCCTCTGCCTCCTGTTTTGGCCGGTAGGGGAATCTCTTCCTCCGAGCTGCTCCCACCACCTTCCTGTTCCTCACGCCATGATGGGTCAAGGACCTCATCATCTTCCCTCCCCTCTTCAAACAGCTGCTTCTCCGGGGTTGTCTCGCCAGCACCGTATGCACCAGAAAGTGGCAACTGAGTCTCGTCATCATCTGATGCGTACTGAGGTGTGCTGACCATAGGCACTGGCCCACTCGCCTCTTCAGATTCAGAGGGACAAAGAAGTTGCGCATCACTGCATACTCCCTCTTCTTCACATTCAGGAATGCTGCTTGGCTGGCCCCCTCTTTCCAAGCCAACAGATTCCGAGAACAGAAGTAGAGACTGTGATGGCTCCTGTCCATGTCTCTCTGACGGCCTGGGCACTTTGGCAGGTGGTGAAGAGACAGATGGTTGCTCTTCGGTGCTCTGGTCCTGAGAGGCTGTGGAAGTAATTGAAGTCGATGCGTTAGCTGCCATCCATCCGACAACGGCTTCAATTTGTTCCTCCCGCAGCAGTGGGGTACGTTGAGGTCCTACAAAGCTGCGCATAAAGGACTGTTGCCTGCTAAAACTGGGGGATGCTGATCCACTGGTGCCCGCAGCAGGCCCAGAATCCCCACGTCCTCTCCCTGCAGAAACCCCACGTCCTCTCCCTGCAGAATCCCCACGTCCTCTCCCTGCTGAAACTCCACGCCCACGCCCACGCCCACGCGCCTTACTCCCTGCCTTCTTCATCTTGCCAGACTGCTTAAGATAGGCAGAAAAGTACAAAGGGGGGCCTTAGTGTGCTTATTCCTGAACAGCTGGTTACAGGTACAAGAAACACTAATTTTATGAAGTGTGTGTGTGGACTACACTTTAATAGGAGCTGATGTGGCCTACACAAGTTCCAAATGTAGTGTTTGGTGAACTTTTTTTGTGGCTTCTTTGTTGGAAACAAACTCAAAGTATGTGAACAAAGAATTGAAACTGATAGTATCACCAACTTTTTGGAGCTATTACAATGCAGGCAGGTAACCTACAATGCAAAAGATGAGGCTCCAAAAAAATTGGGTAATACTAATCTGGCTGCTCCGGCAGGGCACAAGCCAGAAAAAAAGGCTCCTCTATCTACTCCTATATAGTGTTTGCAACCAACCAATGTTGATGGATACGGATGGATGAACACTAATAGGAGAAGAAAAAATGAGCTGCACTCAAAGACAAATATGTGTGAGGCAGTGACGCACGTTGAGCGTCCTACAACCAGACGTAGCTGCAGGACACTCTACTCTGTGTGAGCTGCACTCACACACAGTCAGAGACCTCTCAGACAGCCGTGAACAGTGCAGCTAAGTGGGCACTGGCACTGACAGGCTGCAGAAAGGCTCCGCTGTGTACTCCTATATAGTGTTTGCAACCACCGTAGATGGAGACGGATGGATGCACACTAATAGAAGAAAAAATGAGCTGCAATAAAAGAAAAATGTGTGAGGCAGTGACACGCTGAGCGTCCTACAACCAGACGTAGCTGCAGGACACACTACTCAGCGTGAGCTGCACTCACACACAGTCAGAGACCTCTCAGACAGCCGTGAACAGTGCAGCAAAGTGGACACTAGCACTGAAAGGCTGCAGAAAGGCTCCGCTGTCTACTACTAGTGTTTGCAACCAACGTATATGGATACGGATGGAAGCACACTAGATTGAAATTATGTAAAAAATGCAGCTCAAAAATTAAAAGATGTATGAGGCAGCAGTGATCACACTGGGTGGCCTACAGCCTGACATGGCTGCAGGACCCACTCCACAGCGTGAGCTGCACTCACACAGCCCTTGCAGACAGCTGTGAACACTGCTGCTAGGGCAAAGAAGGCTACAGTGGTGGTTTATGTAGCCTGGTTAAAGCACTAGAAGTTTGGTGGAATCGCTATTTCTAACTGTCCCTCACAGTCTTCTACAGCAGCCTGTCCCTAACTGAATTCACAGCAGAGTGAACCAGAAATGGCGGCTGCGGTGGCTTTTATAGTGCATCATGACATCATTTCGGCAGCCAATCACAGCCATGCCAATAGTTAACATGCCTACATGCCTAACAGGATGTGCCCACACTTCGGAGGATTCCCATTGGCTTAATCAAAGCAAGCAGGCTCATAGCATGATGGGAACTTCCGATTCCGATTCCGGAATCCGATATGACAAAAGTATCGGAAGTCAGTATCGGAATTCCGATACCGCTAATATCGGCCGATACCCGATACTTGCGGTATCGGAATGCTCAACACTAGTCATTATGTGACTTTTTAGTTTTTTTAAATTTTTTGGCTATTTGTTGTGCCAATAAAGAATCTTTTTACCTCTTGGTGATCCCTGTTAACAATTGTGCTCAAAACTTTATATACCCCGGCAGAATTTTTCCTTTCTTGGCCTTTTATTCAGATAATATGAATGATTAGCGAAGCCATTTATTGTCAAACTACTGTATTTTCTCTTTCTAAATCATATTGACAACCCAAAACATCCAAATGACCCTGATCAAAACTTCACATACTCCATTTCTTAATACGATGTATTGCCCCCTCTAACATCAATGACAGCTTGAAGTTTTTTGTGGTAGTTGTGGATGAGGTTCTTTATTTTCTCAAATGTAAAGCTATCCACTCTTCTTGGCAAAAAGCCTCCATTTCATGTAAATTCCTCTGCTTTCTAGCATGAACTGCATGCTTGAGATCTCTCCAGAGTGGCTCAATGATATTGAGATCAGGAGACTTTGATGGCCACTCCAGAACCTTCACTTTGTTCTGCTGTAGCAAATGACAGGTCGACTTGGCCTTGTGTTTTGGATCGTTGTCATGTTCGAACATCCAAGTGCAGCCCATGCGCAGCTTCCAGGCTGATGATTGCAAATTTGCCTCCAGTATTTGCTGATAACGTGCTGCTTTCATCTTTCCTTCAACTTTGACCGAGTTTCCTGTGCCTTTGTAGCTCACACACCCTAATGCATCAGTGATCCACTGATCCGAACAATTTTCCTGGCAGTTGTGGACAAAACTTTGGTTATTCTACCTGACCGTGGTTATGTTTTTACAGAACCCCTGATTTTCCATTTGTTAATCACAGTTTGAAAGCTGCTGACTGGCATTATCAATTCCTTGGATATCTTTATGCATCCCTTTACTGTTTTAAACAGTTCTACTACCTTTTCCCGTAGATCTGTTGACAATTCATTTGCTTTCCCCATGACTCACAATCCAGAAATGTCAGTGACTGGAAGAAAAATGCAAGAGTCTATCTCTATCCCAGAAACTCACTCAGCTTTTGTGCACACACACTGATTACAAGCAAACAGGTCACAGGTGAGTTACCTTTAATAGTTATTCAAACCCATTTGTGTCAACTTCTGTGCATGTTATCAGGCCAAAATCACCATGGTATGTGAACTTTTGATCAGGGTCATTTGGATATTGTAGGTTGTCATTATGATTTAAAGAGAGAAAGCATAGTAGTTTGACAATAAATGGCTTCACCCAACCACTATCCATGAGTGGAGAAAAAGGTTTAGTGCTATCATTCATATTCTCTGAAAAAAGGTTCTTTTTTTTGTTTATTTTTCTTTCCACAATGACCCTTCCTGAGGACTGGCTTGAATAACATCAATCTTGATGAATCGGCATCTTTCTATTTTCAAAAAAGTTACCCCACAGGTAATTTTCATTAAAATAAAACTGAAAACGATTTAGGTTCATTTCCCCTAAGGACATTTGCAATGAAGTCCCTCTTACTTCTGCAGAATAAGTGTTTTCAGTTATACTGCCATATTACCAGGCTCTGGTCCTTCCCCAAAACTGTGTATAAGGCTGCATGCACATGTTCAGCATTTGGTCAGTATTTTACATCAGTATTTGCAAGCCAAAACCAGGAGGGGGTAAGAAAATGCAGAAGTGGTGACATGTTTCTATTATACTTTTCCTCTGATTGTTCCACTTCTGATTTTGGCTTACAAATACTGAGGTAAAATGCTGACCAAATACAAAAGTGTGAATGTGGCCTAACTGTTCTGCAGTGAACATGGTATCTCTATGCTGTACAGTGGCTGTTGGGAGAGTGATGCAGTATGAGTGTTCACTAGAGATGAGCAAGCAGTAAAATGCGCGGGTACACGTTGTTCGAACCAAGCAATTTCTAATACTCAAATGCTTATTTTGAGTAACGAGTAACTTTTTTCTGGCAGACCCTACAAAGAAGTCATTTATGACTCACAGATCACTACTGAGAATAATGGTGTCACTTTTAATCCACTTTAGGGAGTGACAATAAAACATTCCAAACCCATGAGAAATTACATTTTACAGGTAAAAAATCTTAAAAAAACATTTTTTCCTGTGTAATGACTTGTACAGTATATAATGCAAAATTTTAAAAGAATTTTTTAAAAAAGTATGATTTAAGTAAACCAAAATTGTTTAATTAAAAAATAGGTAATTTCAGTTTCATTTATGAAGGAAGCAAGAACTGCCAAAAATAGGGACTCATATTGATTCAGATACAGTGGGGAAAAAAAGTATTTAGTCAGTCAGCAATAGTGCAAGTTCCACCACTTAAAAAGATGAGAGGCGTCTGTAATTTACATCATAGGTAGACCTCAACTATGGGAGACAAACTGAGAAAAAAAAATCCAGAAAATCACATTGTCTTTTTTTTTTTCATTTTATTTGCATATTATGGTGGAAAATAAGTATTTGGTCAGAAACAAAATTTCATCTCAATACTTTGTGATATATCCTTTGTTGGCAATGACAGAGGTCAAACGTTTTCTGTAAGTCTTCACAAGGTTGCCCCACACTGTTGTTGGTATGTTGGCCCATTCCTCCATGCAGATCTCCTCTAGAGCAGTGATGTTTTTGGCTTTTCGCTTGGCAACACGGACTTTCAACTCCCTCCAAAGGTTTTCTATAGGGTTGAGATCTGGAGACTGACTAGGCCACTCCAGGACCTTGAAATGCTTCTTACGAAGCCACTCCTTCGTTGCCCTGGCGATGTGCTTTGAATCATTGTCATGTTGAAAGACCCAGCCACGTTTCATCTTCAATGCCCTTGCTGATGGAAGGAGGTTTGCACTCAAAATCTCACGATACATGGCCCCATTCATTCTTTCATGTACCCGGATCAGTCGTCCTGGCCCCTTTGCAGAGAAACAGCCCCAAAGCATAATGTTTCCACCACCATGCTTTACAGTAGGTATGGTGTTTGATGGATGCAACTCAGTATTCTTTTTCCTCCAAACACGACAAGTTGTGTTTCTACCAAACAGTTCCAGTTTGGTTTCATCAGACCATAGGACATTCTCCCAAAACTCCTCTGGATCATCCAAATGCTCTCTAGCAAACTTCAGACGGGCCCGGACATGTACAGGCTTAAGCAGTGGGACACGTCTGGCACTGCAGGATCTGAGTCCATGGTGGCGTAGTGTGTTACTTATGGTAGGCCTTGTTACATTGGTCCCAGCTCTCTGCAGTTCATTCACTAGGTCCCCCCGCGTGGTTCTGGGATTTTTGCTCACCGTTCTTGTGATCATTCTGACCCCACGGGGTGGGATTTTGCGTGGAGCACCAGATCGAGGGAGATTATCAGTGGTCTTGTATGTCTTCCATTTTCTAATTATTGCTCCCACAGTTGATTTCTTCACTCCAAGCTGGTTGGCTATTGCAGATTCAGTCTTCCCAGCCTGGTGCAGGGCTACAATTTTGTTTCTGGTGTCCTTTGACAGCTCTTTGGTCTTCACCATAGTGGAGTTTGGAGTCAGACTGTTTGAGGGTGTGCACAGGTGTCTTTTTATACTGATAACAAGTTTAAACAGGTGCCATTACTACAGGTAATGAGTGGAGGAAAGAGGAGACTCTTAAAGAAGAAGTTACAGGTCTGTGAGAGCCAGAAATCTTGATTGCTTGTTTCTGACCAAATACTTATTTTCCACCATAATATGCAAATAAAATGAAAAAAAAACAGACAATGTGATTTTCTGGATTTTTTTTTCTCAGTTTGTCTCCCATAGTTGAGGTCTACCTATGATGTAAATTACAGACGCCTCTCATCTTTTTAAGTGGTGGAACTTGCACTATTGCTGACTGACTAAATACTTTTTTTCCCCACTGTATATCCTGTATTAGATGCAAAGGATGGCCTCGTACACATTCAAATTGTCATGCAATGATACTTCAAGACTCATAAAGGATATGCACTTTTGAGAGTTATATACCAAGGAAATTTACTCCAGAGCATGGAATAGTCTATAAGTGAGCAATATAATAAGAGATAAATTTGGGTACAAGTTTTTTGAGGCTTACAGTATATACTACTGAAATAAACTCAAGAATATATAAAAGTCTATAGATGAGCAATATAATATCAATAAATTTCTTTTCATGTTTTTTCAGTCTAATATAGCAACAAAATGTACCCAAGAAGATAAAATACCATATGGATGAGCAATATTTTACCGATAAATTTTTAACCAAATTTGAGTGTTATATACCAATGAAATGTACTCCAGACCACGGAATAGTCAATGAGCGAGCAATATAATACTCATACATTTTTTTTTTTATACAGGCCTCATCCACACTAAAAATACTTTCTTCTGTTGCTAAAGTGATACAGTAGGGGAGATCTCAGTTTGAAATTGTTTGGAGCTTATAGTATATGTTATGCAGGCCTCGTCCACACACAAAAAAATTCTTCTGTTACTAACGTGATACAGTAGGGGGATAGGAGGATCTCAGTTTGAAATTGTTTGGAGGATACAGTCTATGCTATACCGGCCTCATCCACACACAAAATTTTTTCTGTTACTAACATCATACAGTAGGGGAAATCTCAGTATGAAATTGTTTGACGAATATCTTCTTTGTCATACAGGCCCCAGCCACACTGAAACAATTTATTCTTCAGTTACTAACATCATACAGTAGGGGAGAGCTCATTTTTATAATTGGAGAATATCTTCTTTGTTATACAGGCCTCATCCACACTGAAACAATTCTTTCTTCTGTGACTAACGTGATATAGTAGGGAAGATCTCATTTTAAAATTGTTTGGAGCATATCTTATTTGCAAGACAGGCCTCATCCACACTGACACAATTCTTTCTTCTCTTACAAATGTCATACATTAGGGGATATGTAATTTTTATAACTGTTTGGGGCATATCTTCTTCATTATACATGCCTCATACACATTGAAACAATTCTTTCTTCTGTGACTAATGTGATACAGTAGGGGAGATCTCAGTTTGAAATTGTTTGGAGCATATCTTCTTTGTCATACAGGCCTCATCCAAACTGAAACAATTCTTTCTTCTGTGACTAACATGATACAGTGTGAGAGATCTCAGTATGAAATTTTTTGGAGCATATCTCTGTCATACAGGCCTTATCCACGCGAAAACAATTCTTTCTTCTATGACTAACGCCATTCAGCATGCCATATTTCACCTTGTCATTTAGTGCTGCTGAAATTCAGCTGTGTGCAGAGCTGGTGTCAAGTAAAAAATTAAATTTTTAGTTGCTAAAACTGTGCTCCTACCACACTATCTGAGCAACATGACAGGGAAAACGTGAGGTCATGGTAAAAGGGGGATTAGGCTTGGTGTTCAAGGTGTATGTAGGGTAGGTGTTAATGATTGTGAAAGCACTAGGGAACCTACAAAGTCACGTCCTATCCAAAGACAACTGACAACTTCTGTTACTGAATGTTGTAGTTTTTAGTGTGCTGCATTGCTTTCATGTAATTGCAGTCTGTGATATCTTTAGTGGGGCTCTTCCTCCATCCCAACATCACATCCAGTACAGTCCACAGAGGTGGCACCCCAATTACCCTTACTTCCCCCACATCACAACTCTCCAACTGCCCAACCCTTTTCAACAGCCGATAATCCCTGTTAACCCCCTGCAAGGGAGATGATCCTGATTCAGATATCTGAGGCTCACGCGGACTGTACAATGTTGTCAGGTCAGGAAGAGGAGGATGGTTACTCTCAGTTTGAGGAATTCAATAATACAGAGGATGATGATGAGGTTGTAAATCCTGTCTGGCATGAACACAGAGGCACACAGCTGAGAAGGTCAACTGAGGAGGTAGAGGAGAAGGATGACGAGGAGGTTAGGTTGCGCCGTACAGTGTGTTTGCTGGTCTGCAGCTCACAGGGGCAGCAAGGATTGCCTAGCCTGGACCTTTTTTGACACCACAAAGGATGAGCCAATTCATGTTATTTGCCAACTTTACAAAAAAACTGAGTAGAAGGAAAAAGTGCAATAATTTGACTACTACTTGAATGAACCTTCACATGTGCATCAACCACACCTGCTACTTATTCCTCCTTCTCTCTTACCATGCTAAATATTGCTACGCAGGTCTCTGACCAGTCAGACTGAGTGATAGCCCATCAGTTGTAATGGAAGCGGACATGCCTGCTGTTTTTGACTGCTCTCAGAGAAAGAGCACACAACAACTTTATCAATCTACCATAACATCTCTAACTATACCTCACTCACAGTACAGTAATTTGTCCTATACACCCTACTCCACCCTCTGTCAACACAGCAGCCAGCACTCATTTGTTCAGTTGTGGTTACGTAAAAGATTGTTTCCTCCTACACATGACAAAGCTAAGAGGTTGAAATTCACCATCTCTAATTTGTTGGCTGTCTTTCCGCATGGTAGATACAGACGATTTCTGAAATCTCATGGCCGTCGCAGTCCCCCAGTACCAGTTGCCCAGTTGCCATTACTTCTCTAAGAAAGCTGTGCCTGACCTACACCAGCAAGTTGCAGACAACATCACCCATTCCTTGACTAAATCTGTCTGCCAGTGTGCATTTCACAACAGACACTTGGACAAGTAAATATGGCCAAGGGCATTACATCTCGCTGACTGGGAACTGGGTGACTCTGGTTCTTATGGGGGCAGATGGGGAAGGGACTACTCCACAAGTCTTAGAATCCCCAATGTTTGCAGGACAAACGTTTGAATTTCACACTCCCTCTACTGTTTCTGCTTCCTCGTCTACCTCATCTTGGGCCTCCATCTGCATCCTCAAACTCTGCCTTAATGAGCCATGCGTTCCAACACTGCAGAGCGAATCCCCACCACCTCTGTAATGCACAGCCAGGGCTCACCACAGTCAGACAGTGTTAAAAATGATATGTCTTGGAGATCGCAGACATACAGCAGAAGGGTTGTGGACAGCTCTTCAAGCCGAGTTTAAGCAATGGCTGTCTCCGCTGAAATTGGATCCGATATCGGTGTGAACCTGGTGGTGGCCCTACATCGAGGCAAGCTCACACACGTGCATTGCATGGCTCACATCCTCAACCAGGTGGTACAGTGGTTTCTCCACCACTATCTTGGCCTGGGTTAGCTGCTGCAGAAAGTGTGGAAGGTGTGTGCTCACTTCTGACATTGGCACCACTCAGGTCATCAACTTGCATCGATACAGAGGTCTTTGTCCATTCCAGTTAACAGGTTGACATGCGATGTGCCAATACGGTGGAATTCCACTCCGCACAATGCAGTACGAAAATGGAACATATCATGTTTACTGAATGGGCACAGATTAAAGACCTCTGCACTAGAGATGAGTGACTTTGCGTTTTTTCGGGTCGAGTCGGGTTTCATGAAACCCGATTTTCGCAAACGTCGGGTCGAATGAAATCGGCCAATTATCGTGAAAAGTCGAAGGCCGACTGAAACACGAAACATAATGCAAGTCAATGGGGAAGAAAAGTCGGCAGTGAGTGGAGGACAAGAAACACACCTACAGTTCCCATTTTAATGCCAAAAACATCAATTCTAATTACTTAAGCTTGTCAACCTTAATTTACTTTATAATAATAGATAGGCTTTGAAAACTGGGGGTTATTTGGCTAAAGTTGTGGGGGGAGGTAGGGCTGGCTCCAGCTTTTCGTGGGCCCAGGGCCAAAGAGTGTCACTGAGCTCCTTTAACACATACCACAATTCATGATCCTCTGATATGACAGAGAAGTAGCGTTATAGTACAATGAAAAATACTTCACTTCATACATCACATGACTGATATCCATTTTACATTCTCCAATAGCTCCAAAAACGGACAGTATATTACTCCATAGATTATCATGGCCACCGCATAGTGCGCTTTACAGAGTAATGAGGCCCATATATTTCTCCATAAAGAATCATAGGTCCCATATTTCCATGCAGTATATGATGAGCTCCACATAATGCTACAGTATATGTTGGTCCCCATGGATGAAGCTCCACTGTCTTATGGGCCCAAATAATGCTCCATATATAATGGGCCCCATTTCTAATGCTCCAGTGTATAATGGGCCCTGTAAATTCTGCTCCCAGTGTCTGATGTCCACCTTTTGGAATGCTCCAGTGTATGGTGGGCCCCATATATCATTATCCAGAGTATAGTGCTCCCCAAAAATTGCTCCCAACCTTTAAAACAATTAAATAAGTCTCCTTGCTAGAGAATCCCTGTACTAGTCTGGACTCATCGTCATTCCCATCTTCCATCTCTTTGCACTGGGACTGTTTAGGCAGAGGGCGTACAGACTTGATGTCATCACGCTCTCTGACCAGAATGTCAGGAAACGCGGAAGACGTCACGGCGGTGGAGTAGGGAGAGGTAAGTATTTCAACTTTGCAAGTTCTGTGATCCTGAGCAAGCAGGGGGGCCCACTCTTTGGCGACGGCACTGGCATAGGGCCCCTCATAGTACGGCGGTGTGTCTGATGGCGGGTGGGCCCCCCCGGGTCCCCCACTGGCAGAGACACTTTTGCGTACTATGAGGGGCCCTGTGCCACCATGAATATACCCCCCCACCTGCTCAAGGAACCTGCACTTTCTTCTGCACCTTCCTCTTTGTCACCGTGTAAGGTGGTATAGTATGCGGGAATAGGAACCTGAGTTTCATCAGGGTCAGATTCTGGCTGTGTAGAGTGCGAGGGGAATGTAGTGGTCTGGGTCAATGTACCAGCAGAATCATCTAGCAGTGGCTGGGCATCAGTGCACTTGTGGTGCCCCCAGGAGTACGGTTGCCACAGTGGCATTACCTTCCTCCTAGGGAGTGTGATGTCATGCTTGGGAGCAATGAAGGATCTCTCTAGCAGTTAAACCAACACTCAACACAGTTCCCCCTCCAGGCCAGCAGGGAGAGCTCTGAACCTGACTGCTGAGGAGCTGCTGTCTGTGGTCGGGAGGAGGGAAGTTAGGGAAGTCTGTGAAGGGAAGGGGAAGTGTGTGGATGTGAGAAGGGGAGCTGGAGGATGAGCAGAGTTAAGGCTCACTCCTAGCTGGAGCGCATCGTCCGGATTCCGGTCTCCGAGTTTGTAGGGACACTGACGGTCCTGCAGCAGAAACCGGAGGAAGTAGCAGCTGTAAATGCTCTGTTCCCAACTAAGGCTCGGAGGCCCCAGTAGCGACTTGTGTGAGCCAGAAGGAAAAGGCTACGGCTGCCTGCCATACGAGAAAGTTTCAAAAGAGAGTCAACAGGGGGAACTTCAGTGAACTCAGTACTGCGAGTACCTCTGATAAGCGCTAGAACGGAGGCCACACTACCTATCTGCAGAGAGAGAATTCCTAATTTGCTTCCAGGCTGACCAACTCCTTCTCCATCTGTACTCTGGATCCTGTACGGCACTTACCAAGTACAGGTAAAGGAACTGCACGACTGTGTCTGTCATCTTTCTCCTGCGCCTGGCGCACGGCTCTGCTACATCCTGCACTGCACACCATCTACCAACTCTTTCATCTGCCCTGCGACTACGGCCCTACCTGTGCAGGGCTTCTACATCTTAGCTGCACCACAACATCTGTCCCAGAGAAGCAACACTGCAGCGCTGGTCAATATGATGAGAAACCACAGGTGACGTCACGTATCATTCACCTATAAACGTTATTCACCCCTTTGCATGGACGCCCAGGCCCACAGACCAGGTCACCATCACCGTGACACATCCCTCTGAGACACCGGCCCGGTACCGATTAACCCCACCGCCCTGGCTGGCCACCCACACTCCATGTCAGATTCATCTTGGACTGGGGAATTCACGATTTGACTTGATAACCAAGGCATGGTATGTGGGAAAGAGCTACATGGACTAATGTGAAGTGTGGCCTGCTGCATCATTTACTTTTGGTGGGGGTGAATGACACAAGGAAAGGGGTTCTTCCTGACCAGGAGCCAGCACTTGACAACTCAGTACTTTTATTTTTTGAAACTTCAGAAGAGGAGGGCATATTTGCTGGAGTCTGTTTTGGCAATGTAAGCCAAAACCAGTTCCTGATGCTCTGGCTTTAAAAGCGGTTAACCTACTCCCAGAAAAGGTAGCCTTCCACGCGTTCCGGAGCCAGACCATGACGCAGGCTCAACACCTTCTGCCTTAGCTGCTATTGTGCTTTTGCCACTACCAGCAGATGCACCACCACCATCAGTACCAGCTGGCCCTCCCACGCCCACGTCCGTGGCCTCTTCCACCATAGTTCCAAATTTTGGAGAAAATGCACCCAAAATAACATCAGATATATGGTACTGTATCAGACGCGTACAGCTCTATACAGTCAAAGGATAATTGTCAATCTCCCTATATATTTCATGAGTCACACAGAGATGTTCACAGTCTCAGTATGGATTAGACAAGAATATAAAAAGTAGAAAAAGGGTACAGTATCATCAGATACCAGGTATATATAGTATAGTTTAAACATTCTAAATCTCCGTATATATTTCAGGAGGCAGACACAGACACTCTCAGGCTCAGTATGGATTACAACACAATATAAAAAGCCATAAAACAGTAATGGATCTGAAGCGTACAGCTGTACACAGTACAGTAATGTAGTGTAACATAGTAACATAGTAACATAGTTATTAAGGTTGAAGGGAGACTTTAAGTCCATCTAGTTCAACCCATATCCTATCCTAACTTGCCCTAACATGTTGATCCAGAGGAAGGCAAAAAAACACCATGTGGCAAACAGTAAGCTTCACATTGGGAAAAAAACTCCTTCCCGACTCCACATACGGCAATCAGACTAGCTCCCTGGATCAACGCAATATTAAGGAAACTAGTGTATATACCCTGTAATATTATACTTTTCAAGAAAGGCATCCAGTCCCTTCTTAAATTTTAGTAGGGAATCACTCATTACAACATCATATGGCAGAGAGTTCCATAGTCTCACTGCTCTTACAGTAAAGAATCCGCGTCTGTGAGTATGCTTAAACCTTCTTTCCTCCAGACATAGAGGATGCCCCCTTGTCCCCGTCACAGGTCTAAGAGTAAAAAGATCATTAGAAAGGTCTTGGTATTGTCCCCGCATATATTTATATATTGTAATAAGATCACCCCTAAGCCTTCGATTCTCCAAACTAAATAACCCTAAGTGTAATAACCTGTCTTGGTATTGCAGACCCCCTAGTTCCCTAATAACCTTGGTCGCTCTTCTCTGCACCCGCTCCAGTTCAGCTATGTCTTTCTTATACACCGGACACCAGAACTGTACACAGTATTCTAAGTGTGGTCGCACTAGTGACTTATATAAAGGTAAAATTATGTTCTCCTCATCAGCATCTATGCCTCTTTTAATGCATCCCATTATTTTATTTGCCTTTGCAGCAGTTGCCTGACACTGACCACTAAATGTGAGTTTGTCGTCCACCCATACACCCAGGTCTTTTTCAGTGACTGTTTTGCCCAGTGTAGGGGTCATTGTTGTCAATCTCAGTATTTATTTCAACAGTCAGAAAATAACTCTCACTTGGTCAGTTTGGATTAGAAAATAATCTAAAAAGCAGTAAATGGGTAATGTATCACAAGCGTAGAGCTGTATACACTAGTGTTGGCGGAATTTTTAAATGTACATCTAAATTGCAGGAGTAACCCACAGACTCTCACACACTCAGGATGGATCACACCACAATATAAAAAGAAGATCCGCAAGAAATAATCATACATGTGGGCCAATGTTCCAGGTGTCAATGATACACTTAGAGTGGTGGGTGGAGGAGGACTTCCTGGCAGAAAGGGTACAGTATCACCAGATACCAGGTATATATAGCATAGTTTAAACATTAAAAATGTACATCTATTTATCAGGAGTAGTGTTGAGACACCCCGCTAGTGTTCGAGTTTGGTTCGGTTCGTCGAACAGGAGGCAAGTTCGTCGAATGTTCGTCGAACGTTCAACAAACACCGTCGAGCCCCATTGAAAACAATGGCAGGCAAACACAAACACATACAAACACTTAAAAAACAATTACAAAACACCTTAAAAGGGTCCCAAAGCAGACAAAATGCTCAGAAAACAAAAATAACATATGGAAAAGGGCAACTACATATAGAAAAGAGGTGGAGGAGTAAAAGGAGGAGGAGACACAGATATAGGCATGTCATGCCCTTATAAAGTCAAGAAAGGCTGGACTAAAAATCTAAAATAAAAAAATCTAAAATTCTAAAATTGAAGACGATCATATACCGTCGGTCTTCCTACCATAAATTATGCCAACTGCCGATCGGGTGGCGTTATTCACATGACCCTCCGAACAGCATTCATGAAGGCAAAGTGTTTGGTTTCCGGGGGCAGTATGGTTGCAAAGCTGAACCTTAAAGGAATGTCCAGAAGGGCACCACCAGGAGTGGAGCCTGCGGCTTAATTGGACTCCACATGGGCAACCTCAACCACGCCAGCCACGGAAAAGATGGACAGATTGCAAGCTTTGTCGATTCTGTGGGTGGTGGTGCATGGCCGTTTTTAGTTGTGCTAGCGATTTGTCAGCTTAATTCCATTAACGAACGAGACTCCGGCATGCCCCCGTGGTCCGCGTCCAGCTTACTAGAGGGACACGCGAGGTTCTGGCATGCGAGATTGCGCAATAACAGGTCCGTCCTGCCCTTACATGTCCGGGGCTGCATGCGCGCTACACTGAAAAACACAACGTGTGTCGCTTACAGGTGCATATAACCCGCTGAACCCGTTAGTGATGGGGATCTGGGATTCCAATACTTCCCCGCGAACGAGGATTTCCCAGTAAGTGCAGGTCAACCGGAATTCCGGAATTAAGCCTAACCGGCATTCCAGAAAGTATGTGAAAAAATTAAGTGTCCAAACCACAGGTGCGGTAGCTTGCTTAACAGCTGGGCTCCTCTGTTGAGTAGCACGCAGTTCTTACATAAACAGGTGGCATAGCTTGGTTCACGGGTGGGCAAGTCTGCTGAGTAGCAGAACAGTGCTTACATAAACAGGCGGCATAGCTAGGTTGACATGTGGGCTCCTCTGCTGAGCAGTAGACACAGGTATTAGGCCCAAAGTATTCACTGGGCTAAATGGAGTTAGAAAATGGTTCTTACATAAACAGGAGCACAGTTTGGTTCACGGGTGGGCTCCTCTGCTGAGTAGCAGACACAGTTACAAGGCCCAAAGTATTAACTGGGCTAAATGCAGTTAAAAACTGGTTCTTTCATAAACAGGCGGCATATCTAGGTTCACGGGTGGGCTCCTCTGCTGAGTAGCAGACAGTACTACAAGGCCCAAAAGGATTTTCTGGACAAGATGCGGTAAAAACTTATTAGAAACACACACGGTGTAGCTCCTTGACAGGTGCACTACACCTCTTGTTACCAGACACCGCTACTATGCCATGAAACTGTCTATTAACATTGAAAACCATTATTAATGTGAAAATAAAGTTACGCTTTTGGTGAACGAACCGTTCTCGAACGGAACCTCGAACAGCCGAATTTTAAGCAAAGTGTTCGAGTTCGACGAACGGCTCAAACACCGCCCAAAACAGCTGAACTGTTCAAAAATTTGAACTTGGCGAACAGGTCGACTCGAACACCACTCATCTCTAATCAGGAGGCAGACTCAGACGGTCTCAGGCCCAGTATGGATTCGACAAGATTGTAGAAAGTTGAGAAAGGGTACAGTATCACCAGATAACAGGTATATCTGTAGCATAGTTTACACATTAAAAATCTATGTCTATATATCATAAGGCAGAATCAGATGGTCTCAGGCCCAGTATGGATTCGACAAGATTGTAGAAAGTTGAGAAAGAGTACAGTATCATTGGATGCCAGGTATATATAGCATAGTTTAAACATTAAAAATCTCCGTGTATATTTCCGTAGTCCAACAAAGACACTCACAGCCTCAGTATGGATTAGACAAGAATCTAAAAAGTAGACAAAGGGTAATGTATTCGAAGCGTACACAAGTATACACTGTTGGAGTATTTTTCAATCTTCATATATATTTCAGTCTCAGTAAGACAGTCCAGACTCTCCACAAGAGGAAACGAGATGGATACCAGTACAGACAGAAAGTCGAGTGACTGCAGAAATTTTGGAATTACTAATCACTAAAACTCCCGGGAGAATTCTCAGAGGCGATGCTGACCCTCAATTACTTTGTCAGTGGAGACAGCGAAAACAGTTCTTGTGAAGAAAGGTTTGCTGTATCGCAGTACCGTGGATCCCATCACCGTTACTCATCTCCATCAAATTGTGATCACAGGGAGAAATGTAGACATTGTCCTCACTGCCTATCATGATCTGTCAGGTAACTTTGGAGTGCAAAAGACAGAAGCCACAGGCCGTAGGCTATTCTATTGGATTGGCATGAGAGGACACATTTAAAAATGTGGGCAGGAATGTCACACATCTGTGAGTAGGAAAACTGTGAAAGCTGATGATAAACCACCACTGCATCTCATTGTGAGTCGACGTCCATAACAAATGGAAGCCATTGATCATCTGAAGATAGAGCCCAACAGGACAGGGCATAGCTACGTCTTAACCATCATCTATCAGTTCACCAAATTTGTAGTGGCAGTCCCAGTTAAGGATTTAACAGCCAAGACTACACAGCGGTGGAGAAGGGAGAGGTAAGTATTGCAAGTGCTGTGGCCCTGAGCAAGCAGGGGGGCCCACTCGTGGGCGGCGGTACTGGCACTGGGCCCCTCATAGTACGCCGGTGTGTCTGATGGCAGGTGTGCACCTCCACCGTCAGAGACACTTGATTGTACTATGAGGGACCCTGTGCCAGTGCCGTCGCCCAAGAGTGGGCCCATCCACCTGTCAAGGGCAACGGCACTCGCACTGGTGCGTGCGCCAGGTGGTGACCCCGGCCCGGGGGGGGGAGGCAGCCTAGTTAGGGAGATTGAAAAAAATGGCATATGTTGCTGTGGGACATTCAACAGTTGAAAATGGAGGAATTGGAAAAGTCAGAGGAAGAGGAGGACAAAAGCGACCCATTTTTCTGGCAACCTACATGTCAGCAGGGGAAGGTGGGACAAAATCCTTTGAAACCCATGCATGGTTCATTTTAATGAAAGTTAGATCATCAACATTTTGGGTCGACAGAAGGGTCCTTTTTTCTGTCAGGATTGATCCAGCAGCACTGAAGACTCTTTCGGATAGCACACTAGCAGCAGGGCAAGCGAGCTCCTGTAAGGCATATTGTGCCAATTCAGGCCAGGTGTCCAGTTTACAGGCCCAATAGTCAAAGGGGAATGACCTGTGAGGGAGAATATCGATATGGGAGGAAAAGTAGTTTGTAACCATAGTTGACAAGTGCTGTCTCCTGTCACTTTCAATTGATGCAGTATTACCAGTCGTGTGAGCGGGACTTGAAAAATCAGTCCACAACATGGTCATGAAACCCCTGTCTCCAACACCACTTCTGATATGTGCACCACCAACACCTCTTCCAAGTTGCCCCCGGCCCCTACGGCTCGTGTGACAACCATCACCGCTGCTGTGTGCTGGGAATGCCTCAACCAACCGGTTTACCAGAGTTGCTTGTTTGTTAGCCAATATTAGGTCAAGGTTCTCCTGTGGCATGATGTTTTGGAACTTGCCTTTATAGCGTGGATCCAGGATGCTGGCCAAACAGTAGTCATCATCGTTCATCATTTTGGCAAATGCGGGGGTCCCTTTTTAGGATTTGCAAGGCATAATCTGACATGTGGGCCAATGTTCCCGGTGTCAATGATGCACTGCGAGTGCTGGGTGGAGGAGCACTTTCAGGCAAATCCACATCCCTCCAGTCACGCACAAACCCAGTACCAGACCTTGCCACGCCAACATTTTCTCTTACCCCACGAGAAGCATCCTCCTCCCCTAAAAAATCATCCCCATCATCATCCTCCTGAACAGACAATGGCTGACTGTCATCAAGGCTTCCCTCCTCCTCTTCCTCATCATCCTCGGCTGCAGACGCCTGCTCCTTGATGTGCATCAAAGTTTGCATGAGCAGATGCATAGGTGGGATGCTCATGTTTATGATGGCGTCGTCTGCTCTTACCAGCCGTGTGCATTCCTCAAAAATTGAAGGACTTCACAGAGGTCTTTCAGCTTCGACCACTGCACACTTGTCAACTCCATGTCTGCCCTCAAAGTGCCTGCCCGTGTATCCTCCCACAAATGCATTACGGACTGCCTCTGTTCGCACAGCCACTCAACTATGTGCAGGGTGGACTTCTACTTTGCTGCAACGTCGATAATTAGGCGGTGCTTGGGAAGGTGGAGCAATCGCTGCAGCTTCTGCATACGACTGGAGTGTACCGGCGACCAGCGGATGTGTGAGCACAGTCTTCGAACCTTATGGAGCAGGCCTGTTAACTCCGAATAATTAGTGAGGAAGCACTGCACCACCAGGTTCAAGGTGTGAGCCAAGCAAGATATGTGTCTGAGTTTTGAAAGAGCTATGGCTGCCACAAAATTCCGTCCGTTATCACTAACTACCTTGCCTGCCTCAAGATGTAGACTGCCCAGCCATGACTCAGCTTGTCGCTGAAAGTAGTCGGCCAGTACCTCCGCTGTGTGTCTGTCGCCCAAACACATCATCTGCAACACAGCCTGCTGACGCTTTCCACTAGCTGATCGATAGTGGGACACATCATGTGCACCACTGTCAGCTGCGGATGCAGTGCTCGTGCGACTGCGCTCTGTGAACGAGCTTTCGCTTCTGGAGGAGGAGGAGGGTCGAACGCCTACAGCCAACTGTTTCCTATACCGTGGGCTAGGCAGCACTTTGCCATCACAGCTGTCCCCTGTGGACCCTGCATCCACCACATTAACCCAGTGTGCAGTGATGGACATGTAACGGCCCTGGCCATGCCTACTGGACCATTCATCAGTTGTGAGGTGCACCTTTCCACTCACTGATTGCTTGAGTGCATGGACAATGTGGTCTTTCACATGAAGGTGGAGGGCTGGGATGGCTTTGCGAGAAAAGAAGTGGGACTGGGTAGATCATAGCGTGGTACTGCGTAGGCCATGAGTTCGCGGAAAGCTGCGCTTTCAACCAACCGATAGGGCATCATCTCTAACGAGATTAGTTTGGCAATGTGGGTGTTCAAACCCAGTGTACGTGGATGAGAGGATGAGTACTTTCTTGTCCTACTCATAGTCTCTGGTAGGGTGAGCTGGACTTGAGAGCTGCATATGGTGGAACTAGCGGTGGACATAGCGGGCTGAGAGAGGGTTGATGATGGTGATGGAGTTGGTGTTCTTTCTGATGGCCTAGATTCAGTCTTTCGTTGCAATAACAGTGTGATTCCCTGACTGATTTGCCCTTGCGACGACAACTCAACATTTGCTGCTGGTGGTGTGCTAACTGGTGGACTTACAGTGGGGGATACAATGTAGCGTTGCTGACTACCTTCTTTGGGAGCAGTAGCACATGTGGTACGTGCGTTTTGGTAGTCTGTCCACGCTTGCAAGTGCATGTGGTTAAATGTCTTAACATGCATCTGGTATTCAAATTTCTCAGATTTTTCCCTCGGCTAAAGGTCTTTGCTCACTTCTTACAGATAACCTTGGCCTGATCATTAGGATTTTGTTCAAAAAAGTGCCACACTGCACTATTCCTACTATGGAAGACATTTGCATGCTGTGCTATTTTGACTGTCTGGCCAAGCTGTCCTGCAATTCTTTTGGTTTTTGTAACCCGTTTTTGGACTGCTCCGAGCCTGCCAGATAACAGCTGTTGCGATGTCGATTCCCGCTGCGGGTGCTCCTCCTCCTCTTCGGAGCTATTGGCAGCGGCACCCTCTACCCCCAATGGATGCCAATCTGGGTCAACACCTGGGTCATCCACCACCTCCTCTTCTACGTCATGTGCACCTTCCTCTATGCGGGAAGGGGCACCTGAGTTTCATCTGGGTCAGATTCTGGCTCATTACACTGCGAGGACAATGTAGTGCTCTGAGTGAATGTACCAGCCGAATCATCCATCAGTGGCTGTGCATCAGTGCACTCCATGTCAGATTCATCTTTGCCTGGGTAATTGACGATTTGACATGATAACCCAGGCATGGTATGTGAAAACAGCTCCATGGAGTAATCTGTAGTGTGGCCTGCCGTATCCTTCAATTTTGGTGGGGGTGAAGGACACAAGGAAAGGTGTGGTTCATGAAAATGAGCCTCCAATGATGAATCAGTGCTTTTATTTTTTAAAACTTCAGAAGAGGAGGCGATAGAGCTGGAGGCTGAGTCAGCAATGTAAGCCAAAACTTGTTCTTGAAGCTCTGGCTTTAAAAGCGGTTTACCTACTCCCAGAAAAGGGAGCCTTCGAGGCCTTGTGGAGCCAGACGATGACGCAGGCGCAACACCTCCTGCTTTAGGTGCTATTTTGCTTTTGCCACTACCAGCAGATCCACCACCAACACCATCATTACCAGCTGCCAACCCCCGCCCACTTCCACAGACTCTTCCACCACACTTCCTCATTCTCTCTACACTTCAGGACACAGTTGGATTCTGTCAGGCCCTGTGTCTATAACACCGCAATGTGACCGGCAGAAATTGCCTGGTGTATGACAAACTACAAGGTGTATATAGAATTGGGCAGAATTGGAATCTCCCTAGAGTGTAGGTCTGTAAGAACGGACAAACTCCTCGGCTTTTCCTTACAGAGTCACACACTTAGATAGCTTCAATTTGGCTTTGATAACAGCCGTTACACGGTACTGAGAGAGGAGCTTGCATGTACACCGCTGTACGTTGTATGTAAAATTGTTAAGCTCCGTGTTTTTGTATACGGACTGACACACGCTGTCTCTCTCTAGTTTTGAATGTAATCAAACAGCAAAAATACTAAACTGTTTGAAAAACAGACAAAACTATAAGGTGTAGGTCTGTAAGAACGGACAAACTCCTCGGTTTTTCCTTACAGAGTCACACACGTAGATAGCTTCAATTTGGCCATGATAACAGCCGTTACACGGTACTGTGTGAGGCGCGTACACCGCTGTACGGTGTGTGAAAAAAATGAATGCTCACTACCTCACCAGGACAAAACAATACAATTTGGATTGCTTTTAAAAAAGCAGTTTGAACACCTGTGTGCACACAGCAATGCAGCTAGCCTTAAAAGGCAGGCTAATCACCACCAGCGCTGCTGCACAAAAGCAAAAATCTTCACCTTTCACTGCACAGTAACTACAGTGAAAAGCGCTAGCAGCAGAAGCAGTTTTTTTTTTCTTTTTGCCTTCCTAATGCTCTCCCTACAAAATCAGCAGCTGCAGCAGCTCTCCCTATTCTGAGATCAGCATGAGTAACATGGCTGTCGGCGTCCCCGCCCTTTTATACCCCCTGTGACGCCACACAAAGCAAGCCAATCACTTTCAGGCCCTTCTCCAAGATGGTGGTGACCGCTGCCTATGTCATCACGTTGCCCACAGTGTCCGTTCTTCCTGATTGGCTGAAAAAGGGCGCTAAAGCATCTTTTGAAACGCGACTTTGGCGCTAAAGTCTCCGACCTCGTGGCAGACCTCACGCTAAGGTCGGGTTTCGTTTCATGAATCCAGACTTTGGCGAAAGTCGGCGGCTTTTGAATTTTTTCGACCCATTTCGCTCAACTCTAGTGAAGACTCCTATTTGGTTCTCCTTTATGTGTATTGCTTGTAGCAATAGGTCTCAGAGACCGGTAGTCCTCAAATCCCTTTCAGTCAACTACCCTTGTTACTACAAAACTGATATTTGTGCCGCCTGAGTGTGACTGACTATAAAATCAAGTTGACCTGTTGCATGTGGTATTAGGGCTTCCAGCACAGCAGTTCTACACCGATGCCTCACCGACCCCATCTTAATTTGAAGTTCAATTCAAAGCTGTAAATGTTGGCCCAGACCTTGATACCTTATGCATTGCTGATTGCTGCCATGCCTTTCAAAAATGTATACTATGGGTGAATTGAGGCCACTTTCCTGGTGTCTGCCCCTAATTTGATGTGTTTTGGCAGCTTTTGGGCCTGTTGGAAGGTGTTGAGTATGCGTTTGTTTTTGCATCCAATTGACATTCAGCTATGTTCAACGAATATTCGATGAATAAATCAATGAATATTGCAAAATCAGCATTCATAATGTTAACCGAACATTGAAATGTTTGCTCATCTCTACATATATTGCTATATTGTGGAAGTAAACACCATGAGTCTTGACAGGTTAGTTTTATACATTTAACATTATACTTCCATTCAGTAAATTCACAATCATACCAATTTTTTTACAACTCTTGCACAGTTAAACCATATAAATTAAAAAAAAAAAAATCAATTATTTTTGTTTCATGGTATTCTAAGAGCTATCCCTTAGATTTTTTTTTTATTAATGGAGCTGCGTGACGGCTTGTTGCTTGGGGTCCGTACAACTGTTTGATAGTTTTTTCATTCCATTTTTGAGAGACAGGGTTAACAAAAAAACTACTGCCGTTTTATTTCTTGTAGCATTCACTGAGTGTGTTCTTTCAGTTTTTTTTTAGCCTGCATCTCGACTTCCCATAAAATGGAAAATCTTTATTTATCGTTCAGAAGTAATTCGAGTTATTGAAATGAAGCTGAAGTTTTTTTTTCTTCCCATTGGGATTCAACAGTATCTTGGGTGTTGGTCGTAAGGCGAAATACAGCATCTACACAACTTATTTTCAAAATATATGATTAAGGTCAGATATTTCCTGGGGAAGGGTGCTAAATTTGTAGTTACCTTAGAAGGTGATATAGAGAGCCTAGTAGTAAGAGGCAAGCACAATTTTTCTGTTGAAAAAGAAAGGAGCTACTCAATTTTCTGTTCCAACTATAGTCCATTGTCAATTCTGTATAAAGTGCACATTCGGATTACAAAACAATACTATAATATAGTGAAACAGAGCAGGAAGACAACAAGATTAGCTACTGTGAGAGGAGGAATACATCAGGGTTTACCAGAATAGACTGCAAACTGCATGTGCTGACCAATACAATTTTAATCATATTTATATGGATTCAGTGTGAGAGTTAAGCGAAGATGACAGAGTTTCACATTCTCAGGACAAATTGACAGTTAAGTACTTATGTCAAATTCTTAGCTGGAAAGCACATTCTTGCAGGTTGTAACAAACCATGTATATGAAAAAGCCCAGCTAGGTAAAGATATTAGACATGTTATCTGTCTGAAATAATGAAGGTTATAGTAAATGTTGAAAATGGATAGAATGAATCTGTACAGTAGAAATGTAGCTTTAATGACCAATGTATAATCTGTATAATAAGCTGTGAATAATATACTGAGCATGCATTGCTCACCATGTATAGATACAGTACATTTCTATCCATAGGATATTCAATATTCATTAAGCATACATATTAGTAGGCATTGCTTCTTGTGCATTAACCCCTTCACTACCAAGAGTGGTTTGCACGTTAACTACCGGGCCAATTTTTACAATTCTGACCACTGTCCCTTTATGAGGTAATAACTCTGAAACGCTTCCATGGATCCCGGTGATTCTGACATTGTTTTCTCGTGACATATTGTACTTCATGTTAGTGGTAAAATTTCATTCATATAACTTGCGTTTATTTGTAAGAAAAACGGAAATTTGGCGAAAATTTTGAAAATTCCGCAATTTTCCAACTTTGAATTTTTATGCCCTTAAATCACAGAGATACGGCACACAAAAAAGTTAATAAGTAACATTTGCCACATGTTTACTTTACATCAACACAATTTTGGAACCAAAATTTTTATTTGTTAGTAAGATATAAGGGTTAAAAGTTGACCAGCGATCTCTCATTTTTGCAACACCATTTTATTTTTACGGACCACATCACATTTGAAGCCACTTTGAGGGGTCTATATGATAGAAAATACCCAAAAGTGACACCATTCTAAAAACTGCACCCCTTAAGGTGCTTAAAACCACATTCAAGGAGTTTATTAACACTTCAGGTGCGTCACAGGAATATTTTGAATATTTAAAAAAAATTAACATTTAACTTTTTTTCACAAAAAAAATTACTTCAGGTTCAATTTTTTTTATTTTACCAAGTGTAACAGGAGAAATTGGACTGCAAAAATTATTGTGCAATTTGTCCTGAGCACGCTGATACCTGATATGTGGGGGGGAACCACTGTTTTGGCACATGGCAGAGCTCAGAAGGGAAGGAGCGCCGTTTGACTTTTTCAATGCAAAATTGGCTGGAATTCTGATCGGATGCCATGTCACGTTTGGAGAGCCCCTGATGTACCTAAACAGTGGAAACCCCCCACAAGTGACCCCATTTTGGAAACTAGACCCCCTAAGGAACTTATCTAGATATGTGGTGAGAACTTTGAACCCACAAGGGCTTCACAGAAGTTTATAATGTACAGCGGTACAATAAAAAATCATATTTTTCCAAAAAAATGATCTTTTCACCCCCAATTTTTATTTTCCCAAGGGTAACAGGACCCTAAAAGTTATTGTGCAATTTGTCCTGAGTACGCTGATACCCCATATGTGGGTGTAAATGACTATTTGGGCACATGGTAGAGCTCGGAAGTGAAGCAGCGCCATTTGACTTTTTTGGCTGGAATTGAGATCGGACACCATGTCGCGTTTGGAAAGCCCCTGATGTGCCAAAACAGTAGAAACCCCCCACAAATGACACCATTTTGGAAACTAGACCCCCCAAGGAACTTATCTAGATGTGTGGTGAGCATTTTGAACCCCCCAGTGCTTCACCGAAGTTTATAACGCCCGGGCGTGAAAATAAAAAAATCGTATTTTTTCCACAAACATCTTTTAGTCCCCATTTTTTTTATTTTCCCAAGGGTAACAGGAGAAATTGGACCCCAAAAGTTGTTGTCCAATTTGTCCTGAGTATGCTGACACCCCATATGTGGGAGAAAACTACTGTATGGGGACACGTCGGGGCTCGGAAGGGAAGTAGTGACGTTTTGGAATGCAGACTTTGATGGAATGGTCTGCGGGTGTCATGTTGCCTTTGGAGAGCCCCTGATGTACCTAATCAGTGGAAACCCCCCACAAATGACCCCATTTTGGAAACTAGACCCCCCAAGGAACTTATCTAGATGTGTGGTGAGTAGTGTTGAGCATTCCGATACCGCAAGTATCGGGTATCGGCCGATATTAGCTGTATCGGAATTCCGATACTTAGTTCCGATACTTTTTTCATATCGAATACCGGAATCGGAAGTTCCCATAATGCTAGGAGCCCGCTCGATTTGATTCAGCCAATGGGGATCCTCAGAAGTGTGGGCATATCCTGTTAGGCATGTAGGCATGTTAACTACTGGCATGGCTGTGATTGGCTGCTGAAATGATGTCATGATGCACTATAAAAAGCGCTGCAGCCGCCACTTCTGGTCACTCTGCTGTGAATTCAGTTAGGGACAGGCTGCTGTTGAAGACTGTGAGGGACAGTTAGAAATAGCGATCATCTAAAATATCTATTGCTCTACCCAGGCTACATAATCCACCACTGTAGCTTGATTTTCCCTAGCAGCGCTGTTTTCACAGCTGTCTGCAAGGGCTGTGTGAGTGCAGACCCACGCTGTGTAGTGTGTCCTGCAGGCACGTCTGCTTGTAGGCCGGCCAGCGTGTGTCTCTGCCTCATACACATTTTTCTTTTATTGCTGCTTTTTTTTCTCCTGTATAGTGTGCTTCCATACGTATCCATATACGTTGGTTGCCAACACTAAAGGAGTGGACAGCGGAGCCTTTCAGCAGCCTTTCAGTGCTATAGCCCATTTCTCTGCACTGTTTTTGGCTGTCTGATAGGTCTCTCTGTGTGTGAGTGCAGCTCACGTTGCAGTGTGTTCTACAGCCACCGCTAGCTGTAGTCCGCTCAGCTTGCGTCACTGCCTCATACATAGTCCTTTTTTTGCAGCTAATTTAGCCAGATTTTTGCTCCTATATTAGTGTGCTTCCAACCGCATCCATTGTCATTGGTTGGTTGCAAACACTATATAGGATTAGATAGAGGAGCCTTTTTGCTGGCTTGTGCCCTTCAGGGCCAGCCAGGCTAGTATCACCCTATTTTTTGGAGCCTCATCAATTGCATTGTAGGTTAGCTTCCTGCATTGTAATCGCTCCAAAAAGTTTGTGATACTATAGCTTTCAAACTTTGGTCACATCCTTTCCTTTCCCCCCACCCAAAAAAAAGGAAATAAAGTTCACCAAACACTCCACTTTACAGTTGTCTAGGCCACATTAGATCATATTAAAGTGTAGTACACACACTCTTAGCCAAATTAGTGTTTCTTATACTGGTTAGCAGGTGTTCAGGAATAAGAACACTAAGCCACCCCTTTTTTACTTTTCTGCCTATCTTTATCAGTCTGCCAAGATGAAGAAGGCAGGGAGTAAGGCACGTGGTCGTGGCCGTGGTGTTTCAGCAGGGAGAGGACGGGGGGATTCAGCAGGGAGAGGACGTGGGGATTAGGTATCTGCTGCGGCCACCAGTGACCCGGCATCCCCCACTTTTACCAGGCAACAGTCCTTCATGCGCAGCTTTGTAGGACCTCGCCGTACCCCACTGCTGCGTGACGAATAAATTGAAGCCGTTGTCGGATGGATGGCAGCTAACGCATCCACTTCAATGACTTCCGCATCCTCCCAAGGCCAGAGCACTGAAGAGCAACCATCTGTCTCTTCACCACCTGCCAAATTGCCCAGGCAGTCTGAGAGCCCTGGACAGGAGCCATCTCAATCTTTACTTCTGTTCTCAGAATCTGTTGGCTTGGAAAGAGGTGGCCAGCCAAGCAGCATTCTAGAGCGTGAAGAAGAGGGAGTATGCAGTGATGCGCAACTGCTTTGTCCCTCTGAATCTGAAGAGGCGGGTGGGCCAGTGCCTATGGTCAGCACACCTCAGTATGCATCAGATGATGATGAGACTCAGTTGCCAATTTCTGGTGCGTACGGTGCTGGCGAGACAATCCAGGACCAGCCGGTGCTTGAAGAGGGGAGTGGAGATGATGAGGTCCTTGACCCATCATGGCGTCAGCCACAGGAAGGTGGTGGGAGCAGCTCTGAGGAAGAGATTCCCCGAACGGCCAAAAGAGGAGGGAGAGGGCGGGGCAGACTTGGTTGCCTGTAGCCTCCACTTTGGCACCCGTGTGGAGCAATCCTCTTCCAAAACACAAAACGGGCGCTCCCAGGACTTGCAGTGCGTGGTCTTTTTTTGACACAGTTACAGATGACATTTGCTTTGTCAAATGCAAGCTGTGTCATCAGAAAGTGAAACGAGGGAAAAATGTGACCAACCTCAATACCACAAATATGTGGAAACATGTGCGTACCAAGCACGAGGTGGAGTTACACAGACACACTGAAGATGTAGGCCAACCTTCAGCAGCACCTACCACCTCTTCAGCTCGTGTTGGGGCCTCTTCCTCCAGCTCACACACAGCTGGTTCGGCTTCCTCACTGGAACGCCATGGAAGAACCACTGCCACTGTTGTCCAGAGACCCAGTGAAATTCCACCCACTGAACCACGTTCGCAGTCATCAGCACACTCCCAGGCCACTCACCAGCAATCGGTAGCACAGGCATGGGAGAAAAAGCGGCCATACTCGGCAAACCATCCCCGAGCACTGGCTCTGAATGCCGGCATTGCCAAACTACTGGCCCTTGAGATGCTGTCATTTAGGCTGGTGGAGACTGACACCTTCCGGAACTTGATGTCATTGGCAGTTCCACAATACAATGTGCCCAGTCGCTTTTATTTCAGCAGGCAAGCTGTCCCTGCCCTGCAAAAGCATGTGGAGGGAAAAATTAAAAATGCGCTACTAAATGCCGTCAGTAGCAAGGTCCACCTGACCACCGATGCGTGGACCAGTAGCCATGGACAGGGACGATACCTTTCCCTCACTGCCCATTGGGTCAATGTTGTGGAGCCGGGTACAGATCTGGAGAGTGGCTCTGTACGTATTCTGCCAACTCCAAGGATTGCAGGAATGCAGTCTGTACATATTGAGTCCTCCTCCTACTCTAGTTCCTCGGAATCAGCATTGCGTGAGCCTGTTAGGCCAGATATGAGCACAGGTGTGGCCAAACGTCAACAGGCCGTCCTTAAATTAATTTATTTGGGGAATCGGAGCCACACAGCACAGGAGCTCTGGAATGCCATCAAGCAGGAGAGCAATGTGTGGTTTGTGCCAGCGAATCTCCAGCCAGGTTTGGTAGTGAGTGACAATGGCCGAAATCTAGTGGCAGCTCTGGGCCTAGGCAACCTCACTCACATACCATGTCTGGCACACGTGCTCAATTTGGTCATGCAGAGCTTTCTGAGGGACTATCCGGATCTTGATGCACTGCTGCACAAGGTTCACCTAGAGTGTGCTCACTTGCGGTGTTCCAGCATGGCAAGATCGCGCATTGCATCTCTGCAACACCGATTCCGCCTGCCAGAACATCGCATCATATGTGACCTCCCCACCAAGTGGAATTCAACGTTACATATGTTGGAGCGGTTGTGTGAGCAGCAGGCGCAAACAAGTTGCACTGTGCGCCGGACACACTTCACCACCACTGAGTGGGCCACTATGAGGGACATCTGCCAAGTTTTGCGTGCCTTCGATGACTCCACGCGGATGGCCAGTGCAGATGATGCACTAATCAGCATGACTGTCCCCCTCATCTGTCTGCTTCAAAAACCTTACAAGCACTAAGTGAGGAGGTTTTTGAAGAGGTCGAGGATGAGCAGTCAGAAATGCCATCTGCTTCTGGCAAGTCTGCGCAACGTGCTTCCACACAAAGGCCCAGGCAGGGGACACTTAGTGAGGAGGATGACGAGGAGTCAATGGAGGAGGAGGAACACATCTCTCCAGAGGAGGGAGGTACACAAGGCTCTAGTACTCAGTGTGTACAGCGAGGGTGGGGTGATGCTGAGCAGGCAGAGATGCTGCCTCAAGCTGGGGACAGCGTTTCCGGTCCAGTTGGCAGTCTGCAGCACATGGTTGATTTCATGCTGCAGTGCTTGTTAAATGACCGCCGCATCGCCAACATTCTCCACACGGCTGATTATTGGGTGTACACCCTCCTAGATCCTCGCTACCGGGACAACTTACAAAGCCTCATACCACAGTTGAACCGGGAGCGAAAAATGCGGGAGTACCAAGAAACACTTGTGCAGGCCATCATGTTCTCCATTCCCCCCACAAGTGTTGCTGGTAGTGCTTTTCAAACCAGCCATGTGGGTAGAGGCAGTGGAGGAAGCTCTGCACAAAGAGGTAGCAGAGGCAGTGCCGCAGGACAAGGCAAGGCCAGTATGGCCCAAATGTGGAAAAGTTTTGTGGGACCGCCACAAACGGCTACACCATCACAGACGGCTCCAGTCAGCAGGAGGCAACGTTTCCGTCAGATGGTGACAGACTACTTGTCGTGCCCTGTTAGTGTTCTCTCAGACGGCTCTTCCCCATTCAAGTATTGGGTCTCTAAGCTGGATACATGGCCAGAGCTAAGCCAGTATGCATTGGAGGTGCTGGCTTGCCCTGCTGCCAGTGTATTATCGCAACGTGTCTTTAGTGCTGCAAGTGGTGTGGTAACAGACCGTCGCACGCGACTATCCGCCGATAATGTTGACCGGCTTACTTTTGTGAAAATGAACAAGGCCTGGATCTCACCTGAATTTGCCAGTCCTCTTCCAGAATAAATAATTGGCTGGCAACAGGATCCAGGTCTCCTGTTGTGTTCATGTTTCTATGACCTGAACTTTATTTCCTTGGCTACAGCAACGCCCGTTGTTGCTCAGAAGTGCTGTCCGCACAGACAAAACACTCGCTCATGTGTAAGTGGGGTTCGGTAACGTCAGCTGATCCCCTGCTGTGTGTATGGCAAACTCTCCTGCTGCCTACAACTTCTGACTACCTCTGATTTAATATGTTCTCTGATTTGCCCTCTGTCTCCACTCTGTTTTGAGTATTTCCTCCGGCCTACAACACCGCCTGTTTCTGCTCTCAAGTGCCGTCTGCACAATCCACACTTGTTCCTGTGGTACCTGGGTCCTGTAACATCTGCTCATCTCCAGAGTTGAGCACGGCAATGTCTCCTGCTTTGTCTACATTCCCACTACTTGTAGTGGAAATGTGGACAGAGCAGGAGACATTGCCTGACTCACCTCTAGGGAGAAGCTGCTGTTACAGAACCCCAGTAACACAGGAACAAGTGTGGGTTGTGCAGACGGCATTTCAGAGCAGCAACTGGCGTGGTTGGAAGCCAGCGGAAATACTCGAAACAGAGTGAAGACAGAGGTCTAATTGGAGTACGTTGACAGTTAGTAGTAGTCTAGAAACAATCGCAAACTGCCACCAAGTAGGCCTCGGCCTACTACCTGATTTTCCCTGGGCTCCGACACCACCAGTTGGTGCTCAGAAGTGCTGTCCGCACAGACAAAACACTCGCTCATGTGTAAGTGGGGTTCGGTAACGTCAGCTGATCCCCTGCTGTGTGTATGGCAAACTCTCCTGCTGCCTACAACTTCTGACTACCTCTGATTTAATATGTTCTCTGATTTGCCCTCTGTCTCCACTCTGTTTTGAGTATTTCCTCCGGCCTACAACACCGCCTGTTTCTGCTCTCAAGTGCCGTCTGCACAATCCACACTTGTTCCTGTGGTACCTGGGTCCTGTAACATCTGCTCATCTCCAGAGTTGAGCACGGCAATGTCTCCTGCTTTGTCTACATTCCCACTACTTGTAGTGGAAATGTGGACAGAGCAGGAGACATTGCCTGACTCACCTCTAGGGAGAAGCTGCTGTTACAGAACCCCAGTAACACAGGAACAAGTGTGGGTTGTGCAGACGGCATTTCAGAGCAGCAACTGGCGTGGTTGGAAGCCAGCGGAAATACTCGAAACAGAGTGAAGACAGAGGCCTAATTGGAGTACGTTGACAGTTAGTAGTAGTCTAGAAACAATCGCAAACTGCCACCAAGTAGGCCTCGGCCTACTACCTGATTTTCCCTGGGCTCCGACACTGCCAGTTGGTGCTCAGAAGTGCTGTCCGCACAGACAAAACATTCGCTCATGTGTAAGTGGGGTTCGGTAACGTCAGCTGATCCCCTGCTGTGTGTATGGCAAAGTGTCCTGCTCCCTCCACAGTCAAACAACCTCAGATTTACACCTGGCTCCAAGTAGGCCTCGGCCTACTACCTCATTTTCCCTGGGCTACAGCAACGCCCGTTGTTGCTCAGAAGTGCTGTCCGCACAGACAAAACACTCACTCATGTGTAAGTGGGGTTCGGTAACGTCAGCTGATCCCCTGCTGTGGGTACGGCAAACTCTCCTGCTGCCTACAACTTCTGACTACCTCTGATTTAATATGTTCTCTGATTTGCCCTCTGTCTCCACTCTGTTTTGAGTATTTCCTCCGGCCTACAACACCGCCTGTTTCTGCTCTCAAGTGCCGTCTGCACAATCCACACTTGTTCCTGTGGTACCTGGGTCCTGTAACATCTGCTCATCTCCAGAGTTGAGCACGGCAATGTCTCCTGCTTTGTCTACATTCCCACTACTTGTAGTGGAAATGTGGACAGAGCAGGAGACATTGCCTGACTCACCTCTAGGGAGAAGCTGCTGTTACAGAACCCCAGTAACACAGGAACAAGTGTGGGTTGTGCAGACGGCATTTAAGAGCAGCAACTGGCGTGGTTGGAAGCCAGCGGAAATACTCGAAACAGAGTGAAGACAGAGGCCTAATTGGAGTCCGTTGACAGTTAGTAGTAGTCTAGAAACAATCGCAAACTGCCACCAAGTAGGCCTCGGCCTACTACCTGATTTTCCCTGGGCTCCAACACCGCCAGTTGGTGCTCAGAAGTGCTGTCCGCACAGACAAAACACTCTCTCATGTGTAAGTGGGGTTCGGTAACGTCAGCTGATCCCCTGCTGTGTGTATGGCAAAGTGTCCTGCTCCCTCCACAGTCAAACAACCTCAGATTTACACCTGGCTCCAAGTAGGCCTCGGCCTACTACCTCATTTTCCCTGGGCTCTGACAAAAACACACTTGTTCATGTGAAAGTGGGGTTCGGTAACGTCAGCTGATCCCCTGCTGTGTGTATGGCAAAGTGTCCTGCTCCCTCCACAGTCAAACAACCTCAGATTTACACCTGGCTCCAAGTAGGCCTCGGCCTACTACCTCATTTTCCCTGGGCTCTGACAAAAACACACTCGTTCATGTGTAAGTGGGGTTCGGTAACGTCAGCTGATCCCCTGCTGTTTGTATGGCAAAGTGTCCTGCTCCCTCCACAGTCAAACAACCTCAGATTTACACCTGGCTCCAAGTAGGCCTCGGCCTACTACCTCATTTTCCCTGGGCTCTGACAAAAACACACTCGTTCATGTGTAAGTGGGGTTCGGTAACGTCAGCTGATCCCCTGCTGTGTGTATGGCAAAGTGTCCTGCTCCCTCCACAGTCAAACAACCTCAGATTTACACCTGGCTCCAAGCAGGCCTCGGCCTACTACCTCATTTTCCCTGGGCTCTGACAAAAACACACTCGTTCATGTGAAAGTGGGGTTCGGTAACGTCAGCTGATCCCCTGCTGTGAGGCGGGCAAACTGCTGCCTCCAAATTTTAGCTACTTCAGATTTAAACATTCTCTGATTTGGCCTCTGTCTCCACTCTGTCTCTAGTATTTCCCCTGACCTCCAACACCGCCAGTTCCTGCTCACAGTTGCCGTCCACGCATTCCACACTTGTTCCTGTGTTCCTTGTGTTCTCTAACGTGTGCTAATCCCCCAATGTGTGTCCGGCAATGTCTCCTGCGCTGTCCACCTTCCCACTGCAAGCGGTGGGAATGTGGACAGAGCAGGAGACATTGGCAGACAAACATCAGGGGATCTGCTGACATTACAGAACACCAGTAACACAGGAACACGTGTGGATTGGGCAGACGGCTACTGTACGCATAAACTGGCGGTGTTGGTGGTCACGTGAAATCCTGGAAACAGAGTGGAGACAGATGCCTAATTGGAGCACGTTGACAGTCTGTTGTAGCCTACAAACAATCTAAAACTACCACCAAGTAGGCCTCGGCCTGCACCCTGGTTCTCCCTGGGCTCCAACAACGCTAGTTGGTGCTCAGAAGTGCTGTCCACACAGAAAAACACACTCGTTCATGTGAAAGTGGGGGGTCAGTAACGTCAGCTGATCCCCTGCTGTGTGGAGGGCAAAGTGTCCTGCTCCCTCCAAAGTCAAAATACCTCAGCTTTACACCTGGCTCCTAGTAGGCCTCGGCCTGCACCATGATTGTCCCTGGGTTCCAACAACGCTAGTTGGTGCTCGGAAGTGCTGTCCACACAGAAAAACACACTCGTTCATGTGAAAGTGGGGTTCGGTAACGTCAGCTGATCCCCTGCTGTGTGGAGGGCAAACTGCTGCTGCCTCCCAAATTGTAACTACTTCAGATTTAAACATTCTCTGATTTGGCCTCTGTCTCCACTCTGTCTCTAGTATTTCCCCTGACCTCCAACACCGCCAGTTCCTGCTCACAGTTGCCGTCCACGCATTCCACACTTTTTCCTGTGTTCCTGGTGTTCTGTAACGTGAGCTGATCCCCCAATGTGTGTCCGGCACTGTCTCCTGCGCTGTCCACCTTCCCACTGCAAGTGGTGGGAATGTGGACAGAGCAGGAGACATTGGCAGACAAACATCAGGGGATCTGCTGACATTACAGAACACCAGTAACACAGGAACACGTGTGGATTGGGCAGACGGCTACTGTACGCATAAACTGGCGGTGTTGGTAGTCACGTGAAATCCTGGAAACAGAGAGGAGACAGATGCCTAATTGGAGCACGTTGACAGTCTGTTGTAGCCTACAAACAATCTAAAACTACCACCAAGTAGGCCTCGGCCTACACCATGATTTTCCTTGGGCTCCAACAATGCCAGTTGGTGCTCGGCAGTGTATTTGGCACGGGGACTCCCTGTTGCCCAGCCTGGTTCCAGCACGCCTGCTGTTTCCGGGTAGTGTCAAGGTGACTATGCCACCAATCCGTTGTCCTGTCGTCTTGCGGCCGGGTTAGCCGACTCTACGGTGCCTGCAGTTTAGGTGACTCCTATGTGGGCTGTGGGAACTGTCACTGAAGGCTGGATCCGTAGTGCCAATGGGACATGGACCCCCTGTAGGACTGTGGGTCTCGGTAACTGCGGCCGGCTTGCGGCCTGGCTACTTTGCTTTCAATGGGTACCTTCTGCTACCCACCCGGGTTCCAGCACTGTCTGCTGGTTCTCGCCAGAGCCTTTGGCCTAGGTGCCTCCATCTCGGTATCCGAGGTCCAGCACCGTCAGCTTGTCCTTGGTAGTGCTTTCTAGCACAGGTACCTCCTGCCTAGTAACCGTGGTCCAGCACCGTCAGCTGTTCCTCGGTAGTGCCATTGGCTCTTGTAGCTTTTGCTACCCATCTGGGTTCCAGCACCGTCAGCTGGTTCTCGGCAGTGTCTTTGGCACGGGGACTCCCTGTTGCCCAGCCTGGTTCCAGCATGCCTGCTGTTTCCGGGTAGTGTCAAGGTCACTATGCCACCAATCTGTTGTCCTGTCGTCTTGCGGCTATGTTAGCCGACTCTACGGTGCCTGCAGTTTAGGTGACTCCTATGTGGGCTGCGGGAACTGGCACTGAAGGCTGGATCCGTAGTGCCAATGGGACATGGACCCCCTGTAGGACTGTGGGCTTCGGTAACTGCGGCCGGCTTGCGGCCTGGCTACTTTGCTTTCAATGGGTACCTTCTGCTACCCACCCGGGTTCCAGCACTGTCTGCTGGTTCTCGCCAGAGCCTTTGGCCTAGGTGCCTCCATCTCGGTATCCGAGGTCCAGCACCGTCAGCTGGTCCTTGGTAGTGCTTTCTAGCACAGGTACCTCCTGCCTAGTAACCATGGTCCAGCACCGTCAGCTGTTCCTCGGTAGTGCCATTGGCTCTTGTAGCTTTTGCAACCCATCTGGGTTCCAGCACCGTCAGCTGGTTCTCGGCAGTGTCTTTGGCACGGGGACTCCCTGTTGCCCAGCCTGGTTCCAGCACGCCTGCTGTTTCCGGGTAGTGTCAAGGTCACTATGCCACCAATCCGTTGTCCTGTCGTCTTGCGGCCGAGTTAGCCGACTCTACGGTGCCTGCAGTTTTGGTGACTCCTATGTGGGCTGCAGGAACTGGCACTGAAGGCTGGATCCGTAGTGCCAATGGGACATGGACCCCCTGTAGGACTGTGGGTTTCGGTAACTGCGGCCGGCTTGTGGCCTGGCTACTTTGCTTTCAATGGGTACCTTCTGCTACCCACCCGGGTTCCAGCACTGTCTGCTGGTTCTCGCCAGAGCCTTTGGCCTAGGTGCCTCCATCTCGGTATCCGAGGTCCAGCACCGTCAGCTGGTCCTTGGTAGTGCTTTCTAGCACAGGTACCTCCTGCCTAGTAACCGTGGTCCAGCACCATCAGTTGGTCCTCGGTAGTGCCATTGGCTCTTGTTCCTTCTGCTACCCATCCGGGTGCCAGCACTGTCTGCTGGTTCTCGCCACAGCCTTTGGCCTAGGTGCCTCCATCTCGGTATCCGAGGTCCAGCACCGTCAGCTGGTCCTTGGTAGTGCTTTTTAGCACAGGTACCTTCTGCTTAGTAACCGTGGTCCAGCACCGTCAGTTGGTCCTCGGTAGTGCCATTGGCTCTTGTTCCTTCTGCTACCCATCCGGGTGCCAGCACTGTCTGCTGGTTCTCGCCACAGCCTTTGGCCTAGGTGCCTCCATCTCGGTATCCGAGGTCCAGCACCGTCAGCTGGTCCTTGGTAGTGCTTTTTAGCACAGGTACCTTCTGCTTAGTAACCGTGGTCCAGCACCGTCAGTTGGTCCTCGGTAGTGCCATTGGCTCTTGTTCCTTCTGCTACCCATCCGGGTGCCAGCACTGTCTGCTGGTTCTCGCCACAGCCTTTGGCCTAGGTGCCTCCATCTCGGTATCCGAGGTGCAGCACCGTCAGCTGGTCCTTGGTAGTGCTTTTTAGCACAGGTACCTTCTGCTTAGTAACCGTGGTCCAGCACCGTCAGTTGGTCCTCGGTAGTGCCATTGGCTCTTGTTCCTTCTGCTACCCATCTGGGTGCCAGCACTGTCTGCTGGTTCTCGCCACAGCCTTTGGCCTAGGTGCCTCCATCTCGGTATCCGAGGTCCAGCACCGTCAGCTGGTCCTTGGTAGTGCTTTTTAGCACAGGTACCTTCTGCTTAGTAACCGTGGTCCAGCACCATCAGTTGGTCCTCGGTAGTGCCATTGGCTCTTGTTCCTTCTGCTACCCATCCGGGTGCCAGCACTGTCTGCTGGTTCTCGCCACAGCCTTTGGCCTAGGTGCCTCCATCTCGGTATCCGAGGTCCAGCACCGTCAGCTGGTCCTTGGTAGTGCTTTTTAGCACAGGTACCTTCTGCTTAGTAACCGTGGTCCAGCACCGTCAGTTGGTCCTCGGTAGTGCCATTGGCTCTTGTTCCTTCTGCTACCCATCCGGGTGCCAGCACTGTCTGCTGGTTCTCGCCAGTTTCTCAGCCTTCTTGTACCTTCTGCTACATTTCCAAGATCAAGCTTTTTGAAATTGTCTTTGGTATTCCTTATTGATCTCCATGACGATGACCCTGATGATGACGACCCTGAAGACCACACCAAAGAAGACCAGAAATATGACCCTAAATAATAAGACTAAGAGGACAAAGAACATGAAGACAACCACCAAGATACAGAACAAAAGACAGAAGAACAAGAAGCAGAAGAAGCAAAAGCAGAAGAACAGAAAGCAGAAGAACATTAAGCATAAGACAAAAAATCAGCATAGAAGAAATCAAAATAATAAGCAGAAGAAGACTAAGCAGTAAATGGGGGTGAGTCCGTTCCTCCTCGTTGTGCCCCTGGAAAATGCCTGCTGCTGCAGGCCAAACTGAACGAGGACAAATCCTGTTGTAAATCTTTTGTGACAGGCAGAATGTAAGGTGTAATCTTATAACTTTTAAAGATAAGTACTACAGGAATGCCTGTCACCATAAGAAAATGAAGAAAAAGAAGAATAGGAAGAAGATGAAGAAATAGCATATGAAAATTAATAATAGCTGAATAAGAAGAATATGAAGAATGGGAAAAAAAAATTAATGGGAAGAAGATGAAGAAGAAGAAGATGAATAAGGTGAAGAAAAAGTTGATGAAAAAAATGCTACTGCTGCGGATCATGAAGGAGAAAGTGTGGGAGAAGTACAAAAGAAGGTGAAGAGCATGGAAGTTGTGAAACATACATATCTGACTAAATATAAAAAAGGTTAACATAGTCAATATCTTTTTAACTCCGAACGTCTTGAAAAAAAAAATTGGAATTAATGCTATGCCATGTGATTTGAATAAACCACTATGCTTTTAATGTCTCCTCCACCTCCCACAATACATTCTACATGATTCTTATTTGTTTTCAAATATGTAGAATTAGCCAACAAGGAAATAAAGGGCTTTTTTTAATTCCGATACCGGAAGTCCCATTGACTTGAATGGGACTTCCGGTATCGGAATCGGCGATACCCGATATTTTTTTCGTATCGGGCGATACCATCCGATACGATATTTTTGGGTATCGAACGGTATCGCTCAACACTAGTGGTGAGAACTTTGAACCCTCAAGTGCTTCACAGAAGTTTATAACGCCCAGGCGTGAAAATAACAAAAAAATTTTTTTCCCCAAAAATGATATTTTTGCCCCAAAATTTTTATTTTCCTAAGGGCAACAGGAGAAATAGGACCCCAAAAGTTGTTTTGCAAATTGTCCTGAGTAGGCTGATACCCCATATGAGGGGGTAAAACACTGTTTGGGTGCATGGCAGAGCTTGGAAGGGAAGGAGCACCATTTGACTTTTTCAACGCAGAATTGGCTGGAATTGAGATCAGACACCATGTTGCGTTTGGAGAGCACCTGATGTGCGCAAATAGTGGCAACCCCCAATTCTAACCCTAACCCTAGCCCTAACCCTAGCCCTAACCCTAACCCTAGCCCTAACCCTAACCCTAGCCCTAACCCTAGCCCTAACCCTAACCCTAATGGGAAAATGGAAATAAATACATTTTTTTAATTTTATTATTTTTCCCTAACTAAGGGGGTGATAACGGGGGGTTTGATTTACTATTTATGGCGGTTTTTATGTTTGGCGGCTGTCACACGCTAAAAGACGCTTTTTATTGTAAAAATAGTTTTTGCATCACCACATATTGAGAGCTATAATTTTTCCATATTTTGACCCACCGAGTCATGTGAGGTCTTATTTTTTGCGGGACGAGTTGACGCTTTTATTGGTATCATGCTCGGGCATGTGACATTTTTTGATCGCTTTTTATTTCGTTTTTTGGGACGCAGAATGAACAAAAACCAGCGTTTCATGAATTTCTTTTGGGTGGTGCGTTTACGCCGTTCCGGGTGCGGTAAAATTTATAAGGCGGTTTTATTCTTCGGGTCAGTACGGTTACAGCGATTCCTCATTTAGGTCTTTTTTTATGTTTTGGCGCTTTTATGCAATGAAAACAATTTTATATAAAAAATAATTATTTTTGCATCACTTTATTCTGCGAGCTATAACTTTTTTATTTTTTCGCTGATGATGCTGTATGGCAGCTCGTTTTTTGCGGGACAAGATGACGTTTTCAGCGGTACCATAGATATTTATATGCGTCGTTTTGATCGCGCGTTATTGCACTTTTTGTTCGGCGGTATGATAGTAAATCATTATTTTTTGCTTCGCTTTTTATTTTTATTTTTTAAGGGGTTCGCTTAAGGGGTTAACTATTGGGACAGTTTTATAGGGCGGGTCGTTACGGACGCGGTGATACCAAATATGTGTACTTTTATTGTTTTTTTTCTTTTTTATTTCCAAAAAATGAATTTATTGGGGAATATTTTTTTTTTTTTTTAATTTATTTAGCGATTTTTTTAAAATTATTTTTACACTTTTTTTTATTTTTTATTTTACTTTATTACAATGTCCCAGGGGGGACATAACTGTCCTGTGACAGATCGCTGATCTGTCACATCACAGATCACTGTGACAGATCAGCGATCTGTCACAGGCACTGCACAGGCTTCCTCATGCCTGCGCTTTGCAGGCACTGAGGAAGCCAGCTTCCTGCAGGCCCCCGGAGGTCCCCGTCGCCATATTGGATTCGGGGACCTGCAGGAAAGGAGCCCCTGGCAGCAGCGCTGCACATTGCGCTGCCGTGGGGGGCTCAGGGAAGCACGAAGGGAGCCCCCTCCCTGCCGATGCTTCCCTTTAACCCCCGGTACACCGCGATCGTGTTTGATCGCGGTGTGCAAGGGGTTAACGTGTCGGGGGCGGTCCGTGACCGCCCCTGACACATTGTGCCGGGTGTCAGCTATGATAATTAGCTGACACTCGGCCGCGATCAGCGGCGCTCACCACGTGGGCGCCGCTGATCGCGATGACGTAATATTCCGTCCATGGTAATTAGGTCCATGGTCACATGGACGGAATATTACGTCAATTGTAGGTAAGGGGTTAATGTAAATATATTTTTGAAACTGAATTATCAATATAATGACCCTTAATAATAGAAAGAATTTTCCACCCCTCAGGATCGGAAAATCTGTTATATTTTTATTAAGTCATTTTATAGAAACTAGATGTGAATCAGTTTTGTCACAATTCCTCCCCTCAGAATGTCTGGGACTCAGTGGTGGGCAGCTCTGTCATCCTATCCGGTGCTGAGGCATGCTGAGCTGTAAGTGCTTTGAATGCCTGCTCAGTTTACCTAACTGAGACTGGAAGGTGCAGAGATTTTTCCAGGTGCTCCCTGTTCTTAGTAATTGCCCTACTATTTAGGTGAGCTGTTTGGCCCAGATCACTTCCAGTCAAATTCTATCTGATGTGTGTTTGTCTGATTCTTGTGCTATGAGTTCTGTTCTACTGCTGCTGACCTTTGGACCATGTTCTGACTACTCATTTGTTATTGCCTTTTTGATTATCTGCTATCTCTGGCATTCTGACTCTGGACTGTGATCTTTTCCCTTAGTTTACTACATGCTCCCTTGGTACTGATACTGGGACGTCTGACTTCTCTGCGTCACCTTCTGTCCATGAGTTGTGACTAGCATCACAAATTTCATGCAGAAATTGTTGGAATTTGCTGAACCTAGCAAGTTGGAGCAATTTCCAATTCACATAACGTGAAGTATCTAAAATGGCCACCTCCATTTTACACATTGGATAACACCTCAGGCGTGCTTGAGCTTGTCACAGTGGCATGGTTTTTAGGCTTTAATTAATCAAACCAGTGTTAACTAACTATCTCAAATTATTTACAAATGCACTACAAGATGCAGCCAGCCAATATAGCAAGATGTTGGCAACACAAGTGCAAAATTCTAAATAGACAGCCAATCAACACCTTTCCATTCATGGAGGGAGTGACTGCTTCGCATACATTTGCAAAATAAAGGCCTATATAGGGCACTGTTCACATAAAGGTAATGCACAGTGTCTGGTTATCAGCCTATTAGTCACACCCATACTATTTGATTAGGTGGGCTAGCAAGCACTCTCTCAATGTATCCCAGTATGAAAAGCCCTGTATACAAGACCAAACGTGCTGGACTTGGCTGCACCCTAAAAAACATAGTGCACAAAATACATAAAAATAGTAAGATATTGGTTGATATTTTGGCCAAAATATGCAAGCTCGCAACCCACATCAAGGATCCCCACAAATATAAGTGCTATCACTAAACTGATAGCAAAGCCACAAAAGAGGACTAAAATCCTCCAAAAAATAGGTCCTTGAAAAAAAGCACTACAGGATGCAGCCAGCCTATATAGCAAGATGTTGGCAACACAGGAGCAAAATACTAAATAGACAGCCACTCACCACCTACCCATTCATGGAGGGGGTGACTGATTAGTATACATTTGCACAGTAAAGGCCTGTATAGGGCGCTGTACACATAAAGGTATTGCATAGTGTCTTGTTGTGAATTTACTTTCTGGCCTACCTCTGGTTACTAGTGAAGGTAGTGGAGCTGGTTATATTGACAGAGGGGTCGTGAGTTCTCTTTCTGGGCTTCCTCTGGTGGTTACAGGAGGTAATGGAGCTGATCTAATTAACAGAGGCCTGCCACCTGATAATGAGGAGGACGATTGGACATCTGGAGTTTTTGACTGGATTTAAGACAGCCGACTCCCTCTATCCCTGTTGGTGATTTTTTCCTGCCTCCTGAGGTTTAGTTTCCAGCTCAGTCCCTGCATGCTCAAGCTAAGTGTTCTTTTGCTATTGTTCACATTTGATTTGGTTTTGTCTATTCAGTTTTGTGTGGTCAGCCAGCCCCAGCTGGGGCTGTGCTGAATTTCCATCCTTACGTTACTGCTTGTGCCAGTTTGTTTTTGTCCCTTATTAGATTGGCCTCTTTTTGCTCTGCTTTCAGAATATGCCAGAGTGCTGATATAGTGGACGAAGTCGAGTGACTTCAGTATTTTTCTGTCAGACGTGTTGGACATTTTTTGCAGGGTTTTTTGCGTGATTGCAGACAATGACTTTCCTTTCTTGTCCTGTCTAGTTAGTGTGGGCCCCATCGTTTGCTCAGCCTATTTTCCTACCTGCGTTTGTGTTTTCATCTTGTCTCACCAACAATATATGTTTGGAGGCTATCTATTCCTTCGGGGTCTGCTCTGAGGCAGTTTAGATTTCCCTTTTCTTGCTTTAGGCTTATTTAGTTCTCCGACTGTGTCGAGGCATCTAGAATCATCGTAGGTACGCTCCACGGCTACTGCTAGTTGTGTGGATAGGATCAGGGGTCTGCAATCCGCTTAGTTACCAACCTCTCTGGTTTCCTGTGGCTTAGCTTGGTCTTGCTTTCCTCCTCGGTGACCCAATCATAACAGAATCACCAGCCTAAACTGCAGATTCTAGGATACACAAAAGCAGGAGAAAATTGAAAAAAAAGTGTCAGAATTTTTTTTAATATATATTTTTTCCTCTTTTTCTCTGGGGCCGTAGGAGGATTTTTTCTTTAATGGAGATTAAGCAATTGTCTAATCGTGTTGAGCAGCTCGCTGCTTAAGTGCGGGGAATTTCAGCCTATCTCGCTCAATCACCTGCTGTTGAACCAAAAATCCCTACTCCTGATGTGTTTTCTGGGGATCGGTCTAAATTTTTGAATTTTAAGAATAATTGTAAACTATTTCTTGCCTTGAAGCCTAACTCATCGGGGAGCTCTGTGCAGCAGGTTAAAATTGTCATCTCCTTGCTGCGTGGCGATCCCAGGACTGGGCTTTTTCTCTGACACCTGGAAATCCTATTCTGACTAATGTGGACGCATTTTTTCAAGCCTTGGGATTGTTGTATGATGAACCTAATTCTATTGATCAAGCTGAGAAAACCCTATTGGAATTGAACCAGGGTCAGGATTCTGCAGTTATACTGTCAAAAATTCCAAAAGTGGGTGGTCCTTACTACATGGAATGACGTTGCCTTAGCAGCTCTCTTTCTGAAGGGTTTATCAGAAACCGTAAAAGATGCTATAGTGGGATTTCCTGTTCCCTCTGGTCTTGATGATTCTTTGTCATTAGCCATTCAAGTTGATTGGCATTTACGTGAGCGTAAAACTACACGAGAGGCGTTGCCGCCTTTTGAACAAGCGTCTGAACCCATGCAATGTGATAGGGTTTAGCCTAAGGCACAATGTCAGGAGTTTAGAAGGCGTAATAAGCTGTGTTTTTTCTGTGGAGATGCCTCTCATACTATTTCTGTCTGCCCTAAATGAGAGAAACGTTTTACGCACACATTTGCTGTGGGCAGTGTACAACCTACCGTATTTTTCGGACCATAAGACGCACTTTTTTCTTATGGTCGCAATGCACGGTACCTGGTGCGCTGGTGGCAGCGGGTGAGGTTCTGCGGTGCGGTGGTGGCAGCGGGCGGCGCTCTGCGGTGCGGTGGTGGCAGCGGGCTGTGCTCCGGTGCAGGGGCGGCGGCTCCGCAGGCGTTTCTTCGCAGCCCGGAGGCCCTCGCACACCCCTTGCTGGGCGCCGCCAGGTTGCGGTGGCCTCCGGGAGCATGGACGCCGGCAAGATGGCCGCCGGTCCGGGGACGGCGCATGCGCAGCTTCAGATCTCGTGCCGAGATCTCGGGGGACGAGATTCAAATCTCGGCAACGAGATCTCGTCCCCCGAGATCTCGGGACGAGATCTGAAGCTGCACATGCGCCGTCCCCGGACCGGCGGCCATCTTGCCGGCGTCCATGCTCCCGGAGGCCACCACAACATGGCGGTGCCCAGCAAGGGGTGTGCGGGGGCCTCCGGGGTGCGAAGAGCCGCCGCCCCTGCACCGCAGAGCACCACCCGCTGCCACCACTGCACTGCAGAGCGCCGCCCGCTGCCACCACCGCAGAGCCCACCTGTCCCTGCCACAGCTGCCCCTGACCACCTGCCCCAGCACAGCTGCCCCTGCCCCAGCACAGCTGCCCCTGCCTCAGCTGCCCCTGCCACAGCTGCCCCTGCCCCAGCACAGCTGCCCCTGCCCACCTGCCCCTGCCCACCTGCCCCTGCCACAGCTGCCCCTGCCACAGCTGCCCCTGCCCCAGCTGCCCCTGCCCCAGCACAGCTGCCCCTGCCACAGCTGCCCCTGCCCCAGCACAGCTGCCCCTGCCACAGCTGCCCCTGCCCCAGCTGCCCCTGCCCCTGCCACAGCTGCCCCTGCCCCAGCACAGCTGCCCCTGCCACAGCTGCCCCTGCCACAGCTGCCCCTGCCCCAGCTGCCCCTGCCACAGCACAGCTGCCCCTGCCACAGCTGCCCCTGCCTCAGCACAGCTGCCCCTGCACAGCCCACCCGCCTCAGCCCCAGCACCGCTGCCCCAGCACAGAGCCGCCGCCACCGCACGAGCCTGGACCACTGAATGACCCCTGTGACTACTTCTCCACCCGTGCCGGATCCCTTCCCAGGTAAGCTGAATTCGGATTGTAAGACGGACCCCCATTTGACACATTATTATTTCATTTCATGTTTTTTTTTATATGTCCCTGACTAATAATTAGATGAGGGTTTGTGTGCAAAATTTTGCACACAAACCCTCATTTAATTATTAGTCAGGGACATATAAAAAAAACATGAAATGAAATGCTTTACTGAATGTAAGCCATGTGTCATTTCATGTCGGGTTGGGGAATGATTTGATGGAAGCCGGCAATTTAATTAGCGGCTATCCTGCTATGAAGAACTCTGTGAAATATAAATATATATATATGTTTATCTCAATGACTTGTGTGTGTGCGTATATATATATATATATATATATATACAGTATATATATATGCATTCTATGTGTCTATATCTATTATTTCGTTTCTGTTAGAAACCCTGTCATAGGGCTCCATTATATGACCATTTTGCAAGGCGGCGAGAAAATCTCGCCATACGGATTGCATACGGATGCCTTACAGATTACATACGGATGCTGACATGCGCAAAATACGCAACCACACCTTGCTTACGGATGACACACGGAGCACTATTTAGGGGTCATTCATCCGTATTGCGCATGTAAACTACGGACCGTATTTTGCGTTGGTTAGTGTGACCCCGGCCTTACTTTGATTCACAGAGCACTGATCTGCCTTTAATTTCTTTGAAAAATGTAGCAAAGCTGGCAACATTTTAATTTAAAAATGTTCGCAAATCTTTACCATTAATATTAGCTGCTTAACATTTTGATAATGCTTTTATTCTTGATACAATTAATAACTAGGAAATTACAAGTCCTTTTTTAGTAATTGTAATATTATAGTTAAATGGAAACAACTATGATGTATCTATTTTCTATGGTATCGGTATATAAAGTAGTCCCTCACGTTATAATGGTGTCTTATTATAATATATGATACTTACAATGACCATAGTCAACTTATAGGGAATATGTCAGGTGATTTTTGTGTATAATATTACTAGTATCCTTAAAAAGGGCTTGGGCAGTCGTTTCAGGATATGTAACTTTTAATTGTCTATGTGGCACCTTTGTGTTGCTGTACGCCCCGGACAAATTTATTGCTGCACTCCAGCAAGTCAAGCACATATAAATGGCAAATGGATGTTCACCCCTTTCCCTGCCCATAATCCCACAGACCCCTCTGCACTGGCAACACTGATTCAGTCAAACTGCCATATTCCCAAGGATTGCATTGCAATCCTCCGACTAACCATCTTCTCTATTGACCTGAGAGTGACATCTGCATTGAAATACATGCTGCCACACTCATGCTAGGAGAACAGCCAGCCCGAAGATTGCAATATGATCCGCGGCGAGTAAAATAGCAGTTTGAATGAATCAGTGACTCCGACCGGGAGAGATGGGCAGGATCTATGAAAATGTCACTCTCAGTTCAGGGGAACAGACAGTGATCAAATAATTAGTATGTCGTTCCTCCTGTGTCATTCCCTTAGTCAGATAATTTTTTTTAATCGATCATTTTATTTCTTTCATTCTTTGCCATTAGGGTTAGGGTTGGGCTTATTGTTAGGGCTTATAGAGATAGGGTTGGGCTGATTGATTGTGTTGGGCTTATTGTTAGGGATGAGTTGTGTTTAGGGTTGAGATGCATGCCTACCCTAAAGTTTGCATGCCAAAAAAAATGTGAGGATTGCCCTTGTATGGCAGGCAATCCCAACATGTTTTTTTTAGTGTCTAACACCCATGAAACATGAGGAACTGGGACTCGAACATGTCACTCCAGCACCTGTGATACTCAGTGCATACCCAAGCACTCAAAGCAAACTCGAGTAACGATCACTTATGACAACATACTCAATATAATGACCTAATGTTATCAAATTCTGTGAAGTACCTTTGTGTTCGAAATACTCACTATATCCCTTAATAAAATCCTTAAGAGGTGTAGTTTGAAAAATGAGATCAGTTGTGGGGGTTTTCTGCTGTTTGGGGAACATGGGGCCCTGCAAATGTGACATGTCACTCACAATCTATTTCAGCCAATTTGTGTTCCAAAATTCAAATATTGCTGCTGCCCTTACAAGCCCTGCCATTTGTCCAAGCAGAATATTTTGACTACATGTGAGGTATAACCACTCTTATAAAGTGGGTAAGAAATTGTGAATCCAATTTTTGCTGTTACCTCCTTAAAAAGTGAGAAATTGTGGCTAAATCAAGATTTTAGGGGTAAAATTTATTTTTGTTTTAAATTTCCCGACAACAGTTTTAAAGTATTTCAGGGCTAGAATTTTTAAATGGTATAACTTTGGGGGAGTTTTCAATATGTAAGGCCTTCAAAGTCCACTCTCCCAGAGGGTCATGGCACCTGTAATCCATAACTGTAAAATCTGCACTATAAGGGTGTGTGCACATGCTACGGATTCTGCTGCAGTTCCGCAACGGATTTGGCCACTGCGGGTCCGCAGCAGTTTTTGCTGTGGTGTACAGTACCATTATTCCCTATGGGAATAAAAAAACGCAGTGCAGACAGTGCGGATTTTTTCACGCGGTTTTGCTGCAGTTTTGAAACTGCAGAAAGAATTGACATGTCAATTCTTTCTGCGGATTCCGCTGCGGTTTGCCATCTCCTCCATTGTGGAGATGAAAAACTGCAGGGCAAAACCGCAGCCTAATCCACAGGTAAAACCGCAGGTCTTTTGACCTGCAGATTTACCTGCGGATTTTACAAAATCCGCGCTGCCAAATCCGCATCCCAATCCGCAGCGTGTGCACATACCCTTACATGGCGCTCCTTCTTTTCAGAAATTTTGCACTATGCCTCAAAAGTAGTTCCCAATTACATGTAGGTATTATCATGCTCAGGAGAAAATGCACAACAAACTGAATGGTTAATTTTTTTTCCTATTCGCCCTTATAAAAATTGGGCTAAAAGAACATTTTAGTGGTAAAAAACAGTAAATATTCTTTCTTCACCGCCCAATGGTATACATTTTTGTGAGGTACAAGTGGTGTCAACATGCCTACTTCACCCCTAGATGAATTTATTGAGGTGTAGTTTGTAACAGTATGTCACTTATGGGGCTTTCTGCTGCTCTGACACCCTTGGGGCACTGTCAGTGTGACATTGCACCCTCAAATCTTTCCAGGAAAATTTAAACTCCAAAATGGCGCTTCTTCTGAGCTTTGCATTGTATCTCAAAAGTAGTTTTAGATGACACATGGGGTATCGTGTACTTGGGTGAAATTGTATGGTCCACCCTTGTGAAATTTAAAAATTTGGGGCCAAAACAAAATTTATTTTTTCATTTTCACAGTTCAACTTTCTAAAATTTGGTGAAGCACCTGTGGGGTCTAGGTGCTCACCACACATCTACATACATTTCTTGAGGGGTCTAGTTTCCAAAATAGGGTCACTTGTGGGGGGTTTCCTCACATATGGGGTATTGCCATATTCAGCAGAAATTGAAAAACAAATTATATGGTTCATTTTCTCCTGTTACCCTTGTGAAAATGCTAAATTTGGGATTAAAAGAACATTTTTGTGGAAACAATTTGATTTTTTTTATTTTCACAGCTCTAAGTTATAAACTTCTGTAAAGCACCTGGGGGTTGAAAATGCTCAGAATACATCTGGATACACTTCTTGAGGGGTCTAATTTCCAAAATGGGGTTACTAGTGGATTTCAATGTTTAGGCACATCAGGGGCTCTCCAAACTTGACATGGTGTTCGCTCTCGATTCTAGCTATTTTTGGATTCAAAAACTCAAATGGTGCTCCTCTTTTGAGCCCTGCTGTGTGCCCAAGCAGTAGTTTTCTCCCACTTATCGGTGTCCTCAAGAGAAATATTGGTGTCCTCATGAGAAATTGCACAACAAATTTTGGGGTTTAGTTTCTTCAGTTAACCTTATAAAAGTAAAATATTTGGGGGCTAAATTCAATTCTTTGCTGAAAAAGGAAAAATGTTCATATTTTCCTTCCACATTCCAGTAATTCCTATGAAGTACCTGCAGTGTTAATAAACTTCTTGAATGCAGTTTTGAGAACTTAGGCTGGTTTCACATTTGCGTTAAAACAACGCTGCGCCCTGCGTCGTTAAGCCCCGCCCTGAGCCGGCTCCCTGCCCGCCCCATCCGGGATCACCGCCTACTTTCGCATTTGCACGCATGCGATCGGCGCACCCTATCTTTAGCATAGGGTGCGCAGATCATGGGCTGCCAGTGTGAAAGTAGCGTGCTGCGCACTTTTGACGGTGCGCCGTGCGCGCCGAAATGCAACATGCTGCATTTCGGCATGCGTGCAAATGCGAAAGTAGGCGGTGATCCCGGATGGGGCGGGCAGGGAGCCGGCTCAGGGCGGGGCTTAACGACGCAGGGCGCAGCGTTGTTTTAACGCAAATGTGAAACCAGCCTTAGAGGGGTGCAGTTTTTAGAATAATGTCACTTTTAGGTATTTTCTCTCATATAGGCCCCCCAAAGTCATTTGTGATGTGGCCCCTAAAAAGACGGTTTTGTAAATTTTATTGGAAAAATAGGAAATTGATGATCAACTATGAACCCTTCTAACTTCCTAACTAAAAAAATGATGTTTAAAAAATGATGAACAAGTAAAGTAGACATGTGGGAAATGTCATTTATTAACTATTTTGTGTGTTATAATGATCTCTGAAATTTTCACTTTTTGTAAAATTTTTGATATTTTCATAAATATAGGCAAATCACGTAGCTGAAAATTTACCATTAGCATGAAGTACAATGTGTCACGGAAAAACCATCTCAGAATTACTGGTGTCCGTTGCAGGGTTATTGCCACATAAACTGACACTGGTCAGATTTAAAAAATTTGGCCTTGTCAGTTAAGTCAAAATTAGCTCCGTCACTAAGAGCTTAAGCTAAATATTGTGACTATGTGCTGGAAAATCTTGAGATGTTTTTGCTGATGCTATATTACGTATCTTTTAATATTTTTTGTGACCACCTTGATGACTAGTGGGAAAGCTAAACTATGTACTAAAATTGCTCATATGGTTTTGTTATAAATAAAGAACATCTGATTTAAAGCTAACATTGATAGTAGACTGTCTCCCGATACTAAATTGTGATTGTCATTAATTAGTATAAATTCACATTTTATTGCCAGTAACATCATATTTTTCTTTACTGCTTTCCACTTTTTAATTGCCTTATTCAGCAAAATAACTGCAAGGGCAGTCTTGTTCTTATAGATAGATCTTCATGATTTCCCTCATTATTTCAGTTATTTTATGTATGACTATGGTTTTTCCTTATGTCACTTGACGTGAAACAACATAACAGTATTAGTCATTTGTCTTTGAAATCATCCCACACAACCATTTCCATGATGAGAAGACTGGCGGCAAATGGCATATCCTTGCTGAATTGCTTTATCTTATCATCTCAAGTCAGTCATTCTCAGTGCTCAGCATTATTCTACAGCTTGTATGGAGCTTCCTTGAATCTCCGCCATTCCTTGACAGCATTCCTAGCACCTGCATCCTGATAGCTTAAGTATGAACCACGGCTGGTTATTAATTCAGACACATCGCTAAAATGTTTACACAGACAAAAATACATTATAAAATCGTAAGCGTAAGTGTAAATAACAAAGCACATTTTTGTAGCATATCATATAGTAATGGCTATAAAATAAAGTGCAGAAAATATTTAATACTAGAGTTGCGCGACTTTTGCTTTTTTAGGGTCGAGTTTCGTTTCATGAAACCCGACTTTTCCAAAAGTCGGGTCGAGCAAAATCGGCTGACTATAGGGAAAAGTAGGGGGTCCGACCGAAACACGAAACCCAATGTAAGTCAATGGGGAATTAAAGTCGGCAGTGAGAGGAGGACAGGAAACACACCTACAGTGCCTATTTGAATGCCAAAAGCATCAATTTTTCTTACTTAAGCTTGTCAACCTTAATTAACTTCATAATACTAGTTACGCACTGAAAAATGGGGGTTATTTGGCTAAAGTTGTGGGGGGGTAGGGCTGGCTCCAGGTTTTCATGTGCCCTGGGCGAAAGAGCGCCCATTTAACACATACCACAACTCATGATGCTCCGATGCGGCAGAGAAATAGCTGTATAGTACAATGAAAAATACTTCACTTTTTACATCTCATGACGAGGCCCATCTATTTCTCCATACAGAATCATTGGTCCCATATAATGTTTGAAACAGTATATGATGAGCTCCACATAATGCTACAGTATATGTTGGTCCCCATGGATGAAGCTCCACTGTCTTATGGGCCCAAATAATGCTCCAAACATAATGGGCCCCATTTCTAATGCTCTAGTGTATAATGGGCCCTGTAAATGCTGCTCCAGTGTCTGATGTCCACCTTTGGAATGTTCCAGTGCATGATGGGCCCCATCTATCATTCTCCAGAGTATAGTGCTCCCCAAAAATTGCTGTCCCAACATTGAAAACAATGAAATAAGTCTCCTCGCTAGGGAATCCCTGTACTAGTCTGGACTCCTCGTCGTCCCCATCTTCCATCTCACTGCACAGTATTTCAACCTTGCAAGTGCTGTGATCCTGAGCAAGCAGGGGGGCCCACTCGTTGGCGACGGCACTTGCACAGGACCCCTGATAGTACGGTGGTGTGTCTGATGGCGGGTGGGCCGAACCTGCACTTTCATCTGCAGCTTCCTCTTTGTCACCGTGTAAGATGGAACTGTATATGGGAAGGGTAACCTGAGTTTCATCAGGATCAGATTCAGGCCGTGTAGCGTGCGAGGGGAATGTAGTGGTCTGGGTCAATGTACCAGCAGATTCATCGAGCAGTGGCTGGGCATCAGTGCACTTGTGTCGCCCTCAGGAGTACGGTCGCCACAGTGGCATTACCTTCCTCCTAGGGAGTGTGATGTCATGCTTGGGAGCAACGAAGGATCTCTCTAGCAGGTTAACTGATTGGGCGGCGTTATTCCCACGAGTCACGACCCTCCAAACAGCGTTCATGAAGGCAAAGTCTTTGTTTTACGTGGGCAGTATGGTTGCAAAGCTGAACCTTAAAGGAATGTCCAGAAGGGCACCACCAGGAGTGGAGCCTACGGCGTAATTTGACTCAACACGGGCAACCTCAACCATCCAGCAACAAAAAAGATGCACACATTGCAAGCTTAATTCCGTTAACGAACGAGACTCCGTCATGCCCCTCGGTCCGAGTCCGGCTTACTAGAGGGACACGCGAGGCTCTGGCACGTGAGATTGGCCAATAACTGGTGTGTCATGCCCTTACATGTCCGTGGCTGCATGTGCGCTACACTGAAAAGGCCAGCGTTTGTCGCTTACAGGTGCAGATAACCCGCTGAACAACGTTAGTGATGGGGATCTGGGATTACAATTATTACCCGCGAACGATGATTTCCCAGTAAGTGCAGGTCAACCACAGTTCCGGAATTAGGCCTAACCGTCATTCCTGAAAAAATGAAAAACTTACGTGTGCAAACCACGGGTGCTGTAGCTTTCTTAACAGCTCGCCAGCCGTTCTCAGGCCCAGTATGGATTACACGTGATTGCACAAAGGTGAGAAAGGGTACCGTATCCCCGGATAACATGTATGGATAGCATAGTGTACACATTCAAAATATATGTCTATAGATCAGGAGGCAGGCTCAAACGGTGTCAGGCCCAGTATGGATTACACGTGATTGCACAAAGGTGAGAAAGGGTACCGTATCCCCGGATAACATGTATGGATAGCATAGTGTACACATTCAAAATATATGTCTATAGATCAGGAGGCAGGCTCAGACAGTGTCAGGCCCAGTATGGATTTGACGGCCCAGACTACACAGCGGAGGAGCAGGGAGAGGTAAAGATTGCAAATGCTGAGGCCCTGCCCAAGCAAGGAGGGCCCACTCATGGGCATCGGTACTGGCACTGGGCCCCTCATAGTACGGCAGTGTGTCTGACGGCGGGTCACTGTCAGAGACACTTGATTGCACTATGAGGGACCCTGTGCCAGTCCCCTCGCCCAAGAGTCGGCCTACCCACCTGTCCAGGGCAACGGCACTCGCGCGGTTTCGTGCGCTAGGTGGTGACCCCGGCCATGGGGGGGCAGCACAGTTAGGGAGTTTTAGAAAGTGGCATATGTTGATGTTGGACATTCAGCTGATGCAAAAGGCGAAATTGTTCAAGTCCCAGGAAGAGGAGGACCAAAGCAAGCCATTTTTCTGTCACCCTATGTGTCATCAGGGGAAGGTGGGACAAAATCCTTGGAAACCCATGCATGGTTCATTTTAATGAAGGTTAGATCATTCACATTTTAGGTTGACAGACGGGTCCTTTTTTCTGTCAGGATTGATCCAGCTGCACTGAAGACTCTTTCCGATAGCACACTTGCAGCTGGGCAAGCGAGCTCCTGTAAGGCATATTGTGCCAATTCAGGCCAGGTGTCCAGTTTAGCAGCCCAATAGTCAAAGGGGAATGACCTGTGCGGGAGAACATCGATATGGGAGGAAAAGTAGTTTGTAACCATAGTTGACAAGTGCTGTCTCCTGTCACTTTCCATCAATGCAGTATTACCAGTTGTGTGAGCGGTACTTGAAAAATCAGTCCACAACATTGTCATGAAACCCCTGACTCCAACGTCACTTCTGCTGTGTGCACCACGAACACCTCTGCCAAGCAGCCCCCGGCCCGTACAGCTCGTGTGAGAGCCATCACCGCTGCTGTGTGCTGGGAATGCCTCAACCAACCGGTTTACCAGAGTTGCTTATTAGCCAATATTAGGTCAAGGTTCTCGTGTGGCATGATGTTTTGGAATTTGCCTTTATAGCGTGGATCCAGGATGCTGGCCAACCAGTAGTCGTCATCGTTCATCATTTTGGCAATGCAGGGGTCCCTTTTTAGGATCTGCAAGGCATAATCTGACATATGGGCCAATGTTCCCGGTGTCAATGATGCACTGCGAGTGCTGGTTGGAGGAGCACTTTCTGGCAAATACACATCCATCCAGTCACGCACAAACCCTGTACCAGACCTTGCCACGCCAACATTTTCACTTGCCCCACGAGATGCATCCTCCTCCCCTAAGTAATCATCCCCATCATCATCCTCCTCCTCCTTTTCTTCCTCCACCTCGTCCAGGAGAGGTCCCTGAGCAGACAATGGCTGAATGTCATCAAGGGTTCCCTCCTCCTCTTCCTCCTCGTCAACATTGGCTGCAGACGCCTGCTCCTTAAGGTGCGTCAAAGTTTGCATGAGCAGACGCATAAGTGGGATGCTCATGATTAGGATGGCGTCGTCTGCGCTTACCAGCCGTGTGCATTCCTCAAAACACTGAAGGACTTTACAGAGGTTTTTCAGCTTCGACCACTGCACACCTGTCAACTCCATGTCTGCTCTCAAAGTGCCTGGCCGTGTATCCTCCCACAAATGCATTATGGCCTGCCTCTGTTCGCACAGCCGCTCAACCATGTGCAGGGTGGAGTTCCACCTTGTTGCAATGTCGATAATGAGGTGGTGGTTGGGAAGGTGGAGCAATTGCTGCAGCTTCTGCATACAAATGGAGTGTACAGGTGACCGGCGGATGTGCGCGCACAGTCTTCGCACCTTCTGGAGCAGGGCTGTTAACTCTGGATAATTGTTGAGGAAGCACTGCACCACCAGGTTCAAGGTGTGAGCCAAGCAAGGTATGTGGCTGAGTTTTGAAAGGGCTATGGCTGCCACAAAATTACGGCCGTTTTCATTAACTACCTTGCCTGCCTCAAGATGTATACTGCCCAGCCATGACTCAGCTTGTCGCTGAAAGTACTCGGCCAGCACCTCCGCGGTGTGTCTGTCGCCCAAACACATCATCTGCAACACAGCCTGCTGACGCTTTCCACTAGCTGCTCGATAGGGGGACACCTCGTGTGCAACAGTGGCAGCTGCAGATGGAGTGCTCATATGACTGCGCTCTGTGGACGAGCTTTCGCTTCTGGAGGAGGAGGAGGAGGAGGGTCGAACGCCTACAGCCAACTGTTTCCTATACCGTGGGCTAGGCAGCACTTTCCCACCACCGCTGTCCCCTGTGGACCCTGCATCCACCACATTAACCCAGTGCGCAGTGATGGACACGTAATGGCCCTGGCCATGCCGACTGGACCATGCATCTGTTGTGAGGTGCACCTTTCCACTCACTGACTGCTTGAGTGCATGGACAATGCGGTCTTTCACATGATGGTGGAGGGCTGGGATGGCTTTGCGAGAGAAGAAGTGGCGACTGGGTAGGTCATAGCGTGGTACTGCATAGGCCATGAGTTTGCGGAAAGCTGCGCTTTCCACCAACCGATAGGGCATTATCTCTAACGAGATTAGTTTGGCAATGTGGGCGTTCAAACCCAGTGTATGCGAATGAGAGACTGAGTACTTTCTTGACCTACTCATAGTCTCTGGGAGGGTGAGCTGGACTTGAGAGCTGCATATGGTGGAACTAGCGGTGGACAGGGCGGACTGAGAGAGGGTTGATGATGGTGATGGAGTTGGTGTTCTTTCTGATGGCCTAGATTCAGTCTTTCGTTGATATAACAGTGGGATTCCCTGACTGCTTTGGCCTTGCAATGACACCTCAACATTTGCTGCTGTGCTAACAGGTGGGCTTACAATGGGGGAAACAATGTAGAGTTGCTGACTACCTTCTTTGTGATCAGTTGCACATGTGGTACTTGAGGTTTGGTGTTGTGTCCATGCTTGCAAGTGCATGCTGGTTAAATGTCTAAGCATGCAACTGGTATTCAAATTTTTCAGATTTTTCCCTTGGCTAAAGGTCTTTGCGCACTTCTTACAGATAACCTTGGCCTGATCATGAGGATTTTGTTCAAAAAAGTGCCACACTGCACTCTTCCTACTTTGGAAGACATTTTGCGGCCTAGCACGCTGTGCTATTTTGACCGTCTGGACAAGCTGTCCAGCAACTCTTTTGATTTTTGGAACCTGTCTTTGGAATGCTCCAGGCCTGCCAGATAACAGCTGTTGCAATGTCGATGTCTGCTGTGGATGCTCCTCCTCCTCATCTGAGCTATTGGAAGCAGCACCCTCTTCCCCCAATGGATGCCAATCTTGGCCAACAACTGGGTCATCCATCACCTCCTCTTCAATGTCATGTGCACCTTCCTCTGTGTCACCGTGTATGGTGGTATAATGTGCGGGAAGGGGCACCTGAGTCTCATCAGGGTCAGAGTCTGGCTCATTACACTGCGAGGACAGTGTAGTGCTCTGACTAAATGTACCAACAGAATCATCTATCAGTGGCTGTGCATCAGTGCACTCCATGTCAGATTCATCTTGGCCTGGGTAATTCACCATTTCACTTCATAACCCAGGCATGGTATGTGAAAACAGCTCCATGGAGTAATCAGTTGTATGGCCTGCATCATCCTTCAATCTTGGTTGGGGTGAAGGACACAAGGAAAGGTGTGGTTCATGAACATGACCCTCCAATGACGACTCAGTGCTTTTATTTTTTACAACTTCAGAAGAGGAGGCGATAGAGCTGGAGGCTGAGTCAGCAATGTAAGCCAAAACTTTTTCCTGAAGCTCTGGCTTTAAAAGCGGTTTGCCAACTCCTAGAAAACTAAGCCTTCGAGGCCTTGTGGAGCCAGACGATGATGCAGGCTCAACACCTTCTGCATTCGGTCCTATTTTGCTCTTGCCACTACCATCAGATCCACCACCAACACCATCATTACCAGCTGGAAACCCCCGCCCAATTCCACGGCCTCTTCCACCAGCCTTCCTCATTTTTGTTAAAAATGTACACAAAATCCCACAAACTATATAGTATGTAAAACAAGGTACAAGGTGTATATAGGACGGGGAGACGTAGAATTTCTGAACACACTTGTGGACACTGTTGGATTGTGTGAGGCCCAGTTAATATCACACCGCTATGTCACAGGCTCAATGTCGCAGGTGTGAAAAATGTCACTATAGGACAGGGGAGATGTAGAATTTCTGAACACACTTGTGAACACTGTTGGATTGTGTGAGGCCCAGTTAATATCACACCGCTATGTCACAGGCTCAATGTCGCAGGTGTGAAAAATGTCACTATAGGACAGGGGAGATTTAGAATTTCTGAACACACCTGTGGACACTGTTGGATTGTGTGAGGCCCAGTTAATATCACACCGCTATGTCACAGGCTCAATGTCGCAGGTGTGAAAAATGTCACTATAGGACAGGGGAGATGTAGAATTTCTGAACACACTTGTGGACACTGTTGGATTGTGTGAGGCCCAGTGAATATAACACCACTATGTCACAAGCAGAAATTGGCTAGTGTACGACAAACTACAAGGTGTATATAGAGTTGGGCAGAATAGGAATCTCCCTAGAGTGTAGGTCTGTAAGAACGGAACAAGTCCTCCACTTATCATTCCACAGTGACAAACAGATAGCTTCACTGTGGCTGTGATAACAGCCGTTACACGGTACTGAGAGGGGAGCGTGCACGTACACCGCTGTCCGGTGTCCGTAAAATTGTCAGCTCCGTGTTTTTTAAGTATACGGACTGACACACGCTCTCTCTCTATAGTTTTGAATGTGATCAAACAGCAAATATACTTAACTGATTGAAAACCAGACAAAACTAGAAGGTGGAGGTCTGTAAGAACGGAACATGTCCTCGACTTATTCTTACAGAGTGACACACAGATAGCTTCACTGTGGCCGTGATAACAGCCGTTACACGGTACTGTGTGAGGAGCGTACACCGCTGTATGGTGTGAAAAAATGCACGCTCAGTACCTCACAGGACAAAAAAAAAAATTTGGATTGCTTTTAAAAAAGCAGTTTGCAGAGCAGTGGGAAAACAGCAATGCAGCTATCAGGAAGCCTTATAATGCAGCCTAACAACCAACACAGCTGATCCAGCAAAATATAGCCTCCACTTGCACTGCACACACAGTGACTGGTGTGTTGTACAGGCAAAATCGCTAGCAGCAGAAGCAGTTTTTGGTGTCTTCTTCCCTGCCTAATGCTCTCCCTACAGAATCAGCAGCAGCAGCTCTCCTTATTCTGAGATCAGCATGAGTAACATGGCGGTCGGCGTGCACGCCCTTTTATACCCCCTGTGACGCCCCCCAAAGCAAGCCAATCACTTGCATGCCCTTCTCAAAGATGGTGGTGACCCCTGCCTATGTCATCACGTTGCCCACAGTGTCCGTGGATCCTGATTGGCTGAAAAAGGGCGGAAAACAAACCTTTGAAACGCGACTTTGGCGCTAAAGTCGCCGAGCTCGTGGCCGACCTCACCCTAGGGTCGGGTTTCGTTTCATGAAACCCGACTTTACCAAAAGTCGGCAACTTTTGAAATTTTTCGACCCGTTTCGCTCAACTCTATTTAATACAAATATTCAATAGATCTTGTATTTTGTATTATTGTTAATACCTCAAATTATTTTCAATTTATTTCCAGATTTGTCTTGGTGAAAATAATTTGCTTATTGTGGATTTAAGTAAAAAATTAGAAAACCCAAATTGTTTAAATTTTCTACATCTTCTCCAGACCAGGGATATGACAAATTGCATTAAAAGCAAAGATGTCAATAAAAAGAGGTTAAAAAAAGACAACACCAATCCAACAAAGAATATAAGAAAGCAGACAATACACTTGTCATCATAGGGTCACATTCACACTTTCAGTATTTGACATCAGTATTTGTAAGCCTAAACCAAGACTGTATGAAAATTGTACAAGTGGTACACGAGTTTCTACTATATTTTTCCTATGATTGTTTCATTCCAGATTTTGGCTTACAAATACTCATGTAAAATACTGACTAAATATTGAATATGTGAACCTGGCCTAAGGCACTGTCTGATTAATTTTGTAATAATCATGGACAACACGGTTTCTCAGTGGTTAGCACTGCAGACTTCTAGTGCTGGGTTCCTTGGTTCAAATCCCACCAAGGAAAACATTTGCAAGGAGTTTGTATGTTTTCCCCATGTTTGTGGAGATTTCCTCCCATGCTCCAAATACATACTGATAATAAATTTAGATTAGGAGCCCCAATAAGGACACTGTTGATAATGTCTGTAAAGCGCTGTCGAATTAATGGTGCTATATAAGTGAGTAAAATAAAATAAATAAATAAAAAGCAAATCCTAATGAGATAGGAGCCTCTTGTACTCTTTTGCTGCCCTGACATTGGCCCAAAGCAAGATGAGACTGAATATTAGACGATTACCTTCATAGGCTCCTGAAGAGATGTACCTGGCAGACACACTGGAATTCTATTTCCTCATCGGGCCCCAATATTGCTTTGAAGTTGGGTACCCCTAGAAGTCATCCTATATTATAGATATGCCAAAAATGACTTGTGCTGAAATTACTTGCCTGGTGCTACAATGAAGAGACAAAGACACCCCAACAATGCTGCTGCTCTTTCATTCAGTTGACAAGTGAAGGGTCATGAGGTAAAACCACCAAAGTTCACACAATAAACAAAAATAAATCGTGAGAGAGAAAACAAATATAGCAATACTTTATTACAGTAACTATCAAAAAAAAGGTTGAGAAAATGCTCACTACTAATATCCCAATAGCAGACATAGAAAGCATACACAGTAGTAATCAACTTATTCTAGAGTGTAGGAAAATTACAGGAGACAACTAAGTTATAGGGCATATTAACGCAAGGACATACCTTTAAGCCCCCTTCACACGTCCGTTTTTTTGTGTCTGTATGAGGTCCATTTTTTAAGGGCCTCAAACACAGACACATGCACACCCATTGTATTCAATGGTGGTGTGCATGTCAGGTTTTCACATGGACCACTGACACATCAGGTTTTCTTGCGCAGCATGGATAAAAAGGTGTGCTGCACACATGTACACTGATGGCACCTGGGAAGAAGCCGTGCAGTATGCGCCAGAGCCGTATTTGCCACTAGGCACTGGAGGGCATGTGCCTAGTGTGCTGGGCTGCAGGGGGCGGCACCAAGACAGGGAAGAAAATGTTTTATCTTATTTTTTTAACCTCCCCTCCGTTAGACAATCCAGGAAATCTGTTGTCTTTCCAGAGGGGAAGGGGGGCACCTCCATATTCACCTCGATGCAAGGAGCTGAGTGACCCAGGAAGTTGTGGCACCGCAACTTCTGGGGTCAGAGAGGTCCCTGCATCCGAGGTGCCGCAGCGTTTGTGCATGTGAGGAGGATGAGATCACCTCTCACTGCAGACATCACAGCAGAGGAGGAGGAAGATGTCATGGGAGGAGGATACAGGAGCAGGTGAGCACTCATAGAGCTGAAGATTGGGGGGAGGCTGGTGACAGGGGAGGCTGTGCTGTATACTGGTGAGAGGAGGCTGGTGACAGGGGAGGCTGTGCTGTATACTGTGAACAGGGGAGGCTGGTGACAGGGGAGGTTGCTGCTGTATACTGGTGAACAGGGGAGGATGGTGACAGGGGAGGTTGCTGCTGTATACTGGTGAACAGGGGAGGATGGTGACAGAGGAGGCTGCTGCTGTATACTGGTGAACAGAGGAGGCTGTGCTGTATACTGGTGAACAGGGGAGGCTGATGACAGGGGAGGCTGTGCTGTATACTGGTGAACAGGGGAGGATGGTGACAGGGGAGGTTGCTGCTGTATACTGGTGAACAGAGGAGGCTGTGCTGTATACTGGTGAACAGGGGAGGCTGATGACAGGGGAGGCTGTGCTGTATACTGATAAACAGGGGAAGCTGGTGACAGGGGAGGCTGTGCTGTATACTGGTGAATATGGGAGACTGGTACTGCTGTATACTGGTGAACAGAGGAGGCTGCTGCTATATACTGGTGAACGGGGAGACTGGTGCTGCTATAAAATTATCTCCTTTATTTAATATGCAAATGAGGGTGTTTCGCAGCACTCTCGTATTTGTATACTAAAGCCTGTTTTTATTGTCAGCGCTCCATTAGTAAAAGTGAGTGCTGTCTAAAATCAGCTTGCAAGTCTGTGCTTACTCACTGAGGTTGGTTTCACACTTGTGTTTTTTTCAAGTCAGGCAAAATCAGGTTTTTCAGCCAAATCCTGATCCTTTCAGGATCCATTTTTTTGTCCATTCACTTTAATGGTGTCAGGAAGCAACCTGAAGTAACTGGATTCTACCTGACATCATTAAAGTGATTGGGAAAAAACTGGATCTTGAAAGGATCAGGATTTGGCTGAAAAACCTGATTTTGCTTGATTTGAAAAAAAAAACACAAGTGTGAAACCAGCGACACTGGATGAGTGCAGCAGCGTGCTCCAAGTGTCAATGTGGGTGCACACAATGTGGCTGCAGGCTCGCTCTGACGCCTGCTACCTGTCTGCTCTTGGCTTCCCTTCGAACACATTCAGTAAAGAGGAGAGGTGAATGAGCAGACAGCTTGTCTCTATATAACTAGGCCACTCCTCACTAAAGCAATGGTTAGGTCACCTATTTTAATCTCTTGATCACTTTCAAAAAAGCTGAAGGTGTTAAAAGAACGCTAAAAAGACTGAACCTGCACACAGAAAGTGTAGACGTTCATTCTTTTAGTGTTTAATTAGCACTTTTTAAAACGCTTTACAGAGTAGATCTGCCTTAAATAGATAGAAAAACTGGAGAACACAAGAGTCAAAAAACTATATAATGAGTATTTTATTAGTCCATAAAAGACACATACGTGAGATACAGGACATGTAATATTATATAAGATGGTCAAAGGGTAAATTAGCCTGGAACAAAGAAAGAGACCAGCGACAGGAACAGTAAAAAAGGCCAAGTGTAACAATGATGACAGGGTAAATAAATATATATCAAATGTGCAATAAAATGCTGAAAAATCATCAAGACACTGGCTACAGTCTATTGCACTCAACCCCTAAACGGAATTGTATAATTAAACTGCTGACATAGTGGCGAAGCATACAGCCACCGCGGACAATCGTCACCATCAACATGAGGTGCTTATAATTGCAATGTGAGCCAAGGTTGCCCGTGGTAAAGTCAGCTGTGGCTGTAAAACGTCGCCACACAAGTCAGAACGTGCAGCACAGGAGGGAGCCGCAGTATGCGGTAGACCTAAATGTTATAATCACATGAAAAGATATATTGCACAATGCCTATACATGCTCAAAAACAATGTGATAAATCAGCACATACCCATCATATCATGAACCGGCCGCTGGTCAGGAGACCCCATAACGTGCGTTTCGCGGTATAGATACCGCTTCCTCGGGGGCGTGGCTAAAGGAATAAATCCAACCCCTTTATATCCGGTAACATCAAATCACATGGTTGTTATGAGCCAATATGGAGAGGAGGGTGGCACATGCATCCTGCGGTTGGATGGTGCCACAACTCATCAGTGCATCCAGAGCATGCTGACATCACCCGGAGGCGACCGGCACCTGGCCGTCTCCCAGGCAACACCAAAAACACAAAGGAAGGAACCCGAGTGCGCTGACGTCATACTGGGAGGGTTGGCGCCAGGCCATCACCAGGGCAACGCAGCCATCACTCAAGGATTACCGAGGGGCATGGAACATCCAAGCACAGATGTGAAGATAATACTATATGAGAAAATAATGAAAGATAACGATGTTCTCTGTCTCCAAAAATCGATAAATAGCATATACAAATACCAATATGACACCATTGGGCAGTATACAGTTAACTTCACATAGTAACATATTAGTTACAATAATAGAGGCATCGACCAAAAAATGGCCAATGTACTAACATAAGTCCACATGAAGACAGTATATAATGTGGTATCGAGGAATTTCTTTGTTCTCATTAATTTTCCTGGAGAATCTTCAGAAGCATGGTGTATAACTCAGACTACCGACACTCTCATGGGTATGGATAATGGTGACAATGTATATTATCTAAACCTGGATATAAAAAACAAACATGTCAAGGAATGAATGTGAAGAATTAAAAACAAAACAAAGTGTGCCTCCATGTGCATACACGAGGAAGAATGCACGCACATAAGTGCACACTATAAATGTTACTCAATAAAACAGTGTCGGTAGTCAGAGTTATACACCATGCTTCTGAAGATTCTCCAGGAAAATTAATGAGAAGAAAGAAATTCCTCGATACCACATTATATACTGTCTTCATGTGGACTTATGTTAGTACATTGGCCATTTTTTGGTCGATGCCTCTATTATTGTAACTAATATGTTACTATGTGAAGTTAACTGTATACTGCCCAATGGTGTCATATTGGTATTTGTATATGCTATTTATCGATTTTTGGAGACAGAGAACATCGTTATCTTTCATTACTTTCTCATATAGTATTATCTTCACATCTGTGCTTGGATGTTCCATGCCCCTCGGTAATCCTTGAGTGATGGCTGCGTTGCCCTGTTGATGGCCTGGCGCCGGCCCTCCCGGTGTGACGTCAGCGCACTCAGGTTCCTTCCTTTGTGTTTCTGGCGTTGCCCAGGAGACGACCAGGTGCCGGTCGCCTCCGGGTGACGTCAGTACGCTCTAGATGCGCTGATGGGTTGTGGCGCCATCCAGCTGCAGGATGCATGTGCCACCCTCCTCTCCATATTGGCTCATAACAACCATGTGATTTGATGTTTCCGGATATAAAGGGGTTGGATTTATTCCTTTAGCCACGCCCCCCGAGGAAGCGGTATCTATACCGCAAAATGTGCGTAGGGGTCTCCTGACCAGCGGCTGGTTCATGATATGTTGGGTATGTGCTGATTTAACACATTGTTTTTGAGCATGTACGGGTATTGTGCAATATATATTTTCATGTGATTATAACATTTAGGTCTACAGCATACAGCGGCTTCCTCCTGTACTTCATCTTTTCAATCAGCTGATGGTTTGAAAACCTTTTCCATACGTCAACATATAACTTGCAGCACCTGTGGTGTAGTAATCACTGTGTCCGCTAGGGGGTGCTGTGTGGAGGTCCCAGGGGAAAGGATGAATGGCAGAGTATTGAGTGGCCGTTGTGTATCTCAAAGTGGGTGGCTTTGAGATGGAGACTTGTGTATGTGTGATCAGCAAGGACATTGCTTAGGTGCTGCGTTAATATGTGAGGGAGAAGTCTCCAGGGAACTAGGGGTGGGTCTGAAAACACCTGTATTAAAAGGCTATGTGAGTCTGTGAAGGACCTGTGATGAGGTCAGAGTCATGTGACCCAGTGGGCGTGGCTATGAACGATATAATGTGGCCAGGGTGAGTCACAAGGGGTGAATGCTGGGACCTGGTTGGTCCAGAGCGGAAGGTCCCGTGAGGAGAGTTGTCTCCTGGCTAACAGCCTGTGTGTGGCTGCGTGTAATGGCTGCCAGCGGCTGAGAGTTCCAGAGGAGATAGTGGATGTCTGCAGCGTGGAGCAACAGCCATGAGAGAACCCTGACGTGGGTGAGATAATTATGAGGCTGAAGAGACTGTGTATGCTGGACATTGATACCAGAGTGAAGCTATAATGGACGCTATGCTGTTATATGCCGTTTATGTTGCTTCTGTGGGTTTATGATGGAGGAATAAACCGCATGGACTATGTTATGATTAGTGTTGAGCATTCCGATACCGCAAGTATCGGGTATCGGCCGATATTAGCTGTATCGGAATTCCGATACTTAGTTCCGATACTTTTTTCATATAGAATACCGGAATCGGAAGTTCCCATAATGCTAGGAGCCCGCTCGATTTGATTCAGCCAATGGGGATCCTCAGAAGTGTGGACACATCCTGTTAGGCATGTAGGCATGTTAACTACTGGCATGGCTGTGATTGGCTGCTGAAATGATGTCATGATGCACTATAAAAACCGCTGCAGCCGCCATTTCTGGTCACTCTGCTGTGAATTCAGTTAGGGACAGGCTGCTGTTGAAGACTGTGAGGGACAGTTAGAAATAGCGATTCTAAAAACAATATTGTGCTTTATCCAGGCTACATAAACCACCACTGTAGCTTTCTTTTGCCTAGCAGCAGTGTTCACAGCTGTCTGCAAGGGCTGTGTGAGTGCAGACCCACGCTGTGTAGTGTGTCCTGCAGGCACGTCTGCTTGTAGGCCGCCCAGCGTGTGTCTCTGCCTCGTACACATTTTTCTTTTATTGCTGCTTTTTTTTTCTCCTGTATAGTGTGCTTCCATACGTATCCATATACGTTGGTTGCAAACACTAAAGGAGTGGACAGCGGAGCCTTTCAGCAGCCTTTCAGTGCTATAGCCCATTTCTCTGCACTGTTTTTGGCTGTCTGATAGGTCTCTCTGTGTGTGAGTGCAGCTCACGTTGCAGTGTGTTCTACAGCCACCGCTAGCTGTAGTCCGCTCAGCGTGCGTCACTGCCTCATACACAGTCCTTTTTTTGCAGCTAATTTAGCCAGATTTTTGCTCCTATATTAGTGTGCTTCCAACCGCATAAATTGTCATTGGTTGGTTGCAAACACTATATAGGATTAGATAGAGGAGCCTTTTTGCTGGCTTGTGCCCTTCAGGGCCAGCCAGACTAGTATCACCCTATTTTTTGGAGCCTCATCAATTGCATTGTAGGTTAGCTTCCTGCATTGTAATCGCTCCAAAAAGTTTGTGATACTATAGCTTTCAAACTTTGGTCACATCCTTTTCTTTCCCCCCCCCAAAAAAAAAGGTAATAAAGTTCACCAAACACTCCACTTTACAGTTGTCTAGGCCACATTAGATCATATTAAAGTGTAGTACACACACTCTTAGCCAAATTAGTGTTTCTTATACTGGTTAGCAGGTGTTCAGGAATAAGAACACTAAGCCACCCCTTTTTTACTTTTCTGCCTATCTTTATCAGTCTGCCAAGATGAAGAAGGCAGGGAGTAAGGCACGTGGTCGTGGCCGTGGAGTTTCAGCAGGGAAAGGACGGGGGGATTCAGCAGGGAGAGGACGTGGGGATTCGGTGTCTGCTGCGGCCGCCAGTGACCCGGCATCCCCCACTTTTACCAGGCAACAGTCCTTCATGCGCAGCTTTGTAGGACCTCGCCGTACCCCACTGCTGCGTGACGAACAAATTGAAGCCGTTGTCAGATGGATGGCAGCTAACGCATCCACTTCAATGACTTCCGCATCCTCCCAAGGCCAGAGCACTGAAGAGCAACCATCTGTCTCTTCACCACCTGCCAAATTGCCCAGGCAGTCTGAGAGCCCTGGACAGGAGCAATCTCAATCTTTACTTCTGTTCTCAGAATCTGTTGGCTTGGAAAGAGGTGGCCAGCCAAGCAGCATTCTAGAGCGTGAAGAAGAGGGAGTAGTATGCAGTGATGCGCAACTGCTTTGTCCCTCTGAATCTGAAGAGGCGGGTGGGCCAGTGCCTATTGTCAGCACACCTCAGTGCTCATCTGATGATGATGAGACTCAGTTGCCAATTTCTGGTGCGTACGGTGCTGGCGAGACAACCCAGGACCAGCCGGTGCTTGAAGAGGGGAGTGGAGATGATGAGGTCCTTGACCCATCATGGCGTCAGCCACAGGAAGGTGGTGGGAGCAGCTCTGAGGAAGAGATTCCCCGAACGGCCAAAAGAGGAGGGAGAGGGCGGGGGCAGACTTGGTTGCCTGTAGCCTCCACTTTGGCACCCGTGAGGAGCAATCCTCTTCCAAAACACAAAACGGGCGCTCCCAGGACTTGCAGTGCGTGGTCTTTTTTTGACACAGTTGCAGATGACATTTGCTTTGTCAAATGCAAGCTGTGTCATCAGAAAGTGAAACGAGGGAAAAATGTGACCAACCTCAATACCACAAATATGTGGAAACATGTGCGTACCAAGCACGAGGTGGAGTTACACAGACACACTGAAGATGTAGGCCAACCTTCAGCAGCACCTACCACCTCTTCAGCTCGTGTTGGGGCCTCTTCCTCCAGCTCACACACAGCTGGTTCGGCTTCCTCACTGGAACGCCATGGAAGAACCACTGCCACTGTTGTCCAGAGACCCAGTGAAATTCCACCCACTGAACCACGTTCGCAGTCATCAGCACACTCCCAGGCCACTCACCAGCAATCGGTAGCACAGGCATGGGAGAAAAAGCGGCCATACTCGGCAAACCATCCCCGAGCACTGGCTCTGCATGCCGGCATTGCCAAACTACTGGCCCTTGAGATGCTGTCATTCAGGCTGTTGGAGACTGACACCTTCCGGAACTTTATGTCATTGGCAGTTCCACAATACAATGTGCCCAGCCGCTTTTATTTCAGCAGGCAAGCCGTCCCTGCCCTGCAAAAGCATGTGGAGGGAAAAATTAAAAATGCGCTACTAAATGCCGTCAGTAGCAAGGTCCACCTGACCACTGATGCGTGGACCAGTAGCCATGGACAGGGACGATACCTTTCCCTCACTGCCCATTGGGTCAATGTTGTAGAGCCGGGTACAGATCTGGAGAGTGGCTCTGTACGTATTCTGCCAACTTCAAGGATTGCAGGAATGCAGTCTGTACATATTGAGTCCTCCTCCTACTCTAGTTCCTCGGAATCAGCACTACGTAGCCTGTTAGGCCAGATATGAGCACAGGTGTGGCCAAACGTCAACAGGCCGTCCTTAAATTAATTTCTTTGGGGAATCGGAGCCACACAGCACAGGAGCTCTGGAATGCCATCAAGCAGGAGAGCGATGTGTGGTTTGTGCCAGCGAATCTCCAGCCAGGTTTGGTAGTGAGTGACAATGGCCGAAATCTAGTGGCAGCTCTGGGCCTAGGCAACCTCACTCACTTACCATGTCTGGCACACGTGCTCAATTTGGTCGTGCAGAGCTTTCTGAGGGACTATCCGGATCTTGATGCACTGCTGCACAAGGTTCGCCTAGAGTGTGCTCACTTGTGGCGTTCCAGCATGGCAAGATCGCGCATTGCATCTCTGCAACGACGATTCCGCCTGCCAGAACATCGCATCATATGTGACCTCCCCACCAGGTGGAATTCAACGTTACATATGTTGGAGCGGTTGTGTGAGCAGCAGGCAGCAGTAATGGAGTACCAGCTGCATCAGGCGCAAACAAGTCGCACTGTGCGCCGGACACACTTCACCACCACTGAGTGAGCCACTATGAGGGACATCTGCCAAGTTTTGCGTGCCTTCGATGACTCCACGCGGATGGCCAGTGCAGATGATGCACTAATCAGCATGACTGTCCCCCTCATCTGTCTGCTTCAAAAAACCTTACAAGCACTAAGTGAGGAGGTTTTTGAAGAGGTCGAGGATGAGCAGTCAGAAATGCCATTTTGCTTCTGGCAAATCTGCGCAACGTGCTTCCACACAAAGGCCCAGGCAGGGGACACTTAGTGAGGAGGATGACGAGGAGTCAATGGAGGAGGAGGAACACATCTCTCCAGAGGAGGGAGGTACACAAGGCTCTAGTAGTCAGTGTGTACAGCGAGGGTGGGGTGATGCTGAGCAGGCAGAGATGCTGCCTCAAGCTGGGGACAGCGTTTCCGGTCCAGTTGGCAGTCTGCAGCACATGGTTGATTTCATGCTGCAGTGCTTGTTAAATGACCACCGCATCGCCAACATTCTCCACACGGCTGATTATTGGGTGTACACCCTCCTAGATCCTCGCTACCGGGACAACTTACAAAGCCTCATACCACAGTTGAACCGGGAGCGAAAAATGCGGGAGTACCAAGAAACACTTGTGCAGGCCATCATGTTCTCCATTCCCCCCGCAAGTGTTGCTGGTAGTGCTTTTCAAAGCAGCCATGTGGGTAGAGGCAGTGGAGGAAGCTCTGCACAAAGAGGTAGCAGAGGCAGTGCCGCAGGACAAGGCAAGACCAGTATGGCCCAAATGTGGAAAAGTTTTTTGGGACCGCCACAAACGGCTACACCATCACAGACGGCTCCAGTCAGCAGGAGGCAACGTTTCCGTCAGATGGTGACAGACTACTTGTCGTGCCCTGTTAGTGTTCTCACAGACGGCTCTTCCCCGTTCAAGTATTGGGTCTCTAAGCTGGATACATGGCCACAGCTTAGCCAGTATGCATTGGAGGTGCTGGCTTGCCCTGCTGCCAGTGTATTATCGGAACGTGTCTTTAGTGCTGCAGGTGGTGTGGTAACAGATCGTCGCACGCGACTATCCGCCGATAATGTTGACCGGCTTACTTTTGTGAAAATGAACAAGGCCTGGATCTCACCTGAATTTGCCAGTCCTCTTCCAGAATAAATAATTGGCTGGCAACAGGATCCAGGTCTCCTGTTGTGTTCATGTTTCTATGACCTGAACTTTATTTCCTGGGCTACAGCAACGCCCGTTGTTGCTCAGAAGTTCTGTCCGCACAGACAAAACACTCGCTCATGTGTAAGTGGGGTTCGGTAACGTCAGCTGATCCCCTGCTGTGTGTATGGCAAAGTGTCCTGCTCCCTCCACAGTCAAACAACCTCAGATTTACACCTGGCTCCAAGTAGGCCTCGGCCTACTACCTGATTTTCCCTGGGCTCCGACACCGCCAGTTGGTGCTCAGAAGTGCTGTGCGCACAGACAAAACACTCGCTCATGTGTAAGTGGGGTTCGGTAACGTCAGCTGATCCCCTGCTGTGTGTACGGCAAACTCTCCTGCTGCCTACAACTTCTGACTACCTCTGATTTAATATGTTCTCTGATTTGCCCTCTGTCTCCACTCTGTTTTGAGTATTTCCTCCGGCCTACAACACCGCCTGTTTCTGCTCTCAAATGCCATCTGCACAATCCACACTTGTTCCTGTGTTACCTGGGTCCTGTAACATCTGCTCATCTCCAGAGGTGAGCACGGCAATGTCTCCTGCTTTGTCTACATTCCCACTACTTGTAGTGGAAATGTGGACAGAGCAGGAGACATTGCCTGACTCACCTCTAGGGAGAAGCTGCTGTTGCAGAACCCCAGTAACACAGGAACAAGTGTGGGTTGTGCAGACGGCATTTCAGAGCAGCAACTGGCGTGGTTGGAAGCCAGAGGAAATACTCAAAACAGAGTGAAGACAGAGGCCTAATTGGAGTACGTTGACAGTTAGTAGTAGTCTAGAAACAATCGCAAACTGCCACCAAGTAGGCCTCGGCCTACTACCTGATTTTCCCTGGGCTCCGACACCGCCAGTTGGGCTCAGAAGTGCTGTCCGCACAGACAAAACACTCGCTCATGTGTAAGTGGGGTTCGGTAACGTCAGCTGATCCACTGCTGTGTGTACGGCAAACTGCTGCTGCCTCCAAATTCAAACAACGTCTTATCTTAAACTGCCTCCAAGTTGGCCTCAGCCTACAAAATGACTATCCCTGGGCTCCAACATCATCAGTTGTTGCTCGGAAGTGCTGTCCACACAGAAAAACACACTCGTTCATGTGAAAGTGGGGGTCGGTAACGTCGGCTGATCCCCTGCAGTGTGGAGGGCAAAGTGTCCTGCTCCCTCCAAAGTCAAAATACCTCAGCTTTACACCTGGCTCCTAGTAGGCCTCGGCCTGCACCCTGATTGTCCCTGGGTTCCAACAACGCTAGTTGGTGCTCGGAAGTGCTGTCCACACAGAAAAAAACACTCGTTCATGTGAAAGTGGGGTTCGGTAACGTCAGCTGATCCCCTGCTGTGTGGAGGGCAAACTGCTGCTGCCTCCAAATTCAGAATACCACAGCTTTACACCTGGCTCCTAGTAGGCCTCGGCCTGCACCCTGATTGTCCCTGGGCTCCAACAACGCTAGTTGGTGCTCGGAAGTGCTGTCCACACAGAAAAACACACTTGTTCATGTGAAAGTGGGGGTCAGTAACGTCAGCTGATCCCCTGCTGTGTGGAGGGCAAACTGCTGCTGCCTCCAAATTCAAACAACGTCTGATCTTAAATTGCCTCCAAGTAGGCCTCAGCCTACAAAATGACTATCCCTGGGCTCCAACATCGTCAGTTGTTGCTCGGAAGTGCTGTCCACACAGAAAAACACACTCGTTCATGTGAAAGTGGGGGTCGGTAACGTCAGCTGATCCCCTGCTGTGTGGAGGGCAAACTGCTGCTGACTCCAAATTGTAACTACTTCAGATTTAAACATTCTCTGATTTGGCCTCTGTCTCCACTCTGTCTCTAGTATTTCCCCTGACCTCCAACACCGCCAGTTCCTGCTCACAGTTGCCGTCCACGCATTCCACACGTGTTCCTGTGTTACTGGGGTTCTGTAACGTCAGCAGATCCCCCAATATGTGTCCGGCACTGTCTCCTGCGCTGTCCACCTTCCCACTGCAAGCGGTGGGAATGTGGACAGAGCAGGAGACAGTGGCAGACACACATGAGGGGATCTGCTGACATTACAGAACCCCAGTAACCCAGGAACACGTGTGGATTGGGCAGACGGCTGCTGTACACGTAAACTGGCGGTGTTGGTGGTCACGTGAAATCCTGGAAACAGAGTGGAGACAGATGCCTAATTGGAGCACGTTGACAGTCTGTTGTAGCCTACAAACAATCTAAAACTGCCACCAAGTAGGCCTCGGCCTACACCATAATTCTCCCTGGGCTCCAACAACGCTAGTTGGTGCTCAGAAGTGCTGTCCACACAGAAAAACACACTTGTTCATGTGAAAGTGGGGGTCGGTAACGTCGGCTGATCCCCTGCTGTGTGGAGGGCAAAGTGTCCTGCTCCCTCCAAAGTCAAAATACCTCAGCTTTACACCTGGCTCCTAGTAGGCCTCAGCCTGCACCCTGATTGTCCCTGGGTTCCAACAATGCTAGTTGGTGCTCGGAAGTGCTGTCCACACAGAAAAAAACACTTGTTCATGTGAAAGTGGGGGTCGGTAACGTCGGCTGATCCCCTGCTGTGTGGAGGGCAAAGTGTCCTGCTCCCTCCAAAGTCAAAATACCTCAGCTTTACACCTGGCTCCTAGTAGGCTTTGGCCTGCACCATGATTGTCCCTGGGTTCCAACAACGCTAGTTGGTGCTCGGAAGTGCTGTCCACACAGAAAAACACACTCGTTCATGTGAAAGTGGGGGTCAGTAACGTCAGCTGATCCCCTGCTGTGTGGAGGGCAAAGTGTCCTGCTCCCTCCAAAGTCAAACAACGTCTTATCTTAAACTGCCTCCAAGTAGGCCTCAGCCTACAAAATGACTATCCCTGGGCTCCAACATCGTCAGTTGTTGCTCGGAAGTGCTGTCCACACAGAAAAACACACTCGTTCATGTGAAAGTGGGGTCGGTAACGTCAGCTGATCCCCTGCTGTGTGGAGGGCAAACTGCTGCTGACTCCAAATTCAAACAACGTCTGATCTTAAACTGCCTCCAAGTAGGCCTCAGCTTACAAAATGACTATCCCTGGGCTCCAACATCGTCAGTTGTTGCTCGGAAGTGCTGTCCACACAGAAAAAAACACTTGTTCATGTGAAAGTGGGGGTCGGTAACGTCGGCTGATCCCCTGCTGTGTGTATGGCAAAGTGTCCTGCTCCCTCCAAAGTCAAAATACCTCAGCTTTACACCTGGCTCCTAGTAGGCCTCGGCCTGCACCATGATTGTCCCTGGGCTCCAACAACGCCAGTTGGTGCTCGGAAGTGCTGTCCACACAGAAAAACACACTCGTTCATGTGAAAGTGGGGTTCGGTAACGTCAGCTGATCCCCTGCTGTGTGGAGGGCAAACTGCTGCTGCCTCAAAATTGTAACTACTTCAGATTTAAACATTCTCTGATTTGGCCTCTGTCTCCACTCTGTCTCTAGTATTTCCCCTGACCTCCAACACCGCCAGTTCCTGCTCACAGTTGCCGTCCACGCATTCCACACTTGTTCCTGTGTTCCTGCTGTTCTGTAATGTGAGCTGATCCCCCAATGTGTGTCCGGCACTGTCTCCTGCGCTGTCCACCTTCCCACTGCAAGTGGTGGGAATGTGGACAGAGCAGGAGACATTGGCAGACAAACATCAGGGGATCTGCTGACATTACAGAACACCAGTAACACAGGAACACGTGTGGATTGGGCAGACGGCTACTGTACGCATAAACTGGCGGTGTTGGTGGTCACGTGAAATCCTGGAAACAGAGTGGAGACAGATGCCTAATTGGAGCACGTTGACAGTCTGTTGTAGCCTACAAACAATCTAAAACTACCACCAAGTAGGCCTCAGCCTACACCATGATTGTCCCTGGGCTCCAACAACGCCAGTTGGTGCTCAGCAGTGTCTTTGGCACGGGGACTCCCTGTTGCCCAGCCTGGTTCCAGCACGCCTGCTGTTTCCGGGTAGTGTCAAGGTCACTATGCCACCAATCCGTTGTCCTGTCGTCTTGCGGCTGGGTTAGCCGACTCTACGGTGCCTGCAGTTTAGGTGACTCCTATGTGGGCTGCGGGAACTGGCACTGAAGGCTGGATCCGTAGTGCCAATGGGACATGGACCCCCTGTAGGACTGTGGGTTTCGGTAACTGCGGCCGGCTTGCGGCCTGGCTACTTTGCTTTGAATGGGTACCTTCTGCTACCCACCCGGGTTCCAGCACTGTCTGCTGGTTCTCGCCAGAGCCTTTGGCCTAGGTGCCTCCATCTCGGTATCCGAAGTCCAGCACCGTCAGCTGGTCCATGGTAGTGCTTTTTAGCACAGGTACCTTCTGCTTAGTAACCGTGGTCCAGCATTGTCAGTTGGTCCTCGGTAGTGCCATTGGCTCTTGTAGCTTTTGCTACCCATCTGGGTTCCAGCACCGTCAGCTGGTTCTCGGCAGTGTCTTTGGCACGGGTACTCCCTGTTGCCCAGCCTGTTTTCAGCACGCCTGCTGTTTCTGGGTAGTGTCAAGGTCACTATGCCACCAATCCGTTGTCCTGTCGTCTTGCTGTCGGGTTAGCCGACTCTACGGTGCCTGCAGTTTAGGTGACTCCTATGTAGGCTGCGGGAACTTGCACTGAAGGCTGGATCCGTTGTGCCAATGGGACATGGACCCCCTGTAGGACTGTGGGTTTCGGTAACTGCGGCCGGCTTGCGGCCTGGCTACTTTGCTTTGAATGGGTACCTTCTACTACCCACCCGGGTTCCAGCACTGTCTGCTGGTTCTCGCCACAGCCTTTGGCCTAGGTGCCTCCATCTCGGTATCCGAAGTCCAGCACCGTCAGCTGGTCCTTGGTAGTGCTTTTTAGCACAGGTACCTACTGCTTAGTAACCGTGGTCCAGCAATGTCAGTTGGTCCTCGGTAGTGCCATTGGCTCTTGTTCCTTCTGCTACCCATCCGGGTGCCAGCACTGTCTGCTGGTTCTCGCCACAGCCTTTGGCCTAGGTGCCTCCATCTCGGTATCCGAGGTCCAGCACCGTCAGCTGGTCCTTGGTAGTGCTTTTTAGCACAGGTACCTTCCGCTTAGTAACCGTGGTCCAGCACCGTCAGTTGGTCCTCGGTACTGCCATTGGCTCTTGTTCCTTCTGCTACCCATCCGGGTGCCAGCACTGTCTGCTGGTTCTCGCCACAGCCTTTGGCCTAGGTGCCTCCATCTCGGTATGCGAGGTCCAGCACCGTCAGCTGGTCCTTGGTAGTGCTTTTTAGCACAGGTACCTTCTGCTAAGTAACCGTGGTCCAGCACCGTCGGTTGGTCCTCGGTAGTGCCATTGGCTCTTGTTCCTTCTGCTACCCATCCGGGTGCCAGCACTGTCTGCTGGTTCTCTCCACAGCCTTTGGCCTAGGTGCCTCCATCTCGGTATCCGAGGTCCAGCACCGTCAGCTGGTCCTTGGTAGTGCTTTTTAGCACAGGTACCTTCTGCTTAGTAACTGTGGTCCAGCACCGTCAGTTGGTCCTCGGTAGTGCCATTGGCTCTTGTTCCTTCTGCTACCCATCCGGGTGCCAGCACTGTCTGCTGGTTCTCGCCACAGCCTTTGGCCTAGGTGCCTCCATCTCAGTATCCGAGGTCCAGCACCGTCAGCTGGTCCTTGGTAGTGCTTTTTAGCACAGGTACCTTCTGCTTAGTATCCGTGGTCCAGCACCGTCAGTTGGTCCTCGGTAGTGCCATTGGCTCTTGTTCCTTCTGCTACCCATCCTGGTGCCAGCACTGTCTGCTGGTTCTCGCCACAGCCTTTGGCCTAGGTGCCTCCATCTCGGTATCCGAGGTCCAGCACCGTCAGCTGGTCCTTGGTAGTGCTTTTTAGCACAGGTACCTTCTGCTTAGTAACCGTGGTCCAGCACCGTCAGTTGGTCCTCGGTAGTGCCATTGGGTCTTGTTCCTTCTGCTACCCATCCGGGTGCCAGCACTGTCTGCTGGTTCTCGCCACAGCCTTTGGCCTAAGTGCCTCCATCTCGGTATCCGAGGTCCAGCACCGTCAGCTGGTCCTTGGTAGTGCTTTTTAGCACAGGTACCTTCTGCTTAGTAACCGTGGTCCAGCACCGTCAGTTGGTCCTCGGTAGTGCCATTGGCTCTTGTTCCTTCTGCTACCCATCCGGGTGCCAGCACTGTCTGCTGGTTCTCACCACAGCCTTTGGCCTAGGTGCCTCCATCTCGGTATCCGAGATCCAGCACCGTCAGCTGGTCCTTGGCAGTGCTTTTTAGCACAGGTACCTTCTGCTTAGTAACCGTGGTCCAGCACCGTCAGTTGGTCCTCGTTGTGCCATTGGCTCTTGTTCCTTCTGCTACCCATCTGGGTGCCAGCACTGTCTGCTGGTTCTCGCCACAGCCTTTGGCCTAGGTGCCTCCATCTCGGTAACCGAGGTCCAGCACCGTCAGCTGGTCCTTGGTAGTGCTTTTTAGCACAGGTACCTTCTGCTTAGTAACCGTGGTCCAGCACCGTCAGTTGGTCCTCGGTAGTGAAATTGGCTCTTGTTCCTTCTGCTATCCATCCAGGTGCCAGCACTGTCTGCTGGTTGTCACCACAGCCTTTGGCCTAAGTGCCTCCATCTCGGTATTCGAGGTCCAGCACCGTCAGCTGGTCCTTGGTAGTGCTTTTTAGCACAGGTACCTTCTGCTTAGTAACCGTGGTCCAGCACCGTCAGTTGGTCCTCGGTAGTGCCATTGGCTCTTGTTCCTTCTGCTACCCATCCGGGTGCCAGCACTGTCTGCTGGTTCTCGCCACAGCTTTTGGCCTAGGTGCCTCCATCTCGGTATCCGAGGTCAAGCACCGTCAGCTGGTCCTTGGTAGTGCTTTTTAGCACAGGTACCTTCTGCTTAGTATCCGTGGTCCAGCACTGTCAGTTGGTCCTCGGTAGTGCCATTGGCTCTTGTTCCTTCTGCTACCCATCCGGGTGCCAGCACTGTCTGCTGGTTCTCGCCACAGCCTTTGGCCTAGGTGCCTCCATCTCGGTATCCGAGGTCCAGCACCGTCAGCTGGTCCTTGGTAGTGCTTTTTAGCACAGGTACCTTCTGCTTAGTAACCGTGGTCCAGCACCGTCAGTTGGTCCTCGGTAGTGCCATTGGCTCTTGTTCCTTCTGCTACCCATCCGGGTGCCAGCACTGTCTGCTGGTTCTCGCCACAGCCTTTGGCCTAGGTGCCTCCATCTCGGTATCCGAGGTCCAGCACCGTCAGCTGGTCCTTGGTAGTGCTTTTTAGCACAGGTACCTTCTGCTTAGTAACCGTGGTCCAGCACCGTCAGTTGGTCATCGGTAGTGCCATTGGCTCTTGTTCCTTCTGCTACCCATCCGGGTGCCAGCACTGTCTGCTGGTTCTCGCCACAGCCTTTGGCCTAGGTGCCTCCATCTCGGTATCCGAGGTCCAGCACCGTCAGCTGGTCCTTGGTAGTGCTTTTTAGCACAGGTACCTTCTGCTTAGTAACCGTGGTCCAGCACCGTCAGTTGGTCCTCAGTAGTGCCATTGGCTTTTGTTCCTTCTGCTACCCATCCGGGTGCCAGCACTGTCTGCTGGTTCTCGCCACAGCCTTTGGCCTAGGTGCCTCCATCTCGATATCCGAGGTCCAGCACCGTCAGCTGGTCCTTGGTAGTGCTTTTTAGCACAGGTACCTTCTGCTTAGTAACCGTGGTCCAGCACCGTCAGTTGGTCCTCGGTAGTGCCATTGGCTCTTGTTCCTTCTGCTACCCATCCGGGTGCCAGCACTGTCTGCTGGTTCTCGCCACAGCCTTTGGCCTAGGTGCCTCCATCTCGGTATCCGAGGTCCAGCACCGTCAGCTGGTCCTTGGTAGTGCTTTTTAGCACAGGTGCCTTCTGCTTAGTAATCGTGGTCCAGCACCGTCAGTTGGTCCTCGGTAGTGCCATTGGCTCTTGTTCCTTCTGCTACCCATCCTGGTGCCAGCACTGTCTGCTGGTTCTCGCCACAGCCTTTGGCCTAGGTGCCTCCATCTCGGTATCCGAGGTCCAGCACCGTCAGCTGGTCCTTGGTAGTGCTTTTTAGCACAGGTACCTTCTGCTTAGTAACCGTGGTCCAGCACCGTCAGTTGGTCCTCGGTAGTGCCATTGGGTCTTGTTCCTTCTGCTACCCATCCGGGTGCCAGCACTGTCTGCTGGTTCTCGCCACAGCCTTTGGCCTAAGTGCCTCCATCTCGGTATCCGAGGTCCAGCACCGTCAGCTGGTCCTTGGTAGTGCTTTTTAGCACAGGTACCTTCTGCTTAGTAACCGTGGTCCAGCACCGTCAGTTGGTCCTCGGTAGTGCCATTGGCTCTTGTTCCTTCTGCTACCCATCCGGGTGCCAGCACTGTCTGCTGGTTCTCGCCACAGCCTTTGGCCTAGGTGCCTCCATCTCGGTAACCGAGGTCCAGCACCGTCAGCTGGTCCTTGGTAGTGCTTTTTAGCACAGGTACCTTCTGCTTAGTAACCGTGGGCCAACACCGTCAGTTGGTCCTCGGTAGTGCCATTGGCTCTTGTTCCTTCTGCTATCCATCCAGGTGCCAGCACTGTCTGCTGGTTGTCACCACAGCCTTTGGCCTAAGTGCCTCCATCTCGGTATCCGAGGTCCAGCACCGTCAGCTGGTCCTTGGTAGTGCTTTTTAGCACAGGTACCTTCTGCTTAGTAACCGTGGTCCAGCACCGTCAGTTGGTCCTCGGTAGTGCCATTGGCTCTTGTTCCTTCTGCTACCCATCCGGGTGCCAGCACTGTCTGCTGGTTCTCGCCACAGCCTTTGGCCTAGGTGCCTCCATCTCGGTATCCGAGGTCCAGCACCGTCAGCTGGTCCTTGGTAGTGCTTTTTAGCACAGGTACCTTCTGCTTAGTATCCGTGGTCCAGCACCATCAGTTGGTCCTCGGTAGTGCCATTGGCTCTTGTTCCTTCTGCTACCCATCCGGGTGCCAGCACTGTCTGCTGTTTCTCGCCACAGCCTTTGGCCTAGGTGCCTCCATCTCGGTATCCGAGGTCCAGCACCGTCAGCTGGTCCTTGGTAGTGCTTTTTAGCACAGGTACCTTCTGCTTAGTAACCGTGGTCCAGCACCGTCAGTTGGTCCTCGGTAGTGCCATTGGCTCTTGTTCCTTCTGCTATCCATCCAGGTGCCAGCACTGTCTGCTGGTTGTCACCACAGCCTTTGGCCTAAGTGCCTCCATCTCGGTATCCGAGGTCCAGCACCGTCAGCTGGTCCTTGGTAGTGCTTTTTAGCACAGGTACCTTCTGCTTAGTAACCGTGGTCCAGCACCGTCAGTTGGTCCTCGGTAGTGCCATTGGCTCTTGTTCCTTCTGCTACCCATCCGGGTGCCAGCACTATCTGCTGGTTCTCGCCACAGCCTTTGGCCTAGGTGCCTCCATCTCGGTATCCGAGGTCCAGCACCGTCAGCTGGTCCTTGGTAGTGCTTTTTAGCACAGGTACCTTCTGCTTAGTATCCGTGGTCCAGCACCGTCAGTTGGTCCTCGGTAGTGCCATTGGCTCTTGTTCCTTCTGCTACCCATCCGGGTGCCAGCACTGTCTGCTGTTTCTCGCCACAGCCTTTGGCCTAGGTGCCTCCATCTCGGTATCCGAGGTCCAGCACCGTCAGCTGGTCCTTGGTAGTGCTTTTTAGCACAGGTACCTTCTGCTTAGTAACCGTGGTCCAGCACCGTCAGTTGGTCCTCGGTAGTGCCATTGGCTCTTGTTCCTTCTGCTACCCATCCGGGTGCCAGCACTGTCTGCTGGTTCTCGCCACAGCCTTTGGCCTAGGTGCCTCCATCCCGGTATCCGAGGTCCAGCACCGTCAGCTGGTCCTTGGTAGTGCTTTTTAGCACAGGTACCTTCCGCTTAGTAACCGTGGTCCAGCACCGTCAGTTGGTCCTCGGTACTGCCATTGGCTCTTGTTCCTTCTGCTACCCATCCGGGTGCCAGCACTGTCTGCTGGTTCTCGCCACAGCCTTTGGCCTAGGTGCCTCCATCTCGGTATCCGAGGTCCAGCACCATCAGCTGGTCCTTGGTAGTGCTTTTTAGCACAGGTACCTTCTGCTTAGCAACCGTGGTCCAGCACCGTCAGTTGGTCCTCGGTAGTGCCATTGGCTCTTGTTCCTTCTGCTACCCATCCGGGTGCCAGCACTGTCTGCTGGTTCTCGCCACAGCCTTTGGCCTAGGTGCCTCCATCTCGGTATCCGAGGTCCAGCACCGTCAGCTGGTCCTTGGTAGTGCTTTTTAGCACAGGTACCTTCTGCTTAGTAACTGTGGTCCAGCACCGTCAGTTGGTCCTCGGTAGTGCCATTGGCTCTTGTTCCTTCTGCTACCCATCCGGGTGCCAGCACTGTCTGCTGGTTCTCGCCACAGCCTTTGGCCTAGGTGCCTCCATCTCAGTATCCGAGGTCCAGCACCGTCAGCTGGTCCTTGGTAGTGCTTTTTAGCACAGGTACCTTCTGCTTAGTATCCGTGGTCCAGCACCATCAGTTGGTCCTCGGTAGTGCCATTGGCTCTTGTTCCTTCTGCTACCCATCCTGGTGCCAGCACTGTCTGCTGGTTCTCGCCACAGCCTTTGGCCTAGGTGCCTCCATCTCAGTATCCGAGGTCCAGCACCGTCAGCTGGTCCTTGGTAGTGCTTTTTAGCACAGGTACCTTCTGCTTAGTAACCGTGGTCCAGCACCGTCAGTTGGTCCTCGGTAGTGCCATTGGGTCTTGTTCCTTCTGCTACCCATCCGGGTGCCAGCACTGTCTGCTGGTTCTCGCCACAGCCTTTGGCCTAAGTGCCTCCATCTCGGTATCCGAGGTCCAGCACCGTCACCTGGTTCTTGGTAGTGCTTTTTAGCACAGGTACCTTCTGCTTAGTAACCGTGGTCCAGCACCGTCAGTTGGTCCTCGGTAGTGCCATTGGCTCTTGTTCCTTCTGCTACCCATCCGGGTGCCAGCACTGTCTGCTGGTTCTCACCACAGCCTTTGGCCTAGGTGCCTCCATCTCGGTATCCGAGGTCCAGCACCGTCAGCTGGTCCTTGGTAGTGCTTTTTAGCACAGGTACCTTCTGCTTAGTATCCGTGGTCCAGCACCGTCAGTTGGTCCTCGGTAGTGCCATTGGCTCTTGTTCCTTCTGCTACCCATCCGGGTGCCAGCACTGTCTGCTGGTTCTCGCCACAGCCTTTGGCCTAGGTGCCTCCATCTCGGTATCCGAGGTCCAGCACCGTCAGCTGGTCCTTGGTAGTGCTTTTTAGCACAGGTACCTTCTGCTTAGTAACCGTGGTCCAGCACCGTCAGTTGGTCCTCGGTAGTGCCATTGGCTCTTGTTCCTTCTGCTACCCATCCGGGTGCCAGCACTGTCTGTTGGTTCTCGCCACAGCCTTTGGCCTAGGTGCCTCCATCTCGGTATCCGAGGTCCAGCACCGTCAGCTGGTCCTTGGTAGTGCTTTTTAGCACAGGTACCTTCTGCTTAGTAACCGTGGTCCAGCACCGTCAGTTGGTCATCGGTAGTGCCATTGGCTCTTGTTCCTTCTGCTACCCATCCGGGTGCCAGCACTGTCTGCTGGTTCTCGCCACAGCCTTTGGCCTAGGTGCCTCCATCTCGGTATCCGAGGTCCAGCACCGTCAGCTGATCCTTGGTAGTGCTTTTTAGCACAGGTACCTTCTGCTTAGTAACCGTGGTCCAGCACCGTCAGTTGGTCCTTGGTAGTGCCATTGGCTTTTGTTCCTTCTGCTACCCATCCGGGTGCCAGCACTGTCTGCTGGTTCTCGCCACAGCGTTTGGCCTAGGTGCCTCCATCTCGATATCCGAGGTAAGGCACCGTCAGCTGGTCCTTGGTAGTGCTTTTTAGCACAGGTACCTTCTGCTTAGTAACCGTGGTCCAGCACCGTCAGTTGGTCCTCGGTAGTGCCATTGGCTCTTGTTCCTTCTGCTACCCATCCGGGTGCCAGCACTGTCTGCTGGTTCTCGCCACAGCCTTTGGCCTAGGTGCCTCCATCTCGGTATCCGAGGTCCAGCACCGTCAGCTGGTCCTTGGTAGTGCTTTTTAGCACAGGTGCCTTCTGCTTAGTAACCGTGGTCCAGCACCGTCAGTTGGTCCTCGGTAGTCCCATTGGCTCTTGTTCCTTCTGCTACCCATCCGGGTGCCAGCACTGTCTGCTGGTTCTCGCCACAGCCTTTGGCCTAAGTGCCTCCATCTCGGTATCCGAGGTCCAGCACCGTCAGCTGGTCCTTGGTAGTGCTTTTTAGCACAGGTACCTTCTGCTTAGTAACCGTGGTCCAGCACCGTCAGTTGGTCCTCGGTATTGCCATTGGCTCTTGTTCCTTCTGCTACCCATCCGGGTGCCAGCACTGTCTGCTGGTTCTCGCCACAGCCTTTGGCCTAGGTGCCTCCATCTCGGTAACCGAGGTCCAGCACCGTCAGCTGGTCCTTGGTAGTGCTTTTTAGCACAGGTACCTTCTGCTTAGTAACCGTGGTCCAGCACCGTCAGTTGGTCCTCGGTAGTGCCATTGGCTCTTGTTCCTTCTGCTATCCATCCAGGTGCCAGCACTGTCTGCTGGTTGTCACCACAGCCTTTGGCCTAAGTGCCTCCATCTCGGTATCCGAGGTCCAGCACCGTCAGCTGGTCCTTGGTAGTGCTTTTTAGCACAGGTACCTTCTGCTTAGTAACCGTGGTCCAGCACCGTCAGTTGGTCCTCGGTAGTGCCATTGGCTCTTGTTCCTTCTGCTACCCATCCGGGTGCCAGCACTGTCTGCTGGGTCTCGCCACAGCCTTTGGCCTAGGTGCCTCCATCTCGGTATCCGAGGTCCAGCACCGTCAGCTGGTCCTTGGTAGTGCTTTTTAGCACAGGTACCTTCTGCTTAGTATCCGTGGTCCAGCACCGTCAGTTGGTCCTCGGTAGTGCCATTGGCTCTTGTTCCTTCTGCTACCCATCCGGGTGCCAGCATTGTCTGCTGGTTCTCGCCACAGCCTTTGGCCTAGGTGCCTCCATCTCGGTATCCGAGGTCCAGCACCGTCAGCTGGTCCTTGGTAGTGCTTTTTAGCACAGGTACCTTCTGCTTAGTAACCGTGGTCCAACACCGTCAGTTGGTCCTCGGTAGTGCCATTGGCTCTTGTTCCTTCTGCTATCCATCCAGGTGCCAGCACTGTCTGCTGGTTGTCACCACAGCCTTTGGCCTAAGTGCCTCCATCTCGGTATCCGAGGTCCAGCACCGTCAGCTAGTCCTTGGTAGTGCTTTTTAGCACAGGTACCTTCTGCTTAGTAACCGTGGTCCAGCACCGTCAGTTGGTCCTCGGTAGTGCCATTGGCTCTTGTTCCTTCTGCTACCCATCCGGGTGCCAGCACTGTCTGCTGGTTCTCGCCACAGCCTTTGGCCAAGGTGCCTCCATCTCTGTATCCGAGGTCCAGAACCGTCAGCTGGTCCTTGATAGTGCTTTTTAGCACAGGTACCTTCTGCTTAGTATCCGTGGTCCAGCACCGTCAGTTGGTCCTCGGTAGTGCCATTGGCTCTTGTTCCTTCTGCTACCCATCCGGGTGCCAGCACTGTCTGCTGTTTCTCGCCACAGCCTTTGGCCTAGGTGCCTCCATCTCGGTATCCGAGGTCCAGCACCGTCAGCTGGTCCTTGGTAGTGCTTTTTAGCACAGGTACCTTCTGCTTAGTAACCGTGGTCCAGCACCGTCAGTTGGTCCTTGGTAGTGTCATTGGCTCTTGTTCCTTCTGCTACCCATCCGGGTGCCAGCACTGTCTGCTGGTTCTCGCCACAGCCTTTGGCCTAGGTGCCTCCATCTCGGTATCCAGAGGTCCAGCACCGTCAGCTGGTCCTTGGTAGTGCTTTTTAGCACAGGTACCTTCCGCTTAGTAACCGTGGTCCAGCACCGTCAGTTGGTCCTCGGTACTGCCATTGGCTCTTGTTCCTTCTGCTACCCATCCGTGTGCCAGCACTGTCTGCTGGTTCTCGCCACTGCCTTTGGCCTAGGTGCCTCCATCTCGGTATCCGAGGTCCAGCACCGTCAGCTGGTCCTTGGTAGTGCTTTTTAGCACAGGTAACTTCTGCTTAGTAACCGTGGTCCAGCACCGTCAGTTGGTCCTCGGTAGTGCCATTGGCTCTTGTTCCTTCTGCTACCCATCCGGGTGCCAGCACTGTCTGCTGGTTCTCGCCACAGCCTTTGGCCTAGGTGCCTCCATCTCGGTATCCGAGGTCCAGCACCGTCAGCTGGTCCTTGGTAGTGCTTTTTAGCACAGGTACCTTCTGCTTAGTAACTGTGGTCCAGCACCGTCAGTTGGTCCTCGTTAGTGCCATTGGCTCTTGTTCCTTCTGCTACCCATCCGGGTGCCAGCACTGTCTGCTGGTTCTCGCCACAGCCTTTGGCCTAGGTGCCTCCATCTCAGTATCCGAGGTCCAGCACCGTCAGCTGGTCCTTGGTAGTGCTTTTTAGCACAGGTACCTTCTGCTTAGTATCCGTGTTCCAGCACCGTCAGTTGGTCCTCGGTAGTGCCATTGGCTCTTGTTCCTTCTGCTACCCATCCTGGTGCCAGCACTGTCTGCTGTTTCTCGCCACAGCCTTTGGCCTAGGTGCCTCCATCTCGGTATCCGAGGTCCAGCACCGTCAGCTGGTCCTTGGTAGTGCTTTTTAGCACAGGTACCTTCTACTTAGTAACCGTGGTCCAGCACCGTCAGTTGGTCCTCGGTAGTGCCATTGGCTCTTGTTCCTTCTGCTACCCATCCGGGTGCCAGCACTGTCTGCTGGTTCTCGCCACAGCCTTTGGCCTAAGTGCCTCCATCTCGGTATCCGAGGTCCAGCACCGTCAGCTGGTCCTTGGTAGTGCTTTTTAGCACAGGTACCTTCTGCTTAGTAACCGTGGTCCAGCACCGTCAGTTGGTCCTCGGTAGTGCCATTGGCTCTTGTTCCTTCTGCTACCCATCCGGGTGCCAGCACTGTCTGCTGGTTCTCACCACAGCCTTTGGCCTAGGTGCCTCCATCTCGGTATCCGAGATCCAGCACCGTCAGCTGGTCCTTGGTAGTGCTTTTTAGCACAGGTACCTTCTGCTTAGTAACCGTGATCCAGCACCGTCAGTTGGTCCTCGTTGTGCCATTGGCTCTTGTTCCTTCTGCTACCCATCCGGGTGCCAGCACTCTCTGCTGGTTCTCGCCACAGCCTTTGGCCTAGGTGCCTCCATCTCGGTAACCGAGGTCCAGCACCGTCAGCTGGTCCTTGGTAGTGCTTTTTAGCACAGGTACCTTCTGCTTTGTAACCGTGGTCCAGCACCGTCAGTTGGTCCTCGGTAGTGCCATTGGCTCTTGTTCCTTCTGCTATCCATCCAGGTGCCAGCACTGTCTGCTGGTTGTCACCACAGCCTTTGGCCTAAGTGCCTCCATCTCGGTATTCGAGGTCCAGCACCGTCAGCTGGTCCTTGGTAGTGCTTTTTAGCACAGGTACCTTCTGCTTAGTAACCGTGGTCCAGCACCGTCAGTTGGTCCTCGGTAGTGCCATTGGCTCTTGTTCCTTCTGCTACCCATCCGGGTGCCAGCACTGTCTGCTGGTTCTCGCCACAGCCTTTGGCCTAGGTGCCTCCATCTCGGTATCCGAGGTCCAGCACCGTCAGCTGGTCCTTGCTAGTGCTTTTTAGCACAGGTACCTTCTGCTTAGTATCCGTGGTCCAGCACCGTCAGTTGATCCTCGGTAGTGCCATTGGCTCTTGTTCCTTCTGCTACCCATCCGGGTGCCAGCACTGTCTGCTGGTTCTCGCCACAGCCTTTGGCCTAGGTGCCTCCATCTCGGTATCCAAGGTCCAGCACCGTCAGCTGGTCCTTGGTAGTGCTTTTTAGCACAGGTACCTTCTGCTTAGTAACTGTGGTCCAGCACCGTCAGTTGGTCCTCGGTAGTGCCATTGGCTCTTGTTCCTTCTGCTATCCATCCAGGTGCCAGCACTGTCTGCTGGTTGTCACCACAGCCTTTGGCCTAAGTGCCTCCATCTCGGTATCCGAGGTCCAGCACCGTCAGCTGGTCCTTGGTAGTGCTTTTTAGCACAGGTACCTTCTGCTTAGTAACCGTGGTCCAGCACCGTCAGTTGGTCCTCGGTAGTGCCATTGGCTCTTGTTCCTTCTGCTACCCATCCGGGTGCCAGCACTGTCTGCTGCTTCTCGCCACAGCCTTTGGCCTAGGTGCCTCCATCTCGGTATCCGAGGTCCAGCACCGTCAGCTGGTCCTTGGTAGTGCTTTTTAGCACAGGTACCTTCTGCTTAGTATCCGTGGTGCAGCACCGTCAGTTGGTCCTTGGTAGTGCCATTGGCTTTTGTTCCTTCTGCTACCCATCCGGGTGCCAGCACTGTCTGCTGGTTCTCGCCACAGCGTTTGGCCTAGGTGCCTCCATCTCGATATCCGAGGTAAGGCACCGTCAGCTGGTCCTTGGTAGTGCTTTTTAGCACAGGTACCTTCTGCTTAGTAACCGTGGTCCAGCACCGTCAGTTGGTCCTCGGTAGTGCCATTGGCTCTTGTTCCTTCTGCTACCCATCCGGGTGCCAGCACTGTCTGCTGGTTCTCGCCACAGCCTTTGGCCTAAGTGCCTCCATCTCGGTATCCGAGGTCCAGCACCGTCAGCTGGTCCTTGGTAGTGCTTTTTAGCACAGGTGCCTTCTGCTTAGTAACCGTGGTCCAGCACCGTCAGTTGGTCCTCGGTAGTCCCATTGGCTCTTGTTCCTTCTGCTACCCATCCGGGTGCCAGCACTGTCTGCTGGTTCTCGCCACAGCCTTTGGCCTAAGTGCCTCCATCTCGGTATCCGAGGTCCAGCACCGTCAGCTGGTCCTTGGTAGTGCTTTTTAGCACAGGTACCTTCTGCTTAGTAACCGTGGTCCAGCACCGTCAGTTGGTCCTCGGTAGTGCCATTGGCTCTTGTTCCTTCTGCTACCCATCCGGGTGCCAGCACTGTCTGCTGGTTCTCGCCACAGCCTTTGGCCTAGGTGCCTCCATCTCGGTAACCGAGGTCCAGCACCGTCAGCTGGTCCTTGGTAGTGCTTTTTAGCACAGGTACCTTCTGCTTAGTAACCGTGGTCCAGCACCGTCAGTTGGTCCTCGGTAGTGCCATTGGCTCTTGTTCCTTCTGCTATCCATCCAGGTGCCAGCACTGTCTGCTGGTTGTCACCACAGCCTTTGGCCTAAGTGCCTCCATCTCGGTATCCGAGGTCCAGCACCGTCAGCTGGTCCTTGGTAGTGCTTTTTAGCACAGGTACCTTCTGCTTAGTAACCGTGGTCCAGCACCGTCAGTTGGTCCTCGGTAGTGCCATTGGCTCTTGTTCCTTCTGCTACCCATCCGGGTGCCAGCACTGTCTGCTGCTTCTCGCCACAGCCTTTGGCCTAGGTGCCTCCATCTCGGTATCCGAGGTCCAGCACCGTCAGCTGGTCCTTGGTAGTGCTTTTTAGCACAGGTACCTTCTGCTTAGTATCCGTGGTGCAGCACCGTCAGTTGGTCCTCGGTAGTGCCATTGGCTCTTGTTCCTTCTGCTACCCATCCGGGTGCCAGCACTGTCTGCTGGTTCTCGCCACAGCCTTTGGCCTAGGTGCCTCCATCTCGGTATCCGAGGTCCAGCACCGTCAGCTGGTCCTTGGTAGTGCTTTTTAGCACAGGTACCTTCTGCTTAGTAACCGTGGTCCAGCACCGTCAGTTGGTCCTTGGTAGTGCCATTGGCTTTTGTTCCTTCTGCTACCCATCCGGGTGCCAGCACTGTCTGCTGGTTCTCGCCACAGCGTTTGGCCTAGGTGCCTCCATCTCGATATCCGAGGTAAGGCACCGTCAGCTGGTCCTTGGTAGTGCTTTTTAGCACAGGTACCTTCTGCTTAGTAACCGTGGTCCAGCACCGTCAGTTGGTCCTCGGTAGTGCCATTGGCTCTTGTTCCTTCTGCTACCCATCCGGGTGCCAGCACTGTCTGCTGGTTCTCGCCACAGCCTTTGGCCTAGGTGCCTCCATCTCGGTATCCGAGGTCCAGCACCGTCAGCTGGTCCTTGGTAGTGCTTTTTAGCACAGGTGCCTTCTGATTAGTAACCGTGGTCCAGCACCGTCAGTTGGTCCTCGGTAGTCCCATTGGCTCTTGTTCCTTCTGCTACCCATCCGGGTGCCAGCACTGTCTGCTGGTTCTCGCCACAGCCTTTGGCCTAAGTGCCTCCATCTCGGTATCCGAGGTCCAGCACCGTCAGCTGGTCCTTGGTAGTGCTTTTTAGCACAGGTACCTTCTGCTTAGTAACCGTGGTCCAGCACCGTCAGTTGGTCCTCGGTAGTGCCATTGGCTCTTGTTCCTTCTGCTACCCATCCGGGTGCCAGCACTGTCTGCTGGTTCTCGCCACAGCCTTTGGCCTAGGTGCCTCCATCTCGGTAACCGAGGTCCAGCACCGTCAGCTGGTCCTTGGTAGTGCTTTTTAGCACAGGTACCTTCTGCTTAGTAACCGTGGTCCAGCACCGTCAGTTGGTCCTCGGTAGTGCCATTGGCTCTTGTTCCTTCTGCTATCCATCCAGGTGCCAGCACTGTCTGCTGGTTGTCACCACAGCCTTTGGCCTAAGTGCCTCCATCTCGGTATCCGAGGTCCAGCACCGTCAGCTGGTCCTTGGTAGTGCTTTTTAGCACAGGTACCTTCTGCTTAGTAACCGTGGTCCAGCACCGTCAGTTGGTCCTCGGTAGTGCCATTGGCTCTTGTTCCTTCTGCTACCCATCCGGGTGCCAGCACTGTCTGCTGGTTCTCGCCACAGCCTTTGGCCTAGGTGCCTCCATCTCGGTATCCGAGGTCCAGCACCGTCAGCTGGTCCTTGGTAGTGCTTTTTAGCACAGGTACCTTCTGCTTAGTATCCGTGGTCCAGCACCGTCAGTTGGTCCTCGGTAGTGCCATTGGCTCTTGTTCCTTCTGCTACCCATCCGGGTGCCAGCATTGTCTGCTGGTTCTCGCCACAGCCTTTGGCCTAGGTGCCTCCATCTCGGTATCCGAGGTCCAGCACCGTCAGCTGGTCCTTGGTAGTGCTTTTTAGCACAGGTACCTTCTGCTTAGTAACCGTGGTCCAACACCGTCAGTTGGTCCTCGGTAGTGCCATTGGCTCTTGTTCCTTCTGCTATCCATCCAGGTGCCAGCACTGTCTGCTGGTTGTCACCACAGCCTTTGGCCTAAGTGCCTCCATCTCGGTATCCGAGGTCCAGCACCGTCAGCTAGTCCTTGGTAGTGCTTTTTAGCACAGGTACCTTCTGCTTAGTAACCGTGGTCCAGCACCGTCAGTTGGTCCTCGGTAGTGCCATTGGCTCTTGTTCCTTCTGCTACCCATCCGGGTGCCAGCACTGTCTGCTGGTTCTCGCCACAGCCTTTGGCCAAGGTGCCTCCATCTCTGTATCCGAGGTCCAGAACCGTCAGCTGGTCCTTGATAGTGCTTTTTAGCACAGGTACCTTCTGCTTAGTATCCGTGGTCCAGCACCGTCAGTTGGTCCTCGGTAGTGCCATTGGCTCTTGTTCCTTCTGCTACCCATCCGGGTGCCAGCACTGTCTGCTGTTTCTCGCCACAGCCTTTGGCCTAGGTGCCTCCATCTCGGTATCCGAGGTCCAGCACCGTCAGCTGGTCCTTGGTAGTGCTTTTTAGCACAGGTACCTTCTGCTTAGTAACCGTGGTCCAGCACCGTCAGTTGGTCCTTGGTAGTGTCATTGGCTCTTGTTCCTTCTGCTACCCATCCGGGTGCCAGCACTGTCTGCTGGTTCTCGCCACAGCCTTTGGCCTAGGTGCCTCCATCTCGGTATCCAGAGGTCCAGCACCGTCAGCTGGTCCTTGGTAGTGCTTTTTAGCACAGGTACCTTCCGCTTAGTAACCGTGGTCCAGCACCGTCAGTTGGTCCTCGGTACTGCCATTGGCTCTTGTTCCTTCTGCTACCCATCCGTGTGCCAGCACTGTCTGCTGGTTCTCGCCACAGCCTTTGGCCTAGGTGCCTCCATCTCGGTATCCGAGGTCCAGCACCGTCAGCTGGTCCTTGGTAGTGCTTTTTAGCACAGGTAACTTCTGCTTAGTAACCGTGGTCCAGCACCGTCAGTTGGTCCTCGGTAGTGCCATTGGCTCTTGTTCCTTCTGCTACCCATCCGGGTGCCAGCACTGTCTGCTGGTTCTCGCCACAGCCTTTGGCCTAGGTGCCTCCATCTCGGTATCCGAGGTCCAGCACCGTCAGCTGGTCCTTGGTAGTGCTTTTTAGCACAGGTACCTTCTGCTTAGTAACTGTGGTCCAGCACCGTCAGTTGGTCCTCGTTAGTGCCATTGGCTCTTGTTCCTTCTGCTACCCATCCGGGTGCCAGCACTGTCTGCTGGTTCTCGCCACAGCCTTTGGCCTAGGTGCCTCCATCTCAGTATCCGAGGTCCAGCACCGTCAGCTGGTCCTTGGTAGTGCTTTTTAGCACAGGTACCTTCTGCTTAGTATCCGTGTTCCAGCACCGTCAGTTGGTCCTCGGTAGTGCCATTGGCTCTTGTTCCTTCTGCTACCCATCCTGGTGCCAGCACTGTCTGCTGTTTCTCGCCACAGCCTTTGGCCTAGGTGCCTCCATCTCGGTATCCGAGGTCCAGCACCGTCAGCTGGTCCTTGGTAGTGCTTTTTAGCACAGGTACCTTCTGCTTAGTAACCGTGGTCCAGCACCGTCAGTTGGTCCTCGGTAGTGCCATTGGCTCTTGTTCCTTCTGCTACCCATCCGGGTGCCAGCACTGTCTGCTGGTTCTCGCCACAGCCTTTGGCCTAAGTGCCTCCATCTCGGTATCCGAGGTCCAGCACCGTCAGCTGGTCCTTGGTAGTGCTTTTTAGCACAGGTACCTTCTGCTTAGTAACCGTGGTCCAGCACCGTCAGTTGGTCCTCGGTAGTGCCATTGGCTCTTGTTCCTTCTGCTACCCATCCGGGTGCCAGCACTGTCTGCTGGTTCTCACCACAGCCTTTGGCCTAGGTGCCTCCATCTCGGTATCCGAGATCCAGCACCGTCAGCTGGTCCTTGGTAGTGCTTTTTAGCACAGGTACCTTCTGCTTAGTAACCGTGATCCAGCACCGTCAGTTGGTCCTCGTTGTGCCATTGGCTCTTGTTCCTTCTGCTACCCATCCGGGTGCCAGCACTCTCTGCTGGTTCTCGCCACAGCCTTTGGCCTAGGTGCCTCCATCTCGGTAACCGAGGTCCAGCACCGTCAGCTGGTCCTTGGTAGTGCTTTTTAGCACAGGTACCTTCTGCTTTGTAACCGTGGTCCAGCACCGTCAGTTGGTCCTCGGTAGTGCCATTGGCTCTTGTTCCTTCTGCTATCCATCCAGGTGCCAGCACTGTCTGCTGGTTGTCACCACAGCCTTTGGCCTAAGTGCCTCCATCTCGGTATTCGAGGTCCAGCACCGTCAGCTGGTCCTTGGTAGTGCTTTTTAGCACAGGTACCTTCTGCTTAGTAACCGTGGTCCAGCACCGTCAGTTGGTCCTCGGTAGTGCCATTGGCTCTTGTTCCTTCTGCTACCCATCCGGGTGCCAGCACTGTCTGCTGGTTCTCGCCACAGCCTTTGGCCTAGGTGCCTCCATCTCGGTATCCGAGGTCCAGCACCGTCAGCTGGTCCTTGCTAGTGCTTTTTAGCACAGGTACCTTCTGCTTAGTATCCGTGGTCCAGCACCGTCAGTTGATCCTCGGTAGTGCCATTGGCTCTTGTTCCTTCTGCTACCCATCCGGGTGCCAGCACTGTCTGCTGGTTCTCGCCACAGCCTTTGGCCTAGGTGCCTCCATCTCGGTATCCAAGGTCCAGCACCGTCAGCTGGTCCTTGGTAGTGCTTTTTAGCACAGGTACCTTCTGCTTAGTAACTGTGGTCCAGCACCGTCAGTTGGTCCTCGGTAGTGCCATTGGCTCTTGTTCCTTCTGCTATCCATCCAGGTGCCAGCACTGTCTGCTGGTTGTCACCACAGCCTTTGGCCTAAGTGCCTCCATCTCGGTATCCGAGGTCCAGCACCGTCAGCTGGTCCTTGGTAGTGCTTTTTAGCACAGGTACCTTCTGCTTAGTAACCGTGGTCCAGCACCGTCAGTTGGTCCTCGGTAGTGCCATTGGCTCTTGTTCCTTCTGCTACCCATCCGGGTGCCAGCACTGTCTGCTGCTTCTCGCCACAGCCTTTGGCCTAGGTGCCTCCATCTCGGTATCCGAGGTCCAGCACCGTCAGCTGGTCCTTGGTAGTGCTTTTTAGCACAGGTACCTTCTGCTTAGTATCCGTGGTGCAGCACCGTCAGTTGGTCCTCGGTAGTGCCATTGGCTCTTGTTCCTTCTGCTACCCATCCGGGTGCCAGCACTGTCTGCTGGTTCTCGCCACAGCCTTTGGCCTAGGTGCCTCCATCTCGGTATCCGAGGTCCAGCACCGTCAGCTGGTCCTTGGTAGTGCTTTTTAGCACAGGTACCTTCTGCTTAGTAACCGTGGTCCAGCACCGTCAGTTGGTCCTTGGTAGTGCCATTGGCTTTTGTTCCTTCTGCTACCCATCCGGGTGCCAGCACTGTCTGCTGGTTCTCGCCACAGCGTTTGGCCTAGGTGCCTCCATCTCGATATCCGAGGTAAGGCACCGTCAGCTGGTCCTTGGTAGTGCTTTTTAGCACAGGTACCTTCTGCTTAGTAACCGTGGTCCAGCACCGTCAGTTGGTCCTCGGTAGTGCCATTGGCTCTTGTTCCTTCTGCTACCCATCCGGGTGCCAGCACTGTCTGCTGGTTCTCGCCACAGCCTTTGGCCTAGGTGCCTCCATCTCGGTATCCGAGGTCCAGCACCGTCAGCTGGTCCTTGGTATTGCTTTTTAGCACAGGTGCCTTCTGCTTAGTAACCGTGGTCCAGCACCGTCAGTTGGTCCTCGGTAGTCCCATTGGCTCTTGTTCCTTCTGCTACCCATCCGGGTGCCAGCACTGTCTGCTGGTTCTCGCCACAGCCTTTGGCCTAAGTGCCTCCATCTCGGTATCCGAGGTCCAGCACCGTCAGCTGGTCCTTGGTAGTGCTTTTTAGCACAGGTACCTTCTGCTTAGTAACCGTGGTCCAGCACCGTCAGTTGGTCCTCGGTAGTGCCATTGGCTCTTGTTCCTTCTGCTACCCATCCGGGTGCCAGCACTGTCTGCTGGTTCTCGCCACAGCCTTTGGCCTAGGTGCCTCCATCTCGGTAACCGAGGTCCAGCACCGTCAGCTGGTCCTTGGTAGTGCTTTTTAGCACAGGTACCTTCTGCTTAGTAACCGTGGTCCAGCACCGTCAGTTGGTCCTCGGTAGTGCCATTGGCTCTTGTTCCTTCTGCTATCCATCCAGGTGCCAGCACTGTCTGCTGGTTGTCACCACAGCCTTTGGCCTAAGTGCCTCCATCTCGGTATCCGAGGTCCAGCACCGTCAGCTGGTCCTTGGTAGTGCTTTTTAGCACAGGTACCTTCTGCTTAGTAACCGTGGTCCAGCACCGTCAGTTGGTCCTCGGTAGTGCCATTGGCTCTTGTTCCTTCTGCTACCCATCCGGGTGCCAGCACTGTCTGCTGGTTCTCGCCACAGCCTTTGGCCTAGGTGCCTCCATCTCGGTATCCGAGGTCCAGCACCGTCAGCTGGTCCTTGGTAGTGCTTTTTAGCACAGGTACCTTCTGCTTAGTATCCGTGGTCCAGCACCGTCAGTTGGTCCTCGGTAGTGCCATTGGCTCTTGTTCCTTCTGCTACCCATCCGGGTGCCAGCATTGTCTGCTGGTTCTCGCCACAGCCTTTGGCCTAGGTGCCTCCATCTCGGTATCCGAGGTCCAGCACCGTCAGCTGGTCCTTGGTAGTGCTTTTTAGCACAGGTACCTTCTGCTTAGTAACCGTGGTCCAACACCGTCAGTTGGTCCTCGGTAGTGCCATTGGCTCTTGTTCCTTCTGCTATCCATCCAGGTGCCAGCACTGTCTGCTGGTTGTCACCACAGCCTTTGGCCTAAGTGCCTCCATCTCGGTATCCGAGGTCCAGCACCGTCAGCTAGTCCTTGGTAGTGCTTTTTAGCACAGGTACCTTCTGCTTAGTAACCGTGGTCCAGCACCGTCAGTTGGTCCTCGGTAGTGCCATTGGCTCTTGTTCCTTCTGCTACCCATCCGGGTGCCAGCACTGTCTGCTGGTTCTCGCCACAGCCTTTGGCCAAGGTGCCTCCATCTCTGTATCCGAGGTCCAGAACCGTCAGCTGGTCCTTAATAGTGCTTTTTAGCACAGGTACCTTCTGCTTAGTATCCGTGGTCCAGCACCGTCAGTTGGTCCTCGGTAGTGCCATTGGCTCTTGTTCCTTCTGCTACCCATCCGGGTGCCAGCACTGTCTGCTGTTTCTCGCCACAGCCTTTGGCCTAGGTGCCTCCATCTCGGTATCCGAGGTCCAGCACCGTCAGCTGGTCCTTGGTAGTGCTTTTTAGCACAGGTACCTTCTGCTTAGTAACCGTGGTCCAGCACCGTCAGTTGGTCCTTGGTAGTGTCATTGGCTCTTGTTCCTTCTGCTACCCATCCGGGTGCCAGCACTGTCTGCTGGTTCTCGCCACAGCCTTTGGCCTAGGTGCCTCCATCTCGGTATCCAGAGGTCCAGCACCGTCAGCTGGTCCTTGGTAGTGCTTTTTAGCACAGGTACCTTCCGCTTAGTAACCGTGGTCCAGCACCGTCAGTTGGTCCTCGGTACTGCCATTGGCTCTTGTTCCTTCTGCTACCCATCCGTGTGCCAGCACTGTCTGCTGGTTCTCGCCACAGCCTTTGGCCTAGGTGCCTCCATCTCGGTATCCGAGGTCCAGCACCGTCAGCTGGTCCTTGGTAGTGCTTTTTAGCACAGGTAACTTCTGCTTAGTAACCGTGGTCCAGCACCGTCAGTTGGTCCTCGGTAGTGCCATTGGCTCTTGTTCCTTCTGCTACCCATCCGGGTGCCAGCACTGTCTGCTGGTTCTCGCCACAGCCTTTGGCCTAGGTGCCTCCATCTCGGTATCCGAGGTCCAGCACCGTCAGCTGGTCCTTGGTAGTGCTTTTTAGCACAGGTACCTTCTGCTTAGTAACTGTGGTCCAGCACCGTCAGATGGTCCTCGTTAGTGCCATTGGCTCTTGTTCCTTCTGCTACCCATCCGGGTGCCAGCACTGTCTGCTGGTTCTCGCCACAGCCTTTGGCCTAAGTGCCTCCATCTCGGTATCCGAGGTCCAGCACCGTCAGCTGGTCCTTGGTAGTGCTTTTTAGCACAGGTACCTTCTGCTTAGTAACCGTGGTCCAGCACCGTCAGTTGGTCCTCGGTAGTGCCATTGGCTCTTGTTCCTTCTGCTACCCATCCGGGTGCCAGCACTGTCTGCTGGTTCTCACCACAGCCTTTGGCCTAGGTGCCTCCATCTCGGTATCCGAGATCCAGCACCGTCAGCTGGTCCTTGCTAGTGCTTTTTAGCACAGGTACCTTCTGCTTAGTATCCGTGGTCCAGCACCGTCAGTTGATCCTCGGTAGTGCCATTGGCTCTTGTTCCTTCTGCTACCCATCCGGGTGCCAGCACTGTCTGCTGGTTCTCGCCACAGCCTTTGGCCTAGGTGCCTCCATCTCGGTATCCAAGGTCCAGCACCGTCAGCTGGTCCTTGGTAGTGCTTTTTAGCACAGGTACCTTCTGCTTAGTAACTGTGGTCCAGCACCGTCAGTTGGTCCTCGGTAGTGCCATTGGCTCTTGTTCCTTCTGCTATCCATCCAGGTGCCAGCACTGTCTGCTGGTTGTCACCACAGCCTTTGGCCTAAGTGCCTCCATCTCGGTATCCGAGGTCCAGCACCGTCAGCTGGTCCTTGGTAGTGCTTTTTAGCACAGGTACCTTCTGCTTAGTAACCGTGGTCCAGCACCGTCAGTTGGTCCTCGGTAGTGCCATTGGCTCTTGTTCCTTCTGCTACCCATCCGGGTGCCAGCACTGTCTGCTGCTTCTCGCCACAGCCTTTGGCCTAGGTGCCTCCATCTCGGTATCCGAGGTCCAGCACCGTCAGCTGGTCCTTGGTAGTGCTTTTTAGCACAGGTACCTTCTGCTTAGTATCCGTGGTGCAGCACCGTCAGTTGGTCCTCGGTAGTGCCATTGGCTCTTGTTCCTTCTGCTACCCATCCGGGTGCCAGCACTGTCTGCTGTTTCTCGCCACAGCCTTTGGCCTAGGTGCCTCCATCTCGGTATCCGAGGTCCAGCACCGTCAGCTGGTCCTTGGTAGTGCTTTTTAGCACAGGTACCTTCTGCTTAGTAACCGTGGTCCAGCACCGTCAGTTGGTCCTCGGTAGTGCCATTGGCTCTTGTTCCTTCTGCTACCCATCCGGGTGCCAGCACTGTCTGCTGGTTCTCGCCACAGCCTTTGGCCTAGGTGCCTCCATCTCGGTATCCGAGGTCCAGCACCGTCAGCTGGTCCTTGGTAGTGCTTTTTAGCACAGGTACCTTCTGCTTAGTAACCGTGGTCCAGCACCGTCAGTTGGTCATCGGTAGTGCCATTGGCTCTTGTTCCTTCTGCTACCCATCCGGGTGCCAGCACTGTCTGCTGGTTCTCGCCACAGCCTTTGGCCTAGGTGCCTCCATCTCGGTATCCGAGGTCCAGCACCGTCAGCTGGTCCTTGGTAGTGCTTTTTAGCACAGGTACCTTCTGCTTAGTAACCGTGGTCCAGCACCGTCAGTTGGTCCTCAGTAGTGCCATTGGCTTTTGTTCCTTCTGCTACCCATCCGGGTGCCAGCACTGTCTGCTGGTTCTCGCCACAGCCTTTGGCCTAGGTGCCTCCATCTCAATATCCGAGGTCTAGCACCGTCAGCTTGTCCTTGGTAGTGCTTTTTAGCACAGGTACCTTCTGCTTAGTAACCGTGGTCCAGCACCGTCAGTTGGTCCTCGGTAGTGCCATTGGCTCTTGTTCCTTCTGCTACCCATCTGGGTGCCAGCACTGTCTGCTGGTTCTCGCCACAGCCTTTGGCCTAGGTGCCTCCATCTCGGTATCCGAGGTCCAGCACCGTCAGCTGGTCCTTGGTAGTGCTTTTTAGCACAGGTGCCTTCTGCTTAGTAACCGTGGTCCAGCACCGTCAGTTGGTCCTTGGTAGTGCCATTGGCTCTTGTTTCTTCTGCTACCCATCCTGGTGTCAGCACTGTCTGCTGGTTCTCGCCACAGCCTTTGGCCTAGGTGCCTCCATCTCGGTATCCGAGGTCCAGCACCGTCAGCTGGTCCTTGGTAGTGCTTTTTAGCACAGGTACCTTCTGCTTAGTAACCGTGGTCCAGCACCGTCAGTTGGTCATCGGTAGTGCCATTGGCTCTTGTTCCTTCTGCTACCCATCCGGGTGCCAGCACTGTCTGTTGGTTCTCGCCACAGCCTTTGGCCTAGGTGCCTCCATCTCGGTATCCGAGGTCCAGCACCGTCAGCTGGTCCTTGGTAGTGCTTTTTAGCACAGGTACCTTCTGCTTAGTAACCGTGGTCCAGCACCGTCAGTTGGTCCTCGGTAGTGCCATTGGCTCTTGTTCCTTCTGCTACCCATCCGGGTGCCAGCACTGTCTGTTGGTTCTCGCCACAGCCTTTGGCCTAGGTGCCTCCATCTCGGTATCCGAGGTCCAGCACCGTCAGCTGGTCCTTGGTAGTGCTTTTTAGCACAGGTACCTTCTGCTTAGTAACCGTGGTCCAGCACCGTCAGTTGGTCATCGGTAGTGCCATTGGCTCTTGTTCCTTCTGCTACCCATCCGGGTGCCAGCACTGTCTGCTGGTTCTCGCCACAGCCTTTGGCCTAGGTGCCTCCATCTCGGTATCCGAGGTCCAGCACCGTCAGCTGGTCCTTGGTAGTGCTTTTTAGCACAGGTACCTTCTGCTTAGTAACCGTGGTCCAGCACCGTCAGTTGGTCCTCGGTAGTGCCATTGGCTCTTGTTCCTTCTGCTACCCATCCGGGTGCCAGCACTGTCTGTTGGTTCTCGCCACAGCCTTTGGCCTAGGTGCCTCCATCTCGGTATCCGAGGTCCAGCACCGTCAGCTGGTCCTTGGTAGTGCTTTTTAGCACAGGTACCTTCTGCTTAGTAACCGTGGTCCAGCACCGTCAGTTGGTCATCGGTAGTGCCATTGGCTCTTGTTCCTTCTGCTACCCATCCGGGTGCCAGCACTGTCTGCTGGTTCTCGCCACAGCCTTTGGCCTAGGTGCCTCCATCTCGGTATCCGAGGTCCAGCACCGTCAGCTGGTCCTTGGTAGTGCTTTTTAGCACAGGTACCTTCTGCTTAGTAACCGTGGTCCAGCACCGTCAGTTGGTCCTTGGTAGTGCCATTGGCTTTTGTTCCTTCTGCTACCCATCCGGGTGCCAGCACTGTCTGCTGGTTCTCGCCACAGCCTTTGGCCTAGGTGCCTCCATCTCGATATCCGAGGTAAGGCACCGTCAGCTGGTCCTTGGTAGTGCTTTTTAGCACAGGTACCTTCTGCTTAGTAACCGTGGTCCAGCACCGTCAGTTGGTCCTCGGTAGTGCCATTGGCTCTTGTTCCTTCTGCTACCCATCCGGGTGCCAGCACTGTCTGCTGGTTCTCGCCACAGCCTTTGGCCTAGGTGCCTCCATCTCGGTATCCGAGGTCCAGCACCGTCAGCTGGTCCTTGGTAGTGCTTTTTAGCACAGGTGCCTTCTGCTTAGTAACCGTGGTCCAGCACCGTCAGTTGGTCCTCGGTAGTCCCATTGGCTCTTGTTCCTTCTGCTACCCATCCGGGTGCCAGCACTGTCTGCTGGTTCTCGCCACAGCCTTTGGCCTAAGTGCCTCCATCTCGGTATCCGAGGTCCAGCACCGTCAGCTGGTCCTTGGTAGTGCTTTTTAGCACAGGTACCTTCTGCTTAGTAACCGTGGTCCAGCACCGTCAGTTGGTCCTCGGTAGTGCCATTGGCTCTTGTTCCTTCTGCTACCCATCCGGGTGCCAGCACTGTCTGCTGGTTCTCGCCACAGCCTTTGGCCTAGGTGCCTCCATCTCGGTAACCGAGGTCCAGCACCGTCAGCTGGTCCTTGCTAGTGCTTTTTAGCACAGGTACCTTCTGCTTAGTAACCGTGGTCCAGCACCGTCAGTTGGTCCTCGGTAGTGCCATTGGCTCTTGTTCCTTCTGCTATCCATCCAGGTGCCAGCACTGTCTGCTGGTTGTCACCACAGCCTTTGGCCTAAGTGCCTCCATCTCGGTATCCGAGGTCCAGCACCGTCAGCTGGTCCTTGGTAGTGCTTTTTAGCACAGGTACCTTCTGCTTAGTAACCGTGGTCCAGCACCGTCAGTTGGTCCTCGGTAGTGCCATTGGCTCTTGTTCCTTCTGCTACCCATCCGGGTGCCAGCACTGTCTGCTGGTTCTCGCCACAGCCTTTGGCCTAGGTGCCTCCATCTCGGTATCCGAGGTCCAGCACCGTCAGCTGGTCCTTGGTAGTGCTTTTTAGCACAGGTACCTTCTGCTTAGTATCCGTGGTCCAGCACCGTCAGTTGGTCCTCGGTAGTGCCATTGGCTCTTGTTCCTTCTGCTACCCATCCGGGTGCCAGCATTGTCTGCTGGTTCTCGCCACAGCCTTTGGCCTAGGTGCCTCCATCTCGGTATCCGAGGTCCAGCACCGTCAGCTGGTCCTTGGTAGTGCTTTTTAGCACAGGTACCTTCTGCTTAGTAACCGTGGTCCAACACCGTCAGTTGGTCCTCGGTAGTGCCATTGGCTCTTGTTCCTTCTGCTATCCATCCAGGTGCCAGCACTGTCTGCTTGCTGTCACCACAGCCTTTGGCCTAAGTGCCTCCATCTCGGTATCCGAGGTCCAGCACCGTCAGCTAGTCCTTGGTAGTGCTTTTTAGCACAGGTACCTTCTGCTTAGTAACCGTGGTCCAGCACCGTCAGTTGGTCCTCGGTAGTGCCATTGGCTCTTGTTCCTTCTGCTACCCATCCGGGTGCCAGCACTGTCTGCAGGTTCTCGCCACAGCCTTTGGCCAAGGTGCCTCCATCTCTGTATCCGAGGTCCAGAACCGTCAGCTGGTCCTTGATAGTGCTTTTTAGCACAGGTACCTTCTGCTTAGTATCCGTGGTCCAGCACCGTCAGTTGGTCCTCGGTAGTGCCATTGGCTCTTGTTCCTTCTGCTACCCATCCGGGTGCCAGCACTGTCTGCTGTTTCTCGCCACAGCCTTTGGCCTAGGTGCCTCCATCTCGGTATCCGAGGTCCAGCACCGTCAGCTGGTCCTTGGTAGTGCTTTTTAGCACAGGTACCTTCTGCTTAGTAACCGTGGTCCAGCACCGTCAGTTGGTCCTTGGTAGTGTCATTGGCTCTTGTTCCTTCTGCTACCCATCCGGGTGCCAGCACTGTCTGCTGGTTCTCGCCACAGCCTTTGGCCTAGGTGCCTCCATCTCGGTATCCAGAGGTCCAGCACCGTCAGCTGGTCCTTGGTAGTGCTTTTTAGCACAGGTACCTTCCGCTTAGTAACCGTGGTCCAGCACCGTCAGTTGGTCCTCGGTACTGCCATTGGCTCTTGTTCCTTCTGCTACCCATCCGTGTGCCAGCACTGTCTGCTGGTTCTCGCCACAGCCTTTGGCCTAGGTGCCTCCATCTCGGTATCCGAGGTCCAGCACCGTCAGCTGGTCCTTGGTAGTGCTTTTTAGCACAGGTAACTTCTGCTTAGTAACCGTGGTCCAGCACCGTCAGTTGGTCCTCGGTAGTGCCATTGGCTCTTGTTCCTTCTGCTACCCATCCGGGTGCCAGCACTGTCTGCTGGTTCTCGCCACAGCCTTTGGCCTAGGTGCCTCCATCTCGGTATCCGAGGTCCAGCACCGTCAGCTGGTCCTTGGTAGTGCTTTTTAGCACAGGTACCTTCTGCTTAGTAACTGTGGTCCAGCACCGTCAGTTGGTCCTCGTTAGTGCCATTGGCTCTTGTTCCTTCTGCTACCCATCCGGGTGCCAGCACTGTCTGCTGGTTCTCGCCACAGCCTTTGGCCTAGGTGCCTCCATCTCAGTATCCGAGGTCCAGCACCGTCAGCTGGTCCTTGGTAGTGCTTTTTAGCACAGGTACCTTCTGCTTAGTATCCGTGTTCCAGCACCGTCAGTTGGTCCTCGGTAGTGCCATTGGCTCTTGTTCCTTCTGCTACCCATCCTGGTGCCAGCACTGTCTGCTGTTTCTCGCCACAGCCTTTGGCCTAGGTGCCTCCATCTCAGTATCCGAGGTCCAGCACCGTCAGCTGGTCCTTGGTAGTGCTTTTTAGCACAGGTACCTTCTGCTTAGTAACCGTGGTCCAGCACCGTCAGTTGGTCCTCGGTAGTGCCATTGGCTCTTGTTCCTTCTGCTACCCATCCGGGTGCCAGCACTGTCTGCTGGTTCTCGCCACAGCCTTTGGCCTAAGTGCCTCCATCTCGGTATCCGAGGTCCAGCACCGTCAGCTGGTCCTTGGTAGTGCTTTTTAGCACAGGTACCTTCTGCTTAGTAACCGTGGTCCAGCACCGTCAGTTGGTCCTCGGTAGTGCCATTGGCTCTTGTTCCTTCTGCTACCCATCCGGGTGCCAGCACTGTCTGCTGGTTCTCACCACAGCCTTTGGCCTAGGTGCCTCCATCTCGGTATCCGAGATCCAGCACCGTCAGCTGGTCCTTGGTAGTGCTTTTTAGCACAGGTACCTTCTGCTTAGTAACCGTGATCCAGCACCGTCAGTTGGTCCTCGTTGTGCCATTGGCTCTTGTTCCTTCTGCTACCCATCCGGGTGCCAGCACTCTCTGCTGGTTCTCGCCACAGCCTTTGGCCTAGGTGCCTCCATCTCGGTAACCGAGGTCCAGCACCGTCAGCTGGTCCTTGGTAGTGCTTTTTAGCACAGGTACCTTCTGCTTTGTAACCGTGGTCCAGCACCGTCAGTTGGTCCTCGGTAGTGCCATTGGCTCTTGTTCCTTCTGCTATCCATCCAGGTGCCAGCACTGTCTGCTGGTTGTCACCACAGCCTTTGGCCTAAGTGCCTCCATCTCGGTATTCGAGGTCCAGCACCGTCAGCTGGTCCTTGGTAGTGCTTTTTAGCACAGGTACCTTCTGCTTAGTAACCGTGGTCCAGCACCGTCAGTTGGTCCTCGGTAGTGCCATTGGCTCTTGTTCCTTCTGCTACCCATCCGGGTGCCAGCACTGTCTGCTGGTTCTCGCCACAGCCTTTGGCCTAGGTGCCTCCATCTCGGTATCCGAGGTCCAGCACCGTCAGCTGGTCCTTGCTAGTGCTTTTTAGCACAGGTACCTTCTGCTTAGTATCCGTGGTCCAGCACCGTCAGTTGATCCTCGGTAGTGCCATTGGCTCTTGTTCCTTCTGCTACCCATCCGGGTGCCAGCACTGTCTGCTGGTTCTCGCCACAGCCTTTGGCCTAGGTGCCTCCATCTCGGTATCCAAGGTCCAGCACCGTCAGCTGGTCCTTGGTAGTGCTTTTTAGCACAGGTACCTTCTGCTTAGTAACTGTGGTCCAGCACCGTCAGTTGGTCCTCGGTAGTGCCATTGGCTCTTGTTCCTTCTGCTATCCATCCAGGTGCCAGCACTGTCTGCTGGTTGTCACCACAGCCTTTGGCCTAAGTGCCTCCATCTCGGTATCCGAGGTCCAGCACCGTCAGCTGGTCCTTGGTAGTGCTTTTTAGCACAGGTACCTTCTGCTTAGTAACCGTGGTCCAGCACCGTCAGTTGGTCCTCGGTAGTGCCATTGGCTCTTGTTCCTTCTGCTACCCATCCGGGTGCCAGCACTGTCTGCTGCTTCTCGCCACAGCCTTTGGCCTAGGTGCCTCCATCTCGGTATCCGAGGTCCAGCACCGTCAGCTGGTCCTTGGTAGTGCTTTTTAGCACAGGTACCTTCTGCTTAGTATCCGTGGTGCAGCACCGTCAGTTGGTCCTCGGTAGTGCCATTGGCTCTTGTTCCTTCTGCTACCCATCCGGGTGCCAGCACTGTCTGCTGGTTCTCGCCACAGCCTTTGGCCTAGGTGCCTCCATCTCGGTATCCGAGGTCCAGCACCGTCAGCTGGTCCTTGGTAGTGCTTTTTAGCACAGGTACCTTCTGCTTAGTAACCGTGGTCCAGCACCGTCAGTTGGTCCTTGGTAGTGCCATTGGCTTTTGTTCCTTCTGCTACCCATCCGGGTGCCAGCACTGTCTGCTGGTTCTCGCCACAGCGTTTGGCCTAGGTGCCTCCATCTCGATATCCGAGGTAAGGCACCATCAGCTGGTCCTTGGTAGTGCTTTTTAGCACAGGTACCTTCTGCTTAGTAACCGTGGTCCAGCACCGTCAGTTGGTCCTCGGTAGTGCCATTGGCTCTTGTTCCTTCTGCTACCCATCCGGGTGCCAGCACTGTCTGCTGGTTCTCGCCACAGCCTTTGGCCTAGGTGCCTCCATCTCGGTATCCGAGGTCCAGCACCGTCAGCTGGTCCTTGGTAGTGCTTTTTAGCACAGGTGCCTTCTGCTTAGTAACCGTGGTCCAGCACCGTCAGTTGGTCCTCGGTAGTCCCATTGGCTCTTGTTCCTTCTGCTACCCATCCGGGTGCCAGCACTGTCTGCTGGTTCTCGCCACAGCCTTTGGCCTAAGTGCCTCCATCTCGGTATCCGAGGTCCAGCACCGTCAGCTGGTCCTTGGTAGTGCTTTTTAGCACAGGTACCTTCTGCTTAGTAACCGTGGTCCAGCACCGTCAGTTGGTCCTCGGTAGTGCCATTGGCTCTTGTTCCTTCTGCTACCCATCCGGGTGCCAGCACTGTCTGCTGGTTCTCGCCACAGCCTTTGGCCTAGGTGCCTCCATCTCGGTAACCGAGGTCCAGCACCGTCAGCTGGTCCTTGGTAGTGCTTTTTAGCACAGGTACCTTCTGCTTAGTAACCGTGGTCCAGCACCGTCAGTTGGTCCTCGGTAGTGCCATTGGCTCTTGTTCCTTCTGCTATCCATCCAGGTGCCAGCACTGTCTGCTGGTTGTCACCACAGCCTTTGGCCTAAGTGCCTCCATCTCGGTATCCGAGGTCCAGCACCGTCAGCTGGTCCTTGGTAGTGCTTTTTAGCACAGGTACCTTCTGCTTAGTAACCGTGGTCCAGCACCGTCAGTTGGTCCTCGGTAGTGCCATTGGCTCTTGTTCCTTCTGCTACCCATCCGGGTGCCAGCACTGTCTGCTGCTTCTCGCCACAGCCTTTGGCCTAGGTGCCTCCATCTCGGTATCCGAGGTCCAGCACCGTCAGCTGGTCCTTGGTAGTGCTTTTTAGCACAGGTACCTTCTGCTTAGTATCCGTGGTGCAGCACCGTCAGTTGGTCCTCGGTAGTGCCATTGGCTCTTGTTCCTTCTGCTACCCATCCGGGTGCCAGCACTGTCTGCTGGTTCTCGCCACAGCCTTTGGCCTAGGTGCCTCCATCTCGGTATCCGAGGTCCAGCACCGTCAGCTGGTCCTTGGTAGTGCTTTTTAGCACAGGTACCTTCTGCTTAGTAACCGTGGTCCAGCACCGTCAGTTGGTCCTTGGTAGTGCCATTGGCTTTTGTTCCTTCTGCTACCCATCCGGGTGCCAGCACTGTCTGCTGGTTCTCGCCACAGCGTTTGGCCTAGGTGCCTCCATCTCGATATCCGAGGTAAGGCACCGTCAGCTGGTCCTTGGTAGTGCTTTTTAGCACAGGTACCTTCTGCTTAGTAACCGTGGTCCAGCACCGTCAGTTGGTCCTCGGTAGTGCCATTGGCTCTTGTTCCTTCTGCTACCCATCCGGGTGCCAGCACTGTCTGCTGGTTCTCGCCACAGCCTTTGGCCTAGGTGCCTCCATCTCGGTATCCGAGGTCCAGCACCGTCAGCTGGTCCTTGGTAGTGCTTTTTAGCACAGGTGCCTTCTGCTTAGTAACCGTGGTCCAGCACCGTCAGTTGGTCCTCGGTAGTCCCATTGGCTCTTGTTCCTTCTGCTACCCATCCGGGTGCCAGCACTGTCTGCTGGTTCTCGCCACAGCCTTTGGCCTAAGTGCCTCCATCTCGGTATCCGAGGTCCAGCACCGTCAGCTGGTCCTTGGTAGTGCTTTTTAGCACAGGTACCTTCTGCTTAGTAACCGTGGTCCAGCACCGTCAGTTGGTCCTCGGTAGTGCCATTGGCTCTTGTTCCTTCTGCTACCCATCCGGGTGCCAGCACTGTCTGCTGGTTCTCGCCACAGCCTTTGGCCTAGGTGCCTCCATCTCGGTAACCGAGGTCCAGCACCGTCAGCTGGTCCTTGGTAGTGCTTTTTAGCACAGGTACCTTCTGCTTAGTAACCGTGGTCCAGCACCGTCAGTTGGTCCTCGGTAGTGCCATTGGCTCTTGTTCCTTCTGCTATCCATCCAGGTGCCAGCACTGTCTGCTGGTTGTCACCACAGCCTTTGGCCTAAGTGCCTCCATCTCGGTATCCGAGGTCCAGCACCGTCAGCTGGTCCTTGGTAGTGCTTTTTAGCACAGGTACCTTCTGCTTAGTAACCGTGGTCCAGCACCGTCAGTTGGTCCTCGGTAGTGCCATTGGCTCTTGTTCCTTCTGCTACCCATCCGGGTGCCAGCACTGTCTGCTGGTTCTCGCCACAGCCTTTGGCCTAGGTGCCTCCATCTCGGTATCCGAGGTCCAGCACCGTCAGCTGGTCCTTGGTAGTGCTTTTTAGCACAGGTACCTTCTGCTTAGTATCCGTGGTCCAGCACCGTCAGTTGGTCCTCGGTAGTGCCATTGGCTCTTGTTCCTTCTGCTACCCATCCGGGTGCCAGCATTGTCTGCTGGTTCTCGCCACAGCCTTTGGCCTAGGTGCCTCCATCTCGGTATCCGAGGTCCAGCACCGTCAGCTGGTCCTTGGTAGTGCTTTTTAGCACAGGTACCTTCTGCTTAGTAACCGTGGTCCAACACCGTCAGTTGGTCCTCGGTAGTGCCATTGGCTCTTGTTCCTTCTGCTATCCATCCAGGTGCCAGCACTGTCTGCTGGTTGTCACCACAGCCTTTGGCCTAAGTGCCTCCATCTCGGTATCCGAGGTCCAGCACCGTCAGCTAGTCCTTGGTAGTGCTTTTTAGCACAGGTACCTTCTGCTTAGTAACCGTGGTCCAGCACCGTCAGTTGGTCCTCGGTAGTGCCATTGGCTCTTGTTCCTTCTGCTACCCATCCGGGTGCCAGCACTGTCTGCTGGTTCTCGCCACAGCCTTTGGCCAAGGTGCCTCCATCTCTGTATCCGAGGTCCAGAACCGTCAGCTGGTCCTTGATAGTGCTTTTTAGCACAGGTACCTTCTGCTTAGTATCCGTGGTCCAGCACCGTCAGTTGGTCCTCGGTAGTGCCATTGGCTCTTGTTCCTTCTGCTACCCATCCGGGTGCCAGCACTGTCTGCTGTTTCTCGCCACAGCCTTTGGCCTAGGTGCCTCCATCTCGGTATCCGAGGTCCAGCACCGTCAGCTGGTCCTTGGTAGTGCTTTTTAGCACAGGTACCTTCTGCTTAGTAACCGTGGTCCAGCACCGTCAGTTGGTCCTTGGTAGTGTCATTGGCTCTTGTTCCTTCTGCTACCCATCCGGGTGCCAGCACTGTCTGCTGGTTCTCGCCACAGCCTTTGGCCTAGGTGCCTCCATCTCGGTATCCAGAGGTCCAGCACCGTCAGCTGGTCCTTGGTAGTGCTTTTTAGCACAGGTACCTTCCGCTTAGTAACCGTGGTCCAGCACCGTCAGTTGGTCCTCGGTACTGCCATTGGCTCTTGTTCCTTCTGCTACCCATCCGTGTGCCAGCACTGTCTGCTGGTTCTCGCCACAGCCTTTGGCCTAGGTGCCTCCATCTCGGTATCCGAGGTCCAGCACCGTCAGCTGGTCCTTGGTAGTGCTTTTTAGCACAGGTAACTTCTGCTTAGTAACCGTGGTCCAGCACCGTCAGTTGGTCCTCGGTAGTGCCATTGGCTCTTGTTCCTTCTGCTACCCATCCGGGTGCCAGCACTGTCTGCTGGTTCTCGCCACAGCCTTTGGCCTAGGTGCCTCCATCTCGGTATCCGAGGTCCAGCACCGTCAGCTGGTCCTTGGTAGTGCTTTTTAGCACAGGTACCTTCTGCTTAGTAACTGTGGTCCAGCACCGTCAGTTGGTCCTCGTTAGTGCCATTGGCTCTTGTTCCTTCTGCTACCCATCCGGGTGCCAGCACTGTCTGCTGGTTCTCGCCACAGCCTTTGGCCTAGGTGCCTCCATCTCAGTATCCGAGGTCCAGCACCGTCAGCTGGTCCTTGGTAGTGCTTTTTAGCACAGGTACCTTCTGCTTAGTATCCGTGTTCCAGCACCGTCAGTTGGTCCTCGGTAGTGCCATTGGCTCTTGTTCCTTCTGCTACCCATCCTGGTGCCAGCACTGTCTGCTGTTTCTCGCCACAGCCTTTGGCCTAGGTGCCTCCATCTCGGTATCCGAGGTCCAGCACCGTCAGCTGGTCCTTGGTAGTGCTTTTTAGCACAGGTACCTTCTGCTTAGTAACCGTGGTCCAGCACCGTCAGTTGGTCCTCGGTAGTGCCATTGGCTCTTGTTCCTTCTGCTACCCATCCGGGTGCCAGCACTGTCTGCTGGTTCTCGCCACAGCCTTTGGCCTAAGTGCCTCCATCTCGGTATCCGAGGTCCAGCACCGTCAGCTGGTCCTTGGTAGTGCTTTTTAGCACAGGTACCTTCTGATTAGTAACCGTGGTCCAGCACCGTCAGTTGGTCCTCGGTAGTGCCATTGGCTCTTGTTCCTTCTGCTACCCATCCGGGTGCCAGCACTGTCTGCTGGTTCTCACCACAGCCTTTGGCCTAGGTGCCTCCATCTCGGTATCCGAGATCCAGCACCGTCAGCTGGTCCTTGGTAGTGCTTTTTAGCACAGGTACCTTCTGCTTAGTAACCGTGAACCAGCACCGTCAGTTGGTCCTCGTTGTGCCATTGGCTCTTGTTCCTTCTGCTACCCATCCGGGTGCCAGCACTCTCTGCTGGTTCTCGCCACAGCCTTTGGCCTAGGTGCCTCCATCTCGGTAACCGAGGTCCAGCACCGTCAGCTGGTCCTTGGTAGTGCTTTTTAGCACAGGTACCTTCTGCTTTGTAACCGTGGTCCAGCACCGTCAGTTGGTCCTCGGTAGTGCCATTGGCTCTTGTTCCTTCTGCTATCCATCCAGGTGCCAGCACTGTCTGCTGGTTGTCACCACAGCCTTTGGCCTAAGTGCCTCCATCTCGGTATTCGAGGTCCAGCACCGTCAGCTGGTCCTTGGTAGTGCTTTTTAGCACAGGTACCTTCTGCTTAGTAACCGTGGTCCAGCACCGTCAGTTGGTCCTCGGTAGTGCCATTGGCTCTTGTTCCTTCTGCTACCCATCCGGGTGCCAGCACTGTCTGCTGGTTCTCGCCACAGCCTTTGGCCTAGGTGCCTCCATCTCGGTATCCGAGGTCCAGCACCGTCAGCTGGTCCTTGGTAGTGCTTTTTAGCACAGGTACCTTCTGCTTAGTATCCGTGGTCCAGCACCGTCAGTTGATCCTCGGTAGTGCCATTGGCTCTTGTTCCTTCTGCTACCCATCCGGGTGCCAGCACTGTCTGCTGGTTCTCGCCACAGCCTTTGGCCTAGGTGCCTCCATCTCGGTATCCAAGGTCCAGCACCGTCAGCTGGTCCTTGGTAGTGCTTTTTAGCACAGGTACCTTCTGCTTAGTAACTGTGGTCCAGCACCGTCAGTTGGTCCTCGGTAGTGCCATTGGCTCTTGTTCCTTCTGCTATCCATCCAGGTGCCAGCACTGTCTGCTGGTTGTCACCACAGCCTTTGGCCTAAGTGCCTCCATCTCGGTATCCGAGGTCCAGCACCGTCAGCTGGTCCTTGGTAGTGCTTTTTAGCACAGGTACCTTCTGCTTAGTAACCGTGGTCCAGCACCGTCAGTTGGTCCTCGGTAGTGCCATTGGCTCTTGTTCCTTCTGCTACCCATCCGGGTGCCAGCACTGTCTGCTGCTTCTCGCCACAGCCTTTGGCCTAGGTGCCTCCATCTCGGTATCCGAGGTCCAGCACCGTCAGCTGGTCCTTGGTAGTGCTTTTTAGCACAGGTACCTTCTGCTTAGTATCCGTGGTGCAGCACCGTCAGTTGGTCCTCGGTAGTGCCATTGGCTCTTGTTCCTTCTGCTACCCATCCGGGTGCCAGCACTGTCTGCTGGTTCTCGCCACAGCCTTTGGCCTAGGTGCCTCCATCTCGGTATCCGAGGTCCAGCACCGTCAGCTGGTCCTTGGTAGTGCTTTTTAGCACAGGTACCTTCTGCTTAGTAACCGTGGTCCAGCACCGTCAGTTGGTCCTTGGTAGTGCCATTGGCTTTTGTTCCTTCTGCTACCCATCCGGGTGCCAGCACTGTCTGCTGGTTCTCGCCACAGCGTTTGGCCTAGGTGCCTCCATCTCGATATCCGAGGTAAGGCACCGTCAGCTGGTCCTTGGTAGTGCTTTTTAGCACAGGTACCTTCTGCTTAGTAACCGTGGTCCAGCACCGTCAGTTGGTCCTCGGTAGTGCCATTGGCTCTTGTTCCTTCTGCTACCCATCCGGGTGCCAGCACTGTCTGCTGGTTCTCGCCACAGCCTTTGGCCTAGGTGCCTCCATCTCGGTATCCGAGGTCCAGCACCGTCAGCTGGTCCTTGGTATTGCTTTTTAGCACAGGTGCCTTCTGCTTAGTAACCGTGGTCCAGCACCGTCAGTTGGTCCTCGGTAGTCCCATTGGCTCTTGTTCCTTCTGCTACCCATCCGGGTGCCAGCACTGTCTGCTGGTTCTCGCCACAGCCTTTGGCCTAAGTGCCTCCATCTCGGTATCCGAGGTCCAGCACCGTCAGCTGGTCCTTGGTAGTGCTTTTTAGCACAGGTACCTTCTGCTTAGTAACCGTGGTCCAGCACCGTCAGTTGGTCCTCGGTAGTGCCATTGGCTCTTGTTCCTTCTGCTACCCATCCGGGTGCCAGCACTGTCTGCTGGTTCTCGCCACAGCCTTTGGCCTAGGTGCCTCCATCTCGGTAACCGAGGTCCAGCACCGTCAGCTGGTCCTTGGTAGTGCTTTTTAGCACAGGTACCTTCTGCTTAGTAACCGTGGTCCAGCACCGTCAGTTGGTCCTCGGTAGTGCCATTGGCTCTTGTTCCTTCTGCTATCCATCCAGGTGCCAGCACTGTCTGCTGGTTGTCACCACAGCCTTTGGCCTAAGTGCCTCCATCTCGGTATCCGAGGTCCAGCACCGTCAGCTGGTCCTTGGTAGTGCTTTTTAGCACAGGTACCTTCTGCTTAGTAACCGTGGTCCAGCACCGTCAGTTGGTCCTCGGTAGTGCCATTGGCTCTTGTTCCTTCTGCTACCCATCCGGGTGCCAGCACTGTCTGCTGGTTCTCGCCACAGCCTTTGGCCTAGGTGCCTCCATCTCGGTATCCGAGGTCCAGCACCGTCAGCTGGTCCTTGGTAGTGCTTTTTAGCACAGGTACCTTCTGCTTAGTATCCGTGGTCCAGCACCGTCAGTTGGTCCTCGGTAGTGCCATTGGCTCTTGTTCCTTCTGCTACCCATCCGGGTGCCAGCATTGTCTGCTGGTTCTCGCCACAGCCTTTGGCCTAGGTGCCTCCATCTCGGTATCCGAGGTCCAGCACCGTCAGCTGGTCCTTGGTAGTGCTTTTTAGCACAGGTACCTTCTGCTTAGTAACCGTGGTCCAACACCGTCAGTTGGTCCTCGGTAGTGCCATTGGCTCTTGTTCCTTCTGCTATCCATCCAGGTGCCAGCACTGTCTGCTGGTTGTCACCACAGCCTTTGGCCTAAGTGCCTCCATCTCGGTATCCGAGGTCCAGCACCGTCAGCTAGTCCTTGGTAGTGCTTTTTAGCACAGGTACCTTCTGCTTAGTAACCGTGGTCCAGCACCGTCAGTTGGTCCTCGGTAGTGCCATTGGCTCTTGTTCCTTCTGCTACCCATCCGGGTGCCAGCACTGTCTGCTGGTTCTCGCCACAGCCTTTGGCCAAGGTGCCTCCATCTCTGTATCCGAGGTCCAGAACCGTCAGCTGGTCCTTAATAGTGCTTTTTAGCACAGGTACCTTCTGCTTAGTATCCGTGGTCCAGCACCGTCAGTTGGTCCTCGGTAGTGCCATTGGCTCTTGTTCCTTCTGCTACCCATCCGGGTGCCAGCACTGTCTGCTGTTTCTCGCCACAGCCTTTGGCCTAGGTGCCTCCATCTCGGTATCCGAGGTCCAGCACCGTCAGCTGGTCCTTGGTAGTGCTTTTTAGCACAGGTACCTTCTGCTTAGTAACCGTGGTCCAGCACCGTCAGTTGGTCCTTGGTAGTGTCATTGGCTCTTGTTCCTTCTGCTACCCATCCGGGTGCCAGCACTGTCTGCTGGTTCTCGCCACAGCCTTTGGCCTAGGTGCCTCCATCTCGGTATCCAGAGGTCCAGCACCGTCAGCTGGTCCTTGGTAGTGCTTTTTAGCACAGGTACCTTCCGCTTAGTAACCGTGGTCCAGCACCGTCAGTTGGTCCTCGGTACTGCCATTGGCTCTTGTTCCTTCTGCTACCCATCCGTGTGCCAGCACTGTCTGCTGGTTCTCGCCACAGCCTTTGGCCTAGGTGCCTCCATCTCGGTATCCGAGGTCCAGCACCGTCAGCTGGTCCTTGGTAGTGCTTTTTAGCACAGGTAACTTCTGCTTAGTAACCGTGGTCCAGCACCGTCAGTTGGTCCTCGGTAGTGCCATTGGCTCTTGTTCCTTCTGCTACCCATCCGGGTGCCAGCACTGTCTGCTGGTTCTCGCCACAGCCTTTGGCCTAGGTGCCTCCATCTCGGTATCCGAGGTCCAGCACCGTCAGCTGGTCCTTGGTAGTGCTTTTTAGCACAGGTACCTTCTGCTTAGTAACTGTGGTCCAGCACCGTCAGTTGGTCCTCGTTAGTGCCATTGGCTCTTGTTCCTTCTGCTACCCATCCGGGTGCCAGCACTGTCTGCTGGTTCTCGCCACAGCCTTTGGCCTAAGTGCCTCCATCTCGGTATCCGAGGTCCAGCACCGTCAGCTGGTCCTTGGTAGTGCTTTTTAGCACAGGTACCTTCTGCTTAGTAACCGTGGTCCAGCACCGTCAGTTGGTCCTCGGTAGTGCCATTGGCTCTTGTTCCTTCTGCTACCCATCCGGGTGCCAGCACTGTCTGCTGGTTCTCACCACAGCCTTTGGCCTAGGTGCCTCCATCTCGGTATCCGAGATCCAGCACCGTCAGCTGGTCCTTGGTAGTGCTTTTTAGCACAGGTACCTTCTGCTTAGTAACCGTGATCCAGCACCGTCAGTTGGTCCTCGTTGTGCCATTGGCTCTTGTTCCTTCTGCTACCCATCCGGGTGCCAGCACTCTCTGCTGGTTCTCGCCACAGCCTTTGGCCTAGGTGCCTCCATCTCGGTAACCGAGGTCCAGCACCGTCAGCTGGTCCTTGGTAGTGCTTTTTAGCACAGGTACCTTCTGCTTTGTAACCGTGGTCCAGCACCGTCAGTTGGTCCTCGGTAGTGCCATTGGCTCTTGTTCCTTCTGCTATCCATCCAGGTGCCAGCACTGTCTGCTGGTTGTCACCACAGCCTTTGGCCTAAGTGCCTCCATCTCGGTATTCGAGGTCCAGCACCGTCAGCTGGTCCTTGGTAGTGCTTTTTAGCACAGGTACCTTCTGCTTAGTAACCGTGGTCCAGCACCGTCAGTTGGTCCTCGGTAGTGCCATTGGCTCTTGTTCCTTCTGCTACCCATCCGGGTGCCAGCACTGTCTGCTGGTTCTCGCCACAGCCTTTGGCCTAGGTGCCTCCATCTCGGTATCCGAGGTCCAGCACCGTCAGCTGGTCCTTGCTAGTGCTTTTTAGCACAGGTACCTTCTGCTTAGTATCCGTGGTCCAGCACCGTCAGTTGATCCTCGGTAGTGCCATTGGCTCTTGTTCCTTCTGCTACCCATCCGGGTGCCAGCACTGTCTGCTGGTTCTCGCCACAGCCTTTGGCCTAGGTGCCTCCATCTCGGTATCCAAGGTCCAGCACCGTCAGCTGGTCCTTGGTAGTGCTTTTTAGCACAGGTACCTTCTGCTTAGTAACTGTGGTCCAGCACCGTCAGTTGGTCCTCGGTAGTGCCATTGGCTCTTGTTCCTTCTGCTATCCATCCAGGTGCCAGCACTGTCTGCTGGTTGTCACCACAGCCTTTGGCCTAAGTGCCTCCATCTCGGTATCCGAGGTCCAGCACCGTCAGCTGGTCCTTGGTAGTGCTTTTTAGCACAGGTACCTTCTGCTTAGTAACCGTGGTCCAGCACCGTCAGTTGGTCCTCGGTAGTGCCATTGGCTCTTGTTCCTTCTGCTACCCATCCGGGTGCCAGCACTGTCTGCTGCTTCTCGCCACAGCCTTTGGCCTAGGTGCCTCCATCTCGGTATCCGAGGTCCAGCACCGTCAGCTGGTCCTTGGTAGTGCTTTTTAGCACAGGTACCTTCTGCTTAGTATCCGTGGTGCAGCACCGTCAGTTGGTCCTCGGTAGTGCCATTGGCTCTTGTTCCTTCTGCTACCCATCCGGGTGCCAGCACTGTCTGCTGTTTCTCGCCACAGCCTTTGGCCTAGGTGCCTCCATCTCGGTATCCGAGGTCCAGCACCGTCAGCTGGTCCTTGGTAGTGCTTTTTAGCACAGGTACCTTCTGCTTAGTAACCGTGGTCCAGCACCGTCAGTTGGTCCTCGGTAGTGCCATTGGCTCTTGTTCCTTCTGCTACCCATCCGGGTGCCAGCACTGTCTGCTGGTTCTCGCCACAGCCTTTGGCCTAGGTGCCTCCATCTCGGTATCCGAGGTCCAGCACCGTCAGCTGGTCCTTGGTAGTGCTTTTTAGCACAGGTACCTTCTGCTTAGTAACCGTGGTCCAGCACCGTCAGTTGGTCATCGGTAGTGCCATTGGCTCTTGTTCCTTCTGCTACCCATCCGGGTGCCAGCACTGTCTGCTGGTTCTCGCCACAGCCTTTGGCCTAGGTGCCTCCATCTCGGTATCCGAGGTCCAGCACCGTCAGCTGGTCCTTGGTAGTGCTTTTTAGCACAGGTACCTTCTGCTTAGTAACCGTGGTCCAGCACCGTCAGTTGGTCCTCAGTAGTGCCATTGGCTTTTGTTCCTTCTGCTACCCATCCGGGTGCCAGCACTGTCTGCTGGTTCTCGCCACAGCCTTTGGCCTAGGTGCCTCCATCTCAATATCCGAGGTCTAGCACCGTCAGCTTGTCCTTGGTAGTGCTTTTTAGCACAGGTACCTTCTGCTTAGTAACCGTGGTCCAGCACCGTCAGTTGGTCCTCGGTAGTGCCATTGGCTCTTGTTCCTTCTGCTACCCATCCGGGTGCCAGCACTGTCTGCTGGTTCTCGCCACAGCCTTTGGCCTAGGTGCCTCCATCTCGGTATCCGAGGTCCAGCACCGTCAGCTGGTCCTTGGTAGTGCTTTTTAGCACAGGTGCCTTCTGCTTAGTAACCGTGGTCCAGCACCGTCAGTTGGTCCTTGGTAGTGCCATTGGCTCTTGTTTCTTCTGCTACCCATCCTGGTGTCAGCACTGTCTGCTGGTTCTCGCCACAGCCTTTGGCCTAGGTGCCTCCATCTCGGTATCCGAGGTCCAGCACCGTCAGCTGGTCCTTGGTAGTGCTTTTTAGCACAGGTACCTTCTGCTTAGTAACCGTGGTCCAGCACCGTCAGTTGGTCATCGGTAGTGCCATTGGCTCTTGTTCCTTCTGCTACCCATCCGGGTGCCAGCACTGTCTGTTGGTTCTCGCCACAGCCTTTGGCCTAGGTGCCTCCATCTCGGTATCCGAGGTCCAGCACCGTCAGCTGGTCCTTGGTAGTGCTTTTTAGCACAGGTACCTTCTGCTTAGTAACCGTGGTCCAGCACCGTCAGTTGGTCCTCGATAGTGCCATTGGCTCTTGTTCCTTCTGCTACCCATCCGGGTGCCAGCACTGTCTGTTGGTTCTCGCCACAGCCTTTGGCCTAGGTGCCTCCATCTCGGTATCCGAGGTCCAGCACCGTCAGCTGGTCCTTGGTAGTGCTTTTTAGCACAGGTACCTTCTGCTTAGTAACCGTGGTCCAGCACCGTCAGTTGGTCATCGGTAGTGCCATTGGCTCTTGTTCCTTCTGCTACCCATCCGGGTGCCAGCACTGTCTGCTGGTTCTCGCCACAGCCTTTGGCCTAGGTGCCTCCATCTCGGTATCCGAGGTCCAGCACCGTCAGCTGGTCCTTGGTAGTGCTTTTTAGCACAGGTACCTTCTGCTTAGTAACCGTGGTCCAGCACCGTCAGTTGGTCCTCGGTAGTGCCATTGGCTCTTGTTCCTTCTGCTACCCATCCGGGTGCCAGCACTGTCTGTTGGTTCTCGCCACAGCCTTTGGCCTAGGTGCCTCCATCTCGGTATCCGAGGTCCAGCACCGTCAGCTGGTCCTTGGTAGTGCTTTTTAGCACAGGTACCTTCTGCTTAGTAACCGTGGTCCAGCACCGTCAGTTGGTCATCGGTAGTGCCATTGGCTCTTGTTCCTTCTGCTACCCATCCGGGTGCCAGCACTGTCTGCTGGTTCTCGCCACAGCCTTTGGCCTAGGTGCCTCCATCTCGGTATCCGAGGTCCAGCACCGTCAGCTGGTCCTTGGTAGTGCTTTTTAGCACAGGTACCTTCTGCTTAGTAACCGTGGTCCAGCACCGTCAGTTGGTCCTTGGTAGTGCCATTGGCTTTTGTTCCTTCTGCTACCCATCCGGGTGCCAGCACTGTCTGCTGGTTCTCGCCACAGCGTTTGGCCTAGGTGCCTCCATCTCGATATCCGAGGTAAGGCACCGTCAGCTGGTCCTTGGTAGTGCTTTTTAGCACAGGTACCTTCTGCTTAGTAACCGTGGTCCAGCACCGTCAGTTGGTCCTCGGTAGTGCCATTGGCTCTTGTTCCTTCTGCTACCCATCCGGGTGCCAGCACTGTCTGCTGGTTCTCGCCACAGCCTTTGGCCTAGGTGCCTCCATCTCGGTATCCGAGGTCCAGCACCGTCAGCTGGTCCTTGGTAGTGCTTTTTAGCACAGGTGCCTTCTGCTTAGTAACCGTGGTCCAGCACCGTCAGTTGGTCCTCGGTAGTCCCATTGGCTCTTGTTCCTTCTGCTACCCATCCGGGTGCCAGCACTGTCTGCTGGTTCTCGCCACAGCCTTTGGCCTAAGTGCCTCCATCTCGGTATCCGAGGTCCAGCACCGTCAGCTGGTCCTTGGTAGTGCTTTTTAGCACAGGTACCTTCTGCTTAGTAACCGTGGTCCAGCACCGTCAGTTGGTCCTCGGTAGTGCCATTGGCTCTTGTTCCTTCTGCTACCCATCCGGGTGCCAGCACTGTCTGCTGGTTCTCGCCACAGCCTTTGGCCTAGGTGCCTCCATCTCGGTAACCGAGGTCCAGCACCGTCAGCTGGTCCTTGCTAGTGCTTTTTAGCACAGGTACCTTCTGCTTAGTAACCGTGGTCCAGCACCGTCAGTTGGTCCTCGGTAGTGCCATTGGCTCTTGTTCCTTCTGCTATCCATCCAGGTGCCAGCACTGTCTGCTGGTTGTCACCACAGCCTTTGGCCTAAGTGCCTCCATCTCGGTATCCGAGGTCCAGCACCGTCAGCTGGTCCTTGGTAGTGCTTTTTAGCACAGGTACCTTCTGCTTAGTAACCGTGGTCCAGCACCGTCAGTTGGTCCTCGGTAGTGCCATTGGCTCTTGTTCCTTCTGCTACCCATCCGGGTGCCAGCACTGTCTGCTGGTTCTCGCCACAGCCTTTGGCCTAGGTGCCTCCATCTCGGTATCCGAGGTCCAGCACCGTCAGCTGGTCCTTGGTAGTGCTTTTTAGCACAGGTACCTTCTGCTTAGTATCCGTGGTCCAGCACCGTCAGTTGGTCCTCGGTAGTGCCATTGGCTCTTGTTCCTTCTGCTACCCATCCGGGTGCCAGCATTGTCTGCTGGTTCTCGCCACAGCCTTTGGCCTAGGTGCCTCCATCTCGGTATCCGAGGTCCAGCACCGTCAGCTGGTCCTTGGTAGTGCTTTTTAGCACAGGTACCTTCTGCTTAGTAACCGTGGTCCAACACCGTCAGTTGGTCCTCGGTAGTGCCATTGGCTCTTGTTCCTTCTGCTATCCATCCAGGTGCCAGCACTGTCTGCTTGCTGTCACCACAGCCTTTGGCCTAAGTGCCTCCATCTCGGTATCCGAGGTCCAGCACCGTCAGCTAGTCCTTGGTAGTGCTTTTTAGCACAGGTACCTTCTGCTTAGTAACCGTGGTCCAGCACCGTCAGTTGGTCCTCGGTAGTGCCATTGGCTCTTGTTCCTTCTGCTACCCATCCGGGTGCCAGCACTGTCTGCAGGTTCTCGCCACAGCCTTTGGCCAAGGTGCCTCCATCTCTGTATCCGAGGTCCAGAACCGTCAGCTGGTCCTTGATAGTGCTTTTTAGCACAGGTACCTTCTGCTTAGTATCCGTGGTCCAGCACCGTCAGTTGGTCCTCGGTAGTGCCATTGGCTCTTGTTCCTTCTGCTACCCATCCGGGTGCCAGCACTGTCTGCTGTTTCTCGCCACAGCCTTTGGCCTAGGTGCCTCCATCTCGGTATCCGAGGTCCAGCACCGTCAGCTGGTCCTTGGTAGTGCTTTTTAGCACAGGTACCTTCTGCTTAGTAACCGTGGTCCAGCACCGTCAGTTGGTCCTTGGTAGTGTCATTGGCTCTTGTTCCTTCTGCTACCCATCCGGGTGCCAGCACTGTCTGCTGGTTCTCGCCACAGCCTTTGGCCTAGGTGCCTCCATCTCGGTATCCAGAGGTCCAGCACCGTCAGCTGGTCCTTGGTAGTGCTTTTTAGCACAGGTACCTTCCGCTTAGTAACCGTGGTCCAGCACCGTCAGTTGGTCCTCGGTACTGCCATTGGCTCTTGTTCCTTCTGCTACCCATCCGTGTGCCAGCACTGTCTGCTGGTTCTCGCCACAGCCTTTGGCCTAGGTGCCTCCATCTCGGTATCCGAGGTCCAGCACCGTCAGCTGGTCCTTGGTAGTGCTTTTTAGCACAGGTAACTTCTGCTTAGTAACCGTGGTCCAGCACCGTCAGTTGGTCCTCGGTAGTGCCATTGGCTCTTGTTCCTTCTGCTACCCATCCGGGTGCCAGCACTGTCTGCTGGTTCTCGCCACAGCCTTTGGCCTAGGTGCCTCCATCTCGGTATCCGAGGTCCAGCACCGTCAGCTGGTCCTTGGTAGTGCTTTTTAGCACAGGTACCTTCTGCTTAGTAACTGTGGTCCAGCACCGTCAGTTGGTCCTCGTTAGTGCCATTGGCTCTTGTTCCTTCTGCTACCCATCCGGGTGCCAGCACTGTCTGCTGGTTCTCGCCACAGCCTTTGGCCTAGGTGCCTCCATCTCAGTATCCGAGGTCCAGCACCGTCAGCTGGTCCTTGGTAGTGCTTTTTAGCACAGGTACCTTCTGCTTAGTATCCGTGTTCCAGCACCGTCAGTTGGTCCTCGGTAGTGCCATTGGCTCTTGTTCCTTCTGCTACCCATCCTGGTGCCAGCACTGTCTGCTGTTTCTCGCCACAGCCTTTGGCCTAGGTGCCTCCATCTCGGTATCCGAGGTCCAGCACCGTCAGCTGGTCCTTGGTAGTGCTTTTTAGCACAGGTACCTTCTGCTTAGTAACCGTGGTCCAGCACCGTCAGTTGGTCCTCGGTAGTGCCATTGGCTCTTGTTCCTTCTGCTACCCATCCGGGTGCCAGCACTGTCTGCTGGTTCTCGCCACAGCCTTTGGCCTAAGTGCCTCCATCTCGGTATCCGAGGTCCAGCACCGTCAGCTGGTCCTTGGTAGTGCTTTTTAGCACAGGTACCTTCTGCTTAGTAACCGTGGTCCAGCACCGTCAGTTGGTCCTCGGTAGTGCCATTGGCTCTTGTTCCTTCTGCTACCCATCCGGGTGCCAGCACTGTCTGCTGGTTCTCACCACAGCCTTTGGCCTAGGTGCCTCCATCTCGGTATCCGAGATCCAGCACCGTCAGCTGGTCCTTGGTAGTGCTTTTTAGCACAGGTACCTTCTGCTTAGTAACCGTGATCCAGCACCGTCAGTTGGTCCTCGTTGTGCCATTGGCTCTTGTTCCTTCTGCTACCCATCCGGGTGCCAGCACTCTCTGCTGGTTCTCGCCACAGCCTTTGGCCTAGGTGCCTCCATCTCGGTAACCGAGGTCCAGCACCGTCAGCTGGTCCTTGGTAGTGCTTTTTAGCACAGGTACCTTCTGCTTTGTAACCGTGGTCCAGCACCGTCAGTTGGTCCTCGGTAGTGCCATTGGCTCTTGTTCCTTCTGCTATCCATCCAGGTGCCAGCACTGTCTGCTGGTTGTCACCACAGCCTTTGGCCTAAGTGCCTCCATCTCGGTATTCGAGGTCCAGCACCGTCAGCTGGTCCTTGGTAGTGCTTTTTAGCACAGGTACCTTCTGCTTAGTAACCGTGGTCCAGCACCGTCAGTTGGTCCTCGGTAGTGCCATTGGCTCTTGTTCCTTCTGCTACCCATCCGGGTGCCAGCACTGTCTGCTGGTTCTCGCCACAGCCTTTGGCCTAGGTGCCTCCATCTCGGTATCCGAGGTCCAGCACCGTCAGCTGGTCCTTGCTAGTGCTTTTTAGCACAGGTACCTTCTGCTTAGTATCCGTGGTCCAGCACCGTCAGTTGATCCTCGGTAGTGCCATTGGCTCTTGTTCCTTCTGCTACCCATCCGGGTGCCAGCACTGTCTGCTGGTTCTCGCCACAGCCTTTGGCCTAGGTGCCTCCATCTCGGTATCCAAGGTCCAGCACCGTCAGCTGGTCCTTGGTAGTGCTTTTTAGCACAGGTACCTTCTGCTTAGTAACTGTGGTCCAGCACCGTCAGTTGGTCCTCGGTAGTGCCATTGGCTCTTGTTCCTTCTGCTATCCATCCAGGTGCCAGCACTGTCTGCTGGTTGTCACCACAGCCTTTGGCCTAAGTGCCTCCATCTCGGTATCCGAGGTCCAGCACCGTCAGCTGGTCCTTGGTAGTGCTTTTTAGCACAGGTACCTTCTGCTTAGTAACCGTGGTCCAGCACCGTCAGTTGGTCCTCGGTAGTGCCATTGGCTCTTGTTCCTTCTGCTACCCATCCGGGTGCCAGCACTGTCTGCTGCTTCTCGCCACAGCCTTTGGCCTAGGTGCCTCCATCTCGGTATCCGAGGTCCAGCACCGTCAGCTGGTCCTTGGTAGTGCTTTTTAGCACAGGTACCTTCTGCTTAGTATCCGTGGTGCAGCACCGTCAGTTGGTCCTCGGTAGTGCCATTGGCTCTTGTTCCTTCTGCTACCCATCCGGGTGCCAGCACTGTCTGCTGGTTCTCGCCACAGCCTTTGGCCTAGGTGCCTCCATCTCGGTATCCGAGGTCCAGCACCGTCAGCTGGTCCTTGGTAGTGCTTTTTAGCACAGGTACCTTCTGCTTAGTAACCGTGGTCCAGCACCGTCAGTTGGTCCTTGGTAGTGCCATTGGCTTTTGTTCCTTCTGCTACCCATCCGGGTGCCAGCACTGTCTGCTGGTTCTCGCCACAGCGTTTGGCCTAGGTGCCTCCATCTCGATATCCGAGGTAAGGCACCGTCAGCTGGTCCTTGGTAGTGCTTTTTAGCACAGGTACCTTCTGCTTAGTAACCGTGGTCCAGCACCGTCAGTTGGTCCTCGGTAGTGCCATTGGCTCTTGTTCCTTCTGCTACCCATCCGGGTGCCAGCACTGTCTGCTGGTTCTCGCCACAGCCTTTGGCCTAGGTGCCTCCATCTCGGTATCCGAGGTCCAGCACCGTCAGCTGGTCCTTGGTAGTGCTTTTTAGCACAGGTGCCTTCTGCTTAGTAACCGTGGTCCAGCACCGTCAGTTGGTCCTCGGTAGTCCCATTGGCTCTTGTTCCTTCTGCTACCCATCCGGGTGCCAGCACTGTCTGCTGGTTCTCGCCACAGCCTTTGGCCTAAGTGCCTCCATCTCGGTATCCGAGGTCCAGCACCGTCAGCTGGTCCTTGGTAGTGCTTTTTAGCACAGGTACCTTCTGCTTAGTAACCGTGGTCCAGCACCGTCAGTTGGTCCTCGGTAGTGCCATTGGCTCTTGTTCCTTCTGCTACCCATCCGGGTGCCAGCACTGTCTGCTGGTTCTCGCCACAGCCTTTGGCCTAGGTGCCTCCATCTCGGTAACCGAGGTCCAGCACCGTCAGCTGGTCCTTGGTAGTGCTTTTTAGCACAGGTACCTTCTGCTTAGTAACCGTGGTCCAGCACCGTCAGTTGGTCCTCGGTAGTGCCATTGGCTCTTGTTCCTTCTGCTATCCATCCAGGTGCCAGCACTGTCTGCTGGTTGTCACCACAGCCTTTGGCCTAAGTGCCTCCATCTCGGTATCCGAGGTCCAGCACCGTCAGCTGGTCCTTGGTAGTGCTTTTTAGCACAGGTACCTTCTGCTTAGTAACCGTGGTCCAGCACCGTCAGTTGGTCCTCGGTAGTGCCATTGGCTCTTGTTCCTTCTGCTACCCATCCGGGTGCCAGCACTGTCTGCTGGTTCTCGCCACAGCCTTTGGCCTAGGTGCCTCCATCTCGGTATCCGAGGTCCAGCACCGTCAGCTGGTCCTTGGTAGTGCTTTTTAGCACAGGTACCTTCTGCTTAGTATCCGTGGTCCAGCACCGTCAGTTGGTCCTCGGTAGTGCCATTGGCTCTTGTTCCTTCTGCTACCCATCCGGGTGCCAGCATTGTCTGCTGGTTCTCGCCACAGCCTTTGGCCTAGGTGCCTCCATCTCGGTATCCGAGGTCCAGCACCGTCAGCTGGTCCTTGGTAGTGCTTTTTAGCACAGGTACCTTCTGCTTAGTAACCGTGGTCCAACACCGTCAGTTGGTCCTCGGTAGTGCCATTGGCTCTTGTTCCTTCTGCTATCCATCCAGGTGCCAGCACTGTCTGCTGGTTGTCACCACAGCCTTTGGCCTAAGTGCCTCCATCTCGGTATCCGAGGTCCAGCACCGTCAGCTAGTCCTTGGTAGTGCTTTTTAGCACAGGTACCTTCTGCTTAGTAACCGTGGTCCAGCACCGTCAGTTGGTCCTCGGTAGTGCCATTGGCTCTTGTTCCTTCTGCTACCCATCCGGGTGCCAGCACTGTCTGCTGGTTCTCGCCACAGCCTTTGGCCAAGGTGCCTCCATCTCTGTATCCGAGGTCCAGAACCGTCAGCTGGTCCTTGATAGTGCTTTTTAGCACAGGTACCTTCTGCTTAGTATCCGTGGTCCAGCACCGTCAGTTGGTCCTCGGTAGTGCCATTGGCTCTTGTTCCTTCTGCTACCCATCCGGGTGCCAGCACTGTCTGCTGGTTCTCGCCACAGCCTTTGGCCTAGGTGCCTCCATCTCGGTATCCGAGGTCCAGCACCGTCAGCTGGTCCTTGGTAGTGCTTTTTAGCACAGGTACCTTCTGCTTAGTAACCGTGGTCCAGCACCGTCAGTTGGTCCTTGGTAGTGTCATTGGCTCTTGTTCCTTCTGCTACCCATCCGGGTGCCAGCACTGTCTGCTGGTTCTCGCCACAGCCTTTGGCCTAGGTGCCTCCATCTCGGTATCCAGAGGTCCAGCACCGTCAGCTGGTCCTTGGTAGTGCTTTTTAGCACAGGTACCTTCCGCTTAGTAACCGTGGTCCAGCACCGTCAGTTGGTCCTCGGTACTGCCATTGGCTCTTGTTCCTTCTGCTACCCATCCGTGTGCCAGCACTGTCTGCTGGTTCTCGCCACAGCCTTTGGCCTAGGTGCCTCCATCTCGGTATCCGAGGTCCAGCACCGTCAGCTGGTCCTTGGTAGTGCTTTTTAGCACAGGTAACTTCTGCTTAGTAACCGTGGTCCAGCACCGTCAGTTGGTCCTCGGTAGTGCCATTGGCTCTTGTTCCTTCTGCTACCCATCCGGGTGCCAGCACTGTCTGCTGGTTCTCGCCACAGCCTTTGGCCTAGGTGCCTCCATCTCGGTATCCGAGGTCCAGCACCGTCAGCTGGTCCTTGGTAGTGCTTTTTAGCACAGGTACCTTCTGCTTAGTAACTGTGGTCCAGCACCGTCAGTTGGTCCTCGTTAGTGCCATTGGCTCTTGTTCCTTCTGCTACCCATCCGGGTGCCAGCACTGTCTGCTGGTTCTCGCCACAGCCTTTGGCCTAAGTGCCTCCATCTCGGTATCCGAGGTCCAGCACCGTCAGCTGGTCCTTGGTAGTGCTTTTTAGCACAGGTACCTTCTGCTTAGTAACCGTGGTCCAGCACCGTCAGTTGGTCCTCGGTAGTGCCATTGGCTCTTGTTCCTTCTGCTACCCATCCGGGTGCCAGCACTGTCTGCTGGTTCTCACCACAGCCTTTGGCCTAGGTGCCTCCATCTCGGTATCCGAGATCCAGCACCGTCAGCTGGTCCTTGGTAGTGCTTTTTAGCACAGGTACCTTCTGCTTAGTAACCGTGATCCAGCACCGTCAGTTGGTCCTCGTTGTGCCATTGGCTCTTGTTCCTTCTGCTACCCATCTGGGTGCCAGCACTCTCTGCTGGTTCTCGCCACAGCCTTTGGCCTAGGTGCCTCCATCTCGGTAACCGAGGTCCAGCACCGTCAGCTGGTCCTTGGTAGTGCTTTTTAGCACAGGTACCTTCTGCTTTGTAACCGTGGTCCAGCACCGTCAGTTGGTCCTCGGTAGTGCCATTGGCTCTTGTTCCTTCTGCTATCCATCCAGGTGCCAGCACTGTCTGCTGGTTGTCACCACAGCCTTTGGCCTAAGTGCCTCCATCTCGGTATTCGAGGTCCAGCACCGTCAGCTGGTCCTTGGTAGTGCTTTTTAGCACAGGTACCTTCTGCTTAGTAACCGTGGTCCAGCACCGTCAGTTGGTCCTCGGTAGTGCCATTGGCTCTTGTTCCTTCTGCTACCCATCCGGGTGCCAGCACTGTCTGCTGGTTCTCGCCACAGCCTTTGGCCTAGGTGCCTCCATCTCGGTATCCGAGGTCCAGCACCGTCAGCTGGTCCTTGCTAGTGCTTTTTAGCACAGGTACCTTCTGCTTAGTATCCGTGGTCCAGCACCGTCAGTTGATCCTCGGTAGTGCCATTGGCTCTTGTTCCTTCTGCTACCCATCCGGGTGCCAGCACTGTCTGCTGGTTCTCGCCACAGCCTTTGGCCTAGGTGCCTCCATCTCGGTATCCAAGGTCCAGCACCGTCAGCTGGTCCTTGGTAGTGCTTTTTAGCACAGGTACCTTCTGCTTAGTAACTGTGGTCCAGCACCGTCAGTTGGTCCTCGGTAGTGCCATTGGCTCTTGTTCCTTCTGCTATCCATCCAGGTGCCAGCACTGTCTGCTGGTTGTCACCACAGCCTTTGGCCTAAGTGCCTCCATCTCGGTATCCGAGGTCCAGCACCGTCAGCTGGTCCTTGGTAGTGCTTTTTAGCACAGGTACCTTCTGCTTAGTAACCGTGGTCCAGCACCGTCAGTTGGTCCTCGGTAGTGCCATTGGCTCTTGTTCCTTCTGCTACCCATCCGGGTGCCAGCACTGTCTGCTGGTTCTCGCCACAGCCTTTGGCCTAGGTGCCTCCATCTCGGTATCCGAGGTCCAGCACCGTCAGCTGGTCCTTGGTAGTGCTTTTTAGCACAGGTACCTTCTGCTTAGTATCCGTGGTGCAGCACCGTCAGTTGGTCCTCGGTAGTGCCATTGGCTCTTGTTCCTTCTGCTACCCATCCGGGTGCCAGCACTGTCTGCTGTTTCTCGCCACAGCCTTTGGCCTAGGTGCCTCCATCTCGGTATCCGAGGTCCAGCACCGTCAGCTGGTCCTTGGTAGTGCTTTTTAGCACAGGTACCTTCTGCTTAGTAACCGTGGTCCAGCACCGTCAGTTGGTCCTCGGTAGTGCCATTGGCTCTTGTTCCTTCTGCTACCCATCCGGGTGCCAGCACTGTCTGCTGGTTCTCGCCACAGCCTTTGGCCTAGGTGCCTCCATCTCGGTATCCGAGGTCCAGCACCGTCAGCTGGTCCTTGGTAGTGCTTTTTAGCACAGGTACCTTCTGCTTAGTAACCGTGGTCCAGCACCGTCAGTTGGTCATCGGTAGTGCCATTGGCTCTTGTTCCTTCTGCTACCCATCCGGGTGCCAGCACTGTCTGCTGGTTCTCGCCACAGCCTTTGGCCTAGGTGCCTCCATCTCGGTATCCGAGGTCCAGCACCGTCAGCTGGTCCTTGGTAGTGCTTTTTAGCACAGGTACCTTCTGCTTAGTAACCGTGGTCCAGCACCGTCAGTTGGTCCTCAGTAGTGCCATTGGCTTTTGTTCCTTCTGCTACCCATCCGGGTGCCAGCACTGTCTGCTGGTTCTCGCCACAGCCTTTGGCCTAGGTGCCTCCATCTCAATATCCGAGGTCTAGCACCGTCAGCTGGTCCTTGGTAGTGCTTTTTAGCACAGGTACCTTCTGCTTAGTAACCGTGGTCCAGCACCGTCAGTTGGTCCTCGGTAGTGCCATTGGCTCTTGTTCCTTCTGCTACCCATCCGGGTGCCAGCACTGTCTGCTGGTTCTCGCCACAGCCTTTGGCCTAGGTGCCTCCATCTCGGTATCCGAGGTCCAGCACCGTCAGCTGGTCCTTGGTAGTGCTTTTTAGCACAGGTGCCTTCTGCTTAGTAACCGTGGTCCAGCACCGTCAGTTGGTCCTTGGTAGTGCCATTGGCTCTTGTTTCTTCTGCTACCCATCCTGGTGTCAGCACTGTCTGCTGGTTCTCGCCACAGCTTTTGGCCTAGGTGCCTCCATCTCGGTATCCGAGGTCCAGCACCGTCAGCTGGTCCTTGGTAGTGCTTTTTAGCACAGGTACCTTCTGCTTAGTAACCGTGGTCCAGCACCGTCAGTTGGTCATCGGTAGTGCCATTGGCTCTTGTTCCTTCTGCTACCCATCCGGGTGCCAGCACTGTCTGTTGGTTCTCGCCACAGCCTTTGGCCTAGGTGCCTCCATCTCGGTATCCGAGGTCCAGCACCGTCAGCTGGTCCTTGGTAGTGCTTTTTAGCACAGGTACCTTCTGCTTAGTAACCGTGGTCCAGCACCGTCAGTTGGTCCTCGGTAGTGCCATTGGCTCTTGTTCCTTCTGCTACCCATCCGGGTGCCAGCACTGTCTGTTGGTTCTCGCCACAGCCTTTGGCCTAGGTGCCTCCATCTCGGTATCCGAGGTCCAGCACCGTCAGCTGGTCCTTGGTAGTGCTTTTTAGCACAGGTACCTTCTGCTTAGTAACCGTGGTCCAGCACCGTCAGTTGGTCATCGGTAGTGCCATTGGCTCTTGTTCCTTCTGCTACCCATCCGGGTGCCAGCACTGTCTGCTGGTTCTCGCCACAGCCTTTGGCCTAGGTGCCTCCATCTCGGTATCCGAGGTCCAGCACCGTCAGCTGGTCCTTGGTAGTGCTTTTTAGCACAGGTACCTTCTGCTTAGTAACCGTGGTCCAGCACCGTCAGTTGGTCCTTGGTAGTGCCATTGGCTTTTGTTCCTTCTGCTACCCATCCGGGTGCCAGCACTGTCTGCTGGTTCTCGCCACAGCGTTTGGCCTAGGTGCCTCCATCTCGATATCCGAGGTAAGGCACCGTCAGCTGGTCCTTGGTAGTGCTTTTTAGCACAGGTACCTTCTGCTTAGTAACCGTGGTCCAGCACCGTCAGTTGGTCCTCGGTAGTGCCATTGGCTCTTGTTCCTTCTGCTACCCATCCGGGTGCCAGCACTGTCTGCTGGTTCTCGCCACAGCCTTTGGCCTAGGTGCCTCCATCTCGGTATCCGAGGTCCAGCACCGTCAGCTGGTCCTTGGTAGTGCTTTTTAGCACAGGTGCCTTCTGCTTAGTAACCGTGGTCCAGCACCGTCAGTTGGTCCTCGGTAGTCCCATTGGCTCTTGTTCCTTCTGCTACCCATCCGGGTGCCAGCACTGTCTGCTGGTTCTCGCCACAGCTTTTGGCCTAAGTGCCTCCATCTCGGTATCCGAGGTCCAGCACCGTCAGCTGGTCCTTGGTAGTGCTTTTTAGCACAGGTACCTTCTGCTTAGTAACCGTGGTCCAGCACCGTCAGTTGGTCCTCGGTAGTGCCATTGGCTCTTGTTCCTTCTGCTACCCATCCGGGTGCCAGCACTGTCTGCTGGTTCTCGCCACAGCCTTTGGCCTAGGTGCCTCCATCTCGGTAACCGAGGTCCAGCACCGTCAGCTGGTCCTTGGTAGTGCTTTTTAGCACAGGTACCTTCTGCTTAGTAACCGTGGTCCAGCACCGTCAGTTGGTCCTCGGTAGTGCCATTGGCTCTTGTTCCTTCTGCTATCCATCCAGGTGCCAGCACTGTCTGCTGGTTGTCACCACAGCCTTTGGCCTAAGTGCCTCCATCTCGGTATCCGAGGTCCAGCACCGTCAGCTGGTCCTTGGTAGTGCTTTTTAGCACAGGTACCTTCTGCTTAGTAACCGTGGTCCAGCACCGTCAGTTGGTCCTCGGTAGTGCCATTGGCTCTTGTTCCTTCTGCTACCCATCCGGGTGCCAGCACTGTCTGCTGGTTCTCGCCACAGCCTTTGGCCTAGGTGCCTCCATCTCGGTATCCGAGGTCCAGCACCGTCAGCTGGTCCTTGGTAGTGCTTTTTAGCACAGGTACCTTCTGCTTAGTATCCGTGGTCCAGCACCGTCAGTTGGTCCTCGGTAGTGCCATTGGCTCTTGTTCCTTCTGCTACCCATCCGGGTGCCAGCATTGTCTGCTGGTTCTCGCCACAGCCTTTGGCCTAGGTGCCTCCATCTCGGTATCCGAGGTCCAGCACCGTCAGCTGGTCCTTGGTAGTGCTTTTTAGCACAGGTACCTTCTGCTTAGTAACCGTGGTCCAACACCGTCAGTTGGTCCTCGGTAGTGCCATTGGCTCTTGTTCCTTCTGCTATCCATCCAGGTGCCAGCACTGTCTGCTGGTTGTCACCACAGCCTTTGGCCTAAGTGCCTCCATCTCGGTATCCGAGGTCCAGCACCGTCAGCTAGTCCTTGGTAGTGCTTTTTAGCACAGGTACCTTCTGCTTAGTAACCGTGGTCCAGCACCGTCAGTTGGTCCTCGGTAGTGCCATTGGCTCTTGTTCCTTCTGCTACCCATCCGGGTGCCAGCACTGTCTGCTGGTTCTCGCCACAGCCTTTGGCCAAGGTGCCTCCATCTCTGTATCCGAGATCCAGAACCGTCAGCTGGTCCTTGATAGTGCTTTTTAGCACAGGTACCTTCTGCTTAGTATCCGTGGTCCAGCACCGTCAGTTGGTCCTCGGTAGTGCCATTGGCTCTTGTTCCTTCTGCTACCCATCCGGGTGCCAGCACTGTCTGCTGTTTCTCGCCACAGCCTTTGGCCTAGGTGCCTCCATCTCGGTATCCGAGGTCCAGCACCGTCAGCTGGTCCTTGGTAGTGCTTTTTAGCACAGGTACCTTCTGCTTAGTAACCGTGGTCCAGCACCGTCAGTTGGTCCTTGGTAGTGTCATTGGCTCTTGTTCCTTCTGCTACCCATCCGGGTGCCAGCACTGTCTGCTGGTTCTCGCCACAGCCTTTGGCCTAGGTGCCTCCATCTCGGTATCCAGAGGTCCAGCACCGTCAGCTGGTCCTTGGTAGTGCTTTTTAGCACAGGTACCTTCCGCTTAGTAACCGTGGTCCAGCACCGTCAGTTGGTCCTCGGTACTGCCATTGGCTCTTGTTCCTTCTGCTACCCATCCGTGTGCCAGCACTGTCTGCTGGTTCTCGCCACAGCCTTTGGCCTAGGTGCCTCCATCTCGGTATCCGAGGTCCAGCACCGTCAGCTGGTCCTTGGTAGTGCTTTTTAGCACAGGTAACTTCTGCTTAGTAACCGTGGTCCAGCACCGTCAGTTGGTCCTCGGTAGTGCCATTGGCTCTTGTTCCTTCTGCTACCCATCCGGGTGCCAGCACTGTCTGCTGGTTCTCGCCACAGCCTTTGGCCTAGGTGCCTCCATCTCGGTATCCGAGGTCCAGCACCGTCAGCTGGTCCTTGGTAGTGCTTTTTAGCACAGGTACCTTCTGCTTAGTAACTGTGGTCCAGCACCGTCAGTTGGTCCTCGTTAGTGCCATTGGCTCTTGTTCCTTCTGCTACCCATCCGGGTGCCAGCACTGTCTGCTGGTTCTCGCCACAGCCTTTGGCCTAGGTGCCTCCATCTCAGTATCCGAGGTCCAGCACCGTCAGCTGGTCCTTGGTAGTGCTTTTTAGCACAGGTACCTTCTGCTTAGTATCCGTGTTCCAGCACCGTCAGTTGGTCCTCGGTAGTGCCATTGGCTCTTGTTCCTTCTGCTACCCATCCTGGTGCCAGCACTGTCTGCTGTTTCTCGCCACAGCCTTTGGCCTAGGTGCCTCCATCTCGGTATCCAAGGTCCAGCACCGTCAGCTGGTCCTTGGTAGTGCTTTTTAGCACAGGTACCTTCTGCTTAGTAACCGTGGTCCAGCACCGTCAGTTGGTCCTCGGTAGTGCCATTGGCTCTTGTTCCTTCTGCTACCCATCCGGGTGCCAGCACTGTCTGCTGGTTCTCGCCACAGCCTTTGGCCTAAGTGCCTCCATCTCGGTATCCGAGGTCCAGCACCGTCAGCTGGTCCTTGGTAGTGCTTTTTAGCACAGGTACCTTCTGCTTAGTAACCGTGGTCCAGCACCGTCAGTTGGTCCTCGGTAGTGCCATTGGCTCTTGTTCCTTCTGCTACCCATCCGGGTGCCAGCACTGTCTGCTGGTTCTCACCACAGCCTTTGGCCTAGGTGCCTCCATCTCGGTATCCGAGATCCAGCACCGTCAGCTGGTCCTTGGTAGTGCTTTTTAGCACAGGTACCTTCTGCTTAGTAACCGTGATCCAGCACCGTCAGTTGGTCCTCGTTGTGCCATTGGCTCTTGTTCCTTCTGCTACCCATCCGGGTGCCAGCACTCTCTGCTGGTTCTCGCCACAGCCTTTGGCCTAGGTGCCTCCATCTCGGTAACCGAGGTCCAGCACCGTCAGCTGGTCCTTGGTAGTGCTTTTTAGCACAGGTACCTTCTGCTTTGTAACCGTGGTCCAGCACCGTCAGTTGGTCCTCGGTAGTGCCATTGGCTCTTGTTCCTTCTGCTATCCATCCAGGTGCCAGCACTGTCTGCTGGTTGTCACCACAGCCTTTGGCCTAAGTGCCTCCATCTCGGTATTCGAGGTCCAGCACCGTCAGCTGGTCCTTGGTAGTGCTTTTTAGCACAGGTACCTTCTGCTTAGTAACCGTGGTCCAGCACCGTCAGTTGGTCCTCGGTAGTGCCATTGGCTCTTGTTCCTTCTGCTACCCATCCGGGTGCCAGCACTGTCTGCTGGTTCTCGCCACAGCCTTTGGCCTAGGTGCCTCCATCTCGGTATCCGAGGTCCAGCACCGTCAGCTGGTCCTTGCTAGTGCTTTTTAGCACAGGTACCTTCTGCTTAGTATCCGTGGTCCAGCACCGTCAGTTGATCCTCGGTAGTGCCATTGGCTCTTGTTCCTTCTGCTACCCATCCGGGTGCCAGCACTGTCTGCTGGTTCTCGCCACAGCCTTTGGCCTAGGTGCCTCCATCTCGGTATCCAAGGTCCAGCACCGTCAGCTGGTCCTTGGTAGTGCTTTTTAGCACAGGTACCTTCTGCTTAGTAACTGTGGTCCAGCACCGTCAGTTGGTCCTCGGTAGTGCCATTGGCTCTTGTTCCTTCTGCTATCCATCCAGGTGCCAGCACTGTCTGCTGGTTGTCACCACAGCCTTTGGCCTAAGTGCCTCCATCTCGGTATCCGAGGTCCAGCACCGTCAGCTGGTCCTTGGTAGTGCTTTTTAGCACAGGTACCTTCTGCTTAGTAACCGTGGTCCAGCACCGTCAGTTGGTCCTCGGTAGTGCCATTGGCTCTTGTTCCTTCTGCTACCCATCCGGGTGCCAGCACTGTCTGCTGCTTCTCGCCACAGCCTTTGGCCTAGGTGCCTCCATCTCGGTATCCGAGGTCCAGCACCGTCAGCTGGTCCTTGGTAGTGCTTTTTAGCACAGGTACCTTCTGCTTAGTATCCGTGGTGCAGCACCGTCAGTTGGTCCTCGGTAGTGCCATTGGCTCTTGTTCCTTCTGCTACCCATCCGGGTGCCAGCACTGTCTGCTGGTTCTCGCCACAGCCTTTGGCCTAGGTGCCTCCATCTCGGTATCCGAGGTCCAGCACCGTCAGCTGGTCCTTGGTAGTGCTTTTTAGCACAGGTACCTTCTGCTTAGTAACCGTGGTCCAGCACCGTCAGTTGGTCCTTGGTAGTGCCATTGGCTTTTGTTCCTTCTGCTACCCATCCGGGTGCCAGCACTGTCTGCTGGTTCTCGCCACAGCGTTTGGCCTAGGTGCCTCCATCTCGATATCCGAGGTAAGGCACCGTCAGCTGGTCCTTGGTAGTGCTTTTTAGCACAGGTACCTTCTGCTTAGTAACCGTGGTCCAGCACCGTCAGTTGGTCCTCGGTAGTGCCATTGGCTCTTGTTCCTTCTGCTACCCATCCGGGTGCCAGCACTGTCTGCTGGTTCTCGCCACAGCCTTTGGCCTAGGTGCCTCCATCTCGGTATCCGAGGTCCAGCACCGTCAGCTGGTCCTTGGTAGTGCTTTTTAGCACAGGTGCCTTCTGCTTAGTAACCGTGGTCCAGCACCGTCAGTTGGTCCTCGGTAGTCCCATTGGCTCTTGTTCCTTCTGCTACCCATCCGGGTGCCAGCACTGTCTGCTGGTTCTCGCCACAGCCTTTGGCCTAAGTGCCTCCATCTCGGTATCCGAGGTCCAGCACCGTCAGCTGGTCCTTGGTAGTGCTTTTTAGCACAGGTACCTTCTGCTTAGTAACCGTGGTCCAGCACCGTCAGTTGGTCCTCGGTAGTGCCATTGGCTCTTGTTCCTTCTGCTACCCATCCGGGTGCCAGCACTGTCTGCTGGTTCTCGCCACAGCCTTTGGCCTAGGTGCCACCATCTCGGTAACCGAGGTCCAGCACCGTCAGCTGGTCCTTGGTAGTGCTTTTTAGCACAGGTACCTTCTGCTTAGTAACCGTGGTCCAGCACCGTCAGTTGGTCCTCGGTAGTGCCATTGGCTCTTGTTCCTTCTGCTATCCATCCAGGTGCCAGCACTGTCTGCTGGTTGTCACCACAGCCTTTGGCCTAAGTGCCTCCATCTCGGTATCCGAGGTCCAGCACCGTCAGCTGGTCCTTGGTAGTGCTTTTTAGCACAGGTACCTTCTGCTTAGTAACCGTGGTCCAGCACCGTCAGTTGGTCCTCGGTAGTGCCATTGGCTCTTGTTCCTTCTGCTACCCATCCGGGTGCCAGCACTGTCTGCTGGTTCTCGCCACAGCCTTTGGCCTAGGTGCCTCCATCTCGGTATCCGAGGTCCAGCACCGTCAGCTGGTCCTTGGTAGTGCTTTTTAGCACAGGTACCTTCTGCTTAGTATCCGTGGTCCAGCACCGTCAGTTGGTCCTCGGTAGTGCCATTGGCTCTTGTTCCTTCTGCTACCCATCCGGGTGCCAGCATTGTCTGCTGGTTCTCGCCACAGCCTTTGGCCTAGGTGCCTCCATCTCGGTATCCGAGGTCCAGCACCGTCAGCTGGTCCTTGTTAGTGCTTTTTAGCACAGGTACCTTCTGCTTAGTAACCGTGGTCCAACACCGTCAGTTGGTCCTCGGTAGTGCCATTGGCTCTTGTTCCTTCTGCTATCCATCCAGGTGCCAGCACTGTCTGCTGGTTGTCACCACAGCCTTTGGCCTAAGTGCCTCCATCTCGGTATCCGAGGTCCAGCACCGTCAGCTAGTCCTTGGTAGTGCTTTTTAGCACAGGTACCTTCTGCTTAGTAACCGTGGTCCAGCACCGTCAGTTGGTCCTCGGTAGTGCCATTGGCTCTTGTTCCTTCTGCTACCCATCCGGGTGCCAGCACTGTCTGCTGGTTCTCGCCACAGCCTTTGGCCAAGGTGCCTCCATCTCTGTATCCGAGGTCCAGAACCGTCAGCTGGTCCTTGATAGTGCTTTTTAGCACAGGTACCTTCTGCTTAGTATCCGTGGTCCAGCACCGTCAGTTGGTCCTCGGTAGTGCCATTGGCTCTTGTTCCTTCTGCTACCCATCCGGGTGCCAGCACTGTCTGCTGTTTCTCGCCACAGCCTTTGGCCTAGGTGCCTCCATCTCGATATCCGAGGTCCAGCACCGTCAGCTGGTCCTTGGTAGTGCTTTTTAGCACAGGTACCTTCTGCTTAGTAACCGTGGTCCAGCACCGTCAGTTGGTCCTTGGTAGTGTCATTGGCTCTTGTTCCTTCTGCTACCCATCCGGGTGCCAGCACTGTCTGCTGGTTCTCGCCACAGCCTTTGGCCTAGGTGCCTCCATCTCGGTATCCAGAGGTCCAGCACCGTCAGCTGGTCCTTGGTAGTGCTTTTTAGCACAGGTACCTTCCGCTTAGTAACCGTGGTCCAGCACCGTCAGTTGGTCCTCGGTACTGCCAATGGCTCTTGTTCCTTCTGCTACCCATCCGTGTGCCAGCACTGTCTGCTGGTTCTCGCCACAGCCTTTGGCCTAGGTGCCTCCATCTCGGTATCCGAGGTCCAGCACCGTCAGCTGGTCCTTGGTAGTACTTTTTAGCACAGGTAACTTCTGCTTAGTAACCGTGGTCCAGCACCGTCAGTTGGTCCTCGGTAGTGCCATTGGCTCTTGTTCCTTCTGCTACCCATCCGGGTGCCAGCACTGTCTGCTGGTTCTCGCCACAGCCTTTGGCCTAGGTGCCTCCATCTCGGTATCCGAGGTCCAGCACCGTCAGCTGGTCCTTGGTAGTGCTTTTTAGCACAGGTACCTTCTGCTTAGTAACTGTGGTCCAGCACCGTCAGTTGGTCCTCGTTAGTGCCATTGGCTCTTGTTCCTTCTGCTACCCATCCGGGTGCCAGCACTGTCTGCTGGTTCTCGCCACAGCCTTTGGCCTAAGTGCCTCCATCTCGGTATCCGAGGTCCAGCACCGTCAGCTGGTCCTTGGTAGTGCTTTTTAGCACAGGTACCTTCTGCTTAGTAACCGTGGTCCAGCACCGTCAGTTGGTCCTCGGTAGTGCCATTGGCTCTTGTTCCTTCTGCTACCCATCCGGGTGCCAGCACTGTCTGCTGGTTCTCACCACAGCCTTTGGCCTAGGTGCCTCCATCTCGGTATCCGAGATCCAGCACCGTCAGCTGGTCCTTGGTAGTGCTTTTTAGCACAGGTACCTTCTGCTTAGTAACCGTGATCCAGCACCGTCAGTTGGTCCTCGTTGTGCCATTGGCTCTTGTTCCTTCTGCTACCCATCCGGGTGCCAGCACTCTCTGCTGGTTCTCGCCACAGCCTTTGGCCTAGGTGCCTCCATCTCGGTAACCGAGGTCCAGCACCGTCAGCTGGTCCTTGGTAGTGCTTTTTAGCACAGGTACCTTCTGCTTTGTAACCGTGGTCCAGCACCGTCAGTTGGTCCTCGGTAGTGCCATTGGCTCTTGTTCCTTCTGCTATCCATCCAGGTGCCAGCACTGTCTGCTGGTTGTCACCACAGCCTTTGGCCTAAGTGCCTCCATCTCGGTATTCGAGGTCCAGCACCGTCAGCTGGTCCTTGGTAGTGCTTTTTAGCACAGGTACCTTCTGCTTAGTAACCGTGGTCCAGCACCGTCAGTTGGTCCTCGGTAGTGCCATTGGCTCTTGTTCCTTCTGCTACCCATCCGGGTGCCAGCACTGTCTGCTGGTTCTCGCCACAGCCTTTGGCCTAGGTGCCTCCATCTCGGTATCCGAGGTCCAGCACCGTCAGCTGGTCCTTGCTAGTGCTTTTTAGCACAGGTACCTTCTGCTTAGTATCCGTGGTCCAGCACCGTCAGTTGATCCTCGGTAGTGCCATTGGCTCTTGTTCCTTCTGCTACCCATCCGGGTGCCAGCACTGTCTGCTGGTTCTCGCCACAGCCTTTGGCCTAGGTGCCTCCATCTCGGTATCCAAGGTCCAGCACCGTCAGCTGGTCCTTGGTAGTGCTTTTTAGCACAGGTACCTTCTGCTTAGTAACTGTGGTCCAGCACCGTCAGTTGGTCCTCGGTAGTGCCATTGGCTCTTGTTCCTTCTGCTATCCATCCAGGTGCCAGCACTGTCTGCTGGTTGTCACCACAGCCTTTGGCCTAAGTGCCTCCATCTCGGTATCCGAGGTCCAGCACCGTCAGCTGGTCCTTGGTAGTGCTTTTTAGCACAGGTACCTTCTGCTTAGTAACCGTGGTCCAGCACCGTCAGTTGGTCCTCGGTAGTGCCATTGGCTCTTGTTCCTTCTGCTACCCATCCGGGTGCCAGCACTGTCTGCTGCTTCTCGCCACAGCCTTTGGCCTAGGTGCCTCCATCTCGGTATCCGAGGTCCAGCACCGTCAGCTGGTCCTTGGTAGTGCTTTTTAGCACAGGTACCTTCTGCTTAGTATCCGTGGTGCAGCACCGTCAGTTGGTCCTCGGTAGTGCCATTGGCTCTTGTTCCTTCTGCTACCCATCCGGGTGCCAGCACTGTCTGCTGTTTCTCGCCACAGCCTTTGGCCTAGGTGCCTCCATCTCGGTATCCGAGGTCCAGCACCGTCAGCTGGTCCTTGGTAGTGCTTTTTAGCACAGGTACCTTCTGCTTAGTAACCGTGGTCCAGCACCGTCAGTTGGTCCTCGGTAGTGCCATTGGCTCTTGTTCCTTCTGCTACCCATCCGGGTGCCAGCACTGTCTGCTGGTTCTCGCCACAGCCTTTGGCCTAGGTGCCTCCATCTCGGTATCCGAGGTCCAGCACCGTCAGCTGGTCCTTGGTAGTGCTTTTTAGCACAGGTACCTTCTGCTTAGTAACCGTGGTCCAGCACCGTCAGTTGGTCATCGGTAGTGCCATTGGCTCTTGTTCCTTCTGCTACCCATCCGGGTGCCAGCACTGTCTGCTGGTTCTCGCCACAGCCTTTGGCCTAGGTGCCTCCATCTCGGTATCCGAGGTCCAGCACCGTCAGCTGGTCCTTGGTAGTGCTTTTTAGCACAGGTACCTTCTGCTTAGTAACCGTGGTCCAGCACCGTCAGTTGGTCCTCAGTAGTGCCATTGGCTTTTGATCCTTCTGCTACCCATCCGGGTGCCAGCACTGTCTGCTGGTTCTCGCCACAGCCTTTGGCCTAGGTGCCTCCATCTCAATATCCGAGGTCTAGCACCGTCAGCTGGTCCTTGGTAGTGCTTTTTAGCACAGGTACCTTCTGCTTAGTAACCGTGCTCCAGCACCGTCAGTTGGTCCTCGGTAGTGCCATTGGCTCTTGTTCCTTCTGCTACCCATCCGGGTGCCAGCACTGTCTGCTGGTTCTCGCCACAGCCTTTGGCCTAGGTGCCTCCATCTCGGTATCCGAGGTCCAGCACCGTCAGCTGGTCCTTGGTAGTGCTTTTTAGCACAGGTGCCTTCTGCTTAGTAACCGTGGTCCAGCACCGTCAGTTGGTCCTTGGTAGTGCCATTGGCTCTTGTTTCTTCTGCTACCCATCCTGGTGTCAGCACTGTCTGCTGGTTCTCGCCACAGCCTTTGGCCTAGGTGCCTCCATCTCGGTATCCGAGGTCCAGCACCGTCAGCTGGTCCTTGGTAGTGCTTTTTAGCACAGGTACCTTCTGCTTAGTAACCGTGGTCCAGCACCGTCAGTTGGTCCTCGGTAGTGCCATTGGGTCTTGTTCCTTCTGCTACCCATCCGGGTGCCAGCACTGTCTGCTGGTTCTCGCCACAGCCTTTGGCCTAAGTGCCTCCATCTCGGTATCCGAGGTCCAGCACCGTCAGCTGGTCCTTGGTAGTGCTTTTTAGCACAGGTACCTTCTGCTTAGTAACCGTGGTCCAGCACCGTCAGTTGGTCCTCGGTAGTGCCATTGGCTCTTGTTCCTTCTGCTATCCATCCAGGTGCCAGCACTGTCTGCTGGTTGTCACCACAGCCTTTGGCCTAAGTGCCTCCATCTCGGTATCCGAGGTCCAGCACCGTCAGCTGGTCCTTGGTAGTGCTTTTTAGCACAGGTACCTTCTGCTTAGTAACCGTGGTCCAGCACCGTCAGTTGGTCCTCGGTAGTGCCATTGGCTCTTGTTCCTTCTGCTACCCATCCGGGTGCCAGCACTGTCTGCTGGTTCTCGCCACAGCCTTTGGCCTAGGTGACTCCATCTCGGTATCCGAGGTCCAGCACCGTCAGCTGGTCCTTGGTAGTGCTTTTTAGCACAGGTACCTTCTGCTTAGTATCCGTGGTCCAGCACCGTCAGTTGGTCCTCGGTAGTGCCATTGGCTCTTGTTCCTTCTGCTACCCATCCGGGTGCCAGCACTGTCTGCTGGTTCTCGCCATAGCCTTTGGCCTAGGTGCCTCCATCTCGGTATCCGAGGTCCAGCACCGTCAGCTGGTCCTTGGTAGTGCTTTTTAGCACAGGTACCTTCTGCTTAGTAACCGTGGTCCAGCACCGTCAGTTGGTCCTCGGTAGTGCCATTGGCTCTTGTTCCTTCTGCTATCCATCCAGGTGCCAGCACTGTCTGCTGGTTGTCACCACAGCCTTTGGCCTAAGTGCCTCCATCTCGGTATCCGAGGTCCAGCACCGTCAGCTGGTCCTTGGTAGTGCTTTTTTAGCACAGGTACCTTCTGCTTAGTAACCGTGGTCCAGCACCGTCAGTTGGTCCTCGGTAGTGCCATTGGCTCTTGTTCCTTCTGCTACCCATCCGGGTGCCAGCACTGTCTGCTGGTTCTCGCCACAGCCTTTGGCCAAGGTGCCTCCATCTCGGTATCCGAGGTCCAGCACCGTCAGCTGGTCCTTGGTAGTGCTTTTTAGCACAGGTACCTTCTGCTTAGTATCCGTGGTCCAGCACCGTCAGTTGGTCCTCGGTAGTGCCATTGGCTCTTGTTCCTTCTGCTACCCATCCGGGTGCCAGCACTGTCTGCTGTTTCTCGCCACAGCCTTTGTCCTAGGTGCCTCCATCTCGGTATCCGAGGTCCAGCACCGTCAGCTGGTCCTTGGTAGTGCTTTTTAGCACAGGTACCTTCTGCTTAGTAACCGTGGTCCAGCACCGTCAGTTGGTCCTCGGTAGTGCCATTGGCTCTTGTTCCTTCTGCTACCCATCCGGGTGCCAGCACTGTCTGCTGGTTCTCGCCACAGCCTTTGGCCTACGTGCCTCCATCTCAGTATCCGAGGTCCAGCACCGTCAGCTGGTCCTTGGTAGTGCTTTTTAGCACAGGTACCTTCTGCTTAGTATCCGTGGTCCAGCACCGTCAGTTGGTCCTCTTTAGTGCCATTGGCTCTTGTTCCTTCTGCTACCCATCCTGGTGCCAGCACTGTCTGCTGGTTCTCGCCACAGCCTTTGGCCTAGGTGCCTCCATCTCGGTATCCGAGGTCCAGCACCGTCAGCTGGTCCTTGGTAGTGCTTTTTAGCACAGGTACCTTCTGCTTAGTAACCGTGGTCCAGCACCGTCAGTTGGTCCTCGGTAGTGCCATTGGGTCTTGTTCCTTCTGCTACCCATCCGGGTGCCAGCACTGTCTGCTGGTTCTCGCCACAGCCTTTGGCCTAGGTGCCTCCATCTCGGTATCCGAGGTCCAGCACCGTCAGCTGGTCCTTGGTAGTGCTTTTTAGCACAGGTACCTTCTGCTTAGTAACCGTGGTCCAGCACCGTCAGTTGGTCCTCGGTAGTGCCATTGGCTCTTGTTCCTTCTGCTACCCATCCGGGTGCCAGCACTGTCTGCTGGTTCTCACCACAGCCTTTGGCCTATGTGCCTCCATCTCGGTATCCGAGATCCAGCACCGTCAGCTGGTCCTTGGCAGTGCTTTTTAGCACAGGTACCTTCTGCTTAGTAACCGTGGTCCAGCACCGTGAGTTGGTCCTCGTTGTACCATTGGCTCTTGTTCCTTCTGCTACCCATCCGGGTGCCAGCACTGTCTGCTGGTTCTCGCCACAGCCTTTGGCCTAGGTGCCTCCATCTCGGTAACCGAGGTCCAGCACCGTCAGCTGGTCCTTGGTAGTGCTTTTTAGCACAGGTACCTTCTGCTTTGTAACCGTGGTCCAGCACCGTCAGTTGGTCCTCGGTAGTGCCATTGGCTCTTGTTCCTTCTGCTATCCATCCAGGTGCCAGCACTGTCTGCTGGTTGTCACCACAGCCTTTGGCCTAAGTGCCTCCATCTCGGTATTCGAGGTCCAGCACCGTCAGCTGGTCCTTGGTAGTGCTTTTTAGCACAGGTACCTTCTGCTTAGTAACCGTGGTCCAGCACCGTCAGGTGGTCCTCGGTAGTGCCTTTGGCTCTTGTTCCTTCTGCTACCCATCCGGGTGCCAGCACTGTCTGCTGGTTCTCGCCACAGCCTTTGGCCTAGGTGCCTCCATCTCGGTATCCGAGGTCCAGCACCGTCAGCTGGTCCTTGGTAGTGCTTTTTAGCACAGGTACCTTCTGCTTAGTAACCGTGGTCCAACACCGTCAGTTGGTCCTCGGTAGTGCCATTTGCTCTTGTTCCTTCTGCTATCCATCCAGGTGCCAGCACTGTCTGCTGGTTGTCACCACAGCCTTTGGCCTAAGTGCCTCCATCTCGGTATCCGAGGTCCAGCACCGTCAGCTAGTCCTTGGTAGTGCTTTTTAGCACAGGTACCTTCTGCTTAGTAACCGTGGTCCAGCACCGTCAGTTGGTCCTCGGTAGTGCCATTGGCTCTTGTTCCTTCTGCTACCCATCCGGGTGCCAGCACTGTCTGCTGGTTCTCGCCACAGCCTTTGGCCAAGGTGCCTCCATCTCTGTATCCGAGGTCCAGAACCGTCAGCTGGTCCTTGATAGTGCTTTTTAGCACAGGTACCTTCTGCTTAGTATCCGTGGTCCAGCACCGTCAGTTGGTCCTCGGTAGTGCCATTGGCTCTTGTTCCTTCTGCTACCCATCCGGGTGCCAGCACTGTCTGCTGTTTCTCGCCACAGCCTTTGGCCTAGGTGCCTCCATCTCGGTATCCGAGGTCCAGCACCGTCAGCTCGTCCTTGGTAGTGCTTTTTAGCACAGGTACCTTCTGCTTAGTAACCGTGGTCCAGCACCGTCAGTTGGTCCTTGGTAGTGTCATTGGCTCTTGTTCCTTCTGCTACCCATCCGGGTGCCAGCACTGTCTGCTGGTTCTCGCCACAACCTTTGGCCTAGGTGCCTCCATCTCGGTATCCAGAGGTCCAGCACCGTCAGCTGGTCCTTGGTAGTGCTTTTTAGCACAGGTACCTTCCGCTTAGTAACCGTGGTCCAGCACCGTCAGTTGGTCCTCGGTACTGCCATTGGCTTTTGTTCCTTCTGCTACCCATCCGGGTGCCAGCACTGTCTGCTGGTTCTCGCCACAGCCTTTGGCCTAGGTGCCTCCATCTCGGTATCCGAGGTCCAGCACCGTCAGCTGGTCCTTGGTAGTGCTTTTTAGCACAGGTAACTTCTGCTTAGTAACCGTGGTCCAGCACCGTCAGTTGGTCCTCGGTAGTGCCATTGGCTCTTGATCCTTCTGCTACCCATCCGGGTGCCAGCACTGTCTGCTGGTTCTCGCCACAGCCTTTGGCCTAGGTGCCTCCATCTCGGTATCCGAGGTCCAGCACTGTCAGCTGGTCCTTGGTAGTGCTTTTTAGCACAGGTACCTTCTGCTTAGTAACTGTGGTCCAGCACCATCAGTTGGTCCTCGTTAGTGCCATTGGCTCTTGTTCCTTCTGCTACCCATCCGGGTGCCAGCACTGTCTGCTGGTTCTCGCCACAGCCTTTGGCCTAGGTGCCTCCATCTCAGTATCCGAGGTCCAGCACCGTCAGCTGGTCCTTGGTAGTGCTTTTTAGCACAGGTACCTTCTGCTTAGTATCCGTGTTCCAGCACCGTCAGTTGGTCCTCGGTAGTGCCATTGGCTCTTGTTCCTTCTGCTACCCATCCTGGTGCCAGCACTATCTGCTGTTTCTCGCCACAGCCTTTGGCCTAGGTGCCTCCATCTCGGTATCCGAGGTCCAGCACCGTCAGCTGGTCCTTGGTAGTGCTTTTTAGCACAGGTACCTTCTGCTTAGTAACCGTGGTCCAGCACCGTCAGTTGGTCCTCGGTAGTGCCATTGGCTCTTGTTCCTTCTGCTACCCATCCGGGTGCCAGCACTGTCTGCTGGTTCTCGCCACAGCCTTTGGCCTAAGTGCCTCCATCTCGGTATCCGAGGTCCAGCACCGTCAGCTGGTCCTTGGTAGTGCTTTTTAGCACAGGTACCTTCTGCTTAGTAACCGTGGTCCAGCACCGTCAGTTGTTCCTCGGTAGTGCCATTGGCTCTTGTTCCTTCTGCTACCCATCCGGGTGCCAGCACTGTCTGCTGGTTCTCACCACAGCCTTTGGCCTAGGTGCCTCCATCTCGGTACCCAAGGTCCAGCACCGTCAGCTGGTCCTTGGTAGTGCTTTTTAGCACAGGAACCTTCTGCTTAGTAACCGTGGTCCAGCACCGTCAGTTGGTCCTCGGTAGTGCCATTGGCTCTTGTTCCTTCTGCTACCCATCCGGGTGCCAGCACTGTCTGCTGGTTCTCGCCACAGCCTTTGGCCTAGGTGCCTCCATCTCTGTATCCGAGGTCCAGAACCGTCAGCTGGTCCTTGATAGTGCTTTTTAGCACAGGTACCTTCTGCTTAGTATCCGTGGTCCAGCACCGTCAGTTGGTCCTCGGTAGTGCCATTGGCTCTTGTTCCTTCTGCTACCCATCCGGGTGCCAGCACTGTCTGCTGTTTCTCGCCACAGCCTTTGGCCTAGGTGCCTCCATCTCGGTATCCGAGGTCCAGCACCGTCAGCTCGTCCTTGGTAGTGCTTTTTAGCACAGGTACCTTCTGCTTAGTAACCGTGGTCCAGCACCGTCAGTTGGTCCTTGGTAGTGTCATTGGCTCTTGTTCCTTCTGCTACCCATCCGGGTGCCAGCACTGTCTGCTGGTTCTCGCCACAACCTTTGGCCTAGGTGCCTCCATCTCGGTATCCAGAGGTCCAGCACCGTCAGCTGGTCCTTGGTAGTGCTTTTTAGCACAGGTACCTTCCGCTTAGTAACCGTGGTCCAGCACCGTCAGTTGGTCCTCGGTACTGCCATTGGCTTTTGTTCCTTCTGCTACCCATCCGGGTGCCAGCACTGTCTGCTGGTTCTCGCCACAGCCTTTGGCCTAGGTGCCTCCATCTCGGTATCCGAGGTCCAGCACCGTCAGCTGGTCCTTGGTAGTGCTTTTTAGCACAGGTAACTTCTGCTTAGTAACCGTGGTCCAGCACCGTCAGTTGGTCCTCGGTAGTGCCATTGGCTCTTGATCCTTCTGCTACCCATCCGGGTGCCAGCACTGTCTGCTGGTTCTCGCCACAGCCTTTGGCCTAGGTGCCTCCATCTCGGTATCCGAGGTCCAGCACCGTCAGCTGGTCCTTGGTAGTGCTTTTTAGCACAGGTACCTTCTGCTTAGTAACTGTGGTCCAGCACCGTCAGTTGGTCCTCGTTAGTGCCATTGGCTCTTGTTCCTTCTGCTACCCATCCGGGTGCCAGCACTGTCTGCTGGTTCTCGCCAAAGCCTTTGGCCTAGGTGCCTCCATCTCAGTATCCGAGGTCCAGCACCGTCAGCTGGTCCTTGGTAGTGCTTTTTAGCACAGGTACCTTCTGCTTAGTATCCGTGTTCCAGCACCGTCAGTTGGTCCTCGGTAGTGCCATTGGCTCTTGTTCCTTCTGCTACCCATCCTGGTGCCAGCACTATCTGCTGTTTCTCGCCACAGCCTTTGGCCTAGGTGCCTCCATCTCGGTATCCGAGGTCCAGCACCGTCAGCTGGTCCTTGGTAGTGCTTTTTAGCACAGGTACCTTCTGCTTAGTAACCGTGGTCCAGCACCGTCAGTTGGTCCTCGGTAGTGCCATTGGCTCTTGTTCCTTCTGCTACCCATCCGGGTGCCAGCACTGTCTGCTGGTTCTCGCCACAGCCTTTGGCCTAAGTGCCTCCATCTCGGTATCCGAGGTCCAGCACCGTCAGCTGGTCCTTGGTAGTGCTTTTTAGCACAGGTACCTTCTGCTTAGTAACCGTGGTCCAGCACCGTCAGTTGGTCCTCGGTAGTGCCATTGGCTCTTGTTCCTTCTGCTACCCATCCGGGTGCCAGCACTGTCTGCTGGTTCTCACCACAGCCTTTGGCCTAGGTGCCTCCATCTCGGTACCCAAGGTCCAGCACCGTCAGCTGGTCCTTGGTAGTGCTTTTTAGCACAGGTACCTTCTGCTTAGTAACCGTGGTCCAGCACCGTCAGTTGGTCCTCGGTAGTGCCATTGGCTCTTGTTCCTTCTGCTATCCATCCAGGTGCCAGCACTGTCTGCTGGTTGTCACCACAGCCTTTGGCCTAAGTGCCTCCATCTCGGTATCCGAGGTCCAGCACCGTCAGCTGGTCCTTGGTAGTGCTTTTTAGCACAGGTACCTTCTGCTTAGTAACCGTGGTCCAGCACCGTCAGTTGGTCCTCGGTAGTGCCATTGGCTCTTGTTCCTTCTGCTACCCATCCGGGTGCCAGCACTGTCTGCTGCTTCTCACCACAGCCTTTGGCCTAGGTGCCTCCATCTCGGTATCCGAGGTCCAGCACCGTCAGCTGGTCCTTCGTAGTGCTTTTTAGCACAGGTACCTTCTGCTTAGTATCCGTGGTCCAGCACCGTCAGTTGGTCCTCGGTAGTGCCATTGGCTCTTGTTCCTTCTGCTACCCATCCGGGTGCCAGCACTGTCTGCTGTTTCTCGCCACAGCCTTTGGCCTAGGTGCCTCCATCTCGGTATCTGAGGTCCAGCACCGTCAGCTGGTCCTTGGTAGTGCTTTTTAGCACAGGTACCTTCTGCTTAGTAACCGTGGTCCAGCACCGTCAGTTGGTCCTCAGTAGTGCCATTGGCTTTTGTTCCTTCTGCTACCCATCCGGGTGCCAGCACTGTCTGCTGGTTCTCGCCACAGCCTTTGGCCTAGGTGCCTCCATCTCAATATCCGAGGTCTAGCACCGTCAGCTGGTCCTTGGTAGTGCTTTTTAGCACAGGTACCTTCTGCTTAGTAACCGTGGTCCAGCACCGTCAGTTGGTCCTCGGTAGTGCCATTGGCTCTTGTTCCTTCTGCTACCCATCCGGGTGCCAGCACTGTCTGCTGGTTCTCGCCACAGCCTTTGGCCTAGGTGCCTCCATCTCGGTATCCGAGGTCCAGCACCGTCAGCTGGTCCTTGGTAGTGCTTTTTAGCACAGGTGCCTTCTGCTTAGTAACCGTGGTCCAGCACCGTCAGTTGGTCCTTGGTAGTGCCATTGGCTCTTGTTTCTTCTGCTACCCATCCTGGTGTCAGCACTGTCTGCTGGTTCTCGCCACAGCTTTTGGCCTAGGTGCCTCCATCTCGGTATCCGAGGTCCAGCACCGTCAGCTGGTCCTTGGTAGTGCTTTTTAGCACAGGTACCTTCTGCTTAGTAACCGTGGTCCAGCACCGTCAGTTGGTCATCGGTAGTGCCATTGGCTCTTGTTCCTTCTGCTACCCATCCGGGTGCCAGCACTGTCTGTTGGTTCTCGCCACAGCCTTTGGCCTAGGTGCCTCCATCTCGGTATCCGAGGTCCAGCACCGTCAGCTGGTCCTTGGTAGTGCTTTTTAGCACAGGTACCTTCTGCTTAGTAACCGTGGTCCAGCACCGTCAGTTGGTCCTCGGTAGTGCCATTGGCTCTTGTTCCTTCTGCTACCCATCCGGGTGCCAGCACTGTCTGTTGGTTCTCGCCACAGCCTTTGGCCTAGGTGCCTCCATCTCGGTATCCGAGGTCCAGCACCGTCAGCTGGTCCTTGGTAGTGCTTTTTAGCACAGGTACCTTCTGCTTAGTAACCGTGGTCCAGCACCGTCAGTTGGTCATCGGTAGTGCCATTGGCTCTTGTTCCTTCTGCTACCCATCCGGGTGCCAGCACTGTCTGCTGGTTCTCGCCACAGCCTTTGGCCTAGGTGCCTCCATCTCGGTATCCGAGGTCCAGCACCGTCAGCTGGTCCTTGGTAGTGCTTTTTAGCACAGGTACCTTCTGCTTAGTAACCGTGGTCCAGCACCGTCAGTTGGTCCTTGGTAGTGCCATTGGCTTTTGTTCCTTCTGCTACCCATCCGGGTGCCAGCACTGTCTGCTGGTTCTCGCCACAGCGTTTGGCCTAGGTGCCTCCATCTCGATATCCGAGGTAAGGCACCGTCAGCTGGTCCTTGGTAGTGCTTTTTAGCACAGGTACCTTCTGCTTAGTAACCGTGGTCCAGCACCGTCAGTTGGTCCTCGGTAGTGCCATTGGCTCTTGTTCCTTCTGCTACCCATCCGGGTGCCAGCACTGTCTGCTGGTTCTCGCCACAGCCTTTGGCCTAGGTGCCTCCATCTCGGTATCCGAGGTCCAGCACCGTCAGCTGGTCCTTGGTAGTGCTTTTTAGCACAGGTGCCTTCTGCTTAGTAACCGTGGTCCAGCACCGTCAGTTGGTCCTCGGTAGTCCCATTGGCTCTTGTTCCTTCTGCTACCCATCCGGGTGCCAGCACTGTCTGCTGGTTCTCGCCACAGCTTTTGGCCTAAGTGCCTCCATCTCGGTATCCGAGGTCCAGCACCGTCAGCTGGTCCTTGGTAGTGCTTTTTAGCACAGGTACCTTCTGCTTAGTAACCGTGGTCCAGCACCGTCAGTTGGTCCTCGGTAGTGCCATTGGCTCTTGTTCCTTCTGCTACCCATCCGGGTGCCAGCACTGTCTGCTGGTTCTCGCCACAGCCTTTGGCCTAGGTGCCTCCATCTCGGTAACCGAGGTCCAGCACCGTCAGCTGGTCCTTGGTAGTGCTTTTTAGCACAGGTACCTTCTGCTTAGTAACCGTGGTCCAGCACCGTCAGTTGGTCCTCGGTAGTGCCATTGGCTCTTGTTCCTTCTGCTATCCATCCAGGTGCCAGCACTGTCTGCTGGTTGTCACCACAGCCTTTGGCCTAAGTGCCTCCATCTCGGTATCCGAGGTCCAGCACCGTCAGCTGGTCCTTGGTAGTGCTTTTTAGCACAGGTACCTTCTGCTTAGTAACCGTGGTCCAGCACCGTCAGTTGGTCCTCGGTAGTGCCATTGGCTCTTGTTCCTTCTGCTACCCATCCGGGTGCCAGCACTGTCTGCTGGTTCTCGCCACAGCCTTTGGCCTAGGTGCCTCCATCTCGGTATCCGAGGTCCAGCACCGTCAGCTGGTCCTTGGTAGTGCTTTTTAGCACAGGTACCTTCTGCTTAGTATCCGTGGTCCAGCACCGTCAGTTGGTCCTCGGTAGTGCCATTGGCTCTTGTTCCTTCTGCTACCCATCCGGGTGCCAGCATTGTCTGCTGGTTCTCGCCACAGCCTTTGGCCTAGGTGCCTCCATCTCGGTATCCGAGGTCCAGCACCGTCAGCTGGTCCTTGGTAGTGCTTTTTAGCACAGGTACCTTCTGCTTAGTAACCGTGGTCCAACACCGTCAGTTGGTCCTCGGTAGTGCCATTGGCTCTTGTTCCTTCTGCTATCCATCCAGGTGCCAGCACTGTCTGCTGGTTGTCACCACAGCCTTTGGCCTAAGTGCCTCCATCTCGGTATCCGAGGTCCAGCACCGTCAGCTAGTCCTTGGTAGTGCTTTTTAGCACAGGTACCTTCTGCTTAGTAACCGTGGTCCAGCACCGTCAGTTGGTCCTCGGTAGTGCCATTGGCTCTTGTTCCTTCTGCTACCCATCCGGGTGCCAGCACTGTCTGCTGGTTCTCGCCACAGCCTTTGGCCAAGGTGCCTCCATCTCTGTATCCGAGATCCAGAACCGTCAGCTGGTCCTTGATAGTGCTTTTTAGCACAGGTACCTTCTGCTTAGTATCCGTGGTCCAGCACCGTCAGTTGGTCCTCGGTAGTGCCATTGGCTCTTGTTCCTTCTGCTACCCATCCGGGTGCCAGCACTGTCTGCTGTTTCTCGCCACAGCCTTTGGCCTAGGTGCCTCCATCTCGGTATCCGAGGTCCAGCACCGTCAGCTGGTCCTTGGTAGTGCTTTTTAGCACAGGTACCTTCTGCTTAGTAACCGTGGTCCAGCACCGTCAGTTGGTCCTTGGTAGTGTCATTGGCTCTTGTTCCTTCTGCTACCCATCCGGGTGCCAGCACTGTCTGCTGGTTCTCGCCACAGCCTTTGGCCTAGGTGCCTCCATCTCGGTATCCAGAGGTCCAGCACCGTCAGCTGGTCCTTGGTAGTGCTTTTTAGCACAGGTACCTTCCGCTTAGTAACCGTGGTCCAGCACCGTCAGTTGGTCCTCGGTACTGCCATTGGCTCTTGTTCCTTCTGCTACCCATCCGTGTGCCAGCACTGTCTGCTGGTTCTCGCCACAGCCTTTGGCCTAGGTGCCTCCATCTCGGTATCCGAGGTCCAGCACCGTCAGCTGGTCCTTGGTAGTGCTTTTTAGCACAGGTAACTTCTGCTTAGTAACCGTGGTCCAGCACCGTCAGTTGGTCCTCGGTAGTGCCATTGGCTCTTGTTCCTTCTGCTACCCATCCGGGTGCCAGCACTGTCTGCTGGTTCTCGCCACAGCCTTTGGCCTAGGTGCCTCCATCTCGGTATCCGAGGTCCAGCACCGTCAGCTGGTCCTTGGTAGTGCTTTTTAGCACAGGTACCTTCTGCTTAGTAACTGTGGTCCAGCACCGTCAGTTGGTCCTCGTTAGTGCCATTGGCTCTTGTTCCTTCTGCTACCCATCCGGGTGCCAGCACTGTCTGCTGGTTCTCGCCACAGCCTTTGGCCTAGGTGCCTCCATCTCAGTATCCGAGGTCCAGCACCGTCAGCTGGTCCTTGGTAGTGCTTTTTAGCACAGGTACCTTCTGCTTAGTATCCGTGTTCCAGCACCGTCAGTTGGTCCTCGGTAGTGCCATTGGCTCTTGTTCCTTCTGCTACCCATCCTGGTGCCAGCACTGTCTGCTGTTTCTCGCCACAGCCTTTGGCCTAGGTGCCTCCATCTCGGTATCCAAGGTCCAGCACCGTCAGCTGGTCCTTGGTAGTGCTTTTTAGCACAGGTACCTTCTGCTTAGTAACCGTGGTCCAGCACCGTCAGTTGGTCCTCGGTAGTGCCATTGGCTCTTGTTCCTTCTGCTACCCATCCGGGTGCCAGCACTGTCTGCTGGTTCTCGCCACAGCCTTTGGCCTAAGTGCCTCCATCTCGGTATCCGAGGTCCAGCACCGTCAGCTGGTCCTTGGTAGTGCTTTTTAGCACAGGTACCTTCTGCTTAGTAACCGTGGTCCAGCACCGTCAGTTGGTCCTCGGTAGTGCCATTGGCTCTTGTTCCTTCTGCTACCCATCCGGGTGCCAGCACTGTCTGCTGGTTCTCACCACAGCCTTTGGCCTAGGTGCCTCCATCTCGGTATCCGAGATCCAGCACCGTCAGCTGGTCCTTGGTAGTGCTTTTTAGCACAGGTACCTTCTGCTTAGTAACCGTGATCCAGCACCGTCAGTTGGTCCTCGTTGTGCCATTGGCTCTTGTTCCTTCTGCTACCCATCCGGGTGCCAGCACTCTCTGCTGGTTCTCGCCACAGCCTTTGGCCTAGGTGCCTCCATCTCGGTAACCGAGGTCCAGCACCGTCAGCTGGTCCTTGGTAGTGCTTTTTAGCACAGGTACCTTCTGCTTTGTAACCGTGGTCCAGCACCGTCAGTTGGTCCTCGGTAGTGCCATTGGCTCTTGTTCCTTCTGCTATCCATCCAGGTGCCAGCACTGTCTGCTGGTTGTCACCACAGCCTTTGGCCTAAGTGCCTCCATCTCGGTATTCGAGGTCCAGCACCGTCAGCTGGTCCTTGGTAGTGCTTTTTAGCACAGGTACCTTCTGCTTAGTAACCGTGGTCCAGCACCGTCAGTTGGTCCTCGGTAGTGCCATTGGCTCTTGTTCCTTCTGCTACCCATCCGGGTGCCAGCACTGTCTGCTGGTTCTCGCCACAGCCTTTGGCCTAGGTGCCTCCATCTCGGTATCCGAGGTCCAGCACCGTCAGCTGGTCCTTGCTAGTGCTTTTTAGCACAGGTACCTTCTGCTTAGTATCCGTGGTCCAGCACCGTCAGTTGATCCTCGGTAGTGCCATTGGCTCTTGTTCCTTCTGCTACCCATCCGGGTGCCAGCACTGTCTGCTGGTTCTCGCCACAGCCTTTGGCCTAGGTGCCTCCATCTCGGTATCCAAGGTCCAGCACCGTCAGCTGGTCCTTGGTAGTGCTTTTTAGCACAGGTACCTTCTGCTTAGTAACTGTGGTCCAGCACCGTCAGTTGGTCCTCGGTAGTGCCATTGGCTCTTGTTCCTTCTGCTATCCATCCAGGTGCCAGCACTGTCTGCTGGTTGTCACCACAGCCTTTGGCCTAAGTGCCTCCATCTCGGTATCCGAGGTCCAGCACCGTCAGCTGGTCCTTGGTAGTGCTTTTTAGCACAGGTACCTTCTGCTTAGTAACCGTGGTCCAGCACCGTCAGTTGGTCCTCGGTAGTGCCATTGGCTCTTGTTCCTTCTGCTACCCATCCGGGTGCCAGCACTGTCTGCTGCTTCTCGCCACAGCCTTTGGCCTAGGTGCCTCCATCTCGGTATCCGAGGTCCAGCACCGTCAGCTGGTCCTTGGTAGTGCTTTTTAGCACAGGTACCTTCTGCTTAGTATCCGTGGTGCAGCACCGTCAGTTGGTCCTCGGTAGTGCCATTGGCTCTTGTTCCTTCTGCTACCCATCCGGGTGCCAGCACTGTCTGCTGGTTCTCGCCACAGCCTTTGGCCTAGGTGCCTCCATCTCGGTATCCGAGGTCCAGCACCGTCAGCTGGTCCTTGGTAGTGCTTTTTAGCACAGGTACCTTCTGCTTAGTAACCGTGGTCCAGCACCGTCAGTTGGTCCTTGGTAGTGCCATTGGCTTTTGTTCCTTCTGCTACCCATCCGGGTGCCAGCACTGTCTGCTGGTTCTCGCCACAGCGTTTGGCCTAGGTGCCTCCATCTCGATATCCGAGGTAAGGCACCGTCAGCTGGTCCTTGGTAGTGCTTTTTAGCACAGGTACCTTCTGCTTAGTAACCGTGGTCCAGCACCGTCAGTTGGTCCTCGGTAGTGCCATTGGCTCTTGTTCCTTCTGCTACCCATCCGGGTGCCAGCACTGTCTGCTGGTTCTCGCCACAGCCTTTGGCCTAGGTGCCTCCATCTCGGTATCCGAGGTCCAGCACCGTCAGCTGGTCCTTGGTAGTGCTTTTTAGCACAGGTGCCTTCTGCTTAGTAACCGTGGTCCAGCACCGTCAGTTGGTCCTCGGTAGTCCCATTGGCTCTTGTTCCTTCTGCTACCCATCCGGGTGCCAGCACTGTCTGCTGGTTCTCGCCACAGCCTTTGGCCTAAGTGCCTCCATCTCGGTATCCGAGGTCCAGCACCGTCAGCTGGTCCTTGGTAGTGCTTTTTAGCACAGGTACCTTCTGCTTAGTAACCGTGGTCCAGCACCGTCAGTTGGTCCTCGGTAGTGCCATTGGCTCTTGTTCCTTCTGCTACCCATCCGGGTGCCAGCACTGTCTGCTGGTTCTCGCCACAGCCTTTGGCCTAGGTGCCACCATCTCGGTAACCGAGGTCCAGCACCGTCAGCTGGTCCTTGGTAGTGCTTTTTAGCACAGGTACCTTCTGCTTAGTAACCGTGGTCCAGCACCGTCAGTTGGTCCTCGGTAGTGCCATTGGCTCTTGTTCCTTCTGCTATCCATCCAGGTGCCAGCACTGTCTGCTGGTTGTCACCACAGCCTTTGGCCTAAGTGCCTCCATCTCGGTATCCGAGGTCCAGCACCGTCAGCTGGTCCTTGGTAGTGCTTTTTAGCACAGGTACCTTCTGCTTAGTAACCGTGGTCCAGCACCGTCAGTTGGTCCTCGGTAGTGCCATTGGCTCTTGTTCCTTCTGCTACCCATCCGGGTGCCAGCACTGTCTGCTGGTTCTCGCCACAGCCTTTGGCCTAGGTGCCTCCATCTCGGTATCCGAGGTCCAGCACCGTCAGCTGGTCCTTGGTAGTGCTTTTTAGCACAGGTACCTTCTGCTTAGTATCCGTGGTCCAGCACCGTCAGTTGGTCCTCGGTAGTGCCATTGGCTCTTGTTCCTTCTGCTACCCATCCGGGTGCCAGCATTGTCTGCTGGTTCTCGCCACAGCCTTTGGCCTAGGTGCCTCCATCTCGGTATCCGAGGTCCAGCACCGTCAGCTGGTCCTTGTTAGTGCTTTTTAGCACAGGTACCTTCTGCTTAGTAACCGTGGTCCAACACCGTCAGTTGGTCCTCGGTAGTGCCATTGGCTCTTGTTCCTTCTGCTATCCATCCAGGTGCCAGCACTGTCTGCTGGTTGTCACCACAGCCTTTGGCCTAAGTGCCTCCATCTCGGTATCCGAGGTCCAGCACCGTCAGCTAGTCCTTGGTAGTGCTTTTTAGCACAGGTACCTTCTGCTTAGTAACCGTGGTCCAGCACCGTCAGTTGGTCCTCGGTAGTGCCATTGGCTCTTGTTCCTTCTGCTACCCATCCGGGTGCCAGCACTGTCTGCTGGTTCTCGCCACAGCCTTTGGCCAAGGTGCCTCCATCTCTGTATCCGAGGTCCAGAACCGTCAGCTGGTCCTTGATAGTGCTTTTTAGCACAGGTACCTTCTGCTTAGTATCCGTGGTCCAGCACCGTCAGTTGGTCCTCGGTAGTGCCATTGGCTCTTGTTCCTTCTGCTACCCATCCGGGTGCCAGCACTGTCTGCTGTTTCTCGCCACAGCCTTTGGCCTAGGTGCCTCCATCTCGATATCCGAGGTCCAGCACCGTCAGCTGGTCCTTGGTAGTGCTTTTTAGCACAGGTACCTTCTGCTTAGTAACCGTGGTCCAGCACCGTCAGTTGGTCCTTGGTAGTGTCATTGGCTCTTGTTCCTTCTGCTACCCATCCGGGTGCCAGCACTGTCTGCTGGTTCTCGCCACAGCCTTTGGCCTAGGTGCCTCCATCTCGGTATCCAGAGGTCCAGCACCGTCAGCTGGTCCTTGGTAGTGCTTTTTAGCACAGGTACCTTCCGCTTAGTAACCGTGGTCCAGCACCGTCAGTTGGTCCTCGGTACTGCCAATGGCTCTTGTTCCTTCTGCTACCCATCCGTGTGCCAGCACTGTCTGCTGGTTCTCGCCACAGCCTTTGGCCTAGGTGCCTCCATCTCGGTATCCGAGGTCCAGCACCGTCAGCTGGTCCTTGGTAGTACTTTTTAGCACAGGTAACTTCTGCTTAGTAACCGTGGTCCAGCACCGTCAGTTGGTCCTCGGTAGTGCCATTGGCTCTTGTTCCTTCTGCTACCCATCCGGGTGCCAGCACTGTCTGCTGGTTCTCGCCACAGCCTTTGGCCTAGGTGCCTCCATCTCGGTATCCGAGGTCCAGCACCGTCAGCTGGTCCTTGGTAGTGCTTTTTAGCACAGGTACCTTCTGCTTAGTAACTGTGGTCCAGCACCGTCAGTTGGTCCTCGTTAGTGCCATTGGCTCTTGTTCCTTCTGCTACCCATCCGGGTGCCAGCACTGTCTGCTGGTTCTCGCCACAGCCTTTGGCCTAAGTGCCTCCATCTCGGTATCCGAGGTCCAGCACCGTCAGCTGGTCCTTGGTAGTGCTTTTTAGCACAGGTACCTTCTGCTTAGTAACCGTGGTCCAGCACCGTCAGTTGGTCCTCGGTAGTGCCATTGGCTCTTGTTCCTTCTGCTACCCATCCGGGTGCCAGCACTGTCTGCTGGTTCTCACCACAGCCTTTGGCCTAGGTGCCTCCATCTCGGTATCCGAGATCCAGCACCGTCAGCTGGTCCTTGGTAGTGCTTTTTAGCACAGGTACCTTCTGCTTAGTAACCGTGATCCAGCACCGTCAGTTGGTCCTCGTTGTGCCATTGGCTCTTGTTCCTTCTGCTACCCATCCGGGTGCCAGCACTCTCTGCTGGTTCTCGCCACAGCCTTTGGCCTAGGTGCCTCCATCTCGGTAACCGAGGTCCAGCACCGTCAGCTGGTCCTTGGTAGTGCTTTTTAGCACAGGTACCTTCTGCTTTGTAACCGTGGTCCAGCACCGTCAGTTGGTCCTCGGTAGTGCCATTGGCTCTTGTTCCTTCTGCTATCCATCCAGGTGCCAGCACTGTCTGCTGGTTGTCACCACAGCCTTTGGCCTAAGTGCCTCCATCTCGGTATTCGAGGTCCAGCACCGTCAGCTGGTCCTTGGTAGTGCTTTTTAGCACAGGTACCTTCTGCTTAGTAACCGTGGTCCAGCACCGTCAGTTGGTCCTCGGTAGTGCCATTGGCTCTTGTTCCTTCTGCTACCCATCCGGGTGCCAGCACTGTCTGCTGGTTCTCGCCACAGCCTTTGGCCTAGGTGCCTCCATCTCGGTATCCGAGGTCCAGCACCGTCAGCTGGTCCTTGCTAGTGCTTTTTAGCACAGGTACCTTCTGCTTAGTATCCGTGGTCCAGCACCGTCAGTTGATCCTCGGTAGTGCCATTGGCTCTTGTTCCTTCTGCTACCCATCCGGGTGCCAGCACTGTCTGCTGGTTCTCGCCACAGCCTTTGGCCTAGGTGCCTCCATCTCGGTATCCAAGGTCCAGCACCGTCAGCTGGTCCTTGGTAGTGCTTTTTAGCACAGGTACCTTCTGCTTAGTAACTGTGGTCCAGCACCGTCAGTTGGTCCTCGGTAGTGCCATTGGCTCTTGTTCCTTCTGCTATCCATCCAGGTGCCAGCACTGTCTGCTGGTTGTCACCACAGCCTTTGGCCTAAGTGCCTCCATCTCGGTATCCGAGGTCCAGCACCGTCAGCTGGTCCTTGGTAGTGCTTTTTAGCACAGGTACCTTCTGCTTAGTAACCGTGGTCCAGCACCGTCAGTTGGTCCTCGGTAGTGCCATTGGCTCTTGTTCCTTCTGCTACCCATCCGGGTGCCAGCACTGTCTGCTGCTTCTCGCCACAGCCTTTGGCCTAGGTGCCTCCATCTCGGTATCCGAGGTCCAGCACCGTCAGCTGGTCCTTGGTAGTGCTTTTTAGCACAGGTACCTTCTGCTTAGTATCCGTGGTGCAGCACCGTCAGTTGGTCCTCGGTAGTGCCATTGGCTCTTGTTCCTTCTGCTACCCATCCGGGTGCCAGCACTGTCTGCTGTTTCTCGCCACAGCCTTTGGCCTAGGTGCCTCCATCTCGGTATCCGAGGTCCAGCACCGTCAGCTGGTCCTTGGTAGTGCTTTTTAGCACAGGTACCTTCTGCTTAGTAACCGTGGTCCAGCACCGTCAGTTGGTCCTCGGTAGTGCCATTGGCTCTTGTTCCTTCTGCTACCCATCCGGGTGCCAGCACTGTCTGCTGGTTCTCGCCACAGCCTTTGGCCTAGGTGCCTCCATCTCGGTATCCGAGGTCCAGCACCGTCAGCTGGTCCTTGGTAGTGCTTTTTAGCACAGGTACCTTCTGCTTAGTAACCGTGGTCCAGCACCGTCAGTTGGTCATCGGTAGTGCCATTGGCTCTTGTTCCTTCTGCTACCCATCCGGGTGCCAGCACTGTCTGCTGGTTCTCGCCACAGCCTTTGGCCTAGGTGCCTCCATCTCGGTATCCGAGGTCCAGCACCGTCAGCTGGTCCTTGGTAGTGCTTTTTAGCACAGGTACCTTCTGCTTAGTAACCGTGGTCCAGCACCGTCAGTTGGTCCTCAGTAGTGCCATTGGCTTTTGATCCTTCTGCTACCCATCCGGGTGCCAGCACTGTCTGCTGGTTCTCGCCACAGCCTTTGGCCTAGGTGCCTCCATCTCAATATCCGAGGTCTAGCACCGTCAGCTGGTCCTTGGTAGTGCTTTTTAGCACAGGTACCTTCTGCTTAGTAACCGTGCTCCAGCACCGTCAGTTGGTCCTCGGTAGTGCCATTGGCTCTTGTTCCTTCTGCTACCCATCCGGGTGCCAGCACTGTCTGCTGGTTCTCGCCACAGCCTTTGGCCTAGGTGCCTCCATCTCGGTATCCGAGGTCCAGCACCGTCAGCTGGTCCTTGGTAGTGCTTTTTAGCACAGGTGCCTTCTGCTTAGTAACCGTGGTCCAGCACCGTCAGTTGGTCCTTGGTAGTGCCATTGGCTCTTGTTTCTTCTGCTACCCATCCTGGTGTCAGCACTGTCTGCTGGTTCTCGCCACAGCCTTTGGCCTAGGTGCCTCCATCTCGGTATCCGAGGTCCAGCACCGTCAGCTGGTCCTTGGTAGTGCTTTTTAGCACAGGTACCTTCTGCTTAGTAACCGTGGTCCAGCACCGTCAGTTGGTCCTCGGTAGTGCCATTGGGTCTTGTTCCTTCTGCTACCCATCCGGGTGCCAGCACTGTCTGCTGGTTCTCGCCACAGCCTTTGGCCTAAGTGCCTCCATCTCGGTATCCGAGGTCCAGCACCGTCAGCTGGTCCTTGGTAGTGCTTTTTAGCACAGGTACCTTCTGCTTAGTAACCGTGGTCCAGCACCGTCAGTTGGTCCTCGGTAGTGCCATTGGCTCTTGTTCCTTCTGCTATCCATCCAGGTGCCAGCACTGTCTGCTGGTTGTCACCACAGCCTTTGGCCTAAGTGCCTCCATCTCGGTATCCGAGGTCCAGCACCGTCAGCTGGTCCTTGGTAGTGCTTTTTAGCACAGGTACCTTCTGCTTAGTAACCGTGGTCCAGCACCGTCAGTTGGTCCTCGGTAGTGCCATTGGCTCTTGTTCCTTCTGCTACCCATCCGGGTGCCAGCACTGTCTGCTGGTTCTCGCCACAGCCTTTGGCCTAGGTGACTCCATCTCGGTATCCGAGGTCCAGCACCGTCAGCTGGTCCTTGGTAGTGCTTTTTAGCACAGGTACCTTCTGCTTAGTATCCGTGGTCCAGCACCGTCAGTTGGTCCTCGGTAGTGCCATTGGCTCTTGTTCCTTCTGCTACCCATCCGGGTGCCAGCACTGTCTGCTGGTTCTCGCCATAGCCTTTGGCCTAGGTGCCTCCATCTCGGTATCCGAGGTCCAGCACCGTCAGCTGGTCCTTGGTAGTGCTTTTTAGCACAGGTACCTTCTGCTTAGTAACCGTGGTCCAGCACCGTCAGTTGGTCCTCGGTAGTGCCATTGGCTCTTGTTCCTTCTGCTATCCATCCAGGTGCCAGCACTGTCTGCTGGTTGTCACCACAGCCTTTGGCCTAAGTGCCTCCATCTCGGTATCCGAGGTCCAGCACCGTCAGCTGGTCCTTGGTAGTGCTTTTTTAGCACAGGTACCTTCTGCTTAGTAACCGTGGTCCAGCACCGTCAGTTGGTCCTCGGTAGTGCCATTGGCTCTTGTTCCTTCTGCTACCCATCCGGGTGCCAGCACTGTCTGCTGGTTCTCGCCACAGCCTTTGGCCAAGGTGCCTCCATCTCGGTATCCGAGGTCCAGCACCGTCAGCTGGTCCTTGGTAGTGCTTTTTAGCACAGGTACCTTCTGCTTAGTATCCGTGGTCCAGCACCGTCAGTTGGTCCTCGGTAGTGCCATTGGCTCTTGTTCCTTCTGCTACCCATCCGGGTGCCAGCACTGTCTGCTGGTTCTCGCCACAGCCTTTGGCCAAGGTGCCTCCATCTCGGTATCCGAGGTCCAGCACCGTCAGCTGGTCCTTGGTAGTGCTTTTTAGCACAGGTACCTTCTGCTTAGTAACCGTGATCCAGCACCGTCAGTTGGTCCTCGTTGTGCCATTGGCTCTTGTTCCTTCTGCTACCCATCCGGGTGCCAGCACTCTCTGCTGGTTCTCGCCACAGCCTTTGGCCTAGGTGCCTCCATCTCGGTAACCGAGGTCCAGCACCGTCAGCTGGTCCTTGGTAGTGCTTTTTAGCACAGGTACCTTCTGCTTTGTAACCGTGGTCCAGCACCGTCAGTTGGTCCTCGGTAGTGCCATTGGCTCTTGTTCCTTCTGCTATCCATCCAGGTGCCAGCACTGTCTGCTGGTTGTCACCACAGCCTTTGGCCTAAGTGCCTCCATCTCGGTATTCGAGGTCCAGCACCGTCAGCTGGTCCTTGGTAGTGCTTTTTAGCACAGGTACCTTCTGCTTAGTAACCGTGGTCCAGCACCGTCAGTTGGTCCTCGGTAGTGCCATTGGCTCTTGTTCCTTCTGCTACCCATCCGGGTGCCAGCACTGTCTGCTGGTTCTCGCCACAGCCTTTGGCCTAGGTGCCTCCATCTCGGTATCCGAGGTCCAGCACCGTCAGCTGGTCCTTGCTAGTGCTTTTTAGCACAGGTACCTTCTGCTTAGTATCCGTGGTCCAGCACCGTCAGTTGATCCTCGGTAGTGCCATTGGCTCTTGTTCCTTCTGCTACCCATCCGGGTGCCAGCACTGTCTGCTGGTTCTCGCCACAGCCTTTGGCCTAGGTGCCTCCATCTCGGTATCCAAGGTCCAGCACCGTCAGCTGGTCCTTGGTAGTGCTTTTTAGCACAGGTACCTTCTGCTTAGTAACTGTGGTCCAGCACCGTCAGTTGGTCCTCGGTAGTGCCATTGGCTCTTGTTCCTTCTGCTATCCATCCAGGTGCCAGCACTGTCTGCTGGTTGTCACCACAGCCTTTGGCCTAAGTGCCTCCATCTCGGTATCCGAGGTCCAGCACCGTCAGCTGGTCCTTGGTAGTGCTTTTTAGCACAGGTACCTTCTGCTTAGTAACCGTGGTCCAGCACCGTCAGTTGGTCCTCGGTAGTGCCATTGGCTCTTGTTCCTTCTGCTACCCATCCGGGTGCCAGCACTGTCTGCTGCTTCTCGCCACAGCCTTTGGCCTAGGTGCCTCCATCTCGGTATCCGAGGTCCAGCACCGTCAGCTGGTCCTTGGTAGTGCTTTTTAGCACAGGTACCTTCTGCTTAGTATCCGTGGTGCAGCACCGTCAGTTGGTCCTCGGTAGTGCCATTGGCTCTTGTTCCTTCTGCTACCCATCCGGGTGCCAGCACTGTCTGCTGTTTCTCGCCACAGCCTTTGGCCTAGGTGCCTCCATCTCGGTATCCGAGGTCCAGCACCGTCAGCTGGTCCTTGGTAGTGCTTTTTAGCACAGGTACCTTCTGCTTAGTAACCGTGGTCCAGCACCGTCAGTTGGTCCTCGGTAGTGCCATTGGCTCTTGTTCCTTCTGCTACCCATCCGGGTGCCAGCACTGTCTGCTGGTTCTCGCCACAGCCTTTGGCCTAGGTGCCTCCATCTCGGTATCCGAGGTCCAGCACCGTCAGCTGGTCCTTGGTAGTGCTTTTTAGCACAGGTACCTTCTGCTTAGTAACCGTGGTCCAGCACCGTCAGTTGGTCATCGGTAGTGCCATTGGCTCTTGTTCCTTCTGCTACCCATCCGGGTGCCAGCACTGTCTGCTGGTTCTCGCCACAGCCTTTGGCCTAGGTGCCTCCATCTCGGTATCCGAGGTCCAGCACCGTCAGCTGGTCCTTGGTAGTGCTTTTTAGCACAGGTACCTTCTGCTTAGTAACCGTGGTCCAGCACCGTCAGTTGGTCCTCAGTAGTGCCATTGGCTTTTGATCCTTCTGCTACCCATCCGGGTGCCAGCACTGTCTGCTGGTTCTCGCCACAGCCTTTGGCCTAGGTGCCTCCATCTCAATATCCGAGGTCTAGCACCGTCAGCTGGTCCTTGGTAGTGCTTTTTAGCACAGGTACCTTCTGCTTAGTAACCGTGCTCCAGCACCGTCAGTTGGTCCTCGGTAGTGCCATTGGCTCTTGTTCCTTCTGCTACCCATCCGGGTGCCAGCACTGTCTGCTGGTTCTCGCCACAGCCTTTGGCCTAGGTGCCTCCATCTCGGTATCCGAGGTCCAGCACCGTCAGCTGGTCCTTGGTAGTGCTTTTTAGCACAGGTGCCTTCTGCTTAGTAACCGTGGTCCAGCACCGTCAGTTGGTCCTTGGTAGTGCCATTGGCTCTTGTTTCTTCTGCTACCCATCCTGGTGTCAGCACTGTCTGCTGGTTCTCGCCACAGCCTTTGGCCTAGGTGCCTCCATCTCGGTATCCGAGGTCCAGCACCGTCAGCTGGTCCTTGGTAGTGCTTTTTAGCACAGGTACCTTCTGCTTAGTAACCGTGGTCCAGCACCGTCAGTTGGTCCTCGGTAGTGCCATTGGGTCTTGTTCCTTCTGCTACCCATCCGGGTGCCAGCACTGTCTGCTGGTTCTCGCCACAGCCTTTGGCCTAAGTGCCTCCATCTCGGTATCCGAGGTCCAGCACCGTCAGCTGGTCCTTGGTAGTGCTTTTTAGCACAGGTACCTTCTGCTTAGTAACCGTGGTCCAGCACCGTCAGTTGGTCCTCGGTAGTGCCATTGGCTCTTGTTCCTTCTGCTATCCATCCAGGTGCCAGCACTGTCTGCTGGTTGTCACCACAGCCTTTGGCCTAAGTGCCTCCATCTCGGTATCCGAGGTCCAGCACCGTCAGCTGGTCCTTGGTAGTGCTTTTTAGCACAGGTACCTTCTGCTTAGTAACCGTGGTCCAGCACCGTCAGTTGGTCCTCGGTAGTGCCATTGGCTCTTGTTCCTTCTGCTACCCATCCGGGTGCCAGCACTGTCTGCTGGTTCTCGCCACAGCCTTTGGCCTAGGTGACTCCATCTCGGTATCCGAGGTCCAGCACCGTCAGCTGGTCCTTGGTAGTGCTTTTTAGCACAGGTACCTTCTGCTTAGTATCCGTGGTCCAGCACCGTCAGTTGGTCCTCGGTAGTGCCATTGGCTCTTGTTCCTTCTGCTACCCATCCGGGTGCCAGCACTGTCTGCTGGTTCTCGCCATAGCCTTTGGCCTAGGTGCCTCCATCTCGGTATCCGAGGTCCAGCACCGTCAGCTGGTCCTTGGTAGTGCTTTTTAGCACAGGTACCTTCTGCTTAGTAACCGTGGTCCAGCACCGTCAGTTGGTCCTCGGTAGTGCCATTGGCTCTTGTTCCTTCTGCTATCCATCCAGGTGCCAGCACTGTCTGCTGGTTGTCACCACAGCCTTTGGCCTAAGTGCCTCCATCTCGGTATCCGAGGTCCAGCACCGTCAGCTGGTCCTTGGTAGTGCTTTTTTAGCACAGGTACCTTCTGCTTAGTAACCGTGGTCCAGCACCGTCAGTTGGTCCTCGGTAGTGCCATTGGCTCTTGTTCCTTCTGCTACCCATCCGGGTGCCAGCACTGTCTGCTGGTTCTCGCCACAGCCTTTGGCCAAGGTGCCTCCATCTCGGTATCCGAGGTCCAGCACCGTCAGCTGGTCCTTGGTAGTGCTTTTTAGCACAGGTACCTTCTGCTTAGTATCCGTGGTCCAGCACCGTCAGTTGGTCCTCGGTAGTGCCATTGGCTCTTGTTCCTTCTGCTACCCATCCGGGTGCCAGCACTGTCTGCTGTTTCTCGCCACAGCCTTTGTCCTAGGTGCCTCCATCTCGGTATCCGAGGTCCAGCACCGTCAGCTGGTCCTTGGTAGTGCTTTTTAGCACAGGTACCTTCTGCTTAGTAACCGTGGTCCAGCACCGTCAGTTGGTCCTCGGTAGTGCCATTGGCTCTTGTTCCTTCTGCTACCCATCCGGGTGCCAGCACTGTCTGCTGGTTCTCGCCACAGCCTTTGGCCTACGTGCCTCCATCTCAGTATCCGAGGTCCAGCACCGTCAGCTGGTCCTTGGTAGTGCTTTTTAGCACAGGTACCTTCTGCTTAGTATCCGTGGTCCAGCACCGTCAGTTGGTCCTCTTTAGTGCCATTGGCTCTTGTTCCTTCTGCTACCCATCCTGGTGCCAGCACTGTCTGCTGGTTCTCGCCACAGCCTTTGGCCTAGGTGCCTCCATCTCGGTATCCGAGGTCCAGCACCGTCAGCTGGTCCTTGGTAGTGCTTTTTAGCACAGGTACCTTCTGCTTAGTAACCGTGGTCCAGCACCGTCAGTTGGTCCTCGGTAGTGCCATTGGGTCTTGTTCCTTCTGCTACCCATCCGGGTGCCAGCACTGTCTGCTGGTTCTCGCCACAGCCTTTGGCCTAGGTGCCTCCATCTCGGTATCCGAGGTCCAGCACCGTCAGCTGGTCCTTGGTAGTGCTTTTTAGCACAGGTACCTTCTGCTTAGTAACCGTGGTCCAGCACCGTCAGTTGGTCCTCGGTAGTGCCATTGGCTCTTGTTCCTTCTGCTACCCATCCGGGTGCCAGCACTGTCTGCTGGTTCTCACCACAGCCTTTGGCCTATGTGCCTCCATCTCGGTATCCGAGATCCAGCACCGTCAGCTGGTCCTTGGCAGTGCTTTTTAGCACAGGTACCTTCTGCTTAGTAACCGTGGTCCAGCACCGTGAGTTGGTCCTCGTTGTACCATTGGCTCTTGTTCCTTCTGCTACCCATCCGGGTGCCAGCACTGTCTGCTGGTTCTCGCCACAGCCTTTGGCCTAGGTGCCTCCATCTCGGTAACCGAGGTCCAGCACCGTCAGCTGGTCCTTGGTAGTGCTTTTTAGCACAGGTACCTTCTGCTTTGTAACCGTGGTCCAGCACCGTCAGTTGGTCCTCGGTAGTGCCATTGGCTCTTGTTCCTTCTGCTATCCATCCAGGTGCCAGCACTGTCTGCTGGTTGTCACCACAGCCTTTGGCCTAAGTGCCTCCATCTCGGTATTCGAGGTCCAGCACCGTCAGCTGGTCCTTGGTAGTGCTTTTTAGCACAGGTACCTTCTGCTTAGTAACCGTGGTCCAGCACCGTCAGGTGGTCCTCGGTAGTGCCTTTGGCTCTTGTTCCTTCTGCTACCCATCCGGGTGCCAGCACTGTCTGCTGGTTCTCGCCACAGCCTTTGGCCTAGGTGCCTCCATCTCGGTATCCGAGGTCCAGCACCGTCAGCTGGTCCTTGGTAGTGCTTTTTAGCACAGGTACCTTCTGCTTAGTAACCGTGGTCCAACACCGTCAGTTGGTCCTCGGTAGTGCCATTTGCTCTTGTTCCTTCTGCTATCCATCCAGGTGCCAGCACTGTCTGCTGGTTGTCACCACAGCCTTTGGCCTAAGTGCCTCCATCTCGGTATCCGAGGTCCAGCACCGTCAGCTAGTCCTTGGTAGTGCTTTTTAGCACAGGTACCTTCTGCTTAGTAACCGTGGTCCAGCACCGTCAGTTGGTCCTCGGTAGTGCCATTGGCTCTTGTTCCTTCTGCTACCCATCCGGGTGCCAGCACTGTCTGCTGGTTCTCGCCACAGCCTTTGGCCAAGGTGCCTCCATCTCTGTATCCGAGGTCCAGAACCGTCAGCTGGTCCTTGATAGTGCTTTTTAGCACAGGTACCTTCTGCTTAGTATCCGTGGTCCAGCACCGTCAGTTGGTCCTCGGTAGTGCCATTGGCTCTTGTTCCTTCTGCTACCCATCCGGGTGCCAGCACTGTCTGCTGTTTCTCGCCACAGCCTTTGGCCTAGGTGCCTCCATCTCGGTATCCGAGGTCCAGCACCGTCAGCTCGTCCTTGGTAGTGCTTTTTAGCACAGGTACCTTCTGCTTAGTAACCGTGGTCCAGCACCGTCAGTTGGTCCTTGGTAGTGTCATTGGCTCTTGTTCCTTCTGCTACCCATCCGGGTGCCAGCACTGTCTGCTGGTTCTCGCCACAACCTTTGGCCTAGGTGCCTCCATCTCGGTATCCAGAGGTCCAGCACCGTCAGCTGGTCCTTGGTAGTGCTTTTTAGCACAGGTACCTTCCGCTTAGTAACCGTGGTCCAGCACCGTCAGTTGGTCCTCGGTACTGCCATTGGCTTTTGTTCCTTCTGCTACCCATCCGGGTGCCAGCACTGTCTGCTGGTTCTCGCCACAGCCTTTGGCCTAGGTGCCTCCATCTCGGTATCCGAGGTCCAGCACCGTCAGCTGGTCCTTGGTAGTGCTTTTTAGCACAGGTAACTTCTGCTTAGTAACCGTGGTCCAGCACCGTCAGTTGGTCCTCGGTAGTGCCATTGGCTCTTGATCCTTCTGCTACCCATCCGGGTGCCAGCACTGTCTGCTGGTTCTCGCCACAGCCTTTGGCCTAGGTGCCTCCATCTCGGTATCCGAGGTCCAGCACTGTCAGCTGGTCCTTGGTAGTGCTTTTTAGCACAGGTACCTTCTGCTTAGTAACTGTGGTCCAGCACCATCAGTTGGTCCTCGTTAGTGCCATTGGCTCTTGTTCCTTCTGCTACCCATCCGGGTGCCAGCACTGTCTGCTGGTTCTCGCCACAGCCTTTGGCCTAGGTGCCTCCATCTCAGTATCCGAGGTCCAGCACCGTCAGCTGGTCCTTGGTAGTGCTTTTTAGCACAGGTACCTTCTGCTTAGTATCCGTGTTCCAGCACCGTCAGTTGGTCCTCGGTAGTGCCATTGGCTCTTGTTCCTTCTGCTACCCATCCTGGTGCCAGCACTATCTGCTGTTTCTCGCCACAGCCTTTGGCCTAGGTGCCTCCATCTCGGTATCCGAGGTCCAGCACCGTCAGCTGGTCCTTGGTAGTGCTTTTTAGCACAGGTACCTTCTGCTTAGTAACCGTGGTCCAGCACCGTCAGTTGGTCCTCGGTAGTGCCATTGGCTCTTGTTCCTTCTGCTACCCATCCGGGTGCCAGCACTGTCTGCTGGTTCTCGCCACAGCCTTTGGCCTAAGTGCCTCCATCTCGGTATCCGAGGTCCAGCACCGTCAGCTGGTCCTTGGTAGTGCTTTTTAGCACAGGTACCTTCTGCTTAGTAACCGTGGTCCAGCACCGTCAGTTGTTCCTCGGTAGTGCCATTGGCTCTTGTTCCTTCTGCTACCCATCCGGGTGCCAGCACTGTCTGCTGGTTCTCACCACAGCCTTTGGCCTAGGTGCCTCCATCTCGGTACCCAAGGTCCAGCACCGTCAGCTGGTCCTTGGTAGTGCTTTTTAGCACAGGAACCTTCTGCTTAGTAACCGTGGTCCAGCACCGTCAGTTGGTCCTCGGTAGTGCCATTGGCTCTTGTTCCTTCTGCTACCCATCCGGGTGCCAGCACTGTCTGCTGGTTCTCGCCACAGCCTTTGGCCTAGGTGCCTCCATCTCTGTATCCGAGGTCCAGAACCGTCAGCTGGTCCTTGATAGTGCTTTTTAGCACAGGTACCTTCTGCTTAGTATCCGTGGTCCAGCACCGTCAGTTGGTCCTCGGTAGTGCCATTGGCTCTTGTTCCTTCTGCTACCCATCCGGGTGCCAGCACTGTCTGCTGTTTCTCGCCACAGCCTTTGGCCTAGGTGCCTCCATCTCGGTATCCGAGGTCCAGCACCGTCAGCTCGTCCTTGGTAGTGCTTTTTAGCACAGGTACCTTCTGCTTAGTAACCGTGGTCCAGCACCGTCAGTTGGTCCTTGGTAGTGTCATTGGCTCTTGTTCCTTCTGCTACCCATCCGGGTGCCAGCACTGTCTGCTGGTTCTCGCCACAACCTTTGGCCTAGGTGCCTCCATCTCGGTATCCAGAGGTCCAGCACCGTCAGCTGGTCCTTGGTAGTGCTTTTTAGCACAGGTACCTTCCGCTTAGTAACCGTGGTCCAGCACCGTCAGTTGGTCCTCGGTACTGCCATTGGCTTTTGTTCCTTCTGCTACCCATCCGGGTGCCAGCACTGTCTGCTGGTTCTCGCCACAGCCTTTGGCCTAGGTGCCTCCATCTCGGTATCCGAGGTCCAGCACCGTCAGCTGGTCCTTGGTAGTGCTTTTTAGCACAGGTAACTTCTGCTTAGTAACCGTGGTCCAGCACCGTCAGTTGGTCCTCGGTAGTGCCATTGGCTCTTGATCCTTCTGCTACCCATCCGGGTGCCAGCACTGTCTGCTGGTTCTCGCCACAGCCTTTGGCCTAGGTGCCTCCATCTCGGTATCCGAGGTCCAGCACCGTCAGCTGGTCCTTGGTAGTGCTTTTTAGCACAGGTACCTTCTGCTTAGTAACTGTGGTCCAGCACCGTCAGTTGGTCCTCGTTAGTGCCATTGGCTCTTGTTCCTTCTGCTACCCATCCGGGTGCCAGCACTGTCTGCTGGTTCTCGCCAAAGCCTTTGGCCTAGGTGCCTCCATCTCAGTATCCGAGGTCCAGCACCGTCAGCTGGTCCTTGGTAGTGCTTTTTAGCACAGGTACCTTCTGCTTAGTATCCGTGTTCCAGCACCGTCAGTTGGTCCTCGGTAGTGCCATTGGCTCTTGTTCCTTCTGCTACCCATCCTGGTGCCAGCACTATCTGCTGTTTCTCGCCACAGCCTTTGGCCTAGGTGCCTCCATCTCGGTATCCGAGGTCCAGCACCGTCAGCTGGTCCTTGGTAGTGCTTTTTAGCACAGGTACCTTCTGCTTAGTAACCGTGGTCCAGCACCGTCAGTTGGTCCTCGGTAGTGCCATTGGCTCTTGTTCCTTCTGCTACCCATCCGGGTGCCAGCACTGTCTGCTGGTTCTCGCCACAGCCTTTGGCCTAAGTGCCTCCATCTCGGTATCCGAGGTCCAGCACCGTCAGCTGGTCCTTGGTAGTGCTTTTTAGCACAGGTACCTTCTGCTTAGTAACCGTGGTCCAGCACCGTCAGTTGGTCCTCGGTAGTGCCATTGGCTCTTGTTCCTTCTGCTACCCATCCGGGTGCCAGCACTGTCTGCTGGTTCTCACCACAGCCTTTGGCCTAGGTGCCTCCATCTCGGTACCCAAGGTCCAGCACCGTCAGCTGGTCCTTGGTAGTGCTTTTTAGCACAGGTACCTTCTGCTTAGTAACCGTGGTCCAGCACCGTCAGTTGGTCCTCGGTAGTGCCATTGGCTCTTGTTCCTTCTGCTATCCATCCAGGTGCCAGCACTGTCTGCTGGTTGTCACCACAGCCTTTGGCCTAAGTGCCTCCATCTCGGTATCCGAGGTCCAGCACCGTCAGCTGGTCCTTGGTAGTGCTTTTTAGCACAGGTACCTTCTGCTTAGTAACCGTGGTCCAGCACCGTCAGTTGGTCCTCGGTAGTGCCATTGGCTCTTGTTCCTTCTGCTACCCATCCGGGTGCCAGCACTGTCTGCTGCTTCTCACCACAGCCTTTGGCCTAGGTGCCTCCATCTCGGTATCCGAGGTCCAGCACCGTCAGCTGGTCCTTCGTAGTGCTTTTTAGCACAGGTACCTTCTGCTTAGTATCCGTGGTCCAGCACCGTCAGTTGGTCCTCGGTAGTGCCATTGGCTCTTGTTCCTTCTGCTACCCATCCGGGTGCCAGCACTGTCTGCTGTTTCTCGCCACAGCCTTTGGCCTAGGTGCCTCCATCTCGGTATCTGAGGTCCAGCACCGTCAGCTGGTCCTTGGTAGTGCTTTTTAGCACAGGTACCTTCTGCTTAGTAACCGTGGTCCAGCACCGTCAGTTGGTCCTCGGTAGTGCCATTGGCTCTTGTTCCTTCTGCTACCCATCCGGGTGCCAGCACTGTCTGCTGGTTCTCGCCACAGCCTTTGGCCTAGGTGCCTCCATCTCGGTATCCGAGGTCCAGCACCGTCAGCTGGTCCCTGGTAGTGCTTTTTAGCACAGGTACCTTCAGCTTAGTAACCGTGGTCCAGCACCGTCAGTTGGTCATCGGTAGTGCCATTGGCTCTTGTTCCTTCTGCTACCCATCCGGGTGCCAGCACTGTCTGCTGGTTCTCGCCACAGCCTTTGGCCTAGGTGCCTCCATCTCGGTATCCGAGGTCCAGCACCGTCAGCTGGTCCTTGGTAGTGCTTTTTAGCACAGGTACCTTCTGCTTAGTAACCGTGGTCCAGCACCGTCAGTTGGTCCTCAGTAGTGCCATTGGCTTTTGTTCCTTCTGCTACCCATCCGGGTGCCAGCACTGTCTGCTGGTTCTCGCCACAGCCTTTGGCCTAGGTGCCTCCATCTCGATATCCGAGGTCCAGCACCGTCAGCTGGTCCTTGGTAGTGCTTTTTAGCACAGGTACCTTCTGCTTAGTAACCGTGGTCCAGCACCGTCAGTTGGTCCTCGGTAGTGCCATTGGCTCTTGTTCCTTCTGCTACCCATCCGGGTGCCAGCACTGTCTGCTGGTTCTCGCCACAGCCTTTGGCCTAGGTGCCTCCATCTCTGTATCCGAGGTCCAGAACCGTCAGCTGGTCCTTGATAGTGCTTTTTAGCACAGGTACCTTCTGCTTAGTATCCGTGGTCCAGCACCGTCAGTTGGTCCTCGGTAGTGCCATTGGCTCTTGTTCCTTCTGCTACCCATCCGGGTGCCAGCACTGTCTGCTGTTTCTCGCCACAGCCTTTGGCCTAGGTGCCTCCATCTCGGTATCCGAGGTCCAGCACCGTCAGCTCGTCCTTGGTAGTGCTTTTTAGCACAGGTACCTTCTGCTTAGTAACCGTGGTCCAGCACCGTCAGTTGGTCCTTGGTAGTGTCATTGGCTCTTGTTCCTTCTGCTACCCATCCGGGTGCCAGCACTGTCTTCTGGTTCTCGCCACAACCTTTGGCCTAGGTGCCTCCATCTCGGTATCCAGAGGTCCAGCACCGTCAGCTGGTCCTTGGTAGTGCTTTTTAGCACAGGTACCTTCCGCTTAGTAACCGTGGTCCAGCACCGTCAGTTGGTCCTCGGTACTGCCATTGGCTTTTGTTCCTTCTGCTATCCATCCGGGTGCCAGCACTGTCTGCTGGTTCTCGCCACAGCCTTTGGCCTAGGTGCCTCCATCTCGGTATCCGAGGTCCAGCACCGTCAGCTGGTCCTTGGTAGTGCTTTTTAGCACAGGTAACTTCTGCTTAGTAACCGTGGTCCAGCACCGTCAGTTGGTCCTCGGTAGTGCCATTGGCTCTTGATCCTTCTGCTACCCATCCGGGTGCCAGCACTGTCTGCTGGTTCTCGCCACAGCCTTTGGCCTAGGTGCCTCCATCTCGGTATCCGAGGTCCAGCACCGTCAGCTGGTCCTTGGTAGTGCTTTTTAGCACAGGTACCTTCTGCTTAGTAACTGTGGTCCAGCACCGTCAGTTGGTCCTCGTTAGTGCCATTGGCTCTTGTTCCTTCTGCTACCCATCCGGGTGCCAGCACTATCTGCTGTTTCTCGCCACAGCCTTTGGCCTAGGTGCCTCCATCTCGGTATCCGAGGTCCAGCACCGTCAGCTGGTCCTTGGTAGTGCTTTTTAGCACAGGTACCTTCTGCTTAGTAACCGTGGTCCAGCACCGTCAGTTGGTCCTCGGTAGTGCCATTGGCTCTTGTTCCTTCTGCTACCCATCCGGGTGCCAGCACTGTCTGCTGGTTCTCGCCACAGCCTTTGGCCTAAGTGCCTCCATCTCGGTATCCGAGGTCCAGCACCGTCAGCTGGTCCTTGGTAGTGCTTTTTAGCACAGGTACCTTCTGCTTAGTAACCGTGGTCCAGCACCGTCAGTTGGTCCTCGGTAGTGCCATTGGCTCTTGTTCCTTCTGCTACCCATCCGGGTGCCAGCACTGTCTGCTGGTTCTCACCACAGCCTTTGGCCTAGGTGCCTCCATCTCGGTACCCAAGGTCCAGCACCGTCAGCTGGTCCTTGGTAGTGCTTTTTAGCACAGGTACCTTCTGCTTAGTAACCGTGGTCCAGCACCGTCAGTTGGTCCTCGGTAGTGCCATTGGCTCTTGTTCCTTCTGCTATCCATCCAGGTGCCAGCACTGTCTGCTGGTTGTCACCACAGCCTTTGGCCTAAGTGCCTCCATCTCGGTATCCGAGGTCCAGCACCGTCAGCTGGTCCTTGGTAGTGCTTTTTAGCACAGGTACCTTCTGCTTAGTAACCGTGGTCCAGCACCGTCAGTTGGTCCTCGGTAGTGCCATTGGCTCTTGTTCCTTCTGCTACCCATCCGGGTGCCAGCACTGTCTGCTGCTTCTCGCCACAGCCTTTGGCCTAGGTGCCTCCATCTCGGTATCCGAGGTCCAGCACCGTCAGCTGGTCCTTCGTAGTGCTTTTTAGCACAGGTACCTTCTGCTTAGTATCCGTGGTCCAGCACCGTCAGTTGGTCCTCGGTAGTGCCATTGGCTCTTGTTCCTTCTGCTACCCATCCGGGTGCCAGCACTGTCTGCTGTTTCTCGCCACAGCCTTTGGCCTAGGTGCCTCCATCTCGGTATCCGAGGTCCAGCACCGTCAGCTGGTCCTTGGTAGTGCTTTTTAGCACAGGTACCTTCTGCTTAGTAACCGTGGTCCAGCACCGTCAGTTGGTCCTCGGTAGTGCCATTGGCTCTTGTTCCTTCTGCTACCCATCCGGGTGCCAGCACTGTCTGCTGGTTCTCGCCACAGCCTTTGGCCTAGGTGCCTCCATCTCGGTATCCGAGGTCCAGCACCGTCAGCTGGTCCCTGGTAGTGCTTTTTAGCACAGGTACCTTCAGCTTAGTAACCGTGGTCCAGCACCGTCAGTTGGTCATCGGTAGTGCCATTGGCTCTTGTTCCTTCTGCTACCCATCCGGGTGCCAGCACTGTCTGCTGGTTCTCGCCACAGCCTTTGGCCTAGGTGCCTCCATCTCGGTATCCGAGGTCCAGCACCGTCAGCTGGTCCTTGGTAGTGCTTTTTAGCACAGGTACCTTCTGCTTAGTAACCGTGGTCCAGCACCGTCAGTTGGTCCTCAGTAGTGCCATTGGCTTTTGTTCCTTCTACTACCCATCCGGGTGCCAGCACTGTCTGCTGGTTCTCGCCACAGCCTTTGACCTAGGTGCCTCCATCTCGATATCCGAGGTCCAGCACCGTCAGCTGGTCCTTGGTAGTGCTTTTTAGCACAGGTACCTTCTGCTTAGTAACCGTGGTCCAGCACCGTCAGTTGGTCCTCGGTAGTGCCATTGGCTCTTGTTCCTTCTGCTACCCATCAGGGTGCCAGCACTGTCTGCTGGTTCTCGCCACAGCCTTTGGCCTAGGTGCCTCCATCTCGGTATCCGAGGTCCAGCACCGTCAGCTGGTCCTTGGTAGTGCTTTTTAGCACAGGTGCCTTCTGCTTAGTAACCGTGGTCCAGCACCGTCAGTTGGTCCTCGGTAGTGCCATTGGCTCTTGTTCCTTCTGCTACCCATCCTGGTGCCAGCACTGTCTGCTGGTTCTCGCCACAGCCTTTGGCCTAGGTGCCTCCATCTCGGTATCCGAGGTCCAGCACCGTCAGCTGGTCCTTGGTAGTGCTTTTTAGCACAGGTACCTTCTGCTTAGTAACCGTGGTCCAGCACCGTCAGTTGGTCCTCGGTAGTGCCATTGGCTCTTGTTCCTTCTGCTATCCATCCAGGTGCCAGCACTGTCTGCTGGTTGTCACCACAGCCTTTGGCCTAAGTGCCTCCATCTCGGTATCCGAGGTCCAGCACCGTCAGCTGGTCCTTGGTAGTGCTTTTTAGCACAGGTACCTTCTGCTTAGTAACCGTGGTCCAGCACCGTCAGTTGGTCCTCGGTAGTGTCATTGGCTCTTGTTCCTTCTGCTACCCATCCGGGTGCCAGCACTGTCTGCTGGTTCTCGCCACAGCCTTTGGCCTAGGTGCCTCCATCTCGGTATCCGAGGTCCAGCACCGTCAGCTGGTCCTTGGTAGTGCTTTTTAGCACAGGTACCTTCTGCTTAGTAACCGTGGTCCAGCACCGTCAGTTGGTCCTCGGTAGTGCCATTGGCTCTTGTTCCTTCTGCTACCCATCCGGGTGCCAGCACTGTCTGCTGGTTCTCGCCACAGCCTTTGGCCAAGGTGCCTCCATCTCGGTATCCGAGGTCCAGCACCGTCAGCTGGTCCTTGGTAGTGCTTTTTAGCACAGGTACCTTCTGCTTAGTATCCGTGGTCCAGCACCGTCAGTTGGTCCTCGGTAGTGCCATTGGCTCTTGTTCCTTCTGCTACCCATCCGGGTGCCAGCACTGTCTGCTGTTTCTCGCCACAGCCTTTGGCCTAGGTGCCTCCATCTCGGTATCCGAGGTCCAGCACCGTCAGCTGGTCCTTGGTAGTGCTTTTTAGCACAGGTACCTTCTGCTTAGTAACCATGGTCCAGCACCGTCAGTTGGTCCTCGGTAGTGCCATTGGCTCTTGTTCCTTCTGCTACCCATCCGGGTGCCAGCACTGTCTGCTGGTTCTCGCCACAGCCTTTGGCCTAGGTGCCTCCATCTCGGTATCCGAGGTCCAGCACCGTCAGCTGGTCCTTGGTTGTGCTTTTTAACACAGGTACCTTCCGCTTAGTAACCGTGGTCCAGCACCGTCAGTTGGTCCTCGGTACTGCCATTGGCTCTTGTTCCTTCTGCTACCCATCCGGGTGCCACCACTGTCTGCTGGTTCTCGCCACAGCCTTTGGCCTAGGTGCCTCCATCTCGGTATCCGAGGTCCAGCACCGTCAGCTGGTCCTTGGTAGTGCTTTTTAGCACAGGTACCTTCTGCTTAGTAACTGTGGTCCAGCACCGTCAGTTGGTCCTCGGTAGTGCCATTGGCTCTTGTTCCTTCTGCTACCCATCCGGGTGCCAGCACTGTCTGCTGGTTCTCGCCACAGCCTTTGGCCTAGGTGCCTCCATCTCAGTATCCGAGGTCCAGCACCGTCAGCTGGTCCTTGGTAGTGCTTTTTAGCACAGGTACCTTCTGCTTAGTATCCGTGGTCCAGCACCGTCAGTTGGTCCTCGGTAGTGCCATTGGCTCTTGTTCCTTCTGCTACCCATCCTGGTGCCAGCACTGTCTGCTGGTTCTCGCCACAGCCTTTGGCCTAGGTGCCTCCATCTCGGTATCCGAGGTCCAGCACCGTCAGCTGGTCCTTGGTAGTGCTTTTTAGCACAGGTACCTTCTGCTTAGTAACCGTGGTCCAGCACCGTCAGTTGGTCCTCGGTAGTGCCATTGGCTCTTGTTCCTTCTGCTACCCATCCGGGTGCCAGCACTGTCTGCTGGTTCTCGCCACAGCCTTTGGCCTAGGTGCCTCCATCTCGGTAACCGAGGTCCAGCACCGTCAGCTGGTCCTTGGTAGTGCTTTTTAGCACAGGTACCTTCTGCTTAGTATCCGTGGTCCAGCACCGTCAGTTGGTCCTCGGTAGTGCCATTGGCTCTTGTTCCTTCTGCTACCCATCCTGGTGCCAGCACTGTCTGCTGGTTCTCGCCACAGCCTTTGGCCTAAGTGCCTCCATCTCGGTATCCGAGGTCCAGCACCGTCAGCTGGTCCTTGGTAGTGCTTTTTAGCACAGGTACCTTCTGCTTAGTAACCGTGGTCCAGCACCGTCAGTTGGTCCTCGGTAGTGCCATTGGCTCTTGTTCCTTCTGCTACCCATCCGGGTGCCAGCACTGTCTGCTGGTTCTCACCACAGCCTTTGGCCTAGGTGCCTCCATCTCGGTATCCGAGATCCAGCACCGTCAGCTGGTCCTTGGCAGTGCTTTTTAGCACAGGTACCTTCTGCTTAGTAACCGTGGTCCAGCACCGTCAGTTGGTCCTCGTTGTGCCATTGGCTCTTGTTCCTTCTGCTACCCATCCGGGTGCCAGCACTGTCTGCTGGTTCTCGCCACAGCCTTTGGCCTAGGTGCCTCCATCTCGGTAACCGAGGTCCAGCACCGTCAGCTGGTCCTTGGTAGTGCTTTTTAGCACAGGTACCTTCTGCTTTGTAACCGTGGTCCAGCACCGTCAGTTGGTCCTCGGTAGTGCCATTGGCTCTTGTTCCTTCTGCTATCCATCCAGGTGCCAGCACTGTCTGCTGGTTGTCACCACAGCCTTTGGCCTAAGTGCCTCCATCTCGGTATTCGAGGTCCAGCACCGTCAGCTGGTCCTTGGTAGTGCTTTTTAGCACAGGTACCTTCTGCTTAGTAACCGTGGTCCAGCACCGTCAGTTGGTCCTCGGTAGTGCCATTGGCTCTTGTTCCTTCTGCTACCCATCCGGGTGCCAGCACTGTCTGCTGTTTCTCGCCACAGCCTTTGGCCTAGGTGCCTCCATCTCGGTATCCGAGGTCCAGCACCGTCAGCTGGTCCTTGCTAGTGCTTTTTAGCACAGGTACCTTCTGCTTAGTATCCGTGGTCCAGCACCGTCAGTTGGTCCTCGGTAGTGCCATTGGCTCTTGTTCCTTCTGCTACCCATCCGGGTGCCAGCACTGTCTGCTGGTTCTCGCCACAGCCTTTGGCCTAGGTGCCTCCATCTCGGTATCCAAGGTCCAGCACCGTCAGCTGGTCCTTGGTAGTGTTTTTTAGCACAGGTACCTTCTGCTTAGTAACCGTGGTCCAGCACCGTCAGTTGGTCCTCGGTAGTGCCATTGGCTCTTGTTCCTTCTGCTATCCATCCAGGTGCCAGCACTGTCTGCTGGTTGTCACCACAGCCTTTGGCCTAAGTGCCTCCATCTCGGTATCCGAGGTCCAGCACCGTCAGCTGGTCCTTGGTACTGCTTTTTAGCACAGGTACCTTCTGCTTAGTAACCGTGGTCCAGCACCGTCAGTTGGTCCTCGGTAGTGCCATTGGCTCTTGTTCCTTCTGCTACCCATCCGGGTGCCAGCACTGTCTGCTGCTTCTCGCCACAGGCTTTGGCCTAGGTGCCTCCATCTCGGTATCCGAGGTCCAGCACCGTCAGCTGGTCCTTGGTAGTGCTTTTTAGCACAGGTACCTTCTGCTTAGTATCCGTGGTCCAGCACCGTCAGTTGGTCCTCGGTAGTGCCATTGGCTCTTGTTCCTTCTGCTACCCATCCGGGTGCCAGCACTGTCTGCTGTTTCTCGCCACAGCCTTTGGCCTAGGTGCCTCCATCTCGGTATCCGAGGTCCAGCACCGTCAGCTGGTCCTTGGTAGTGCTTTTTAGCACAGGTACCTTCTGCTTAGTAACCGTGGTCCAGCACCGTCAGTTGGTCCTCGGTAGTGCCATTGGCTCTTGTTCCTTCTGCTACCCATCCGGGTGCCAGCACTGTCTGCTGTTTCTCGCCACAGCCTTTGGCCTAGGTGCCTCCATCTCGGTATCCGAGGTCCAGCACCGTCAGCTGGTCCTTGGTAGTGCTTTTTAGCACAGGTACCTTCTGCTTAGTAACCGTGGTCCAGCACCGTCAGTTGGTCCTCGGTAGTGCCATTGGCTCTTGTTCCTTCTGCTACCCATCCGGGTGCCAGCACTGTCTGCTGGTTCTCGCCACAGCCTTTGGCCTAGGTGCCTCCATCTCGGTATCCGAGGTCCAGCACCGTCAGCTGGTCCTTGGTAGTGCTTTTTAGCACAGGTACCTTCTGCTTAGTAACCGTGGTCCAGCACCGTCAGTTGGTCATCGGTAGTGCCATTGGCTCTTGTTCCTTCTGCTACCCATCCGGGTGCCAGCACTGTCTGCTGGTTCTCGCCACAGCCTTTGGCCTAGGTGCCTCCATCTCGGTATCCGAGGTCCAGCACCGTCAGCTGGTCCTTGGTAGTCCTTTTTTGCACAGGTACCTTCTGCTTAGTAACCGTGGTCCAGCACCGTCAGTTGGTCCTCAGTAGTGCCATTGGCTTTTGTTCCTTCTGCTACCCATCCGGGTGCCAGCACTGTCTGCTGGTTCTCGCCACAGCCTTTGGCCTAGGTGCCTCCATCTCGATATCCGAGGTCCAGCACCGTCAGCTGGTCCTTGGTAGTGCTTTTTAGCACAGGTACCTTCTGCTTAGTAACCGTGGTCCAGCACCGTCAGTTGGTCCTCGGTAGTGCCATTGGCTCTTGTTCCTTCTGCTACCCATCCGGGTGCCAACACTGTCTGCTGGTTCTCGCCACAGCCTTTGGCCTAGGTGCCTCCATCTCGGTATCCGAGGTCCAGCACCGTCAGCTGGTCCTTGGTAGTGCTTTTTAGCACAGGTGCCTTCTGCTTAGTAACCGTGGTCCAGCACCGTCAGTTGGTCCTCGGTAGTGCCATTGGCTCTTGTTCCTTCTGCTACCCATCCTGGTGCCAGCACTGTCTGCTGGTTCTCGCCACAGCCTTTGGCCTAGGTGCCTCCATCTCGGTATCCGAGGTCCAGCACCGTCAGCTGGTCCTTGGTAGTGCTTTTTAGCACAGGTACCTTCTGCTTAGTAACCGTGGTCCAGCAACGTCAGTTGGTCCTCGGTAGTGCCATTGGGTCTTGTTCCTTCTGCTACCCATCCGGGTGCCAGCACTGTCTGCTGGTTCTCGCCACAGCCTTTGGCCTAAGTGCCTCCATCTCGGTATCCGAGGTCCAGCACCGTCAGCTGGTCCTTGGTAGTGCTTTTTAGCACAGGTACCTTCTGCTTAGTAACCGTGGTCCAGCACCGTCAGTTGGTCCTCGGTAGTGCCATTGGCTCTTGTTCCTTCTGCTACCCATCCGGGTGCCAGCACTGTCTGCTGGTTCTCGCCACAGCCTTTGGCCTAGGTGCCTCCATCTCGGTAACCGAGGTCCAGCACCGTCAGCTGGTCCTTGGTAGTGCTTTTTAGCACAGGTACCTTCTGCTTAGTAACCGTGGTCCAGCACCGTCAGTTGGTCCTCGGTAGTGCCATTGGCTCTTGTTCCTTCTGCTATCCATCCAGGTGCCAGCACTGTCTGCTGGTTGTCACCACAGCCTTTGGCCTAAGTGCCTCCATCTCGGTATCCGAGGTCCAGCACCGTCAGCTGGTCCTTGGTAGTGCTTTTTAGCACAGGTACCTTCTGCTTAGTAACCGTGGTCCAGCACCGTCAGTTGGTCCTCGGTAGTGCCATTGGCTCTTGTTCCTTCTGCTACCCATCCGGGTGCCAGCACTGTCTGCTGTTTCTCGCCACAGCCTTTGGCCTAGGTGCCTCCATCTCGGTATACGAGGTCCAGCACCGTCAGCTGGTCCTTGGTAGTGCTTTTTAGCACAGGTACCTTCTGCTTAGTATCCGTGGTCCAGCACCGTCAGTTGGTCCTCGGTAGTGCCATTGGCTCTTGTTCCTTCTGCTACCCATCCGGGTGCCAGCACTGTCTGCTGGTTCTCGCCACAGCCTTTGGCCTAGGTGCCTCCATCTCGGTATCCGAGGTCCAGCACCGTCAGCTGGTCCTTGGTAGTGCTTTTTAGCACAGGTACCTTCTGCTTAGTAACCGTGGTCCAGCACCGTCAGTTGGTCCTCGGTAGTGCCATTGGCTCTTGTTCCTTCTGCTATCCATCCAGGTGCCAGCACTGTCTGCTGGTTGTCACCACAGCCTTTGGCCTAAGTGCCTCCATCTCGGTATCCGAGGTCCAGCACCGTCAGCTGGTCCTTGGTAGTGCTTTTTAGCACAGGTACCTTCTGCTTAGTAACCGTGGTCCAGCACCGTCAGTTGGTCCTCGGTAGTGCCATTGGCTCTTGTTCCTTCTGCTACCCATCCGGGTGCCAGCACTGTCTGCTGGTTCTCGCCACAGCCTTTGGCCTAGGTGCCTCCATCTCGGTATCCGAGGTCCAGCACCGTCAGCTGGTCCTTGGTAGTGCTTTTTAGCACAGGTACCTTCTGCTTAGTATCCGTGGTCCAGCACCGTCAGTTGGTCCTCGGTAGTGCCATTGGCTCTTGTTCCTTCTGCTACCCATCCGGGTGCCAGCACTGTCTGCTGTTTCTCGCCACAGCCTTTGGCCTAGGTGCCTCCATCTCGGTATCCTAGGTCCAGCACCGTCAGCTGGTCCTTGGTAGTGCTTTTTAGCACAGGTACCTTCTGCTTAGTAACCGTGGTCCTGCACCGTCAGTTGGTCATCGGTAGTGCCATTGGCTCTTGTTCCTTCTGCTACCCATCCGGGTGCCAGCACTGTCTGCTGTTTCTCGCCACAGCCTTTGGCCTAGGTGCCTCCATCTCGGTATCCGAGGTCCAGCACCGTCAGCTGGTCCTTGGTAGTGCTTTTTAGCACAGGTACCTTCTGCTTAGTAACCGTGGTCCAGCACCGTCAGTTGGTCCTCGGTAGTGCCATTGGCATTTGTTCCTTCTGCCACCCATCCGGGTGCCAGCCCTGTCTGCTGGTTCTCGCCACAGCCTTTGGCCTAGGTGCCTCCATCTCGATATCCGAGGTCCAGCACCGTCAGCTGGTCCTTAGTAGTGCTTTTTAGCACAGGTACCTTCTGCTTAGTAACCGTGGTCCAGCACCGTCAGTTGGTCCTCGTTAGTGCCATTGGCTCTTGTTCCTTCTGCTACCCATCCTGGTGCCAGCACTGTCTGCTGGTTCTCGCCACAGCCTTTAACCTAGGTGCCTCCATCTCGGTATCCGAGGTCCAGCACCGTCAGCTGGTCCTTGGTAGTGCTTTTAAGCACAGGTACCTTCTGCTTAGTAACCGTGGTCCAGCACCGTCAGTTGGTCCTCGGTAGTGCCATTGGGTCTTGTTCCTTCTGCTACCCATCCGGGTGCCAGCACTGTCTGCTGGTTCTCGCCACAGCCTTTGGCCTAAGTGCCTCCTTCTCGGTATCCGAGGTCCAGCACCGTCAGCTGGTCCTTGGTAGTGCTTTTTAGCACAGGTACCTTCTGCTTACTAACCGTGGTCCAGCACCGTCAGTTGGTCCTCGGTAGTGCCATTGGCTCTTGTTCCTTCTGCTACCCATCCGGGTGCCAGCACTGTCTGCTGGTTCTCACCACAGCCTTTGGCCTAGGTGCCTCCATCTCGGTATCCGAGATCCAGCACCGTCAGCTGGTCCTTGGTAGTGCTTTTTAGCACAGGTACCTTCTGCTTAGTAACCGTGGTCCAGCACCGTCAGTTGGTCCTCGGTAGTGCCATTGGCTCTTGTTCCTTCTGCTACCCATCCGGGTGCCAGCACTGTCTGCTGGTTCTCGCCACAGCCTTTGGCCTAGGTGCCTCCATCTCGGTAACCGAGGTCCAGCACCGTCAGCTGGTCCTTGGTAGTGCTTTTTAGCACAGGTACCTTCTGCTTAGTAACCGTGGTCCAGCACCGTCAGTTGGTCCTCGGTAGTGCCATTGGCTCTTGTTCCTTCTGCTATCCATCCAGGTGCCAGCACTGTCTGCTGGTTGTCACCACAGCCTTTGGCCTAAGTGCCTCCATCTCGGTATCTGAGGTCCAGCACCGTCAGCTGGTCCTTGGTAGTGCTTTTTAGCACAGGTACCTTCTGCTTAGTAACCATGGTCCAGCACCGTCAGTTGGTCCTCGGTAGTGCCATTGGCTCTTGTTCCTTCTGCTACCCATCCGGGTGCCAGCACTGTCTGCTGGTTCTCACCACAGCCTTTGGCCTAGGTGCCTCCATCTCGGTATCCGAGGTCCAGCACCGTCAGCTGGTCCTTGGTATTGCTTTTTAGCACAGGTACCTTCTGCTTAGTATCCGTGGTCCAGCACCGTCAGTTGGTCCTCGGTAGTGCCATTGGCTCTTGTTCCTTCTGCTACCCATCCGGGTGCCAGCACTGTCTGCTGGTTCTTGCCACAGCCTTTGGCCTAGGTGCCTCCATCTCGGTATCCGAGGTCCAGCACCGTCAGCTGGTCCTTGGTAGTGCTTTTTAGCACAGGTACCTTCTGCTTAGTAACCGAGGTCCAGCACCGTCAGTTGGTCCTCGGTAGTGCCATTGGCTCTTGTTCCTTCTGCTATCCATCCAGGTGCCAGCATTGTCTGCTGGTTGTCACCACAGCCTTTGGCCTAAGTGCCTCCATCTCGGTATCCGAGGTCCAGCACCGTCAGCTGGTCCTTGGTAGTGCTTTTTAGCACAGTTACCTTCTGCTTAGTAACCGTGGTCCAGCACCGTCAGTTGGTCCTCGGTAGTGCCATTGGCTCTTGTTCCTTTTGCTACCCATCCGGGTGCCAGCACTGTCTGCTGGTTCTCGCCACTGCCTTTGGCCTAGGTGCCTCCATCTCGGTATCCGAGGTCCAGCACCGTCAGCTGGTCCTTGGTAGTGCTTTTTAGCACAGGTACCTGCTGCTTAGTATCCGTGGTCCAGCACCGTCAGTTGGTCCTCGGTAGTGCCATTGGCTCTTGTTCCTTCTGCTACCCATCCGGGTGCCAGCACTGTCTGCTGGTTCTCGCCACAGCCTTTGGCCTAGGTGCCTCCATCTCGGTATCCGAGGTCCAGCACCGTCAGCTGGTCCTTGGTAGTGCTTTTTAGCACAGGTACCTTCTGCTTAGTAACCGTGGTCCAGCACCGTCAGTTGGTCCTTGGTAGTGCCATTGGCTCTTGTTCCTTCTGCTACCCATCCGGGTGCCAGCACTGTCTGCTGTTTCTCGCCACTGCCTTTGGCCTAGGTGCCTCCATCTCGGTATCCGAGGTCCAGCACCGTCTGCTGGTCCTTGGTAGTGCTTTTTAGCACAGGTACCTTCCGCTTAGTAACCGTGGTCCAGCACCGTCAGTTGGTCCTCGGTAGTGCCATTGGCTCTTGTTCCTTCTGCTACCCATCCGGGTGCCAGCACTGTCTGCTGGTTCTCGCCACAGCCTTTGGCCTGGGTGCCTCCATCTCGGTATCCGAGGTCCAGCACCGTCAGCTGGTCCTTGGTAGTGCTTTTTAGCACAGGTACCTTCTGCTTAGTAACCGTGGTCCAGCACCGTCAGTTGGTCCTCGGTAGTGCCATTGGCTTTTGTTCCTTCTGCTGCCCATCCGGGTGCCAGCACTGTCTGCTGGTTCTCGCCACAGCCTTTGGCCTAGGTGCCTCCATCTCGATATCCGAGGTCCAGCACCGTCAGCTGGTCCTTGGTAGTGCTTTTTAGCACAGGTACCTTCTGCTTAGTAACCGTGGTCCAGCACCGTCAGTTGGTCCTTGGTAGTGCCATTGGCTCTTGTTCCTTCTGCTACCCATCCGGGTGCCAGCACTGTCTGCTGTTTCTCGCCACTGCCTTTGGCCTAGGTGCCTCCATCTCGGTATCCGAGGTCCAGCACCGTCTGCTGGTCCTTGGTAGTGCTTTTTAGCACAGGTACCTTCCGCTTAGTAACCGTGGTCCAGCACCGTCAGTTGGTCCTCGGTAGTGCCATTGGCTCTTGTTCCTTCTGCTACCCATCCGGGTGCCAGCACTGTCTGCTGGTTCTCGCCACAGCCTTTGGCCTGGGTGCCTCCATCTCGGTATCCGAGGTCCAGCACCGTCAGCTGGTCCTTGGTAGTGCTTTTTAGCACAGGTACCTTCTGCTTAGTAACCGTGGTCCAGCACCATCAGTTGGTCCTCGGTAGTGCCATTGGCTCTTGTTCCTTCTGCTACCCATCCGGGTGCCAGCACTGTCTGCTGGTTCTCGCCACAGCCTTTGGCCTAGGTGCCTCCATCTCGTTATCCGAGGTCCAGCACCGTCAGCTGGTCCTTGGTAGTGCTTTTTCGCACAGGTACCTTCTGCTTAGTAACCGTGGTCCAGCACCGTCAGTTGGTCCTCGGTAGTGCCATTGGCTTTTGTTCCTTCTGCTGCCCATCCGGGTGCCAGCACTGTCTGCTGGTTCTCGCCACAGCCTTTGGCCTAGGTGCCTCCATCTCGATATCCGAGGTCCAGCACCGTCAGCTGGTCCTTGGTAGTGCTTTTTAGCACAGGTACCTTCTGCTTAGTAACCGTGGTCCAGCACCGTCAGTTGGTCCTCGGTAGTGCCATTGGCTCTTGTTCCTTCTGCTACCCATCCGGGTGCCAGCACTGTCTGCTGGTTCTCGCCACAGCCTTTGGCCTAGGTGCCTCCATCTCGGTATCCGAGGTCCAGCACCGTCAGCTGGTCCTTGGTAGTGCTTTTTAGCACAGGTGCCTTCTGCTTAGTAACCGTGGTCCAGCACCGTCAGTTGGTCCTCGGTAGTGCCATTGGCTCTTGTTCCTTCTGCTACCCATCCGGGTGCCAGCACTGTCTGCTGGTTCTCGCCACAGCCTTTGGCCTGGGTGCCTCCATCTCGGTATCCGAGGTCCAGCACCGTCAGCTGGTCCTTGGTAGTGCTTTTTAGCACAGGTACCTTCTGCTTAATAACCGTGGTCCAGCACCGTCAGTTGGTCCTCGGTAGTGCCATTGGCTCTTGTTCCTTCTGCTACCCATCCGGGTGCCAGCACTGTCTGCTGGTTCTCGCCAGTTTCTCAGCCTTCTTGTACCTTCTGCTACATTTCCAAGATCAAGCTTTTTGAAATTGTCTTTGGTAATCCTTATTGATCTCCATGACGACGACCCTGATGATGACGACCCTGAAGTCCACACCAAAGAAGACCAGAAATATGACCCTAAATAATAAGACCAAGAGGACAAAGAACATGAAGACAACCACCAAGATACAGAAGAACAAGAAGCAGAAGAATCAAAAGCAGAAGAACAGAAAGCAGAAGAACATTAAGCATAAGACTAAAAATCAGCATAGAAGAAATCAAAATTATAAGCAGAAGAAGACTAAGCAGTAAATGGGGGTGAGTCCGTTCCTCCTCGTGGTGCCCCTGGAAAATGCCTGCTGCTGCAGGCCAAACTGAACACGGACAAATCCTGTTGTAAATCTTTTGTGACAAGCAGAACGTAAGGTGTAATCTTATAACTTTTATAGATAAGTACTACAGGAATGCCTGTCACCATAAGAAAATGAAGACAAAGAAGAATAGGAAGAAGATGAAGAAATAGCATATTAAAATTAATAATAGCTGAATAAGAAGAATATGAAGAATGGAAAAAAAAATTAATGGGGAGAAGATGAAGAAGTGGAAGAAGATGAATAAGGTGAAGAAAAAGTTGATGAAAAAAATGCTACTGCTGCGGATCATGAAGGAGAAAGTGTGGGAGAAGTACAAAAGAAGGTGAAGAGCATGGAAGTTGTGAAACATACAGTACATATCTGACAAAACATAAAAAAGGTTAACATAGTCAATATCTTTTTAACTCCGAACGTATTGAAAAAAAAATTGGAATTAATGCTATGCCATGTGACTTGAATAAACCATTATGCTTTTAATGTCTCCTCCACCTCCCACAATACATTCTACATGATTCTCATTTGTTTTCAATTATGTAGAATTAGCCAACAAGGAAATAAAGGGTTTTTTTTAATTCCGATACCGGAAGTCCCATTGACTTGAATGGGACTTCCGGTATCGGAATCGGCGATACCCGATATTTTTTTCGTATCGGGCGATACCATCCAATACGATATTTTTGGGTATCGAACGGTATCGCTCAACACTAGTTATGATTTATAAAAACACGGTGCCGAATGTGTTTTGTTTGCTGCCTAGCGAGGATCCCCTAACTGAATAACAGCGCTACCTCACACACCTCACAGGTGATATATTATGCAACATGTGGATGCCCAAAAATTTATGTTGGGCTAACTAGCCGTCAACTTAAAACACGGACTAGAGAACGCGTCCATGATATTTTGGCAGCCAAGACAGTCACAGACCTGACACAACTTAAAACCATCCCTTAGCATTATAAATCAGTGCACAATTGTGACCCGAAAATCTTTTTTGTTAGAGGTATTCAACATATAAAGAGTGGAATAAGGAGAGGCGATATTAAACGCCTCCTTGCCCAGAAGGAATGCAGGTGGATCATGGTTTTGGGAACCACGACTCCACATGGCCTAAATAAATCATTGGGGTTTGCGTTTTTTATAAATTAAGTGTCTGCCCACTTTTTGATATGGATCTCGCCGGTCTGTTTTCCCTCACCCTCTTTTTTCCCCTCCTTTTTTGTTTTTATCACTGTTTTATTGAGTAACATATATAGTGTGCACTTATTTGCGTGCTTTCTTCCAAGTGTATGCACATGGAGGCACACTTTGTTTTGTTTTTAATTCTTCACATTCATTCCTTGACATATTGGTTTTTAAATCCAGGTTTAGATAATATACATTGTCACCAATATCCATACCCATGAGAGTGTCGGTAGTTATACACCATGCTTCTGAAGATTCTCCAGGAAAATTAATGAGAAGGAATTCCTTGATACCACATTATATACTGTCTTCATGTGGACTTATGTTAGTACATTGGCCATTTTTTGGTCGATGCCTCTATTATTGTAACTAATATGTTACTATGTGAAGTTAACTGTATACTGCCCAGTGGTGTCATATTGGTATTTGTATATGCTATTTTTCGATTTTTGGAGACAGAGAACATTGTTATCTTTCATTATTTTCTCACATAGTATTATCTTCACATCTGTGCTTGGATGTTCCATGCCCCTCGGTAATCCTTGAGTGATGGCTGCATTGCCCTGGTGATGGCCTGGCGCCGGCCCTCCTGGTGTGACGTCAGCACACTCAGGTTCCTTCCTTTGTGTTTCTGGCATTGCCCGGGAGACGGCCAGGTGCCGGTCACCTCCGAGTGACGTCAGCATGCTCTGGATGCGCTGATGGGTTGTGGCGCCACCCAACCGCAGGATGCATGTGCCACCCTCCTCTCCATATTGGCTCATAACAGCCATGTGATTTGATGTTACCGGATATAAAGGGGTTGGATTTATTCCTTTAGCCATGCCCCCGAGGAAGCGGTATCTATACCATGAAACGCGCATTATGGGGTCTCCTGACCAGCGGCCGGTTCATGATATGATCGGTATGTGCTGATTTATCACATTGTTTTTGAGCATGTGCGCGCATTGTGCAATATATCTTTTCATGTGATTATAACATTTAGGTCTACCGCATACTGCGGCTTCCTCATGTGCTGCACGTTCTGACTTGTGTGGCGACGGTTTACAGCCACAGCTGACTTTACCACAGGCAACCTTGGCTCACATTGCAATTATAAGCACCTCATGTTGATGGTGACGATTGTCCGCGGTGGCTGTATGCTTCGCCACTATGTCAGCAGTTTAATTATACAATTCCGTTTAGGGGTTAAGTGCAATAGAGTGTAGCCAGTGTCTTGATGATTTTTCTATATTTTCTTGCACATGATTTTTCAGCATTTTATTGCACATTTGATATATATTAATTTACCCTGTCATCATTGTTACACTTGGCCTTTTTTTACTGTTCCTGTCGCTGGTCTATTTCTTTGTTCCAGGCTAATTTACCCTTTGACCATCTTTTATAATATTACATGTCCTGTATCTCACGTATGTGTCTTTTATGGACTAATTAAATATTCATTATATAGTTTTTTACTCTTGTTTTCTCCAGTTTTTCTATTAAGTTAGAGTCGTCGCTATGGGCACTTCATGAGGCACTATTTTGGGATATAACCATATGTGTTTGAAATGTATTTTTGGAGTTTTTTTTGCATACTGCCTTAAATAGATGTTGTGTGCACAGACTCAGTGTGTGACGTCAGTAAGGGGTGCCACCATGAATAGTGCCTAGGGCAGCATGAAGGCCAAATTTGGCCATCGTTCACGCTGCAGGCGCAGGCTGGGTGCTGAAGACAGCTCTCTTCATTGTCTCCTGCTTGTGCTGATATCAGCGTGACCATGAGACAATGATGGGAATTGTATTCAACAGCAGCTGTATAATTCCTGTTTAAAATAAAGAATTAAATAAAAAAACAGTGTGGGCTCTCGCTCAATTTTTATAACGAGCAGAGAGAAAACCCACAGTTGGGGAATGATGTTAATAATCTGGGAAAAGGGGCAATATCTCAAATGGTTCCCAGGATATTAATAACAGCTCACAGCTGTTTGATTAACATTTCCTGGTGAATTTACGTGGATCCCAGAAAAAAAATGACTTCTATGAGTTCAAACCAGCTAAGGGTAAACAGACAGCTGTATGTTGATATTAATATTCTGTGAAGGGGCCAGAGATATTGACACCCCTCCCAGGCTACCAACATCAGCCCTCAGCTACACCAGAAATTGCCATAACTGCAAATCAAAAGATCAACAGATCTGAGGAATTGATAGGATTCATACTGGCATAAGGGGTAGTGACACCAAGCATATTGTTGCACAAAGAGAATGCCATTGGATCTCTGTTTGAAACACACAGGTTTAAGCAAACAGTTAAGTTTCACCTCCTTTCTATAATTCTTGTCCTGTGTTTTAATTTTAACTTCTAATTTGTGTGTTTTGTTGTGCTTTCCTTTATGTTTTTGTAGCTATTTACCTTTATGATGATCAGTATAAGGCCGGGATCACACATGCAAGAAACACGGCCGCATAGCAATACATGCAGCAGAACGCTCCGCTCCCGAGTGTCGGCCGCAGTGCCGGGTATTAACATGCGAGACTCGGCCGTGTTTCTCACATGTGTGATCTCGGCCTTAGTGAGTCTGACTGAAAGTGCCTACATGGGAAGTAATTTGTCCTCCTTTTCTACCATCTTCTCTGGCTGGTAGGACACTGCACAGCACATGTAATAACATGTATATACGTGATCAGCCATTTATATCCATTTCATGCTCTCTTTTTATGTATATTTTGGGTCTGTATATATAGTTTTTAGTTTTATTTGTGTTTTTTACATGCAGTTAGCTCATCATCCGCAGGGTTTTTTTTTGTAATTTGTATGGATTTTCTCTACCCTTGCTGTCTATTAAATCTATTATTGTATATATTGTCTTTTGCACAATTTTACCAGGTTGAGCACTAGCACTTTAGGATATTTGTGTATATTAAACACTATTTTCATCATTTTTACATTTTTAATTGTTGTTGTATTGCACCACAGTATATGGCATGCAATGTTGGCAAATGTATTTGTATGTCTAATAATGAATTATCAGATTCACTTAATTTTGGTATGTACATCACTATGTAGCATTTACTATGTGGTGATCATTGTCACTATACACATTCTCTATGATAACGAAGTGTCTCTGAGATATATATTCACACATGGTCAAAATTGTTGGTACCCCTCGTTTAATGACATAAAATCCCACAATGGTGACAGAAATAACTTGAATCTGACAAAAGTAATAATAAATCAAAAATCTATGAAAATGAACAAATGAAAGTCAAGACATGCTTTTCAACCATGCTTCCACAGAATTTAAAAAAAAATAAAATTCATGAAATAGGCCTGGACAGAAATGATGATACCCTGAAAATAATGTGACAAAAAGGACAAGTTAATTAGCATCACAGGTGTCTACAATCTTGGAATCAGTGAGTGGGCCTGTATAGAGGGCTACATATAGCTAATATAGTGGGCTAGTTTTCAGCTTTGCCCAACACATGGTCGTCTAAAGGTTAGATGGAGACCTGGAGAGGAGTACAAGCCATAGTGTCTTGCACCCACTGTGAAATTTGGTGGAGGATTGGTGATGATCTGGGGATGCTTCAGCAAAGCTGGGATTGGGCAGGATAATCTTTGTCAAGGACGTATGAATCAAGCCGCATACAAGGTTATCCTGGAAAAAACAGTTGATTCCTTCTGCTCAGGAAATGTTCCCCAAATCTGAGGACTGGTTTTTCCAGCAGGACAATGCACCTTGCCACACAGCTGGGTGAATCAATGTGTGGATGAAGGACCACCACATCAAATCCCTGTCATGGACCGCCAAATCTCCAGACCTGAACCCCATTGAAAATCTCTGGAATGTAATCAAGAGGAAGATGGATAGTCACAAGCCATCAAACAAAGACGAACTGCTTAACTTTTTGTACCAGGAGTGGTATAAGGTCACCCAAAAGCAGTGTGAAAGACTGGTGGAAAGCATGCCAAGACGCATGAAAGCTGTGATTAAAAATCATGATTATTTCACAAAATATTGATTTCTGAATTCTTTCTGAGTTAAAACATTAGTATTGTTGTTTCTAAATGATTATGAACTTGTTTTCTTAGCATTGAGGTCTGTAAGCACTGCATTTTTTTTTGTTCTTTTGACCATTTCTCATTTTCTGAAAACAAATACAAAATTTAGTGCTTGGAAATTCAAAGACATGTTGTCAGGAGTTTATAGAATAAAAGAGCAATTTACATTTTACTCAAAAATATACCTATAAAAAGAAAAAAACTGAAAATTTTGCAGTGGTCTCTTTTTGCCAGAGCTGAATATATTATGTTTCTGTACTAAACTTATAACTTTTTATACACATCACATATTGGACGTATTACTCCATTTTTTCTATTGTTTTGCTCAGTTTTGGAGCATCCCTCCTTCTTGTTCTGAACTGGGCCCTCCCACATGGGAACATAATCCCCTTACAGCTTTTTACTTATGGTTTCTGTTTTGGTCTTTATTCTCCTTTGTCCCTAATTAGTTTAACTTTTTGATATCTTAGTATTTCATTTGGGGCTTATTTTCTACTATATCCAATCAACCATTTCACCTCTCCCCCTTTTTTATGAATTAGTCATGGAAAATTTGGCAGCAGTTGCTCTATTCTATCCAGTTCCCTTTTGGTTCAGATCATGCTTATTTCAGGTATTGATGTGGTCCCTATTTATTTAGACACTTCCTCTTCTAAGGCCTCCTTCACACTACCTGATGATTGCTGCACAGGAAAAACAAGGACTGCACTATCTATTCTATTATTTTTAAACACTGTTTTTCGCTGATTACTTTGTATCTCCGTTCATACTCCACCCACACACAAATGATGCACCATTTGAAAGGTAAACTTGCTCCCTTCAGCAAGAAAATAGCCAAACAAACCACACATCCACGATTTGATCAAAAAATACAGTTTAAACATTAATTTTCATAAACATGCAGTAAGGAAAAATTACCTGCAGGTGGCACCACACTACCCCAAAGCTGCTTACAGTCATCACAAACAAATCCAAACCCAGCCTATTTCAGGCAAATTGAAGGATTGCACACTTCACTGTAGGTGAGTCACATATGCAAACACATTTGTAAGCATGCACTGCCTATTGAATTGCACACTTGCTCCGTTCATACTCCACCCACACAAACAAATGATACTCCATTTGAAAGATCAAATGCCATGCAAGTGGCAGCACACTACCCCAAAGCACAGTACCACAAAGCTGCTTATAGACATCACAAACCAATCCAAACATTTGCCTTGGGGTATTTCCAGCTTGCCCAGCCTATTTCAGGCACATTGGAGGATTGCACACTTCACTGCAGGCGAGTCACATATGCAAACACATGTGTAAACATGCACTGCTTTTTCGATGATTACTTCACCCCACACACAAAAATGATACACCATTTGGAAGGTAAACTTGCCCCCTTCAGCAAGAAAAGAGCCAAACAAACCACACATTCAAGATTTTATCACTAAATACAGTTCAAACATTCATTTTCATAAACCTGCAGAAAGAAACAATGACCTGCAATTAGCACCTCAATTGGAAGACATTTTTTTGGCGTATACTTATCAAATCAATTTATTGTATTACCAATCTACATATATAAATACCTGTCTGTGTTCATCATCTCATGAAATACATTTACATTTGACCAGCTTGCTTTTTCTGAAATTGCCTGTGCCCCTGACGATCAATGTGCAAATATTTTGCACGGGCCAATTAGTGTTTATGTAATAAACTTATACCTTTTTTTATACAATACATATTGGACGTATTGCTCCATTTTTTCTATTGTTTTACTAAATAGGGACAAGACAGACACTCAGGACCTCATTTATTAAGACTGGTATTGTTTCAGCCATTCTTTAAAAGAGATGAGAGAACCTTTCAAGGTTTGGTTAGGTTCGATTCGCCAAAAGAGTTTGCAGAACAGTTTTCCGAACATACCCGAACCCCATTAGATTCAATGTGAAGCCAAACCAAACGTATACACAACACCTTAAGGGGTGACAAAAAGCTTCCCAAACAGCTAAAATTAGGGGCAGACACAATGAAAAGTGGCATTAATTGACCCACAGCAGAAATTTTCAAATGGCAAAGCAGCAAATAGCTATGGGCTATGCATGAGGTATGAGGGTCTGGGCCAGCATTTACAGCTTGGAATTGAAGTTTCACTGATGACCTGGTGGTTAAGGGAATGGTGTAAGCCTTCTTAGCTGGGAGCCCTGATACCTTATGCAACAACTCCAATTTTTTTTTCAAACACACACAGATGACACAATCATCAGTTTTGTACAGCAATATTGGTAGAAAAATGTAAGGCAAGTAACACAGGTAGTTGAGTGAAATTAAGTGCAGGCATGCCTGCCTGGGAGCCCTAATTACACAGGAAACCCACCAGACCCAACTGGAAGTCTCCATATTTCAAAAAATTATTATCACACACCACTAACGTGACATCAATTTCCAGGCCTCAGACACACCTTCTACTACAGGCAACCCACCAGATGGAGATCTAAGTTGGAGTCACCATATTTAAAAAAATTATTGCTACACAACACTAAAGTGGCATCAATTTCCACAGAGTATAAGCAGTATAATAGGCCTCTGACACACTTTCGACCACAGGCGACCCACCAGATGGAGACCCAACTTGGAGTTTCCACATTTCAAAAGATTGTTTGCAACATCATCAGCAGTAGCAATAGCAGGCACAGAAGACATCACAAAGATGGCACAGACTTCAATAACGTGAGATCAATGCATGACAATAAACATGACACCATCACCTAGTCTGCCCAGTCTGAGATCCATGACTTGTTCATTTTGATGAAAGTTAGGTGGCCTACACTTTCAGAGGATGGCTGGATGTGCTTATCCATTAGGGCACCACCAGAAGCTAAAAAGACATGTTCTGAGAGAACACATGGCATGACAAAACCTCGAAGGCGTGACAGGTGAGCTCAAGCCACTCTTTAATTTTTAAAAACAAAATAGAAAAGACTCCAACAACCCCTCCTCTGGATGGCATTGATAGTGAGTGCACCCTTTTCCAGGGGGAAGCATCTTCTAAATTTACTCTTGTACCATGGATCTACCACCCTCCCACTGAACCCGTATCTGCAATGACAGTCCATAAATTTGAAATATTTTTATATTTTTATCCCTTCCTCATCCTCCTCTGTTTCCACCTCTTACTCTGGGACCGCCACCTTCTCACGCAGACTATTCAAAGTGGGTAGATGTCTGAATAGTGATGCTGATGATGGCATTGTCAACGCTAACCATCTTAGTAGCCATTTCAAAACTCTGCAGAAGAGAGCATTGGTCCTTCATCTGTGCCCATTCCGCAAGCATGATTTGCACCACATCTGGACTGCATTTGCACCACCGTGTCAGAACATTGCAAATCGAACAGTTAACCGGTAGGCCGAAAGACCTCTGTAGCGATACAAGTCGATGAACTGCGGGGTGCGATCAGCAGAAGGGAGCTCATAGCTACCATGCTTTCTGCAGTAGCACGTCCAGGCTGGGGATAGTGGCTGAGAAATTGTTGAACCACCAGGTTGGGGACGTGGCAGCAGGATCAGTGGAGTCAGCCATTGCTCTAATTTGGCCTGGATAGCTGTCCACAACTCTTGAGCTGTGTGACTGCGATCCCCAAGGCACATTAATGTGAACAGGGGAAGAGTCCTGAGGAGAGAATTTGCATATTGCCAGTGCCTTCTGGGATAAGTGAAGAGTCTCTGCGAGCGCAACGATCACTGGATTTTGGCTGTTGCAGCTGAAAAGAGGAAACCGGTAAACCAGGGAAAGAGTCCTGAGGAGAGAATTTGCATAATCCCAGTGCCTTCTGGGATAAGTGAAGAGTCTCCGCAAGCTCAACGATCACTGGATTTTCGCTGTTGCAGCTGAAAAGAAGAAATCAGTAAACCGATTGGCTCATTTTTCATCGCTTTAACAATACCAATATGGAAGAGGCCAGGAGCCATTTGGTGAGCTGCATTTCTTGCTACATGTTTACAGACTTACCAGTGGAAAAGCCAAACTTCACATGCCACAAATGCAAGCTTGTGTCTCTGTTGGAGGAAAAGTTGCAAAATCTTGAAGAGAGGATAGCTACATTGAAGATCATTAAGGAAGATGAAGAGTTCTTAGACAGAGCAGAATAATCTCTTCATGTTACAGAAAGAGAAGAAATTCGAAGTGCACCTGAAGAAACGGAGGAATGGAAACATGTGACCCAGAGAAGCAGGAGGATCGGGAAGCGGTCAGCGCCCATACTGCTAAAGAACCAGTACTAGGCCCTCACGCAGGAGAACAATGAAGAAATACATCAGGATAACACTTTCCCCACAAGCACCAACCTTGTACGTCTTCAGAATCCTCCTGGATGGAGAAAGAAAAATTTTATGAAGAAGAAACAGAGAGTGGTGGTAATAGGGGATTCCCTGTTGAGAGGAACAGAGGCTGCTATCTGCAGACCGGATATAACCTCAAGAGAAATGTGCTGTCTTCCAGGTGCAAACATTAAAGATGTGTCTGACAGGATATCAGGACTCTTCAGACCTACTGATGACTACCCATTCCTGCTAATACATGTGGGGACAAATGACACAGCAAGAAACGACCTGGAAACCATCTGCAATGACTTTGAAAACTTAGGTAAGAAAGTGAAAGAACTGGGAGCGCAGGTGGTCTTCTCTTCCATCCTCCCAGTGGATTGCCATGGAACAAGGAGGTGGAATAAGATTCTGCAAGTGAACAACTGGCTGCGTCAATGGTGCCGTCAGCAAGGATTTGGACTTCTGGATCACGGAGTGAATTACCTATACGATGGACTACTTGCTAGAGATGAGGTGCAGCTTACAAAGACTGGAAAATATGTATTTGGAAGTCGCCTTGCTACAATCATCAGGAGAGTTTTAAACTAGAACAATGTGGGAAGGGAAGAAAAAGGCCAGAAAAAGCCAAACACCTGACAAATGCTATTGAGAACTCTGCTATTAGAAGTGGAAAGGAAGAACAAAGACAAAAGAATCTAATTAAGAAAAATATTGGAGAAAGAGAAACCAATCACAAACTAAAATGTTTATATACTAATGCACAAAGCATGGGCAAACAAACAAGGAGAATTGGAACTACCAACGCAGGAAAAGAAATATGATGTCATTGGAATCACTGAAACTTGTTGGGCAATACACATGATTGGAATACAAGGATAGAAGGATACAACTTATTTGCTAGAAACAAACTTGATAAACGAGGAGGAGGTGTCGCATTGTATGTTACAAACACGTATATCGGCACAGAGATTGAAGCTACAGAGACTGGGAGTCCTGTGGAAACTGTTTGGGTAAGAATACAAGGACAGAACTATGGAAAGCACACCATTGTAGGCATTTACTACAAGCCGCCTCTGCAAGCTGAAGATATGGATGAACTCTTTATGCATCAAATGGCCAAGTTCTCCAAAAAATATGACATAGTTGTCATGGGGGATTTCAACTATCCTGACATTTGTTGGGAATCTCTCTCAGGCAAAACTAACAGGTCAAGGAAATTCTTATCCTCTCTTGCTGACAACTTTATCTTCCAAAAGGTAGGGGAGAAAACAAGGGGAACTGCTACATTGGATCTAATCCTTATAAACAGGGAGGAAATGGTTGAGGAGGTAAAAGTGGCTGGGACCCTAGGAGGAAGCGACCATGCTATTTTAAAATTTTGGATAACTAAAGGAGGAAGACCTGTGAAGATTCAGACGTCAAGGTTAGATTTCAGAAAGGCAGATTTTAAGGGATTCAGAAAGAGAATTGGAGGGATCCAATGGCTGGATATCCTAAAGGACAAAAATGTCCAGGAAGGATGGGAAATCTTGAAAAATGAAATTATCAAAGCACAAACGTTAACAATTCCGAAAAGAGGGAAGAATAGGAAGCGTTTAAGGAAACCAGGATGGATGAACACAGAACTTAAGCACATGCTAAAAAGGAAGAAAGAAATGTTTATAAAATGGAAAAAGGGAGGCATATCTAACGAAGAATATAATGCTGTCTGCAGAAATTGCAGGGCACAAATCAGATTACTAAAGCTGACAATGAATTGAAGCTTGCAAGAGATGTCAAAAGCAATAATAAAGGATTTTGGTGATATGTCAAAAGTAAAAGAAAAGTCAAAGATGCTAAAGGATTTTTACAGGATGAAAATGATGAAATGGTAAGACAGGATGTTGAGAAGTCCGAACTTTTAAATTCCTATTTTGCATCTGTTTTCTCCCAGAAAGGAAATGTAAATGGTTCTTCACTGTCCTATTAAGGGAATAGAAGAATCCAGGATATCTATAAACAGAAAGTTAGTGAGGAAACACTTAGCTAACCTAAATGAATTCAAGTCTCCAGGTCCAGATGAATTACACCCCAGATTTCTGAAGGAGATAGCAGAAGAAATTTTTGAACCCCTCTCCATAATCTTTGAAAATTCTTGGAGAACATGAGACGTCCCAGAAGACTGGAGAAGAGCAAATGTTGTTCCTATCTTGAAAAAGGGGAAGAAGGTGGACCCAGGGAACTATAGCCCGGTGAGTTTGACTTCTATACCAGGAAAGATCTTTGAACAAATTATTAAACAACATGTATGTAAGTACCTGGACAAGAATGAAGTGATTAAACAGAGTCAGCATGGGTTTGTAACTAATAAGTCATGTCAGACTAACTTAATTTCCTTCTATGACAGAATCACTGATTGGGTGGATCAAGGAAATGCTGTAGATATAGTATATCTTGACTTCAGCAAAGCATCTGACAAAGTATCTCACACAATCCTTATTGAAAAAATGACTAGGTATGGAATGGACAAGGCAACTGTTAGGTGGATTCAAAACTGGCTTAGTGATCGGACCCAAAGAGTGGTCGTAAATGGCTGCACATCCAGTTGGAAGAATCTCTCAAGTGGGGTACCACAGGGCTCTGTCCTGGGCCCTGTATTGTTCAACATCTTTATCAACAATTTAGATGAAGGAATTGAGGGTAAACTGATTAAATTTTCTGATGACGCAAAGCTAGGAGGGATAGCTAATACTAGAGAAGAGAGAGAGAGGTTTTAAAAAGATATAAATAAACTGAAGCAGTGGGCAGCAACTAACAGAATGGTTTTTAACAGGGAAAAATGCAAAGTACTACATCTGGGCAATAAAAATGAAAAAAACATGTACAAAATGGGAGGAATAGGGCTAAGCAACAGCACATGTGAAAAAGACTTGGGTATACTAATTGATCACAGACTGAATATGAGTCAACAGTGTGATGCAGCAGCAAAAAAGGCAAATGCAATTCTTGGATGTATAAAAAGAAGCATACAGTCTAGATCACGTGAAGTCATAATTGCGCTCTACTCCTCTTTGGTCAGATCTCATCTGGAATACTGTGTCCAGTTTTGGGTGCCACATTTTAAAAAAGACATCAACAAACTGGAGCAAGTTCAGAAAAGAGCGACCAGAATGGTGACCAGTCTGCAAACCCAGTCTTATGAGGAAAGGTTGCAGCATTTGGGAATGTTTAGCTTGCAGAAGAGAAGATTGAGAGGAGACTTAATAGCTGTCTACAAGTATCTCAAGGGCTGTTACTTTGTAGAAGGATCATCTTTATTCTCATTTGCACAAGGAAAGACTAAAAACAATAGGATGACACTGAATGGGAGGAGACACAGATTAGATATTAGAAAAAACTTTTTGACAGTTAAGGGCCTTTTACACATAGCGACGCACCAGCGATAACGATAGCGATCCGACAAGGCATAGATCGCTGGTGTGTCGTTACGTGATCGCTAGATAGCTTTCAAACAGTCCAATCTCGTCAACGACTCTAGAGAGATCAGCGATCTGCATAGCGACCTCATTGCTCGTTGAGTACCTTTCACATTACTAAACAAAAACCGATTCAGACCTCAGTGGGCGTGCTTCAGCGTTTCATTTACAACACCCCTCAAGCACCGATTGGTGGTCACCGCTGCGCTGTCATTGGCCGGCGGCGTCATTAAAGAGGACGTAGTAGCGTTTCAGTTTAAATCTCTGGAGCGCTGTGGTTAGCTTCTAAACCAGCATTTTTCTCCCTAGAGACAAAAGTGCATTTTTGGTTTGATTTTGCTATTCGTCCTTCAGCAACCCTCTTGAAGACTCATCAGCGTTATTTTCGAATACCTCCATTTTTGAGACCATCTGAAGAATCAACAGTGCTAGTTACGTTATTTTTTTTTTCTCCTCCATAACTTTCGGATTTTTCACATTGTCAGAGGTCGGTTTATTTTGGTTCAAAAGTTATAATTTTTTTGTATGCAATTTTATTTGTTTTATTTTAGTTTAGTTTAGAAACCGCGCCCGCCCCCATTTTTGTAATTGTGGAACGTGATACTTTTATAGGTCAGTGACCAAGCTTATGCGATTCAAACTCTTTTTTATCTAATGTATGTCCATTGTGTCCATATGCACATGTCTGGTCAGCCATTTTAGTTTAGAAATTGCGCCCGCCCCCATTATTGTAATTGATGAACGTGATACTTTTATAGGTCAGCGACCAAGCTTATGCGATTCAAACTCTTTTTTATCTTGTGTATGTCCATTGTCTCCATATGCACATGTCTGGGCAGCCATTTTAGTTTTGAAACCGCGCCCGCCCCCATTATTGTAATTGTTGAACGTGATACTTTTATAGGTCAGCGACCAAGCTTATGCGATTCAAACTCTTTTTTATCTTGTGTATGTCCATTGTCTCCATATGCGCATGTCTGGGCAGCCATTTTAGTTTTGAAACCGCGCCCGCCCCCATTATTGTAATTGTTGAACGTGATACTTTTATAGGTCAGCGACCAAGCTTATGCGATTCAAACTCTTTTTTATCTTGTGTATGTCCATTGTCTCCATATGCACATGTCTGGGCAGCCATTTTAATTTTGAAACCGCGCCCGCCCCCATTATTGTAATTGTTGAACGTGATACTTTTATAGGTCAGCGACCAAGCTTATGCGATTCAAACTCTTTTTTATCTTGTGTATGTCCATTGTGTCCATATGCACATGTCTGGGCAGCCATTTTAGTTTAGAAACCAAGCCCGCCACCATTATTGTTATTGTTGAACGTGATACTTTTGAACCGTGCCGTAACTGAGCCACCATGCCAAAATGAAACGTTGTCACCATTTCCTTTTATTTTTTTTAAAGATGGCAGCAAGTAGCCAAGTAGCAAGTAGCCAAGACATCATACGCCAATTTATTGACATGTATCGGTCAATGCCCTGCCTCTGGAAGGTGAAGTCGCCAGACTACAGTAATAAGTACAAAAAGAAGGTTGCATATGAGAAACTTGTGCATCTATATCAAGAACATCATCCCAGCGAAACGGTAGATGAGGCTGTTATTAAAAAAAAAATACAAGCACTACGCACTGTCTACAAGAAGGAATTGAACAAGGTGGAAAAGTCTACTAGGTCGGGGGCGGGTACCGATGAAGTGTATGTTCCGAGGTTGTGGTACTACAACTTACTGGAGTTTACTCGAGACCAGGAAATCCCCTGGCTTATGCATTGTTCAATGTCACTGCCTGAAGAGGAAGAAACAGTGACACGGCCTGATTCCCCTCTTGTCAATGTAAGTATGTTTTGGGTTTCCCTCAAAAAACCAATGATACATATTTATGTACATGCTATTGTTGAGTTTTAATGAGTGAGTCCATGATTTAAAACTTTGTTCACAGCTGATAACTGTACATCAGTAATTGGGTTATCATTACATAATTTCTACAAATGGTCGATGTCAGTACATAGCCAGTACCACTTCTCCCCCCCTCATAATAATTTCTGTTATGTGTTTAGAAAAAACTCTTTTTAATTTTTCTGTGTTCTAACCTGGTTTTTCTGTTCTTGCAGCATGTTACAGAAGATGTCTCACCTACACCATGTGTCATACAGGAAACCCCAGCAACATCAAACGCAACCGACGACAGGATGTCCATAATTGCAGAGGAGGCAAGTGTGTCCACGTGAGCGTACACTGTGCAAAGGCGTCTCCCAGTGAGTCGAAAAAGAAAGGCCACCGCTCCTCCTTTTCCAGAGTTTGTCGATTTAGCAAAGAACATATTGGTGCTGCAGGAAAAACAAGCAATTGGTGGCTTTGCACACATGGTGGACGAAAGACTTCGGTCTCTCGACGTAACGCAAAGGCTTCAGGTCGAGAGAATAATATTTGAAACGCTAAATAAAGCTGCCTTCGGAAAACTTACAGACAGTTATACTCTTGTTGATGGCTAGTCTATGTCACAAAACCCATGGCCGCAGACGCAAGAACATGTAACCAGCACGCCAAGAAGGATGATTCAGCCAATACAGAGCATGAACTTTGGAACCCCACATTTCCAGTCTGCCCCATTCATAAATCCTGGAAGGCAGCAACTTAATGACTCTGACTGTTTTTACACTCAATTATAGTTTTAATGTTTACTTGACTGTTTTTACACTCAATTATAGTTTTAATGTTTACTTGTTGTATTAAAAAAATTAGTTTTGTATCCTTATTGTTTGTTTCAAAAAAAGAAATAAAATTTAAATTTTTGCATTACACATGATCACGGTTACAAGTTCTTTGTAGACTGTGACAAACTGGTTTGCCGCGCAATAAAGGCAGGTTTCATAGTCTGCTGTGTAGTTAAGTAAAGCCAGCAATTATCCTGGTACGTGTAGTGTTCCTTATGAAAAAGTGTGTTATCTTATAACATTAATATTCTATCTGTTACGATGCCAAAAAAAGGTGCCACATGAGAGGTAGAATTGTTTTTTCAAAATAACATTTTTTTAATGTTTTAATTACTGACAGTGTCAGTTTCTTAATTTTTTTTTTTTTTTTGGCTTTTAAATTCCTTTTTTATGATAGATTTTTAAACAAACCTTTTTAGTTTTACATATGTCAACATGACATAGATATATTTTTTTAACAAAAAATAAGAAAAGGTAGAACATAAAATATAACGCGAAACTAAATTAAATGTTTTCACCCTGCGGTTGGGCTGCCACAAAACGGTCCAGCATCACTCCGAGTTGGTGTAACGCAGACATCGCCCTCCTGTGTGCTGCCAAGAGATCAGGTAAGGTTGGTATTTCTGTTGAGGAAATTTACATTGTTTAGGGCGTTTTTTAAATGTGGGTGCATATGGGGCCATAGTATGTGGGGCAGCATATGGTGCCATAATGTAGGTGTGGTAGCAAATGGGGCCATATCCTATGGGTCGCAATATGGGGCCATAGTGTAAAGTGGCAGCAGATGGGTGCATACGGTTCATTCTTGCAGTCAAACACTTACGTTTTTGTGCCGCCTCTGACTCATCTGATGAGGAGATAACAGCCCTTCCACGTCGAGTGGCAACACGTACTAGAAAAAAAAAGGTATATATATATATATTTGTTACACAAATTATCATTTCAAACATGCTTCAAACAAAAATAAAAAAGTTAGTCGATTACCGGAGGTCGAGTCTGCTCCAGCTTCTCGGAGTGATGCTGGAGAAAACATACCCATTGGGGATGAAGTGGAGGAAGCAATTTGTGGTTGAGGGGTTGAGGGGTGCGAGGGGGTCCTTACGGGCTCTGGTATCTAAAAATTGGAAATTGTGCATTGAGCATTTCCAAAGTGGTAAAAACATCCAAAAATAAAACGGTATTGTAATACTATATTATAGAAACCGAATACTTCTTTCAAAAGTTGTTATTATCTCTCTCTCCAACAACCATCTTTTTTGTATCTAACTTATATTTTTTTTTTAAAAAAATATTTTTACCATCAGGTCTGGTTACAATTTTTTTGCTTTCGTTTCCTCCCTGGATTACACTTTGGTTTTTTTAAATTATTACAATTCAAAATCTCTTTTCCTTTCCCCTTATGTGAACCTTGACTTCCTCCTCCCCCCCCTTTTCTTTTATCTTTCAACCCAATAAAAATACTAATAACATGAATAAACGTATTTTAAAAACTTACGGACTCAGCTTCAGGAGATGCTTGCAGCGCCGGGCTTGCGTGTGCTGCGGGGGCTGGTGGTGCTGCAGGTGGTGATGGGGCTGGGGCCGCTGCATGCGCCGCTGTTGGGAAAAAATTAATACTGAGCGCAATACCACTTCAACTTGAGTTGTGCAATTTAACATGTGCGAATGTATTTTTATTTTCTTTTTTTTAAACTGTAAACCCTGTCGTAAATAAAAAAAACAAAACACTTCAACAACTAATATAACATATGTAAAAAACATACTATCTGGAACACTCACCTCGCTCCCTTCGCACTTGTTGTTGGAGGCTGGTGAGGAGGTCTCTTGAGCGAAAGCGCAGATCCGCCAATTTTTTCCTTATTTGTGTCGTGGTGCGCTCAACTCCGAAACGGCGTAACAGTCCTCCCCTGATCCTCCGCAACACAGCCCGCTTGTGTCTCATGGGGTGTGCATGCGCCTGTCCACACGCATAATCGCGCCTCTCCATCTCCTGTACCAGGAAACGCATTTCGGCCTCCCCCAAGGTGTAGCTCTCTGTCTACCAGCCATTGCTTCCTGTTTTGCTTTCACTACGCAGCAGGGACGCCCACAAGAACGTCGTGACGTCACAACGTTTTCGCGCCTCTTTTGGTGACGCTACTGCGTTATTTAAATTATGGTACTAGTGCGCGCTTATCGGAGACGCAATAGCGTCCACTTGAGGGCGGTTATAAAATGGCGTCTTAACGCCGATGCTACAGTGCTGATACTGTGTCGCAGGGCCATGTTCCCTTTTCTTTTTTTTTTTCTTTTAAAAACCAGAAACACTTTGTAAAGTAGTAACTATTTGAATTTATTGTTGTCTTTATCACACAAGAATAAAATAAACATGTTAAATATACACTTTTGCTGTCTAGATTTGATGCTGCCAAGTAACAGCACCAGGCCCATTAAAATATTGGCAGTATTGCTCCCTGCAGGCCTTTGCATCATCACGGTTTCTTCCCCTTGCCAGTGCTTGAAGTCCAGGTACTGCGGGATCATTGTCGCGCCACCCACCAAGAAGAACCTGACCATTTGTCGTGTCAACAGAGTCCACAAAGGCAGGCGGAGTGTAATCATTTGCAATGCAGCGCCGCAGAAAATTGTGCAGCACGCAACAAGCCATAACGACCGAGTCAATGGATTCCAACTTTAGGTTTATGGGTGTGTGGAAAATCCGAAAGCGGCTGGCCATGATGCCAAACGCATTCTCCACAACCCTTCGTGCCCTTGACAAACGGTAGTTAAATATCCGTGTTTGCACCGTCACTCTTTTTTGGGGGTACGGTTTCAGCAGATTGGCATGCAGCGGGAAGGCTTCATCACCGACAAAAACAAAGTTGAGGTTGGCGGTTGTCTCTGTGTTGGGAGGCAGGTTCAGGTCACATTTGTTCAATCGCTCTCCAAAAAGTGTATGATCTAACACTCCCCCATCTGAAACCCTGCCGTTCATGCCTACATCAACATTTATGAACTCGTAGTTTGCATTAACAAGGGCCATAAGGATAACACTAAAATAGCCCTTATAATTGAAAAAATAGGATCCACTTTTCGGCGGTTGGGTGAACCTCACATGTTTACCATCCAAAGCCCCCCCACAGTTTGGGAACTGCCAAAGCCTCTGAAAATCAGAAGCAATATTTTTCCACTCCACCTCTGTTTTTGGAAACTGGATGTAGCTCCTGAGGCTTTGAACTATGGCATTGCATGTTTCAGAAATCAAACTGCTGAGCAGTGACAAAGAAACGGCAGAAGAAAATTGCAGATCTTTGAGTGATCATCCGGTGGCCAGTAATCTCAGCGTCACGGTCAATCGTTCGTCTACCGGCACAGCAGCTCGCATTTTGGTATTTCTCCTTTCAATCAATGGCATCACCCTGGCTAGTAAAAATTTGAAAGAGTCCTCTGACATCCGCAGATAGTTCTTGAAATCATGAGGATTGTTCTCCTGCAGTTCTCTTACGAGCTGCATGTGTGAGAATTCGCACCTCTTCGCCAGCCACTCTCTGGTCCACATGCGCTGCTTTCTTTTGGACCGCCTCTCTTACATCAGTGCCTCTTCATGTAGCCGACCACCCTCCAACACCAAAGCAGCAGCCACAATAGCACGCTCTGCGCCGTTCATGATATACAAACTGCAAAATAAAATAAAATCATTAGACGATTTGGAAACAAGAGCTTCAATTGTATAAAGCCAACAAATAGCAACAATGGGGTGGGAGCGGTCTGACACCTGAAATGTATGCCCCAGGCCAGTGCGTATGGACACTATGAGCATACAATAGGAAAAAGTGAAAAACTGATGCATGGTCGCTGAGCTCTAAAAGTGTCACGCTGAAAAGTGGCAAGAAAAGGGGGGTGGGCGCGGTCTGAAACTAAAATGGCTGTGCAGGCCCAGTGCGTATTGACAGAATGGACATACAAAAGCTAAAAAAATTTAAATTGCTGAAACATGGTTAATAATAAGCAATAAAAGTATTACGCTACAAAACAGCTTGTATGGTACTATTTAAATACATACCTGGCAAACAGAGTTGTTCTTTGATGAATAAAATGAATCCACAAATAAAAGCGCAATAGCGATTGCAATAGGGACGCCGAAGCAACCGCGGTGTGAAAGCCGTTTAAATATAAACGCTGTAGCGACTCACACTGGAACGTTGAAGCCAAAATGGTTAATAACATCCACTATGCACGGGAACAAAGTGTTGAATGAGGCGCTCCAGCATTGTCTTTTATACCTTTGTCAGATACATTTCGCACATTGTGAGCGCTGTAAAGACCAATAGGGCAGTGGAGGCGTGGCCGGTAAGTCACGCCTGTGTCGCTGAGCCATGCGTCGCTATCGACGTCGCTCGTCGTTTTTAAGCTTCAAACACAACGATAATTACTGGCCAGCGGGACGCCAGCGATGGAAAAATGTACCTGCACATTCGAGCACGATCAGCGATAGCCGACGGGGGGTCTGGTCGCCACTACATTTCACACTTAGCGAGATCGCTAGCGATATCGCTGTCGCGTCACAATATCGGTGACGCTTGAGCGATATCGCTAGCGATCTCGCTTAGTGTGAAACCCCCTATAGAGTGATCAATGAGTGGTACAGGCTGCCATGAGAGGTGGTGAGTTTTCCTTCTATAGAAGTCTTCAAACAGAGGCTGGACAGACATCTGTCTGGGATGATTTAGTGAATCCTGCTTTGAGCAGGGGGTTGGACCAGATGGCCCAGGAGGTCCCATCCAACTCTACGACTCTATGATTCTATGAACAATGCCTGATTGTGATGAGCCATGGCTGTGCAGGATGAAGGTGGCGAGGATTCTATCTGCTCAGTTGGAATGCTTGTCGGATTAAAGGAGAGGTTGAGGACACAGGTGAAGGTCATAGAGGAGGTGGAGGTGCCAAAAGCAGTGGAAGTGTTAGATATAGAGATTTGTCCTGAAAGCCTTGGGGATTCTAAGACTTGTGGAGCAGCCTTTTTTACAGCCTGCACAAGCAGCCACCAGAGTCACTCAGTGCACAGTCAGTGAGATGTAATGTCCCTGCCCATGTTTGCTTGGCCAGGTGTCAGTGGTTAAACGCACCCTGGCAGACATACAGTTTTTCAGGGAATGGGTGATATGCTGGTGTAGCACAGGCACAGCAGTCTTAAAGAAGTAATGGTGACTGGGCAACTGGTACAGAGGGACTACGATATCCATCAACTTTATGAAACTGTATCAACCAGTCATAAAGGCAGCATTAACATGGCCAACAGATTGGAGGTGGTGGAGTTCAAGCTCTTAGCTTTGTAGTAGGAAACATTCTTTTACTTGACAACAACTGTGTTGTGCTAGGTGACACAAAAACAGCAATCATCTCCACTTCCATAAAAGCTGATGGGTTCTCCCTCGCCCTGACTGTTTGGGGTAAACAAGTTTAGTTTCTGCAGACTGGGCATGGTGATGGAAGGAGAATAAGCAGCAGATGTGGTTGATGGGACAGCCGGTGGTTGGTGAGGCCCGCTAGTCCACATTTTAGTGCAGTGAGATTCCCAGACTAAGGCATGTTGATTGCGCAAGTAGTTGTCAAATTATTGCAATTTTGGTTCTAACAAGTTTTTTTTGCAAATTTGGCAGATAATGCGATTTGGGTCATCCTTTGCAGTCTCAAAAAACATTCAGGCAAGGCAACTCTTCCTGCCCCAATGAACTGCACACTCGCGACCAGTGCTGGCCACTACCAAAATTGGAGATGAGAATGCAGTGCTTGTCATGGTTGCATCGTGTCTGTGTGGGAAAGAAGCTTCCTCATTTTGCTCCTGCTCCACCTCCACTGCTGAGATACTCAGCTGCGTACCTCTGGGTTCACACTACAACCTCATTGTCATCCTCTCTGTTATCACACTCCTCACCCTGAGAGTCACCCTCCTCCACTTCCTACACTGAAACCACAGTAGAGTTTGCATGCACCTCTGTTATCTGAGTCTCATCAGGATCACCTCCACCCCAGGTGGTTAAGGTCTGTTGACGAGGGTCTAGATTCTGCTTGGACCCTACTTCATCTGGCCCCGGATCCAGAATGAAAAATTTTGGACATCAGTGTAGATACTTTCCTTCTCTGGATTTCATGAATCTTCGGAGCAGACCTCTGATGCCCATGGAATACAATGTATGAACAGCTCTGCAGAATAGCCCATCTGTAGTTCATGACAGTCAGTTGGGTGTTTGGAAATTCATGACACGGGGGGAAACATGGGTGATATAGGACTACTCCAGCACCGACAGAAGAGGCATCCACTTCCAATATGAAGGGCTTATCCTCATCATGGCAATGTAGCACGGGAGCCCTAGCGAAATGAGACTTCACAGAAGTAAAAGCCTTGGAGACCTTCTCTGACCACAACTTGGTATTAGCTCCTTTATTGGTGAGGGCTACCAGAGGAGCTACTAAGGTAGAGAAGTGAGGGGTGAACTGGCAATAGTAGTTGATGAACCCCACATAGTGTGCTGCACCGCTTTAAGGGAATGTGGTTCCTGACAGTTCATCACGGACTCTAATTTGGCAAGATTCGTGGCCAATCTCTTGGCCGAGATAATATAGCCTAGGAAAAGCAAAGACTCCTGCTCAAATGCACACTTCTCTAATATGGCAAACAGGGAATTGGCACGCAGGCGTTCGAAGACTTTAGAGACATCCTTTCGGATGGTATCAATATCTGGAGAGAGGATAAGAATATTGTCCAGATAGCCAACTACCGAAGTGGATAACAATCCAAAAAGATGTCATTAACAAAGCCTTGGAAGACAACAGGAGTATTACAGAGTCCGAACGGCATCACCAGATACTCATAGTGACCGTTCCGTGTATTAAACGTGGTCTTCCATTCATCCCCCTCACGAATATGTATCAAGTTGTACATGCCACGCAAATCTAACTTGGAAATACCCTAGATCCTCGCAGCCTGTCAAAGAGCTCCGAGATGAGAGGTAGAGGGTTTTTGTTTATGATGGTAATAGTGTTCAATCCCCTGTAATCAATACATGGACGCAGTTCCCCGTTTTTCTTCTGAACAAATAAGAACCCAGCCCCTGCAGGAGACACTGACCTCCTAGTAAACCCTCTCATCAGATTCTCTTTGATATGTTGAGACATAGTCTCAGTCTCCGGGAGAGATAGATGGTAAATACGTCCCCGGAGAGGCACAGCACCCGGCAAGACGTCTATAGGACAGTCATATGGGCGATGAGGGAGAAGGGTCTCCGCTGCTCTTTTGGAGAACATGTCTGCATATTGCCAAAAATGTTTAGGGAGAGGGGTTAGATCTGCGGTGATCTCTGATGTAGCCACCTGAACCTGAGCCCCCAGACATCTTCCCTCACATGACCCAATCCATCCTAATATGCTCCCTGTAGACCAGTCAATATGAGGTGAATGATAACGTAACCAGGGTATCACTAACAATACCTCTTCAATATCATAAGGAATGACCAACAACAAGATTATCTCCAGATGTTTTGGAGACATGGCCAGAGAGAGAGGAATGGTCTGATGTGTGATTTGTGAGGGAAATGCGAACCCATTTACCACTCGGATGGTAACTGGCTTGGTGAGCATCAATAGCGGTATTGTGTGCCGTTGAGTGAAGGCAGAAGACATAAAGTTATCTTCAGCCCCGGAGTCCACACAAACCTCCATAGAGTGGGTGGTTGAGCCATATGAAAGAGTCACCCTAAAGGTTAACTTGGAGCACAACGCCGCCATGTCTAGTGAGCCTCCTCCAATAGTAACTAGATGCGGTCGTCCCTGCCACTGGGGACACTTGTTGGCATAATGACCTGACTGCCTACAAACATGGCAGATTGGAGGTGTGTGGGCGGAACGAGACTTGGATTCCACTCAAGAAACCTCCATGGCCTCTATTGGTTCATTAGCCTGGGCCGGAGATTCCAGAGGCTTGGCGAAACTTGGAGCCAGGAGAAACCTCTGCCTATGCCGGGCTCGCTCCAACCTTCATTCTGAATATCGAAGGTCAATGCGGGTGGAGACTGATATCAAGTCCTCCAGCATGGCAGGAATCTCCCTAGTGGCCAAGGCATCCTTTACATGACCAGCAAGCCCCCTCCAGAAAACTGGGATAAGGACCTTATCCGACCACTCCAACTCGGATGCTAGAGTCTGAAATTAGTTGGCAAAATGGCTGACCATGGAAGAGCCCTGAGTTAGCGCCAAGAGTTGGAGCGCGGTGTCATGGGTGACCTGAGGTTCTAAGAAGATCGGTCTCAGAGCACTCAAGAAGCAAGATACGTGACCTGGTTATTGCGCTCCCACAGCAGCGTAGCCCACTACAGTGCCCTGCCCTTTAATAAGGAGATAACAAATCCCTCCTTGGCCTGTTCAGAAGGGAAACATGACACCAGTATCTCCAGCTGAATGGCATACTGGCTCACGAAAGCCGTACAGGCCTTACTATCGCCCGTGAACTTATCGGGTAGGGGGAGATGAGTGAGACATGGAACATGGATGGCAGTGGAAACCCCAGACACAGCTTCACTGGCTGCATGAGCCGCTACTATGGTGACATCCACTGCTGTAGTCATGCTCTCAAGAGCGGACAACCTGCCTTCCAGCTGCTGAATGTACCGCTGTAAACGCTGCTCGTCCACCATTGCCCAGGTGTTGTGAACACTCTTAACCTGACTTCTGAGTTTGGGCTCCCTCTGGTGGTGGCTGAGGGTAGTGTAGCTGGTCGGGTTGACAGAAGTCCATCACCTGAAGACGATGAGTGGAAGTCAGGTGTTACAGACTGGGAAGATTTAAGTGAGCAAGCTTCCCTCAGTTGCTGCTGGTGATTTGTTTTTCTTCCTGTGCATCTTGAAGTCTGCTTGTCCCCTGCTTGGTCCTGCACCATTCAGCTAAGCTATTTGTTTGCTGGAATCTTTTTGCATTTCATCCAGTTTTGCCTTTCTCTGCTTTCTGCTTTGCTGTGTGGGTTCAGCATTGTTCCCTGCTGGGACCAGTGCTGGACCCCGCTCCATATGCCACAGCTTATGTCAGTCTTGTCAGTATTGCTAATCCCTTGTTATAGCAGTGTCTTTGGTTTTCCTTCCAGTTAACACCAAAATGCTGATCTAGTGAGGGAGAGGTTGTGTGGCCTCAGTATTTTTGCATATCAGACATGTTGGATTTTTTAGGGTTCTTGCGTGATTGCAGACAGTATCTTTTCTATCTTGTGCTATCTAGATAGTTTGGGCTCCATCATTTGCTTACTCTATTTTCTGCCTGTGTTTGTGCCTCATCTTGTCTCATCGGCAATAATGTTTGGGGGCTATCTATTCTTTTGGGGTTCTGCTCCGGGGCAGTTTAGCTGTCCCCTTTCTTGCTTTAGGCTTAGTTAACACTTTGGCCGTGCCAAGGCGTCTAGGGCAACGTAGTTACGTCCCATGGCTAATTTTAATTGTGCTGTTAGGTTTAGGGGTCTGCAATCTGCTAAGTTGCCAACCTTAATGGTGTTCTGGTTGCCTAGCTTATTTCCCGGTTATCCTCCTCGGTGACCAAATCAAAACACCCTGGTGCTAAGATACTGTTAGGGTTTGTGGTTCGCACCAAATGTAAATTATGAGAAGATGTAATCGCAACCTGGGGTCCACCATGTGGTGATTGAAAAACTGCAGCTAGAGGACAATGGTGAAGCGTAGCTACGAGCAAGCACTGTAAACACACCGACTTATATGTCACTCAATGTGAACAGAGTGCAATGTGCCTGACTCTGCTATGCCACAGAGCAGTACCAAAAGTGGGAGCACTCTAAGCTATGCCCTGCTAGACATCACAGGAACATAGAGGAATTGAGCCTAGTGGGGTCCCTATAACTCACCCCCTACTATGCTGGTGACTGAACCTGTCCTGACACCCAGTGGCTTTTGAGCCCGCGCCTGAGGATGCACGGTGCAGATGCTAAGCTCAAGCGGGAGTTTCCACCCTACGCTGCCTGTCTAGAAACACACTCGTAGTGCTATTAGCAGCACACGTGCATACAGGGTGGTAACTGGCCCACCAACACACACACAGCAAATATGCATGATCTTAGCGCACCGATGGGCACGCCAAAGATTCTTTTATAGACAATGCCAATCAGACAGGACCTTGCTCGCGGACCATTCTGGAGCTGGCACAGGACCTGAGCAGCTGACGACTGACCACCAATGAAAGGTCGCCACCTCACAAGCATGCTCAGTAGACCGAATCCTGGACTTAGCCTCAGGAACGACTGCTCACCGCTGTCTATTGCAAGTTACCATAGCTGAACCTGGAGAGGCAGCGGTAACAAAGCACACAGCCCGAGTCTGAGCAAGACGCTGAGCAGCATCTACTGCAGTTGAGACTGAATGGGAGACCACAGAAGAAGATAATGCTTGGGATCCATCCTGTAGAGAGGGAGGATCTTGGCGCCTAACACATAGGCTCTCCTACTGAGCACTACACACTTCAGCCTTAAGCCCCCGTTACACACTGCGATATCGCTAGCAATATCGCTGTAAAGTCACCGATTTTGTGACGTAGCAGCGATATTGCTAGCGATATCGCTGCATATGATACTTACCTCCGACCAGCTCCCCCGCTGGTTATCGCTGATCACGCGAGAAGCTCCTTGACCATTCCTCGTCGGCCACTTCCTGCTGCGCTTCCTGTGGCGCCAACGAGCAACGTGTGGAGCCGGGCGGGAGGACGCAGGATCGCCGCGTCTGACAGGTAAGTAGCGACCCCCGACCCCAGCGATGTCGCTGGTGAGATCTGCCTGTGTGGCAGCTCACTAACGACCACCTAGCGATGCACCAGCGATCCTGACCGCGTCATATCGCTGGTCGGGATCGCTGGTGCATCGCTAGGTGTAACGGTACACTTAGGTGTTTTTAATTACAGCAGGATCCTACCTTCCCATATAAATGTAGGGTTTAGCCTAAGAGATGATTCATATTACTCAGGTTCCCAGCAACAAGAATCACCTTATTGTGGCTGCCTGGTACATATGAATTTCGTGGCACACCCACCGAAACATTGAGTGTCTGCGCTTGGTTTGATCAGTCATTCTCTGATGACAGATTCCTTTTAAACAGGATATTTACCATGCAGAATTAGGCTGTGCGCCCACGTAGCGTTTTTTAAGCATTTCTGCAGCACTTTTAGACAAGAGATTCTGCTGCAGAAACGCTTAAGAAAAGCATCCAATTGATTTTTAATGAAAAACACACATGTTGTGCCAATGGTGCGTTTTCAACCGCTGCGGAAACGCTTAGCGATTAAAAACGCAGCATGTTCATTAATTTTGCGGAATCGCATGCGATTCCGCATACCATCAATTATATTGGCAAAAACGCTTAGGAAAACACATACAAAAACGCTTGGCAAACGCTTACAAAAGCGCGTCAAAAAACGCATGCGTTTTAACGGGAGCAGGGTGTGCAATTCTGCTGAGGTTTATTCTGCTTCAGAATCGCTACTTGGGCACATAGCCTTACAGTTCCCCTCAAAATAGTGTCTAGGAAGTTGTAGTTAGCGCTACCCAAAAAGTTGATGGTCAACAGATTAAGAGATTGAAAGATTCCCAGGATAGAAGGCATATGGTTGTTATTGAAAGTAGAGTGGCTATCTTGGTCACTGATATTTTTTTTTTTTTAAATGTCTGAAATGTATTTTTGTACATTTTGATTTATTTGGTTATTATTCTCACTTTAACAGATAGAAATAAACAATAAAGATGGAAATACCTATGTTTTTCATTTGTTCCATCTTCACTCTGCATGTTAACCCCTTAATGATCACTGATACGCCTTTTAACGGTGCCAGTCAAGGGTACTTATTCCTCAGTGCCTCTTTTTAACAGCGCTGAGAAAAAAGGTTATAGCGTTTCCAAGCATCAGAAATTTTCCGGGGTCTCGGCTATGAGGGGTAGCTGAGACCCCAGAGAAAATTATTTGGGTTTGTTTTTACCGATCCCAGTGTTGCGATCACGGTTATTCATGGAATAAGGGTGTCTGCAAAAAAAGCCCGATTTCCCATTTAATTTCTCTCTCCTCTAATATGATCTAGGACATCAGGGAAGAGAGAAATGAGGTCCCCTGAGCCCCCCATGTAACTTTGTTGTCCCTGGACTTGCCTACATCCCAGTCCTGTCCGCCGGCCATCGGCATATTCTTCCGGGAAGAAAATGGCTGTCACATATGTAATGCTGGCTGGCACCCGGCAACAATAGAAAATTTTTCCTATTGGTTCATATTGATCACTGTGATAACAGTGATCAATATAAAAAAAATAGTACATTAAGCACCCTTTATCACCCTCTTAGTTAGTCAAAATATTAATAAAAAAGCATTTACTTCCACTTTTCCATTAGGGTTGGGATTGGGGCTATTGTTATGGTTGGGGCTAGAGATAGGGTTAGGGTTAGGGCTAGAGTTAGGGTTAGGGTTGTGTTGGTGTTAGGGTTGTGTGGGGGTTAGGCTTGTGGTGTTGGGTTTAGAGTGGTGCTGGGGTTAGGGTGGTGATGAGGTTAGGGTTGTGGCTATGGTTGGTATTATGGTTAGGGTTGGGATTAGGGTTAGGGGTGTGTTGGGGTTAGGGTTTTGAATAGGGTTATGGTTAGGGTTGAGATTAGGGTTAGGGGTGTGTTGGGGTTAGGGTTGGCGTTAGAATTGGGAGTTCCACTGTTTAGATACATCAGGGGTCTTCAAACTTGCCATGGCACCCACCCCTTGATTCAAGTCAATTTTCATTCAAAAAGTCAAACAGTGCTTCCTCCCTTCTAGCCCTGCCATGCGCGCAAACAGTGGCTTTCCCCACATACGTGGTATTGGCAAACTCAGTAGAAATATTTTTGTGAAAAAAGTAAAATGTTAATATTTTCCTTCCACATTCCTTTAGTTCTCGTGAAGCTCAATAAACTACTTGTTAGGCGCTGGGTTCCTGTCGCTGCACAGCAGGAATCCCAAGCCTTGCATGGTCTCCCATTCCTCTTTGGCCGCAGAGGAGGCTGCTCAGCAGACTCGTTGATCCCGGCGCTCTGCTCAGACTAGCACGGTGGGTTTGGTTGCTGCTGCAACCTCTGGTCCAGCTATAGCAACGCATGCTGGTCAGCAGCGAGCTACTACAGGGACTATGACCTCCTTTCGGTCTACTGAGCATGCCCGTGGGACAATTTCTTATTGGAGATCGGAGGTCACATGCTCAGGTCCTATAATGAAAAACTAGACCCTCAACTTAGAGAGATGCTTTTGGTGTTTTTTAATGCAGTCCAAAATAAAAAGTTTCGGCCACATCTGGCCTTTATCAATTACAGACTGTTTAAAAGTGTTGTGGATTCATGGGAATCTTGATTATTTAAGGCAGGACACATCTCAGTTAATGTGAATTTGTAGACTTGGGGGTACTGTTGCATAAACCGGTGGTGTAGAGAAAGTGCTTTGTGCATGAATAGTAAGGGTCCAAAGAGAATCACTGTCTAATAAGGTCCCAAAAGGTGTTACCTATGTCTTACTGGATATCAAACAAAACATGTCACAAGGATGTCTACTGCCACTTACCCATGTCTGTTGTAAATTGGAGTGCCCCATGCAATTCCGATGCATGTTTCACCACGGCTTTCTCAAGGGGAGGTGTTTGTCATGTGCATACCGGATGGAATTTATAACTGCAGAGTCCCAGGTGGAGCCACTTAGGCAGCGCATGTCGGGTAAAAACTGCACCGCTATCGCACAGCTGACCATTGCCATCAAAGTGTCATGCGCATTTGGGGTATGGACATAACCCCCTGACATCAGTACCATGCGCGTGACACCTCAATTGATGGCCAGAACTGAGTGTACAGGCATACAGCACACCAAACATGCGCATAGCGTGGCATTCATCTTTCCAGAGCTCAACTGGAGGTGGCCATGTTTAATGTGTCATAATACATTGGAATATATGCTCTACTAGAGGAAAACAGGGTGAAAAGAAAAAAGGGAAATGTAAAGACAGTACCAGGACCCTAAGGCTATGTGCACACGCTGCAGATTCTGCTGTCGATCCACAGAGGTTTTGGTCCTGCGGATCCCCAGCAGTTTCTGCTGCAGTGTACAGTACCATTAAAATCAATGCAAAATGAAAACCGCTGTGCAGACAGTGCAAATTTTTCTGCGTGGATTTGCTGCGGTTTCAAAATGGCAGCATGTCAATTCTTTGTGCGGATTCCCCTGCGGTTTGGCTCCTGCTCCATGGCAGGTGTCAAACCGCAGGGGAACCCTGCAGGCTAAACCGCAGAAAAACTGCAGATAAACCGCAGGTCTTTTGACCTGCGGATTACCTGCGGTTTTTGACAAATCCGCGCGGATGAATCCGCAGCACGTGCACACAGCCTAAGTAAGTGTTTTTGCTAATATGAAAGGGAAATAGGAAATCAATTGACAAAAGGTCCATAATAGAACCGGTAGAAAATCAAAGTAGAAGATTAATAGGTGAGCAAAATATGTAATAATACATCATATAATCGAAATCAGGAGATCACAACAATATCAATATCCAACAAATCAGTGGTATAGTGTGAATAAATTATTGCTATTATAAATACAACAGAATCTAATTTGTATGGGGGCGTGGCTTAGCTGTGATGGAGTGAAGAAGCTGCTTTCTAGTGCTCCTGGGACCTGGAGATTATACTTCACTTTAACTCACCCACAGGGTCCATGTGTGCTTCCAGAAGAAGGGGAACTGGTTCCAGCAACACTCCGATCCCTTCCCACCACAAAGAAACAGCCCTGACCCACATGTTACAGAGCAGTATGCTGAAGGGGAAGCCAGCAACAGCCTCAGCAATGGTGTCCAGCACTGTGAGACCACAAGGTATATCAGAGGAGAAGTCTGTGGGGAGTCAGGGAAGGAGTGCTCGGGTCTCACCTTGGGAGGGTAACTCAACCCCCCACCAGAACCCAGATTCAGTACACACCAAGAATGCAGCAGACCAGGGAGATAAAGCTGGTGGAGATTGGCAGGGAGAGACCCAGGCACAAGGCAATGGAACAATACACTGCAGCCCCATCCATGCAGTCTTCCAGTCTGACTTCCACAGCCTGCAGGAGCTGATCAAAGCCCTTCCTACTAAAGCAGACATAGACTCCCTAATAGCTAGGATAGAAGTGTCACAGGAAAGGGCAGTTTCAGCTCTTAGAATTATATGGACACACTATCCGCTCACACGGCCTCAGTTGAGGAGCCTACGGCGTCACTATCTGAGAGGCTGTCTTCTCTGGAGCGGGAGCTCTCATCATCACAGGCAGGACATGATACTGTTGCTGGATGACCAGGAGAATCGTGGTCGACGCAATAACATGCGCCTCAAAGTTATACCTGAGAGCGTCACCATGGATACCTTATCTCAAAAAGTCACGGCCATCTTTAACCAAATTACGCTACAGAGACTCCTTTTGTGTTTGACAGAATCCATAGAGTCACAAGTCAGGAGCCTCCTTCCAGCAGGAACCCCAGAGATGTTCTGTGCAGAATGCACTACTTCTCAGTGAAGGAGCTTATCATACGTAAAGCTTAGATTTCTGGGCCGGTCTCCCTGGAGGGAGTGGAGATCCGTTTGTTTCAGGATATTTCAGCTCGCACCTTGTTTATGAGATGTCTGCTTCGGCCAATACTGCAAAAGGTCAAGGAGTCTGGAGCTACTTACCGGTGGGGCCACCCATTCCATCTAAACGTATGGAGAGAGGGCTCTGTCCTCACCTGTAAACACCCAGATCAGCTCAAGGATTTGTTCAAATTTTTGGACATACTGTATCACCATTCCCTGTACCAAATTGGCTACAAGTTGAGCGTCCTCAGCCTCTACCTCAGAGGGAGAGGAGGAATAGGGGCAGACAATCTTCCCATGTGCAGGAAAAGGAGAAGGCTGATTTTGCGACAAGTTCCACTCCCTCTGATGCTCCCATCTGACACTCTGCTGCAAATCTTGTATGGCTATTATGAGGTTTCCTCCCTCCTGTCTGATGAGGTAGACTTGGAGGGAATTATTTAGATCCTGTCCCATGGGACTGCGGCTTAAATGCTTTTGTTCATCTAAAATGCCTGAGTTTAATATATCGATGTGTAAACTTATCTTGGTCCCCCCCTCCCTCCTCCCCCTTGTTCTGACTAATAAAATTGAATACTCTGTGATTTGGAAGAAACCTGTGGTTATATTACCCAAATTGGAGTTGGGTTGGGTTCTTGTGGGTGAGTAGTATTATCTTATCTTGCTCAGTTAATGTATGTTTTTATGTCCTTTGTCCGTCGGGGCACTGCCTCACGGTTTTCTGTGTTCCCAAAAGACTTGCAAGTCCAATTTGGATTTGCTAGGTGGCTCTTTGACCTCGTTCTGTTCGGGGTGCGGAGAGCTCACCAGTACTACTGGTGGAGGAATTTTCCTCCATTCTTCTTTTTAGCGTTTCGCATTAACTACCTTCTACTTTCTTTCCCTATATTTGCATTTTTCTTTTCCCCCTATCTATTCCCTTCTTACCTTCACCCCTCCTCCCACCTGCCCATTCCCCCCATACACACACGGGGACCCACAGCCTGCATTCACTATGCCTCATGCCATCCCAATGGAGGTAAAGTGTGGCTCACTTAATCTAAAGGGATTGCATAGTTTAGGCAAGAGAGCCATTCTGACAACTTTTTTGAGAAAATCCCATATCCAAATCGCTTTTTTGCAAGAAACACATGCCAGCCCAGCCAAGCCAGTCAAACTATTTTCTCATTGGTTCCCAGAGGAGTATCAGAACTGCTCTCCTGACTCAAAATTTAGAGGGACGGGTATCCTGATTTCCCGGGCTCTTCGATGGGAGTTTATGGATTCTCACACAGATAATATGGGTAGAATGATGTTGGTAAAAGGGAAAATAGCTTCCCACATCTTTACTCTTGCCCTTGTGTATTTACCTAATATCGGACAGGTCTCTGCACTGGTGAGTCTCCTGGAATCTATTGCTGAGTTCTCGGAGGGTACTCTGGTCCTGGGGGGCGACCTCAATATTGTACTTGACCCATCTGTAGACACATCTTCTGGAGCTTTATCTCATTCCCTAGCAGCACTACGTAGACTTAGAAGGATATTTACATGATCACCAACTTATCGACACTTGGAGACTACTATACCCATCGGAAAGGGACTTCTCTTTTTACTCGTCAGTCCATGACTCTTATTCTAGACTAGACTATTTCTTCGTACACCACAAAGATATCTCTAAGATACAGGAGACTGACATAGACTACATTACCTTCTCGGACCATGCGCTCTGTTCTCTCGTGCTTGCCATGCCCTCCTCGACCTCCCATCAATGACAGTAGAGACTAAACTCCTCTCTCCTGGATGATCCTATGGTTACACAGGAGATTTTCCAGACCTTGAAAGAATTTTTTGAACTAAACAAATCTCCTGATACTTCTCCAAACACTGTTTGGGAGGCTCATAAATGCGTGATCAGAGGCGTATTGATAAAACATGGCGCGAGGCGGAAGGGGGAGAGGGAGGTCGATCTTGATGCCCTTCTGACCCAATTAAAAATACTGGAAACAAGCCATAAAACTTCCCCTACAGAAGCAGCAAAAATTGCACTCATTAAGGTGCGAGACGATTTGTGTAGCCTTCTTAATAAAAAGGCCAAGGGGATTCTCTCCTGTTGTAGGCGACACTACTATGAACATGGGAACAAATGTAGGAAATCCCTCGCAAAAGCATTAAGACAGTAAAGAGCTAGGTCTTACATTTCAGAAATATCCTCCACCGCCCATGCTAAACGTGTCCAATCCTCCCATGACATTGCCAAAGCCTTTCAGACATTTTATGCATCCCTTTACAACTTATATAATAAAAGTCCTGCCACCGCCTTGCTCGGTTTTCATTCCACATAAAGGAATATATTGCGAAGGCAGGTTTGCCAAAGCTAATCTCCAGTGACATCTTGATGCTGGAGGAACCCATAACAGAACAAGAAGTGCGCTCGTCTATTTCTGCCTCTAAAACGGGTAAGACACCAGGTCCCGATGGCTTCCCGGCCCTTTACTACAAAAAATTCAGAGATTTACTAATCTCGGGAATGTTAGCCTCCTTTAATTCAATGTCTAAAAATAACCCCCCACATCCAGATTCTCTGAGAGCCCATATTGCGGTGATACATAAAGAAAGACCCGACCCAGTGTGCTAGCTTTCGCCCCATTTCCCTGTTAAATGTTGATGTAAAACTCTTTGCCAAGATCCTTGCATCTAGACTTGCTCCCCTTCTCTCGGGAATTGTTCATCCGGACCAAGCTGGATTTATGCCAGGCCAAAAGGCCAGAGATAATACTATTAAGTCTATTAACTTAATTCATCATGCTAAATCCCGGAATGTCCCATTAATCCTCTTATCCACTGATGCCGAGAAGGCATTTGACAAGGTCAATTGGGTTTTCATGGAAGAGATCCTCATTTACCTGCGTCAGGGAACAAGGATGCTCCAGTGGATCCTGTCTCTATATTCAGTCCCTTCCGCCAGGGTCCGGGTGACCGATGCACTTTCAGATCCGTTTTATATTTATAATGGCACACGACAGGGATGCCCTCTGTCCTCCCTCATTTTCATCCTCACCCTTGAACCCCTTCTTAGACATGTTAGAGCCAACCACAATATCTCGGGTATTCATGTACTTCAAAACACTTATAAAGTAGCAGCATACGCTGATGACCTTCTTTTCTTCATTACCTCACCTAAGATCTCCCTGCCTAACCTAATGAATGAATTCAGAACATATGCCCAATTGTCTAATCTCAAGATTAATTTTACAAAATCTGAGGCGTTTAACATTAATTCTTCCCCGGAACTAGTAAGATCTTTACAGAAGTCCTTCAGTTTCAAATGGGCTACCCAACACCTGAAATATTTAGGAGTAAGACAATCTGCAGACATCAATTCTCTATATCGATGGAACTTCCCTAGCCTTTTAACATCTATTCAAGCAGACTGTGATAGGTCGTCCAAGATATCCTTCACCTGGTTTGGCAGATGCAACATTTTTAAGATGAACATATTAACAAGGGTCCTGTATATTCTGCAGGCTCTCCCCATCACTATCCCTGCTAAATTTATTAGAAAATTAGGGTCCATTCAAGTCTCGTTTATATGGGGGAAAAAATCTGCTAGACTAAAGAGGGAGTTTCTCTGCAGACCCAAGAGGTTGGGGGGAGTGGGGCTTCCAGACCTAAAAATGTATCACTTGGCAGGCTACCTAGCTAGAATGATAGACTGGTGTAGAAATTGTCACCATAAGGCATGGGTTTAAATGGAACAAAGTTTTTGCCTGACCCCATTGAAGACCCTCCCATGGGTTTTACTTTCGGCCCCAGAACAAATCAAATCCCATCCGACTATTGGATCCACTTTAAAATACTGCAATACAGCAGTAGTCCATTTACATTTACTCCCAGAGGCTTCTCCTCTCACTCCAGTGTTGAGTTATCCTAAATTTGTCCCTAGCCGCTCGGACTCTATTTTTCATCTGTGGATAGATTCGGGGATGGATAGAGTAGAAAACTGGGGAGAGGGAGCCTCCTGGCCTTCTCTGAGTGACCTTACCACCAAAACAGATCAATACAACTGGGCAGTGGGAGGTATTTGCCACTTACCCACTTTTTCAGCAGCCTTCCCCCTAAAAGTTCATTTAGATGACCCAAAACCCAATTTGAGCTTTTATGTAATAGCCTGGGCCCAATCAGATACACCTTAGCTAAAACCTACTCTATGTTGATGGACCCCCGGAGCCGGTCACCCCCTTCTTTCCCTGCGCAGTGGGAGGGAGATTTAAATATTTCTTTTACGGAAGATCAGAGAACTCAAATTTTTACCCTTGTACACTGTGCCTCGATTAGCTCTAGGTTCGGTTCCAGGAGGCTGGCTATAAGATTTTGTCCAGATGGTACAGAGTGCACTTGAGGTTGCACACCATATTTCCCGAAATTGACCCCAACTGCTGGAGGTGTGGAAGGGCAGAGGGCACGATTTTTCATATTTTCTGGCAATGTGACGTTTTGCAATAATTTTGGACAGGGGTGTGGGAAATTATTTGTCGGGTTACGGGCTGTTCCGAAAAGTTGACTCCAGCTCTGATACTACTCCAACATAATGAAATCCCTCCTTGGATCTATAAATCCTCTTTGTTGAAATTTTTGATCATGGCTGCGAGGGCTTGCATCCTGGAGAGAGGGAAGAGTCCCGCTCCTCCAACCATAACTCAGTGGGTCGCAAAAGTCAATGAAATTATGTATATGGAGGACCTCACCTCATCCATACAAGTTTTGGGCGACTTGGCTTGGATGGATGGATGGATTTTCTAAGCTCTAGTGAGTATTGTGATCAAATGCTGGAGGCAAACCCCCCTGAGGTTAACTGAAAACATCAGGCTGAGTGGTGGACTTGGTCGGGTGGGTACTCCTTCCCTTACCCCCTCGTTTTTTCCTTCCCTTCCCTTTTTTTGTTGCCTCTCTTGGCTCCGTTATTTCCCCCCACTCTCTTTTTTCACTTCAACTGCTCTCCTTCTTCCTTCTCTGCTTTGCCTTTTCTTTCCTATACTGTTTGTTAAAAGTTAAAAAATGAAAGACCCTTCGAATTGACCTCTACTACCGGGTCCCCGGATATTAAGGACTCGTGAACGATTGTCTTGGTCGGGAGTTAAGTTGTATTGCTTGTATTCGCCTACTTGTCTGGTTTCAATTATTATGTTAATCTGGATTTCGTTGTGTCTTTAAATAAAGAATAATAAAAAAAAATTTAATTTGTATAAAAAACTTCCCTAATCTGATTAAGAGAGAACAAGTGAAATACACATAGTGACATATATATTATAAGCACTAATATGAGGTGAATAGAAAAAGCAATTACACCCACAAAGTTAAATCTCTATTGTTAGGTTGCATAAAAATGATGTCATCTATATCCATATCGATTATCAAATTTGTAGTCCAAATCATGACATGTATGTAAAGTTCAGTACATAGTACCAGTTCACAGTAGAGACAGTATGTGGATCCGACCACCAGGGCAAGTAGGTAGAATCTGCAGTTAGTCAGACTGTCAATATATCGATAAATGAAAACTAAAACAGAACAAACAACAAATTAAAACACAGGCACAAAGGATAATTATAGTTGGAGCAAAATAAGAAATAAGGATTGGAAGTTGGGAGGTGTACAGACTAAGTGGAAACCTCATAAAAAAGGGACAAAACTATTTTTTTCAATTAATCTAAGGGGCGACATAGTGTCCAATGTAGCAATCCACTTGCATTCGTGTTGTGCCAAAATTTGTTTCTCATTACCTCCTCGAATCCCGCTATTCACCCTTTTAATACCCCTAATCATCTGGCCCCGAGACTTGGCATTATGAAATAATATAAAATGTCTTGGGAGGGTTTTAAGTATTGAAAGGTCCAAGACATACTTTGCTGCCGAAATATCCCTAATATGCTCACGTGTGCGAGTATTCAATTCACGTGACATTAATCCAACATAGATTTTTTTACATGGACACGTGGCATAATATACCACATTGGGGGTATAGCAAGAGATGTCATCTCTAATTTGGAATGTTTTAGCCCCATTAGAAGAAGTGAAAGATGTAGACATACAAATATTGGGGCAAGCACCACATTTGCCACAGGCGTAGCATCACACTGTGTGGGCAGTATTTATGAGAGGCGCTGGTGATTTAGGTATATTGTGACTTCTCACTAATTGATCTTTCAAATTCATGCTCCGTCTAGGTATGACTCTGGGCCTCTGGGGCAAATGTGCTGTTAGAACATTATCAGTATGTAAAATGGACCAATGTTTCAGCAAAATATTCCAGACACGATTCCTTTGACAGTTAAAAGTGAACACAAAAGAAATCGAATGATCATCCTTTTTTATCAATGGATTTAGTCAGGAGTGCATCTTGAGGGGTGGCTTTGGCTCTACGGCATCCATTTTTTATGCATCTATTGCTATATCCCCATAACTTAAACTGCTGTTTAAGGTAAGTAGATTGCATCTCAAATCTGTCATTGGTGGAACAAATACAGCGGGTTCTCAAGAACTGACCCACTGATGACTGGTAGAATGTGCGCCGAGGAAGCATGAAGTAAAGAATTTATCGCAGTCTCCTTACGAAAGAGATCAACCTGTATTGACCCATCTGTTTCAACATACAGAAGTACATAAAGAAACTCAATTTTGATTTCTGCCATTTTTAGGTAAATTTCAAATTGAGTGCATTGGAGTTAAGGTTCATAATGAAGTCAACAAGATTGGATATAGGACCTTGTCAGATGACAAAAACATCGTCAATGTAATGATGCCAGCACTGCACATGTTCGGCGGCCCGAGCTCTGTCCCCATGGAAAATCTGTCTCTCCCAATAGCTGAGAAACAGATTTGCATAGGATGGAGCACATGCCGCACCCATGGCAGTGCCGCATTTCTGCAAATAGAATTTGTCTTTAAAGACAAATTAATTGTGTGACAATTAGTGTTGAGCATTCCGATACTGCAAATATCGGGTATCGGCCGATATTCGCTGTATTGGAATTCCGATACCGAGTACCAATATTTTTTCAATATCGGATATCGGAATCGGAAGTTCCCATAATGCAAAGAGCCACTGCTGTGGCTCTGATTGGCTGCCGAAATGACGTCATCATGATGCGCCGTCAGTTCGGGCCTTCCGGAGGGAGGGGGGTCTGTGCCGACTGCCCGGGGCTCTGTACCGGCCTCCCGGTGGTCTGTGCCGACTGCCCGGGGGTCTGTACCGGCCTTCCGGGGGGCTGTGCCGGCCTGCCGGTGGTCTGTGCCGACAGCCCGGGGGTCTGTGCGGACTGCCGTGGGTCTGTACCAGCCTGCCGGTGGTCTGTACCGGCCTGCCGGGGGGCTGTGCCGACTGTCCGGGGGTCTGTGCAGGATCGTCCGATGGGACTACAAGTCCCATCGGGCGATGCCTGCTACCATGATGGTGATTGACACATTAGCCAATGATGGGACAGTAGTAGTCCCATCATCCGGCTAATGTGTTGAATGTACAAAAAAAAAAAAAATCCCTACTACATACATGCTACATGCATACTACATGCATACTACATGCTACATACATACTACATACATACTACATGCATACTACATACATGCTACATACATGCAACATATATACTACATACATGCTACATGCTACATACATACTACATGCATACTACATGCTACATACATACTACATACATACTACATGCTGCATACATACTACATACATGCTACATACATGCAACATATATACTACATACATACTACATGCTACATACATGCTACATACATGCAACATACATACATACATACTGCATATATACCACATGCATGCAACATGCATACTACATATATACTACATGCATGCAACATGCATACTACATATATACCGGGGGTCTGTGCCGACTGTCCGAGGGTCTGTACCGGCCTGCCGGGGGGCTGTGCCGGCCTGCCGGTGGTCTGTACCGACTGTCCGGGGGTCTGTGCAGGCTGCGGGGGTCTGTACCGGCCTGCCGGGGGGCTGTGCCGGCCTGCCGGTGGTCTGTACCGACTGTCCGGGGGTCTGAGCGGACTGCCGGGGGTCTGTACCGGCCTGCCGGGGGGCTGTGCCGGCCTGCCGGTGGTCTGTACCGACTGTCCGGGGGTCTGAGTGGACTGCCGGGGGTCTGTACCGGCCTGCCGGTGGTCTGTACCGACTGTCCGGGGGTCGGAGCGGACTGCCGGGGGTCTGTACCGGCCTGCCGCGGGGCTGTGCCGACTGTCCGGGGGTCTGTGCGGACTGCTGGGGGTCTGTACCGGCCTACCGGGGGGCTGTGCTGGCCTGCCGGGGGGCTGTGCCGGCCTGCCGGGGGGCTACTGTGCCGACTCTCCGGGGATCTGTCCCGACTGTCCGGGGGTCTGAGCGGACTGCCGGGGGTCTGTACCGGCCTGCCGGGGGGCTGTGCCGGCCTGCTGGTGGTCTGTACCGACTGTCCGGGGGGTCTGAGCGGACTGCCGGGGGTCTGTAGCGGCCTGCCGGGGGGCTGTGCCGGCCTGCCGGTGGTCTGTACCGACTGTCCGGGGGTCTGAGCGGACTGCCGGGGGTCTGTACCGGCCTGCCGGGGGGCTGTGCCGGCCTGCCGGTGGTCTGTACCGACTGTCCGGGGGTCTGAGCGAACTGCCGGGGGTCTGTACTGGCCTGCCGCGGGGCTGTGCCGACTGTCCGGGGGTCTGTGCCGACTGCCCGGGGGTCTGTGCGGACTGCCGGGGGTCTGTACCGGCCTACCGGGGGGCTGTGCTGGCCTGCCGGGGGGCTGTGCCTGCCTGCCGGGGGGCTGTGCCGACTGTCCGGGGGTCTGTGCCGACTGCCCTGGGGTCTGTTCGGACTGCTGGGGGTCTGTACCCGCCTACCGGGGGGCTGTGCTGGCCTGCCGGGGGGCTGTGCCGACTGTCCGGGGGTCTGAGCAGGCTGCGGGGGTCTGTGCAGGATTGTCCGATGGGACTACAAGTCCCATCGGGCGATGCCTGCTACCATGACGGTGATTGACACATTAGCCAATGATGGGACAGTAGTAGTCCCATCATCCGGCCTATGTGTTGAATGTAAGAAAAAAAAAATACATACTACATACATACTACATGCTACATATATACTATATGCATGCAACATACATAGATACTGCATATATACCACATGCATGCAACATGCATACTACATATATACTACATGCATGCAACATGCATACTACATATATACCACATATACCGGGGGGCTGTGCCGACTGTCCGGGGGTCTGTGCCGACTGCCCGGGGGTCTGTACCGGCCTGCCGGGGGGCTGTGCCGGCCTGCCGGTGGACTGTACCGACTGTGGTGGGGTCTGTGCAGGCTGCGGGGGTCTGTACCGGCCTGCCGGGGGGCTGTGCCAGCCTGCCGGTGGTCTGTACCGACTGTCCGGGGGTCTGAGCGGACTGCCGGGGGTCTGTACCGGCCTGCCAGGGGGCTGTGCCGGCCTGCCGGTGGTCTGTACCGACTGTCTGGGGGTCTGAGCGGACTGCCGGGGGTCTGTACCGGCCTGCCGGGGGGCTGTGCCGACTGTCCGGGGGTTTGTGCCGACTGCCCGGGGGTCTGTGCCGACTGCCGGGGGTCTGTACTGGCCTACCGGGGGGCTGTGCTGGCCTGGCGGGGGGCTGTGCCGGCCTGCCGGGGGCTGTGCCAACCATCCGGGGACTTGTAGTCCCATCGGGCGATGCCTGCTTGCTACCATGACGGTGATTGACACATTAGCCAATGATGGGACAGTAGTAGTCCCATCATCCGGCCTATGTGTTGAATGTAAGAAAAAAAAAAAATACATACTACATACATACTACATGCTACATACATACTACATACATGCTACATACATGCAACATATATACTACATGCATGCAACATACATACATACTGCATATATACCACATGCATGCAACATGCATACTACATATATACTACATGCATGCAACATGCATACTACATATATACTTAGAAAATTAGGAAGGGGAAAGGGAAATTTGTGCTCACCAAAATAGTCCTGTAAGCCGGTCGTGCCTAGGGATCAAATGGCTGACCACCATGTGTTGCAAACATGAAGAGAGAAGGAAGATCCGGCACTGGAGACTTGATAAAATCCACGATAAGTTTTATTCACATAATTTCATGATAAAACCATGAAGGGGAAAACAGACCCCCCCCACGCCTGACGCGTTTCGAACCTTACACCAGGTTCTTCCTCAGAGACATGAAACAAAACAGTTCACAAAATGATTATAAACATTCCTAATCAGCAGAGGGACTCCACACATGTGTATAATCAAAGAGGCAGACAACTAAGCCCTCAAATCACTGGTGGAGTCACTCCCTTGCAAGAAGAAAGAAAAAAAAAAAAAAAAAAGGAAAAGACTTATACAACAATGGACAAGACATAGAATAAATAAAAACATGTGCAATACACACGTATAAATGCATAAATACATAGCAACTATCAAATGACAAACAAAAAAAAAAAAAAAAAAAATACTACATATATACTACATGCATGCAACATGCATACTACATATATACCACATATACCGGGGGGCTGTGCCGACTGCCCGGTGGTCTGTGCCGACTGCCCGGGGGTCTCTACCGGCCTGCCGGTGGTCTGTACCGACTGTCCGGGGGTCTGTGCAGGCTGCGGGGGTCTGTACCGGCCTGGTGGGGGGCTGTGCCGGCCTGCCGGTGGTCTGTGCCGACTGCCCGGGGGTCTGTGCGGACTGCCGTGGGGCTGTGCGGACTGTCCGGAGGTCTGTGCAGGCTGCGGGGGTCTGTACCGGCCTGCCGGGGGGCTGTGCCGGCCTGCCGGTGGTCTGTACCGACTGTCCGGGGGTCTGAGCGGACTGCCGGGGGTCTGTACCGGCCTGCCGGGGGGCTGTGCCGGCCTGCCGGGCGGCTGTGCTGGCCTGCCGGGGGGCTGTGCCGACTGCCCGGGGGGGGTGAGCGGCCTGCCGGGGGTCTGTACCGGCCTGCTGGTGGTCTGTACCGGCCTGCCGGGGGGCTGTGCCAACTGTCCGGGGGTCTGTGCAGGCATCGTCCGATGGGACTACAAGTCCCATTGGGCGATGCCTGCTACCATGACGGTGATTGACACATTAGCCAATGATGGGACAGTAGTAGTCCCGTCATCCGGCCTATGTGTTGAATGTAAAAAAAAAAAAAAAAAACATACTACATACATACTACATGCTACATACATACTACATACTTGCTACATACATACTACATACATACTACATGCTACATACATACATGCTACATACATGCAACATTTATACTACATGCATGCAGCATACATACATACTGCATATATACCACATGCATGCAACATGCATACTACATATATACCACATATATACTACATGCATGCATACTACATATATACCACATATACCGGGGGCTGTGTCGATTGTCCGGGGGGCTGTGCCGACTGCCCGGGGGTCTGTACCAGCCTGCCGGGGGGCTGTGCCGGCCTGCTGGTGGTCTGTACCGACTGTCCGGGGGTCTGTGCAGGCTGCGGGGGTCTGTACCGGCCTGCCGGGGGGTTGTGCTGGCCTGCCGGTGGTCTGAGCGGCCTGCCGGGGGTCTGTACTGGCCTGCCGGGGGTCTGTACCGACCTGCCGGGGGGCTGTGCTGGCCTGCCGGTGGTCTATACCGACTGTCCGGGGGTCTGAGCAGGCTGCGGGGGTCTGTGCAGGATCGTCCGATGGGACTACAAGTCCCATCGGGCGATGCCTGCTACCATGACGGTGATTGACACATTAGCCAATGATGGGACAGTAGTCCCATCATCCGGCCTATGTGTTGAATGTAAAAAAAAATAAAAATACATACTACATACATACTACATGCTACATACATACTACATGCATGCAACATACATACATACTACATGCAACGTGCATACTACATGCATGCAACATACATATATACTACATATATACTACATGCATGCAACATGCATACTACATATATACTACATGCATGCAACATACATACATACAACATATATACTACATGCAAGCAACATGCATACTACATATATACCACATATATACTACATGCATGCAACATATATACTACATGCAACATGCATACTACATGCATGCAACATACATACTACATATATATCACATGCATGCAACATGCATACTATATATATACCACATATATACTACATGCATGCAACATACATATATACTACATATATACTACATGCATGCAACATGCATACTACATATATACCACATATATACTACATGCATGCAACATACATACAACATATATACTACATGCAAGCAACATGCATACTACATATATACCACATATATACTACATGCATGCAACATATATACTACATGCAACATGCATACTACATGCATGCAACATACATACTACATATATATCACATGCATGCAACATGCATACTATATATATATACCACATATATACTACATGCATGCAACATACATATATACTACATATATACCACATATATACTACATGCATGCAACATATATATAATACATATATACTACATGCAACATACATACTACATATATACTACATATATACCACATGCATGCAACATGCATACTACATATATACTACATATATTCTACATGCATGCAACATACATACATACTACATATATACCACATGCATGCAACATGCATACTACATATATACTACATGCATGCAACATACATATATACTACATACAATACATTCATACAATACATACATATAGACATACAGTACATATAACATAGAGTACATACTCACTATCACTTGTCACTTTGATCCCCGAAGCCATTGTCGTCTATGGAATAAAGATTAAAATAACAAAGCACGAATATACTCACCCCTGATCCGCAGAAGTCCACGGGTGTCCCACAACGATCTTGCGTGGAGAACAGCAGCATCAGCTGATGCTACCGTTCTCTACGGGCTCCAGGAAACCAGTGTCGGGAGGTAGGTATCCTTCCGCCCTGTATTCCTCTGCCACTGTAAAGAAAAAAAAAGTCCCTAGTCTCATTTCATGGCATTGCTGTGTGAAAAATTTCCGATGCAGCTTTTGCCATAAAGTGAGACTAGGGACTTTTTTTTTTTTTTTTTCTACACTGGCGGAGGAATACAGGGTGGAAGGATACCTACCTCCCGACACTGGTTTCCTGGGCCCCGTAGAGAACGGTAGCATCAGCTGATGCTGCAGTTCTCCACGCAAGATCGTCGTGGGACTCTTGTGGATTTCTGCGGATCAGGGAGTATATTGTTTGTTTGTTATTTTAATATTTATTCCAAAAATGACAATGGCTTCGGGGATCAAAGTGACAAGTGATGGTGAGTATGTACTCTATGTTATATGTACTGTATGTCTATATGTATGTATTGTATGAATGTATTGTATGTAGTATATATGTATGTTGCATGCATGTAGTATATACAGTCATGGCCAAAAGTATTGACACCCCTGCAATTCTGTCAGATAATACTCAGTTTCTTCCTGAAAATGATTGCAAACACAAATTCTTTGGTATTATTATCTTCATTTAATTTGTCTTAAATGAAAAAACACAAAAAGAATTGTCCTAAAGCCAAATTGGATATAATTCCACACCAAACTTCAAAAAAGAGGGTGGACAAAAGTATTGGCACTGTTCGAAAAATCATGTGATGTTTCTCTAATTTGTGTAATTAACAGCACCTGTAACTTACCTGTGGCACCTAACAGGTGTTGGCAATAACGAAATCACACTTGCAGCCAGTTAACATGGATTAAAGTTGACTCAACCTCTGTCCTGTGTCCTTGTGTGTACCACATTGAGCATGGAGAAAAGAAAGAAGACCAAAGAACTGTCTGAGGACTTGAGAAACCAAATTGTGAGGAAGCATGAGCAATCTCAAGCCTACAAGTCCATCTCCAAAGACCTGAATGTTCCTGTGTCTACCGTGCGCAGTGTCATCAAGAAGTTTAAAGCCCATGGCACTGTGGCTAACATCCCTAGATATGGCCGGAAAAGAAAAATTGACAAGAGATTTCAACGCAAGATTGTGCGGATGTTGGATAAAGAACCTCCACTAACATCCAAACAAGTTCAAGCTGCCCTGCAGTCCAAGGGTACAACGGTGTCAACCCGTACTATCCGTCGGCATCTGAATGAAAAGGGACTGTATGGTAGGAGACCCAGGAAGACTCCACTTCTTACCCCGAGACATAAAAAAGCCAGGCTGGAGTTTGCCAAAACTTACCTGAAAAAGCCTAAAACATTTTGGAAGAATGTTCTCTGGTCAGATGAGACAAAAGTAGAGCTTTTAGGGCAAAAGCATCAACATAGAGTTTACAGGAGAAAAAAAGAGGCATTCAAAGAAAAGTACACGGTCCCTACAGTCAAACATGGCGGAGGTTCCCTGATGTTTTGGGGTTGCTTTGCTGCCTCTGGCACTGGACTGCTTGACCGTGTGCATGGCATTATGAAGTCAGAAGACTACCAACAAATTTTGCAGCATAATTTAGAGCCCAGGGTGAGAAAGCTGGGTCTACCTCAGAGGTCATGGGTCTTCCAGCAGGACAATAACCCAAAACACACTTCAAAAAGCACTAGAAAATGGTTTGAGAGGAAGCACTGGAGACTTCTAAGGTGGCCAGCAATGAGTCCAGACCTGAATCCCATAGAACACCTGTGGAGAGATCTAAAAATGGCAGTTTGGAGAAGGCACCCTTCAAATATCAGGGACCTGGAGTAGTTTGCCAAAGAAGAATGGTCTAAAATTCCAGCAGAGCATTGTAAGAAACTCATTGATGGTTACCGGAAGCGGTTGGTCGCAGTTATTTTGGCTAAAGGTTGTGCAATCAAGTATTAGTCTGAGGGTGCCAATACTTTTGTCCGGCCCATTTTTGGAGTTTTGTGTGAAATGATCAATGTTTTGCTTTTTGCTTCATTCTATTTTGTGTTTTTTCATTTAAGACAAATTAAATGAAGATAATAATACCAAAGAATTTGTGTTTGCAATCATTTTCAGGAAGAAACTGAATATTATCTGACAGAATTGCAGGGGTGTCAATACTTTTGGCCATGACTGTATGTAGAATGCATGTTGCATGCATGTGGTATATATGTAGTATGTTTGTATGTTGCATGCATGTAGTATATATGTATGTTGCATGCATGTAGTATATATGTATTATATATGTAGTATGCATGTTGCATGCATGTGGTATATATGTAGTATGTATGTAGTATGTATGTTGCATGTAGTATATATGTATTATATATATATGTTGCATGCATGTAGTATATATGTATGTTGCATGCATGTAGTATATACTGTGTGTGGTATATATATAGTATGCATGTTGCATGCATGTGGTATATATGTAGTATGTATGTTGCATGTAGCATATATGTATTATATATATGTTGCATGCATGTAGTATATGTGTAGTATATATGTATGTTGCATGCATGTAGAATATATGTAGTATATATGTAGTATGCATGTTGCATGCATGTGGTATATATGTAGTACATATGTAGTATGTATGTTGCATGTAGTATATATGTATTATATATGTTGCATGCATGTAGTATAATGTAGTATATATGTATGTTGCATGCATGTAGTATATATGTGGTATATATATAGTATGCATGTTGCATGCATGTGGTATATATGTAGTATGTATGTTGCATGCATGTAGTATATATGTAGTAAGCATGTTGCATGTAGTATATATGTATGTTGCATGCATGTAGTATATATGTTGTATGTATGTTGCATGCATGTAGTATATATGTGGTATATATAGTATGTATGTTGCATGCATGTGGTATATATGTAGTATGTATGTTGCATGCATGTAGTATATATGTAGTAAGCATGTTGCATGTAGTATATATGTATGTTGCATGCATGTAGTATATATGTTGTATGTATGTTGCATGCATGTAGTATATATGTATGTTGCATGCATGTAGTATATATGTAGTATGCATGTTGCATGTAGTACATATGTATGTTGCATTCATGTAGTATATATGTGGTATATATGTAGTATGCATGTTGCATGCATGTGGTATATATGTAGTATGTATGTTGCATGCATGTAGTATATATGTAGTATGCATTTTGCTTGTAGTATATATGTATGTTGCATGCATGTAGTATATATGTGGTATGTATGTATGTTGCATGCATGTTGCATGTAATATGTATGTTGCATGCATGTAGTATATATGTAGTATATATGTATGTTGCATGCATGTAGTATGCATGTTGCATGTAGTATGTATGTATGTTGCATGCATGTAGTATGTATGTAGCATGTATGTAGTATGTATGTAGCATGTAGTATGTATGTAGTATGTATTTTTTTTTACATTCAACACATAGGCCGGATGATGGGACTACTACTGTCCCATCATTGGCTAATGTGTCAATCACCGTTATGTGGCAGGCATCGCCCGATGGGACTTGTAGTCCCATCGGACGATCCTGCACAGACCCCCGGCAGTCCACTCAGACCCCCGGACAGTCGGTACAGACCACCGGCAGGCCGGCACAGCCCCCCGGCAGGCCGGTACAGACCCCCGCAGCCTGCACAGACCCCCGGACAGTCGGTACAGACCACCGGCAGGCTGGTACAGACCCCCGGCAGTCCTCTCAGACCCCCGGACAGTCGGTACAGACCACCGGCAGGCCGGCACAGCCCCCTGGCAGTCCGCACAGACCCCCGGGCAGTCAGTACAGACCACCGGCAGGCCGGCACAGCCCCCCGGCAGTCCGCACAGACCCTCGGGCAGTCGGTACAGACCACCGGCAGGCCGGCACAGCCCCCCGCAGCCTGCACAGACACCAGGGCAGTCGGTACAGACCACCGGCAGGCCAGCACAGCCCCCCGGCAGTCCGCACAGACCCTCGGGCAGTCGGTACAGACCACCGGCAGGCCGGTACAGACCCCCGCAGCCTGCACAGACCCCCGGACGGTCGGTATAGACCACCGGCAGGCCGGCACAGCCTCCCGGCAGGCCGAAACAGACCCCCAGGCAGTCGGCACAGCCCCCCGGTATATGTGGTATATATGTAGTATGCATGTTGCATGCATGTGGTATATATGCAGTATGTATGTATGTTGCATGCATGTAGTATATATGTTGCATGTATGTAGTATGTATGTAGCATGTATTTTTTTTTTTCTTACATTCAACACATAGGCCGGATGATGGGACTACTACTGTCCCATCATTGGCTAATGTGTCAATCACCGTCATGATAGCAGGCATCGCCCAATGGGACTTGTAGTCCCATCGGACGATCCTGCACAGACCCCCGGCAGTCCGCTTAGACCCCCGGACAGTCGGTACAGACCACCGGCAGGCCGGCACAGCCCCCCGGCAGGCCGGTACAGACCCCCACAGCCTGCACAGATCCCCGGACAGTCGGTACAGACCACCGGCAGGCCGGCACAGCCCCCCGGCAGGCCGGTACAGACCCCGGGCAGTCCGCTCAGACCCCCGGACAGTCGGTACAGACCACCGGCAGGCCGGCACAGCCCCCCGGCAGGCCGGTACAGACCCCCGGCAGTCCGCTCAGACCCCAGGACAGTCGGTACAGACCACAGGCAGGCCGGCACATCCCCCCGGCAGGCCGGTACAGACCCCCGGCAGTCCGCTCAGACCCCAGGACAGTCGGTACAGACCACCGGCAGGCCGGCACAGCCCCCCGGCAGGCCGGTACAGAACCCCGCAGCCTGCACAGACCCCCGGACAGTCAGTACAGACCACCGGCAGGCCGGCACAGCCCCCCCGGCAGGCCGGTACAGACCCCCAGCAGTCCGCTCAGACCCCAGGACAGTCGGTACAGACCACAGGCAGGCCGGCACATCCCCCCGGCAGGCCGGTACAGACCCCCGGCAGTCCGCTCAGACCCCCGGACAGTCGGTACAGACCACCGGCAGGCCGGCACAGCCCCCCAGCAGGCCTGTACAGACCCCCGGCAGTCCGCTCAGACCCCCGGACAGTCGGAACAGACCACAGGCAGGCCGGCACATCCCCCCGGCAGGCCGGTACAGACCCCCGGCAGTCCGCTCAGACCCCCGGACAGTTGGTACAGACCACCAGCAGGCCGGCACAGCCCCACGGCAGGCTGGTACAGACCCCCGGGCAGTCGGCACAGACCCCCAGACAGTCGGCACAGCCCCCCGGTATATGTGGTATATATGTAGTATGCATGTTGCATGCATGTAGTATATATGTAGTATATATGTAGTATGCATGTTGCATGCATGTAGTATATATGTGGTGTATATGTAGTATGCATGTTGCATGCATGTGGTATATATGTTGCATGTATGTAGCATGTATGTAGTATGTATGTAGCATGTAGTGTGTATGTAGTATGTGTTGTTTTTTTTGTTTTTTTACATTCAACACATAGGCCGGATGATGGGACTACTACTGTCCCATCATTGGCTAATGTGTCAATCACCGTCATGGTAGCAGGCATCGCCCGATGGGACTTGTAGTCCCATCGGACGATCCTGCACAGACCCCCGGCAGTCCGCTCAGACCCCCGGACAGTCGGTACAGACCACCGGCAGGCCGGCACAGCCCCCCGGCAGGCCGGTACAGACCCCCGCAGCCTGCACAGACCCCCGGACAGTCGGTACAGACCACCGGCAGGCCGGCACAGCCCCCCGGCAGGCCGGGACAGACCCCCGGCAGTCCGCTCAGACCCCCGGACAGTCGGTACAGACCACCGGCAGGCCGGCACAGCCCCCCGGCAGGCCGGTACAGACCCCTGGCAGTCTGCTCAGACCCCCAGACAGTCGGTACAGACCACCGGCAGGCCGGCACAGCCCCCGGCAGGCTGGTACAGACCCCCGGCTGTCCGCTCAGACCCCCGGACAGTCAGTACAGACCACCGGCAGGCCGGCACAGCCCCCCGGCAGGCCAGTACAGACCCCCGCAGCCTGCACAGACCCCCGGACAGTCGGTACAGACCACAGGCTGGCCGGTACAGACCCCCGGCAGTCCGCTCAGACCCCCGAACAGTCGGTACAGACCACCGGCAGGCCAGCACAGCCCCCCGCCAGGCCGGTACAGACCCCTGGCAGTCTGCTCAGACCCCCAGACAGTCGGTACAGACCACCGGCAGGCCGGCACAGCCCCCGGAAGGCTGGCACAGACCCCCGGCTGTCCGCTCAGACCCCCGGACAGTCAGTACAGACCACCGGCAGGCCGGCACAGCCCCCCGGCAGGCCAGTACAGACCCCCGCAGCCTGCACAGACCCCCGGACAGTCGGTACAGACCACCGGCTGGCCGGTACAGACCCCCGGCAGTCCGCTCAGACCCCCGAACAGTCGGTACAGACCACCGGCAGGCCGGCACAGCCCCCCGGCAGGCCGGTACAGACCCCTGCACAGACCCCCGGACAGTCGGTACAGACCACCGGCAGGCCGGCACAGCCCCTCGGCAGGCCGGTACAGACCCCCGGCAGTCCGCTCAGACCCCCGGACAGTCGGTACAGTCCCCCGGCAGGCCGGCACAGCCCCCCGGCAGGCCCGTACAGACCCCCGCAGCCTGCACAAACCCCCGCACAGTCGGTACAGACCACCAGCAGGCCGGTACAGACCCCTGGCAGTCCGCACAGACCCCTGGACAGTCGGTACAGACCCCCGGCAGTCTGCACAGACCCCCGGCAGGCCGGCACAGACCCCCGGCAGGCCGGTACAGACCCCCGGCAGTCCGCTCAGACCCCCGGCAGGCCGGCACAGACCCCCGGCAGGCCGGCACAGACCCCCGGACAGTCGGCACAGCCCCCCGGTATATGTGGTATATGTGTAGTATGCATGTAGTATATATGTAGTATGCATGTTGCATGCATGTGGCATATATGTTGCATGTATGTATGTAGCATGTAGTATGTATGTAGTATGTATGTAGCATGTATGTAGCATGTATGTAGTATGTATGTAGCATGTAGTATGTAGTATATATGTTGCATGTATGTAGCATGTATGTAGTATGTATGTAGCATGTAGTATGTATGTAGTATGTAGTATGTATGTAGCATGTATGTAGTTTGTATTTTTTTTTTGTACATTCAACACATTAGCCGGATGATGGGACTACTACTGTCCCATCATTGGCTAATGTGTCAATCACCGTCATGATAGCAGGCATCGCCCGATGGGACTTGTAGTCCCATCGGACGATCCTGCACAGACCCCCGCAGTCTGCTCAGACCCCCGGACTGTCGGTACAGACCACCGGCAGGCCAGCACAGCCCCCCGCAGCCTGCACAGACACCCGGGCAGTCGGTACAGACCACCCGCAGGCCAGCACAGCCCCCCGACAGTCCGCACAGACACCCGGGCAGTCGGTACAGACCACCGGCAGGCCGGCACAGCCCCCCGCAGCCTGCACAGACACCCGGGCAGTCGGTGCAGACCACCGGCAGGCCGGTACAGACCCCCGGCAGTCCGCACAGACACCCGGGCAGTCGGCACAGACCTCCGGAAGGTCCGTACACCCCCCGAGAGGCTGTACAAGGAGAGAAAAGGGTTTTTCTTATTCCGATACCGGAAGTCCCATAGACTTGAATGGGACTTCCGGTATCAGAATCGGCGATACCCGATACTTTTTTCGTATCGGGCCGATACCATCCGATCCGATATTTTAGGGTATCGGATGGTATCGCTCAACACTAGTGTCAATACAAACTCCAATAGCTCCAGTAGGAACTCAAACCAGTGACTGTTATGAATGGGTCCCCGAGGAGGATGGCAGGAACAGGCTAAGCCACCAGAAAACCAGAGAGGTTGGTAACTAAGCAGATCACAGACCCCTGATCCTATCCACACAACTAGCAGTAGCCGTGGAGCGTACCTACGATGCCCTAGACGCCTCGGCACAGCCGGAGAGCTAACTAAGCCTAAAGCAAGAAAGATGAAATCTAAACTGCCCCGGAGAAGACCCCAAAGGAATAGATAGCCCCCAAACATATATTGTCGGTAAGACAAGATGAAACACAAATGCAGGCAGAAAAATAGACTGAGCAAATGATGGGGCCCAAACTGACTAGACAGAATAGGAAAGGAAAGACACTGTCTGCAATCACGCAAAAAACCCTGCAAAATCCAACACATCTGATGTACAAAAAACACTGAAGTCACACGACTTCGCCCCCACTATATCAGCACTCCGGTATTAACTGGAAGCAAAGCAAAAGAGATCAATATAACAGGGGACTGAACAAACTGACACAAGCAGTAACATATGGAGCAGTGGTCCAGCACAGCCCCCAGCAGGAGCAAGCTGAACCCGCACAACAAGCAGAGATAGACAAAACCAGATCAGATGCAAAGGATTAGCCAATGAATCACTTAGCTGGAAAATGCAGGAACAGGGCAGGAGACATCACACCTCTGAATGCACAGGAAAGCAATCACCAGCAGGGATTGCAGGAAGTCTGCAGACTTAATTACTCCAATCCATAACCCCAGATCTCCAATCGTCATCATCATCACCAAGTGGCAGACCTCTGTCAATCTGGCCAGCTCCACTACCTCCAGTAACCACCAGAGAGAGCAGGGGGAGCTTCAGCTCAGAAGTCTGAGCCAGGGAATTCACAACAAGTGGCCATCCCGGCTAGTCATCTTGAGATAAAAAAAATGAATCGCAGTAAGGCCATCAACATGACCTATTGACATGTAGAGAGATTCAATGTCAATGGCCACAAGGACCATGTCATCCTCCAAGTGAATCCCATTGATCTTATTAACTAGATTGACGTATCCCTGACATAGGAGGGCAAAAGTTTCAGCAATTGATTTTAGATAGAAATCAATAAATTTGCATGTCATATCACAAAGCCCTCTTATGCCAGAAACAATGAGCCCAACAAACAGGATCTCCATGCATGCGTTGTGACTGTCACACAGCAATGAAAAATGCAGCTGCGGTGTTGAACAGATGATTATTGGGAGCGTTACAGGTATCCAGGTTGCCGATGCAGCTATTCAGTAAGCGCTATAGCTTTTTGGAAAAGAACTTATCCGAAGCTATTTGCTCATCCCTAGTAGTAACATTATAATAAGGAAACAATACATTAGGTGTAAGATGTCAGAGTCAAATGTCAAACTCAGATGTCAGAGTCAGATATCAGTCATATGTTAAAGTCACATATCAAAGTCAGATGTCAAAGTCATATTTCAGATTCAGATTTCAAAGTCAGATGTTAATGTCAGTTCTCAGACAGGGTATTTAGCCTCACACTGACATTATTCTGATGTTTGACTTTGATTATGTTTTTTAATTGGTGTGAGACAGTGACTGGCTTTATTGTGAATGGCTGGTATGTGTCCCAGAGGCAGAGGTCCTCTGCCCTGTAAGCCTGGAATATTGCTCTGGGACCTGTTGTTCCATGAGCCTTGTTTAGTTCATAAGGGATGGGGCTTGCAGGGCTAGCCGGAGAGCTGGGCGGGTCTGACTAACCACACACTTCCCATCAATGGGTGTGTTTCATAGGATATAATGAGGCTGTTTTTTGGTCACATGGCCTTTGTGTTGGAAGATCCTGCAAGAGGACAGGTTTCCTGAAAAGCACATCGTGGAGATCATGTACCTTCAGAGTCTGTGACGGCTACTGCATTGAGAAAGCTTTCGTCTTTCTGAGGGTCTGCAACTGACGGATGTGAGTTTGTCATGCAAGACATAGTACGGGTCAGTGGTCCCAGTAAGGCAGCTTCCCTGTGTGCCAGGACTGAAAGAAGTCAGAGTGTGAGCCCCTGGAAGGTAACCTCGGACAAGGGGGTTGTAGTAAACTCAGACAAGTGTATCTACTATTGGAACAGACTAGTGGTCATCATTACTATTTCACTTATACGAAGATCACAAAGCCTTCTTTCACCTTTTTTTCTGGATTTTGTGCCACCATTGTGGAGCAATTTTAATATATTTTCATACATTTTTCTATTAAATAGTACAGCATTGTTTAATTGCATTAAGACCTGCATATCATATATATTTTTTTAACATTGAAGTATGCTCCTGTGTCTGTGGTCACACATTTCCAATGCCACAGTCAGATAACCTGTATCCATTGTACATTGTTAGGAGAACAATTCTGATCATTCTGCAAGTAAACCTGTAAGTAATAGTAAACTAGGAGTGGTTTTCTCATACTACTCTACACATTAGACCTGGTCACACATCCATCTTTCAGGTACATGTGACACCCATTATAATATATGGGGCTTCGTGCATGTGTGTGTGACCCACAAGTAGACATGTCCATTTTTATTCCAGCAGTACGAATGACAACACGTACTGCACAGGTGCACATGGATGAAATGTGTGACACACATACGTGTGCCCATCTATGTGACACTTACTGGATGAGAACGCAGAATAGAAATTAAAGATTTTTATGTGTTAAAGATGTGCAAAGATAGATATAGTTAGAAATGGAGTTAATAGTTGATAAATAGATAGAAAATACTCTAGGTAGATAATGAGATACTCAAGAGAGATATAATTAGTGCCTTGCGTATCTACATGTACAGTACACTACACACGCAAGGCACTAATTGCATATCTCACGTATATCTATTTTTCTAATATCAATCTATATATTTAGCACCCAAAAATCTGTCATTTCCATTCTGCACTCTATCCTATTAGGTGCCACACGGATGGCACATGGATGGTAAACGCATACACACTGACAGTACTTGGATGGTGCACAAGTACATATGGACAGAAAACCACATGAGTAGTAAAAAACAACAATCTCACATGTATTTTTTTTAAGTGGAAACGGGAAGGGGGCCTTAGGTAGACGATCTTCAGGGGATTCCATATAACACCTGAGGATGTAACAAGAAATAACTTATGTATCAGCAATATTTAGATATCAGATTACTTTTTTTTGATTATTCAGTTTAAAATAAATATATGTGCCATGTGGTTTCGCAGAAATATTATCTTGAATTATGGGACTCTATAAAATACTTTAATGCTCAGCTGCCTGGTAAAATGTCTCATGGATCTTCTCAATTCCATTTGATGTCCTTGGCTGGAGCAACTGATCCAAGTTAGGCTGTACGGCATATAAAAGTTCTAAAAAGCCTATTGACAATTAATTTAAATTTTGTACTCCAAATTTTACGCTTCTCTAAGTGCAATTATGGTACACAGTAACAAGAAACTATTAAATTATAAAAGAAATAGTATATACACATTATTAATAGCGTTTTCTTACTTTTTTATCCTAAATGTATATAAGAAATAAAACATATAATCTCCTACTTCACTTTATTTAGGGGAATATGATGGTACAATTAGTTTTCAGAATGCATTTGAAAAACTGTACAGAAAAACAATATGCGAATATTCTGCATTGCTGAAGGGAAAAAAACTACATGATATTTTAGGAAAAGCTGCTAATTAGAAACGAGAATATAGTGTGAAATTTTCTTTGACCAATTTGCAGAATCGTCAATTATATTTGCTGTAGCAAATTTCCATATTATCAAGCACATTATGACACTTGATGCAATGAGATATACCTATGTGTCTTCCTCTTCTGTTTTTTTTTTTTGCTGAAATGAAGTTGAACGTAAAAAAAGAATATAATTCATTCTGCTTAAAAGATATTAAATTGTGCTTTAGAATTTAAACTACTAATAAAAAATGTACTCAATAAGGCGGGAGTCACACTAGCGATTTTAAAATTGGTACGATTTTGATGCAGGAGAGTTGGACGAATGTAATGCAAGTGTCATGTGAGTGTCATGCGTTTTTTTACGTGAGTGTCATCTGATTTTTCACCCCTAGCATCTGATTTACTGTACATCTGAATGCAGTGTGATTGCTATCCAATTGCAATGCGATTTTAACATGAACTTTTACATAGAGAACTTCTCTAAGTCATTTGCACATCATTTTCAAGGGAAATATTCTTCAACACATTATATATATACAGTGGGGAAAAAAAGTATTTAGTCAGTCAGCAATAGTGCAAGTTCCACCACTTAAAAAGATGAGAGGCGTCTGTAATTTACATCATAGGTAGACCTCAACTATGGGAGACAAACTGAGAAAAAAAAATCCAGAAAATCACATTGTCTGTTTTTTTTTTCATTTTATTTGCATATTATGGTGGAAAATAAGTATTTGGTCAGAAACAAAATTTCATCTCAATACTTTGTGATATATCCTTTGTTGGCAATGACAGAGGTCAAACGTTTTCTGTAAGTCTTCACAAGGTTGCCACACACTGTTGTTGGTATGTTGGCCCATTCCTCCATGCAGATCTCCTCTAGAGCAGTGATGTTTTTGGCTTTTCGCTTGGCAACACGGACTTTCAACTCCCTCCAAAGGTTTTCTATAGGGTTGAGATCTGAAGACTGGCTAGGCCACTCCAGGACCTTGAAATGCTTCTTACGAAGCCACTCCTTCGTTGCCCTGGCGGTGTGCTTTGGATCATTGTCATGTTGAAAGACCCAGCCACGTTTCATCTTCAATGCCCTTGCTGATGGAAGGAGGTTTGCACTCAAAATCTCACGATTAATGGCCCCATTCATTCTTTCATGTACCCGGATCAGTCGTCCTGGCCCCTTTGCAGAGAAACAGCCCCAAAGCATGATGTTTCCACCACCATGCTTTACAGTAGGTATGGTGTTTGATGGATGCAACTCAGTATTCTTTTTCCTCCAAACACGACAAGTTGTGTTTCTACCAAACAGTTCCAGTTTGGTTTCATCAGACCATAGGACATTCTCCCAAAACTCCTCTGGATCATCCAAATGCTCTCTAGCAAACTTCAGACGGGCCCGGACATGTACAGGCTTAAGCAGTGGGACACGTCTGGCACTGCAGGATCTGAGTCCATGGTGGCGTAGTGTGTTACTTATGGTAGGCCTTGTTACATTGGTCCCAGCTCTCTGCAGTTCATTCACTAGGTCCCCCCGCGTGGTTCTGGGATTTTTGCTCACCGTTCTTGTGATCATTCTGACCCCACAGGGTGGGATTTTGCGTGGAGCACCAGATCGAGGGAGATTATCAGTGGTCTTGTATGTCTTCCATTTTCTAATTATTGCTCCCACAGTTGATTTCTTCACTCCAAGCTGGTTGGCTATTGCAGATTCAGTCTTCCCAGCCTGGTGCAGGGCTACAATTTTGTTTCTGGTGTCCTTTGACAGCTCTTCGGTCTTCACCATAGTGGAGTTTGGAGTCAGACTGTTTGAGGGTGTGCACAGGTGTCTTTTTATACTGATAACAAGTTTAAACAGGTGCCATTACTACAGGTAATGAGTGGAGGAAAGAGGAGACTCTTAAAGAAGAAGTTACAGGTCTGTGAGAGCCAGAAATCTTGATTGCTTGTTTCTGACCAAATACTTATTTTCCACCATAATATGCAAATAAAATGAAAAAAAAACAGACAATGTGATTTTCTGGATTTTTTTTTCTCAGTTTGTCTCCCATAGTTGAGGTCTACCTATGATGTAAATTACAGATGCCTCTCATCTTTTTAAGTGGTGGAACTTGCACTATTGCTGACTGACTAAATACTTTTTTCCCCACTGTATATATATATATATATATATATATATATACAATGGTGTTCAAAAGTCCTGCATAGGATAAATTGATTTTTCAAGTTTTAAAGGTTTTCTGTCGAATATCTTCGATGCTAATATGACATATTATATATGGTTTTGTTCAGAATACAATTTTGCATTCTCTCCCTGTAATATTTTTAGCTTTTGAAGCAGTTTTGCCTGAAATTATTGCAACAATATGGGAACTGAAAGCACAACTAAATATTGTACAGCTTCAGATCCAAAATTAGCCAATCACAGATGAGGTTCTTGTGACCAATCATAACCTTGATATGGCAGCCAATTACATTGCATCACATCTGCTGCTTTGTTTGTTTTATCTGTTGGTCTATCTAGTGAATCATACTGTAGAGTTTTATGATGGGAGCCTTCAGATTTTTGTCAGCGGAGGATCGTGTGCGAGTTGTGGTGCTACATGAAGAGGGTTATACTGGCCCCCAGATCGCAAGGAAGGTCGGCTGTAATCAGAGTACAGTCGTAAGAATTTTGCAGAAACATAAGCAACTTGGTATTACCCAGGACAGGCCCACATCTGGTCGGCCCAGAAAGTCAACTAAAAGGGAGGATAGAGTACTGATAAGAACATCCCTTGCCAATCGAAAGCTCACCTCTCCTCTGCTTCTGCGAGAATGGCAAGAAAAGTGCAATATTGAGGTAGCAACATCAACTGTTAGGAAGAGATGTTTGGAAGCAGGATTGAGAGGGTGCAAGGCCCAAAAGAAGTCATTGATGACAGCCACACAAAGACAAAGGCGAAAACTGTGGGCATTGAAATATTTAAAATGGAGGAAGGAGGAGTGGGAAAAAGTGCTATTTAGTGATGAAAGCACTTTTTGCATTTTAGGAAATGTGAGAAGGTTCCCAAATGAAGAGTACAAGCCAGAGTGTTTGAGCTTCTCTGTGAAACATCTGATGAAAGTAATGGTCTGGGGCTGTATGGCAGCCAATGGTGTTGGAAGGCTTCATATTGTGGAGGGTATGGTTAATGCAAAAAAATATATAGACATCCTTAATAAGAAAATGCTGCCTTCTGCTCAACACCTGTTTTCAGGGGATTATATCTTCCAGGATGATAATGCTCCTTGTCACAGAGCTAAGACAGTAACGGAATGGAAAAAAAAAGAACAAGGTGGCTACTATTGACTGGCCAGCTCAGTCCCCGGACCTCAATCCAATTGAAAATTTGTGGCACAAGGTATCATTAGAGATATCTAGAAAACAGCCAAGGACCAAGAGTGAGTTGATTGAGGCTCTGATACAGGCCTGGAACCACATCATCACTCGTGAACATCTGCAGAAGCTTGTTCACTCAATGCCACAGAGATGCAAGCTGGTGCTCAAGAGCAAAGGCTGGCCAATAAAGTATTAGAAGCTAAAGATGCACTCAAAAGGCCCTTTTCAGGACTCTGAATGAAATAGAAAATAATAAATCTTAAAAAGTAAAATTTAAGTCTGTGTGAACTTGCATTGGAAGTTAGTGAACTTAGAAACCTGTTCACCATTCTACACACTGTACTGGTGTAGGTATGGTTATGCTGTAAAAAAAATTATCAAAAATGCGTACACCATAACAATTTATACACTTGGGACATTAAAAAATGAGTATGGCATACAATGAGGGATTACAAAAACATATATGTTCCACCAGTTTCACTGTAGAGATGCAGAAGTATGAAACATATAGTTTTCTTCATGCCTATGCAGGACTTTTGAACAACACTGTATATATATATAGTGTGGTGTAGTGACCACTGTGTCCGCTAGGGGGCGCTGTGTGGATGTCCCAGGATGAGAGTATAAGCATTTCCAGTCTCCTGATAGGTTGATAGGTGTAGGATACTGAATGACCGTTGTGTATCCCAAGGTGGGTGGCCTTGAGATGGAGACATATGTGTGTGTGGATCAGCAGTGATACTGCTGAGGTGCTGTTTCAATGTGTCAGGGATCAGTTACCTACAAATCCACCCAGGTGTGTGGTTAAGAACGCTATTGTAAAATGTGTAGGAGTGGTTCAAGGACCTGTGATGAGGTCATAGCCATGTGACCCGGTGGGCATGGCTACGGACCATATAAGGTGGCCAGGGTAGGTCACATGAGGTGAATGCAGGGACCTGGTTGGTCCGTTGTGGAAGGTCCCACTTGGAGATGTGTCTACCTTCCTAAAAGCATGTGAAGTGGCTGTGTTGAATGGTTGCATGTGCCTGATGATTCCCTGGAGGGAATGGACGTCTGCAGCATGATAAAGGAACCATGAGGAAACCCTGACGTTGGTGAGATAACTGAGGCTGAAAATCCTGTGTATGCATAACCTGTGTGATGACAGGATAAACAGAGTGAAGCTCTGTCATGGACGCTATGCTGATTATATGAATTTTATGTTGCTGCTGTGAGTTTATGATGCTAAATAAACCGCATGGACTATGATTGTTTATGGAAAACCCGTGCCAGATCTGTTTTTGTGGCTGCTAAGCGAGTGTCCCCTACTTGAATAACAGCGCTACCTCACAATAGTAAGACAGTGACAGACATTGTTGTAATGGCCGGTAGATAGTGATGGGCGAGTAGTATAATTTCTCGGGTCATCCCGAGTATGTTCGGGTGGTCTCCGAGTATTTTGGTGGGCTCGGAGATCTAATTTTTGTCATCTCAGCTGCATGATTTGTGGCTGCTAGACAAGCTGAATACATGTGGGAATTCCCTAACAAACCGGCATTCCACACATCAGCCTGTCTTGCAGTCACAAATCATGCAGCTGAGACAAAGAAAACTAAATCTTCGATCATGCCAAAATACTCAGAGACCACCCAAGCATGCTTGGAGAAACCCGAGCAACGAGTATACTCGCTCATCACTAGCCATTATGTGTCACAGAGGAGGAGATCCTCCACACTGTAAGCCTGCAATGTTGCTCTGGGACCTGTAGTTCCATGAGCCTTGTTTTTGTTTATATTAGGGGGGCTTCCAGGGTTAGCCAGAGAGCTGGTCGGGACTGGCCAACCACACACCTCCCACCTATGAGGGTGGTTACAGCTACATAATGTGACTATGGTTTAGGTCACATGGTCTAGGTTGTAAGGTCCTGTATGAGGTCAGACCTGTGTGTTGGAAGGTCCTATGAGTGGACGGACTTCCTGAAGAGCACACGATGAAGCCATGTACCTTAATGGTCTCTGTGTTGGATTGTCCTGTAAGTGGACCAGACTCCTGAACAGCACATGGAGAAACTATGGACTGGGAGGGTCACTGTGTTGGAAGGTCCCACAAGGGAACTGGATACCTGAAGAGCACAGGGCGAGACCATGTGTAAACAGAGTCTGTGACAGCACTGCATTGGGGAAGCTACTGACCTTCTGAGGGTCTGGAATTGTCTGGAGTGCCCTGGTCGCAAGGACGATGATCCCAGTAAGCAAATAAAGTCCGTGGAGCCTCATTTAAGAGTCTCAAACACGGGACTATCCAGATCTTCTTCCAGGGAAGGATCCAGCCAAGGAGTGGCTCCTTTCGGAATCCACCATTACCACCATATTAAGTGACCCTTTAAGTCAATATCCAGCTCTTTACGAGTTTACAGATATGACAAGGGAAATACCAAGGCCAGGTATCCATCCACAGACAGCTGTTTCGAGGTGTTGCCCCTCATTAGTGTGGAGTAGGATTCTGGCTAGGTGGGAGCAATGCCTAGTAGACCAACATCACGAAACAATCACTGACCTCAAGGAGACCAGCCAAAGAAAACACTATGGCAGCCGGCAAAGGCGCTCAATCACAGTGAAATCCTAGGTGCATTGCTCCCTGGGAAATGCAAATATGCAAATAAAGTCCGTGGAGCCTCATTTAAGAGTCTCAAACACGGGATAAGCCAGATCTTCCTCCAGGGAAGGACCCAGCCAAGGAGTGGCTCCTTTCCTGGAGGAAGATCTGGCTAGTCCTGTGTATGAGACTCTTAAATGAGGCTCCACTGACTTTATTTGCATATTCGTATTTCCCAGGGAGCAATGCACCTAGGATTTCACTGTGATTGAGCGCCTTTGCCGGCTGCCGCAGTGTTTTCTTTGACTGGTCTCCTTGAGGTCAGTGATTGTTTCATGATGGTGATCCCAGTAAGGCACCTTCCCTGGAAGAGAGGACTGACAATGAGTCAGCATGTGGAGCAAGAGCTCCTGTAAGGTAGGTAACTCCAGACAAGGTGGTTATGGTAATGGCACACAAGTAACTGCTATTGGAACAGACTGTTAGTGCCTATTGTGTTACGTGGATGTTAATGAACTGTGCGGTCACCCATTGTAACTGGACAAAGTGAGGTCCAGTATGTTTAGAGACTGCAACCTAATGTCATGTGTCATGGAGTAAAGTGAGAGACATGGGCATGGCGTGTGGTCACCCACGATAACTGGGCGTAGGGAAGTCCAGCGTGTTTAGTGTCTGCGAGTTAAAGCCGGGTATCATGGAGTGCTATGGACTATTGGTTAGGTCTGTTCAGTGTAACATCACCTACAGTGTGGTTTATGATGTTTAAGTAAACCGAAAGGACTGTTTTGTGTGAAAAACATTCCTGTGTGCCTTAATCTCATTGCCAAGCGAGTGTCCCTGACACATGCAGTAAGGCTAGTTTCACATTAGCGTTTTTTAGCGCAGCACTTCGTGTGCAATAGAAACGCATGCAAAAAACGCATCATGTATTTTGCATGTGCTTGCTTTTTATAAGGGCATGCGTTTTAACCAGTTTCTAGCCATGTTAACTCTTAAAATGCATGCGATTTTAAACACAGGCGTGCGCAAATCCATGCGCACACCTGCATTCCCATAAACTGTAATGTGATTTTTGGCGCATTCCGTGCGCATGCGTTTTTTTGACACAGGTTGGACGGACCAAAAATGCAACAGGTTGCGTCCGGCGCACCTAGGCGCACACTACAAAAACTGCATGCACACGAAAACGCATACAAACGTGTGCAAACACTAGACCATGCGCCCCCATGTTAAACATAGGGGAGCATGGTGCATGCGCATGGATGCACACGATGCGCTGTGCTAAAAACGCTAGTGTGAAATCAGCCTAAGGGCTGCCTTACTATATACGTATATATATATATATGACTGATAGATAGATAGATAGATAGATAGATAGATAGATAGATAGATGCCGGCAATTCTTGTACCACATACAGTACAGTAAAATCACAGTGACAGCTTAGAATAGAGTGCGTAGAAATATAAACATAGAATAGATAGATATATAGATGTTTGTGACACACATACTGTATATGTATGTATTTATATTGCATAGATAGATACAAGAAAAGCCAGCAATTTATGTGCCATGTACTGTAAAATCACTGAGGAGCCGACAGGATAGAATAGATGGATTACACACAGTAAATACAAATAGAATAGGTATATATATTAAGATGTCTGTGACAAATACAATTAATATATTGGGTGTGCAGCTTATTGCACATGTATTTAATTAATAAAAGATTATTTTTTTGAAAAAAATGCGCAGGATCTTGCACAATTTTTGTAACCAGCAGAGGGAAAGCCGAAGGCTGAGGGCCGATGTTTATTTCCTTGGAAAGGGGTAATACCCATAGAACTTCCCAGCAGCATAATTAGCCTTTACTGGCTATTAAAATGGGGGATCATCCAAAAAAATGACTTGGGGTCTCCCTATAATTAATAACCTGCAAAAGCTATGCAGACTGCTGGAGCTAGTAATAGCCTAGGAAAGGGCCATGGATACTGTCCCACCAGGCTTAAAACATCAGCTCTCAGCTACCCCAGAAAAGGTGCATTTCTAAGATACACTAATTCTGGCACTTAGCCTCTCTCTTCCTACTTGCTTTGCAGCAGTGGCACATGGGGTGATAGTTGAGGGGTTGATGTCAACTTTGTATTGACAGGTGACAGAAAGCCCCGAGGTTAGTAATGGAGAGGCATCAATAAGACGCCCCCATTACTAACCTCATAGTCACATTGTAAGAAAACACAGACACCCAGAATAAAGTCCTTTAATTGAAAGAATGACACAAACTACTTTAAAATTCTTAATTAAACCATGCTTATGACATTGCCCATTTCCCCGATGCCCTCGTCATCTGCAAAAGAGGTAAAATAACAAACAATATTCCTCACTTTTCCACAGAGATGCTTTTAATCAATTTGTCCTGCAATGGGTCTAGCTCTGCTACATCTACATGGCAGGCTGCTCGGTTGCATGCTGAGACCATGCAGCCTGTCATCCAGCAGAGAAATTGAGCATTGTGTGCTCAGTGTCTCTCTGTGAGCTTACTTATCTGACAGTGCAGAAGAACTTTATCACGCTTGTGGTGACATCTGACAGGTCCTGCAAGTTCACGGCCAATGAACTCACTTCACTTTTCTGACATCATCGCAAGCACCATGGGAAAATTTCACACGTCACTCACGCTGACATCAGAAAGGTGAAGTGAGTTCATTGACCGTGAACTCGCAGGACTTGTCAGATGGCACCGTGAGCAGGAGAACTTTCTCACGCTCACAGTGCCTTCAGAGAGGGAATAGCATTTCACAGACAGACACTGAACACATGGTGCTCTGTGTCTACTGGATGACAGGCTGCATGGCCGCATCATGCAACCGTGCAGTCTGCCATCTAGATGTAGCAAAGCTAAACCCATCGTGAGACAACTGGATTAAAAGCATCTCTGTGGAAAGGGGAGGAATATTGTTGTTTGTTTTTTAGGTATTTTGCAGATGACGAGGGCATCCTGGGAATGGGTGAGGTCATCAGTATGGCTTAATTAAGAATATTAAATAAACATTTATTAATTAAATACATGCACAGTAAGCTGCATACACTGTACAAATTGTATTTCTCACAGACATCTGTATATCTACCTATTCTATTTTGCATTTACTGTGTGTAATCCATGTCTTCCATCCTGTCAGCTCCTGCAGTGATTTTACACTACGTGGCTGCTGAATTGCTAACTTTTTTTCAATCTATCTATGTATGTAATATATATACATGTATGTGTGTATTTCACTGACATCTATATATCTATGTATTCTATGTGTATATATCTATTCTATCTATTCTGTTCTAATCTGTCACATTGTGATTTTACTGTACATGTCACATGAATTGCCAGCTTTTCAAATGCGATTGGTGAGTAAAAATCGGACAGCATTCTCATGGTCCAAGTGCTGTGAAATTTTTTTTCTCGGACCCATTGACTTCTGTTGCGGAATGCGATCTGATTTCCAATTACAATCACAGCATTCTGCAGCTTTTTTCCAGTCCAGCCGTGATCCAATCCAAGCTGGTAAAAAAATCTCAAATGAACAGACATTGATAGAATAACATTGGTCTAAATGTAATCCGATTTTTTATCGGAATGCATTCTTCCGATTTCATTGCAAGTGGGAATGAGCCTTTATACAAATCTTTGCATAGTGAAAAGTTTGATATATGTTAAAGGGGTTGTCAGGTCTAAAACATTAAGTCTGCAGTCACTCTGTGTGCATGCACTGCAAGGATTTAGCAGTTTCTCAGCTGAGACCAGAGGGTATGTATGGGCGTGGCCTCACTCCATACACCTGTATAGAGCAAGGCTTCAACCGCTAGTTGGCCAAGGCGACTGGATGGCAGCGCTCACTCGACAGGCTCTGGTCTGGAGTATGAATAATGCATTCATACCCACCAGTTATGTTGAATTCATAAGTGGCAGGATTTTAATTTATGATGGCATAGTGTGTTTCTAATTGTAATGTTTGGGACTGGGGTCCCAGCTTTCTTCAGGTCATTAACCAGGTCCTACCATGTAGTTTAGGGCTGATTCCTGACTTTTTGAAGAATCATCTTTACCCCATAAGGTGAGATTATGCATTGAGCCCCAGACCAAGGAAGATTGACAGTTATCTTGTGTTTCTTCCATTTTCTAATAATTGTGCTAACAGTTGTTGTGTTCTCACTAAGCTGCTTGCCTATAGTCCTGTAGCACATCCAAGCCTTGTGAAGGTCTACAATTTTGTCCCTATTGTCCTTAGACAGCCCTTTGGTCTTTGCCATGGTGGAGAGGTTGAAGTGTGATTGATTAAGTGTGTGGACAGGTGTCTTTCTTACAGTCCAAACAGGTGAAATTAATACAGGTAATGAGTGCTGAGTAGGAGGGCTCCTTAAAGAAAAACTAATAGGTCAAGTGAAATCCAGAATTCTTGCTGGTTGGTAGGTAATCAAATACTTATTTCAAGCAATAAAATGCAACTTAATTATTTAAAAATCATACAATGTGATTTTACATTGTTTAATTTTTATATTCTGTCTCTCATAGGTGAAGTGTACCTATTATAAAAATCACAGACCTCTCCATTCTTTGTATGTGGGAAAACTTGCAAAATCGGCAGTGTATCAAATACTGTATTTCTCCCACTGTATATATGTATAAATATGTGCTTGTGTTTCTATATGCTAAATATATATATATATATATATATATACATACACTAGTTGAAGAGCCCGGCATTGCCTGGGCATAGTAACCAACTGTGGTTAGTTATAACAAATTATAATGATTATATTGCACAAAAAAAGTGCATCTAATCCTATCCTGTTTGATACTGACTGCTGAGCCGTGTATCTAATCCTATTCTGTGTGGTACTGTCTGCTGAGCCATGTATCTAATACTATTCTGTGTGATACTGTGTGCTGAGCTGCATATCTAATCCTATCCTGTGTGATACTGACTGCTGAGCAGTGTATCTAATCCTATCCTGTGTGATACAGACTGTTGAGCTGTGTATCTAATACTATTCTGTGTGATACTGTGTGCTGAGCCGTGTATCTAATACTATTCTGTGTGATACTGTGTGCTGAGCCGTGTATCTAATACTATTCTGTGTGATACTGTCTGCTGAGCTGCGTATCTAATCCTATCCTGTGTGATACTGACTGCTGAGCTGTGTATCTAATACTATTCTGTGTGATACTGTGTGCTGAGCTGCGCATCTAATCCTATCCTGTGTGATACTGACTGCTGAGCTGTGTATCTAATACTATCCTGTGTGATACAGACTGCAGAGCTGCGTATCTAATCCTATCCTGTGTAATACTGTCTGCTGAGCCATGTATCTATTCCTATCCTGTGTGATACTGTCTGCTGAGCTGTGTATCTAATCCTATCCTGTGTGATACTGCCTGTTGAGCCGTGTATCTAATCCTATCCTGTGTGATACTGGGCTCCCCCTGCAGTCTGTGTCAGAGGGTGGTCTGTGTTGGCACGGTAATAAATTGTGTTATTTCCAGCTTTACAGAAGGACGATAACACCATTGAAATTATAAGAATAATAGGCCTCAGTTACCACAACTGTCTACAAAGAAAACTGTTACTCATAGCAACCAATCACAGCTCATTTTTCATCTTTTAAACAGCTCTGGGACAGCGTGGCGAGTTTTGAGAGGCGACTTTTGTGTTTCAGCTTTTATGTGGCGAGGTTGGTGTATGTGTGGTGAAATGTGTGCTGAGGGTGGTATATGTGATGAAGCATGTGGTAGTGTGTGGCGCATTTTGTGTGTGTGTTCATATCCCCGTGTGTGGTGAGTATCCCATGTCAGGGCCACACCTTAGCAACTTTATGGTATATACTCTTTGGCGCCATCGCTCTCATACTTTAAGTCCCCCTTGTTCACATTTGGCAGCTGTCAATTTGCCTCCAACACTTTTCCTTTCACTTTTTCCCCATTATGTAGATAGGGGCAAAATTGTTTGGTGAATTGGAATGCGCGGGGTTAAAATTTCGCCTCACAACATAGCCTATGACGCTCTCGGGGTCCAGACATGTGACTGTGCCAAATTTTGTGGCTGTAGCTGCGACAGTGCGGATGCCAATCCCGGACATACATACAAAACATACATACATACACACCCACATTGAGCTTTATATATTGTACTAGCTGTAGAGTCCGGCATTGCCTGGGCATAGTAACCAACTGTGTTTAGTTATAACAAGTTATAATGATTATATTGCACATAAAAAACGTGCATCTAATCCTATCCTGTGTGATACTGACTGCTGAGCCGTGTATCTAATCCTATTCTGTGTGATACTGTCTGCTGAGCCGTGTATCTAATACTATCCTGTGTGATACTGACTGCTGAGCCGTGTATCTAATCCTATCCTGTGTGATACTGACTGCTGAGCCGTGTATCTAATCCTATTCTGGGTGATAGTGTCTGCTGAGCCGGGTATCTAATCCTCTCCTGTGTGATACTGACTGCTGAGCTGTGTATCTAATCCTATCCTGTGTGATACCGACTGCTCAGCCGTGTATCTAATCCTATTCTGTGTGATACTGTCTGCTGAGCCGTGTATCTAATACTATTCTGTGTGATACTGTGTGCTGAGCTGCGTATCTAATCCTATCCTGTGCGATACTGTCTGCTGAGCCGTGTATCTATTCCTATCCTGTGAGATACTGACTGCTGAGCTGTGTATCTAATCCTATCCTGTGTGATACTGACTGCTGAGCAGTGTATCTAATCCTATCCTGTGTGATACTGCCTGCTGAGCCATGTGTCTAATCCTCTCCTGTGTGATACTGACTGCTGAGCCGTGTATCTAATCCTATCCTGTGTGATACTGACTGCTGAGCCATGTATCTAATCCTATCCTGTGTTATACTGACTGCTAAGCCGTGTATCTAATCCTATCCTGTGTGATACTGACTGCTGAGCCGTGTATCTAATCCTATTCTGTGTGATATTGTCTGCTGAGCCGGGTATCTAATCCTCTCCTGTGTGATACTGACTGCTGACCTGTGTATCTAATCCTATCCTGTGTGATACCGACTGCTCAGTTGTGTATCTAATCCTATTCTGTGTGATACTGTCTGCTGAGCCGTGTATCTAATACTATTCTGTGTGATACTGTGTGCTGAGCTGCGTATCTAATCCTATCCTGTGAGATACTGACTGCTGCGCTGTGTATCTAATCCTATCCTGTGTGATTCCGTCTGCTGAGCTGTGTATCTAATCCTCTCCTGTGTGATACTGACTTCTGAGCCGTGTATCTAATCCTATCCTGTGTGATACTGGGCTCCCCCTGCAGTCTGTGTCAGAGGGTGGTCTGTGTTGGCACGGTAATAAATTGTGTTATTTCCAGCTTTACAGAAGGACGATAACACCATAGAAATGATAAGAATATTAGGCCTCAGTTACCACAACTGTCTACAAAGAAAACTGTTGCTGATAGCAACCAATCACAGCTCATTTTTCATCTTTTAAACAGCTCTGGGACAGCGTGGTGCGTTTTGAGTGGCGACTTTTGTGTTTTGACTTTTATGTGGCGAGGTTGGTGTATATGTGGTGAAATGTGTGCTGAGGGTGGTATATGTGTTGAAGCACGTGGTAGTGTGTGGTGCATTTTGTGTGCGTGTTCATATCTCCGTGTGTGTTGAGTATCCCATGTCAGGGCCCCACCTTAGCAACTGTATGGTATATACTCTTTGGCGCCATCGCTCTCATTCTTTAAGTCCCCCTTGTTCACATCTGGCAGCTGTCAATTTGCCTCCAACACTTTTCCTTTCACTTTTTCCCCATTATGTAGAAAGGGGCAAAATTGTTTGGTGAATTGGAACGCGCAGGGTTAAAATTTCACCTCACAAAATAGCTTATGACACTCTCGGGGTCCAGACGTGTGACTGTGCCAAATTTTGTGGCTGTAGCTGCGACGGTGCGGATGCCAATCCCGGACATACATACATACATACTTACACACTCATGCATGCATGCATACATACATACATACACACACACACACTGAGCTTTATATATTAGAAGATATATATATATATGATATAATCTGTACAATATACATGTTTATGTGACAAATGTGAGTCACTGTACTATTTCTGTTGAGCAAATTGAGAAAGCTGTGTTTTAGCAGTATCTTACAGCATGTGCTAAAGGATCTCATTAAGCTCAAAAGCATCACTTACACTATCTAACAGTGCTGAAATGATGAAAAATTCATGAGACATAAAGTTTTCATTTGACTATACTATGAAAGTATTGCCAGTGACAATAACCTGTCACCATTAATTATGGGCTATTTGTGCTGCAGCTGTTCCTTCTCATTGGAAATCTGTCATGGCCTAAATATAAGAAAACATTCACCACAATAAAACTGGGAAGAAAAAGGAAATGTGTAAAGCCAGAACAGTCTAAAACTAAGAAATACCATTTCACCATCACGGTTTAATTGGTTTCATATAACGTACTATTATTTTCGTTAGTGATTTTGAGGATCTATCTTATTCCACGTACAAGAACTGGAAAAATTTCCCAAGGAAGAATTGCTGAAAATCCCTTAAACAAGAATTGAAAGACTCTTGTCTGGCTACAAAAAGCATTTACAAGCTATGATACTTGCAAAAGGGGGTGCTACTAGGTATTAACCATGCAGGGTGCCCAAACTTTTGAATCGACCCATTTTCCTTTTTTACTTTTAAAATGTAAAAAAATTACTAATTTTTTTTTGCCTAAAATACAAAGGAAATGTGTCATCTTTAACTTTAACCCTTTTTAGAGATGATTTCATATTCAACTTGCTTAACTGTTCAGTAATTTTGTCCAGGGGTGCCCAAAATCTTTTACATATCATTGTATATTGTGAATTGTAGCGTTTAAAGTTAAGTTGCCACTTTTAGTTTCTCTATTCCTTAAATGTCCAAAATGTGTGTTTCGTTTTGCTAGATTTCCCCATATCTTCTCTCTATGATGTAGTATTGTTTGGCTAAGTCTTTATACAGAGATATAATACGTTAACAATTCAACAATCTGTCTGTAAACGCTAAAGGAACAAATCCACATTATTTTAATATGCAGAAAAGCTCCAATTTTACTTAGTCGACGCACTTTTTTTGGATTGACGTCCTCATGGTAACACAATAAAACTTCAGCAGACTCATCCATCCACTTCTATTTTAATAGAACTTTAGGTTTGTTCAAAACTGTTTCTCTCTACACAAATTGAAAAGCGTATTATATGCCAAAATACGCCGGCTGAATATCTAGGTCAATATGGTCTAGTCAAGCTTTCCACTTTTTCAAAAAGTAAATAATATACATCGAACTAGAAAAGACAGTAGCATAATTTAGAAGGCTTAAAATACTGGGAAAATTGCTGCTGACAATGTCTTACGATACATAAGTTATTGGTTAGTGTTCTGCTGTATTCTAAAAATTGTATTTATTTTTTCTCCTACGTTGGTTATTATTATAACTTTTTTTTACTATCTGTCATGGACAATTAAACTTTTTAACATATGATCCTGTACCCAAATACTATTGCCCCTAAATTTAAGACCATTTAGTACAAAGACTTCAAGGCAGAGGCACACTAGACCCCAGAAGAAAAGCACATTTGTCCCTTACCAACCATCATGATACACCTAGAGTGGGTCAATGCATTTCATTTCAGAGGCACGTAATATTGTATCTATATTTTGCTGAGGCTGTGAGTCGCCTTTGGGCACTGTACTAAGGCTTTAAAATAACTTCCTCTTGCAACTTGTTAAGATCCTCTTCTGTAATTTTTAAATAATATCTATTTTTGGGAATCATGGGGATATCTATAGCTCCCCTAGTGGTTATCATCCATAAGTTGCAGAGATTTAAACAGAAATTGTGCTTATTTAACAAGATATAAGTAGTTCTTAATTCTTGGGCCCAGACAGACCCATGTTTGGAGCATTGCATCTTCAAATAAAGCAGCAATGTATTCAAAGTCCAAATATATCTTTTATGACACAATTTTCTAGCATACGATATAAGGCAATTTAGAGCTTAAAAGGGTGGTTCTCCCAGAATGTGATAAACATGGTAACTGTGCCCTAATTCAAACTGTAGCTGTCCTAGTCACGTGTCAAGATGGCCATGCACTGAAAAAACAAACCTCGAGACTATCAAAAGTGTAAAGAGGAGCTGCCGCCTTTCTCAGCCAAGTAGTACCACTAACATGAGATGGAATAAATTGTTTCACTGCTTGAGCCCATATCCTATCTACTATACTTTTTTCCAATGGACAATAAGCCCACCGTTCATGTGGGTCAATGATCCCACTTCTTCATTGCTAAGAAAGAAGCAGCTGGATTGGATAAAAGATGTTTCCTATCCGGTCAGGAATGAAATGCCACCTGGTTAAATGATTATTGCTGGTTTCTTTAATATTATTATAATGGAAGCATGAGTTCATTGTCTGATATATCTTGTTATAGGCTCACCTGGTGTGGTGAATTCTCGAGGCCATAGGTAAGGGTGAGCAGCACAGTCTAGAGGTATTCACACAGGGAGAAGGACCGCTGATTGGAAGGTGTAACATTGAGGACCAGTAGAGCTTGATATGCAAGATGTCTGGTGGATGAGCTGAGCTTAAAAGTAATTATAGAGCAGCGCCAAATCCGTAGACATCACACAGGAACAGCGTAGTTGAGTTGGCAATCAGACATCTTGTAGTTGGAATGTGATTAGCATGCAGTATTAGTGGAGTTAATTAGGTAATCAAGCATCTTGTTGCAGGAGTGCAGTTGCACACAGTAATTGAAGCGTTAAGTAGGAAATTAGGAATCTTGCTGCAGGAGGCTTGGAGTATACATAAATAGCAGAGTTGAGAAAGTCAGGCACCTTGTTAAGGTTAAGGGTGCAGAAAGCATCTTACAATAGCAAGTAGGTGGGCAGGAATTTTGATTCAGCAGAGATGAAGTTGCAAACAGCTGATCTGGGGTTAACATCATAACTAGTATAGAGGGAGACTGATGTAGGGATAGAAGAAACAGAGCTTGAGGAAAAGAGAGATTGTCCCATCACTTTTGGAAGCCACCCTGTATACGTTCTCAAAAGTTGCAGATAGTGTTCGGAGAGGTGTACCATAGAAGATAGCATATATACAGGCACGCATAACATTAAATATCAAACTTTAAAAGTAAGTAGATATTAATTCCGGGTTTGTATTGAGGAGATTGAATCACTATGATAGAGAAATCAAGCAAATAAGAACAGAAAAGGAGCGAATATGGATAAAGAGGCAAAATGGAGATTTTTACACACTTTAAAAACCAAATAGGAAAACAATATCACATAAAAATTCAGTGATAACATAATGTCATTCAGCGTTGACCAAACTAGCAAGCGGTAAAATAGCAAATTACAATTGACAGTTCTTTGACTTGTAGTTCCTAATGCAAGACATGAATATAAACAATAGAGCAGTAGAACTACAATTCACTTTATCGCTTACAATTTGCTGTTTTCTCTTATTCATGTGTGAATTTTTGCATTTTTCCATTCTTTTTAATAGTTTCCATGGACGAATAGAAAGATTAGTAAGATACTGTATATTTTTGGTCTAATATGCATTATTAAAATAAACCGAAAGTTTTTGCTTTTCTAGTTTTAGTTTTTTTTCCGCAGCAGCAAAATAAAATGAATTGTGCTTTCAAATCCTAAAGCAACTTTGGTTAGGAGCTGCTGACTGTCTTCAATGTCTCGTGACAGCCAAGATTCTCTTACTCTTCGCTGCTGGCCGGGATTGTATAATTAAACAGAGAAACGTTACACGGCTATTTTAAAGCAGACGTTCTAGTCCAGTGCCTCTGTCTTTTCATTTACCTAGTTTGTAATTTATGCACATTCATAACCATTTCACCCACGACCTTGGCACTCACAGGACGATTCATCCACTATGTTAGAAAAATATTAGTTATCCCATCCATCAAATATTCTTGTAACTTTACCAAAGTAAATGCAGATCCAATGGTTGTTCTTGCTGTGTATTTGAAGCAGGTGCAACAATTTCATATTACGGTCAAGTGGTTTCAATAAAAAGCAAGAACTTATTTACAAGATATATTTTCATCAAGAGCACTGTACAAAGGGCTAGAAAATACTTAATGTAACAATATAGTAATCCTATTGCCAAAGCAACAGCCCCTTGGATTATAAAGTTGGGCTTTCGTGATAAACAGGCTTTTTTTGTTTTTCCTTCCGTTTTATGAAATACACAAGTACTGACTGTGAATTCCTTGAAAAAGACATTGTTCATGTATCCAAAAACAATTGCCAACTCCGTCCAATCTGTCCTCAAAACTGCTTTGGTGTCTACACATTCTGCACTGTGTATTACTTCCCCTGTTCATATTACTGATCTTTGGGCATTGACACTGAAATGCCAATGCATGTTGTGTACTACACTGTGCGCGCAATTATTAGACAAGCATTTTGACAATATCCTATTTTTTAAGCATATTTTCCAACTCCAACCTGTATAAACTTTAATACCTATTACATGAATCAGATCAGTTGATGTACATTTGTGTAATGAGGGAGAGTGTGGCCTAAAGGTACTGTCACACTAAGCGATATCGCTAGCAATATCGCTATAACTTGTGACGTTATAGCGATATTGCTATCGACATCACTGTGTCTGATACTTACCTACGACCGGCTCCCCCACTGGTTATCGCTGATCGCGCGAGAACGTTCAGGACTGTTTCTCGTCGTCAGCTTCCTGTGGCGCTTCCTGTGGAGAGACGAGCGACGTGTGGACGCGGGTGGCAGGACATCAGGATCGCCTCGTCTGACAGGTAAGTAGCGACCCCCGTCCCCAGCGATGTCGCTGGTGAGATCTGCCTGTGTGGCATCTCACTAGCGACCACTTAGCGATGTACCAGCGATCCTGACCGCGTCATATCGCTGGTCAGGATCGCTGGTATATCGCTAAGTGTGACAGTACCTTAAGAATATATTCATCCTTTATCAAGATGTACATAATTATTAGATAACTTGTTTTATTCATGCAAAATGGACCACAAAGAGATTTAGCCAACTATGAAAAGTTTTACAAAGGGATGCAGCACTCTTGAAATTGCTAAGACATTGTGGTGTGATCACAGAACTATCAAAAGTTATTCTCCAGTGAGTCATATTCCAGAACTGCAACCTCCCTGGAGTGCTCAGAAGTACAAGGTGTTCAGTGCTCAGAGACAAGGTGCTGGTGGGGTACTACGATTGGCTGGTATTATTAAAGATAAGTTTGTTGGACCTTTCTGGGTTGAAGATGGACTCAAAATCATCTCTCAAACCTACTGCTAGTTTCTTCAAGCAGTGGCACTGAAAAAAATCCGCATCTTTCAAGATAGCCATGATTATTATTCATCTAAGTAATCCGCTGCTTGGTTTGCCCGTAAAGACCTTAAAGATGGAAGAAAAATGATATTACCCCTTCCTCACCTGACCTAAACTTCAATAAAAACTTGTAGGCTCTTCCTAAACAGAAGATTTACAGTAAATGAAAATATTACACCTCTTTGAACAGTATCTGAGAAGCTGTGGTTGCACCAGGGGTGTTCACACTCTTACATGCCACTATATTAACCCCAATAGTGACCAAATAGTACCACATAAAAGGGATAAATACTGGCACACCATGACCAGACCACAGAATCCCACCACATACTAACTGAATAACACCATATACAATGTACAAATACCGCCATACTATGACCAGATCACATATTGCCACCACAAAGTGAACGAATATTGCTACTTACAAGGGACAAATACTTGCACACTGTGAAAAGGCCACATATTATTGCCGCATAGTGAATGAATACTACAATCTTGATCATTAAGAAAAACCACAATACTACTAACACAAATATCATCAGGGCTGGAACATGGCGTTATTTTCTTATACATTTTCTTATATACTATCACTTTATATGTCCTTCCATTTACCAGTGACTATTTGTATGCAGGACATACTGTATACCTGACATTTAGGGCTGTAGCACGGTATCTTCCTATTTATAAATCTTGCTCTTGTGCTCACTCTGACAGAAAAAGCACAGAATCTGTCTCGCTACTAGCTGCTTCAGACCACCATCTACCCGAAAGTGCCAGTGTGCATCATTTTTTCTTTGCTTCATTATACACATGAGCTCTGTATATAGTGTGTAGTGCAAGTTTACATATAATGCAGTGATCAGTAGTGACATTATACACAGGAGCTCTGTATATAGTGTCAGTGTGCAGGCAATACAGTGATCACTAGTGTTGAGCGATACCATCCGATATAGAAAAATATCAGATCGGATTGGATCGGCCTGATACAAAAAAAGTATCAGGTATCGCCGATTCCGATACTGGAAGCCCCATTCAAGTCAATGGGACAGAAATATCGGAATGAAATAAACCCCTTTCTTTACTTGCACTTCCAGTTCAGGAGGGGGGAAGAGTGTGGGCGGTGCGTGGGCGGACACTGTGCGTGTCTGTGTGTGCAGGCGGGGTCTGTGCGGGCCTGCCGGGGGCTTGTGCCGGCTGCCGGGGGTCTGTACGGGTCTGCCGGGGGTCTGTGCCGGCTGTCGGGGGTCTGTACGCACCTGCCGGGGGCTTGTACCGGCTGCTGGGGGTCTGCACGGGCCTGCCGGGGGGCTTGTGCTGGCTGTCGGGGGTCTGTACAGGCCTGCAGGGGGCTTGTGCTGGCTGGCGGGGGTCTGTACGGGCCTGCAGGGGGCTTGTGCCTGCTGCCGGGGGTCTGTATGGGCCTGCCGGGGGCTTGTGCCAGCTGCCGGGGGTCTGTACGGGCCTGCCGGGGGCTTGTGCCGGCTGCCGGGTTTCTGTACGGGCCTGCCGGGGGCTTGTGCCGGCTGCCGGGGGTCTGTACGGGCCTGCCGGGGGCTTGTGCCGGCTGCTGGGGGTCTGTACGGGCCTGTCGGGGGCTTGTGCCGGCTGCCGGGGGTCTGTGCGGGCCTGCTGGGGGTCTTGTGTGTGTGCAGGCATCATCCGATGGGACTACAAGTCCCATCGGGCGATGCCTGCTACAATGACAGTGATTGACACATAAGCCAATGATGGGACAGTAGTAGTCCCATCATCCGGCTAATGTGTTGAATGTAAAAAAAAATAAATATATATATATATATACATACTACATACATACTACATACATACTACATACTACATACATACTACATACATACTACATATATACTACATTCACACAACATACATACTACATACTACATATATACTACATTCATACAACATACAAACATACATACTACATACTTACAACATACATACAACATACATACTACATTCATACTACATACATACATACTACATACATATATACTACATTCATACAACATACATACTACATACTACATACATGCTACATACATACTACATATATACTACATTCATACAACATACATACTACATACTTACTACATACATACAACATACATACAACATGCTACAGACATACAACATACATACTACATTCATACTACATATATACTACATTCATGCAACATACATACATACATACTACATACATACAACATACATACAACATGCTACAGACATACAACATACATTCTACATTCATACTGCATATATTCTACATTCATACAACATATATACATACATACTACATACATATATACTACATTCATACAACATACATACATACTACATACTACATACATACTACATATATACTACATTCATACAACATACATACTACATTCATACAACATACATACATACATACTACATTCTACATACATGCAACATACATACAACATGCTACAGACATACAACATTCATACTACATATAACATACATTCATACAACACATGCATACTACATTCATACAACATACATACATACTACATGCTACAGACATACAACATACATACAACATACATACTACATACATCATACATACATTCATACAATACATATATACTACATACATACTACATACAATACATTCATACATTCATACAATACATACATATAGACATACAATACATATAACATACAGTACATACTCACCAATACTTGTCACATTGTTCCCCGAACCCAGTGTCATCTATGAAAAAATATGAAAATAACAAACAAGCCATATACTCCCTGATCCGCAGAAATCCATGAGTGTCCCATGCCGATTTCCCATGGAGAACAGCAGCATCAGCTGATGCGACCGCTCTCTACAGGGCTCCAGGAATCCAATGACGGGAGGTAGGTATCCTTCCGCACTGTATTACTCCGCCACTGTAAAAGAAATAGTCCCTAGTCTCACTTTTGGCATTGCTGTGTGAAAAAGTTCCCACGCAGCTTTTGCCATAAAGTGAGACCAGGGACTATTTTTTTACAGTGTCGGAGGAATACAGTGTGGAAGGATACCTACCTCCCGTCATTGGATTCCTGGAGCCCCGTAGAGAGCGGTCGCATCAGCTGATGCTGCTGTTCTCCACGGGAAATCGGCCTGGGACACGTGGATTTCTGCAGATCAGGGAGTATATGGCTTGTTTGTTATTTTCATATTTTTTCATAGATGACACTGGCTTCGGGGAACAATGTGACAAGTATTGGTGAGTATGTACTCTATGTTATATGTACTGTATGTCTATATGTATGTATTGTATGAATGTATGAATGTATTGTATGCAGTATGTATGTAGTATGTATGTATTGTATGAATGTATGTATGTTGTATGTAGTATGTATGTTATATGTATGATGTATGTCTGTAGCATGTTGTATGTATGTTGTATGTATGTAGTATGTAGTATGTATGCATGTTGTATGAATGTAATATATATGTATGTATGTATGTTGTATGAATGTAGTATATATGTAGTATGTACTGTATGTCTGTAGCATGTTGTATGTATGTAGTATGTATGTAGTATGAATGTAGTATATATGTAGTATGTATGTAGCATGTATGTATGTTGTATGAATGTAGTATATATGTAGTATGTATGTAGTATGTATGTAGTATGTACTGTATGTATTTAGTATGTATGTAGTGTGTAGAATCATAGAATCATAGAATCGTAGAGTTGGAAGGGACCTCCTGGGCCATCTGGTCCAACCCCCTGCTCAAAGCAGGATTCTCTAAATCATCCCAGTCAGATGTCTGTCCAGCCTCTGTTTGAAGTCTTTCATTGAAGGAGAACTCACCACTTCTCGTGGCAGCCTGTTCCACTCATTGATCACTCTAACTGTCAAAAAGTTTTTTCTAATATCTAATCTGTGTCTCCTCCCATTCAGTTTCATTCCATTGCTTCTAGTCTTTCCTTGTGCAAATGAGAATAAAGTTCATCCTTCTACAATGTGACAGCCCTTTTGATATTTGTAGACAGCTATTAAGTCTCCTCTCAGTCTTCTCTTTTGCAAACTAAACATTCCCAAATCCTGCAACCTTTCCTCATAAGACAGGGTTTGCAGACCGGTCACCATTCTGGTCGCTCTTTTCTGAACTTGCTCCAGTTTGTTGATGTCTTTTTTAAAATGTGGTGCCCAAAACTGGACACAATATTCCAGATGAGGTCTGACCAAAGAGGAGTAGAGGGAAATAATGACTTCACGTGATCTAGACTGTATGCTTCTGTTAATACATCCTAGAATTGCATTTGCATTTTTTGCTGCTGCATCACACTGTTGACTCATATTCAGTCTGTGATCTATTAGTATACCCAAGTCTTTTTCACATGTGCTGTCACTTAGCCCTATTCCTCCCATTCTGTATATGCTTTTTTCATTTTTATTGCCCAGATGTAGTACTTTGCATTTCTCCCTGTTAAAAAAAATTCTGTTAGTTGCTGCCCACTTCTCCAGTTTATTTAAATCTTTTTGAATCCTCTCTCTCTTCTCTAGTATTAGCTATCCCTCCTAGCTTTGTGTCATCAGCAAATTTAATCAGTTTACCCTCAATTCCTTCATCTAAATCGTTGATAAAGATGTTGAACAATACAGGGCCCAGGACAGAGCCCCGTGGTACCACACTTGAGACATTCTTCCAACTGGATGTGCAGCCATTTACGACCACTCTTTGGGTCCGATCACTAAGCCAGTTATGAATCCACCTAACGGTTGCCTTGTCCATTCCATACTTAGTCATTTTTTCAATAAGGATTGTATGACAGACTTTGTCAAATGCTTTGCTGAAGTCAAGATATACTATATCTACAGCATTTCCTTGATCCACTCAATCAGTGATACCGTCATAGAAGGAAATTAAGTTAGTCTGACATGACTTATTAGTTACAAACCCATGCTGACTCTGTTTAATCACTTCATTCTTATCCAGGTATTGACATACATGTTGTTTAATAATTTGTTCAAAGATCTTTCCTGGTATAGAAGTCAGACACATCGGCCTATAGTTGCCTGGGTCCACCTTCTTCCCCTTTTTCAAGATAGGAACAACATTTGCTCTTCTCGAGTCTTCTGGCACTTCTCCTGTTCTCCAAGAATTTTCAAAGATTATGGAGAGGGGTTCAAAAATTTATTCTGCTATCTCCTTCAGTACTCTGGGGTGTAATTCATCTGGACCTGGAGACTTGAATTCATTTAGGTTAGCTAAGTGTTTACTCACTATATTTCTGTTTATAGTTATCCTGGATTCTTCTATTCCCTTAATAGGACAGTGAATAACAGTTGATGTTACATTTCCTTTCTGAGAGAAAACAGATGCAAAATAGGAATTTAAAAGTTCAGCCTTCTCAACATCCTGTCTTACCATTTCATCATTTTCATCCTGTAAAAATCCTATAGGATCTTTGACTTTTCTTTTACTTTTGACATAGCCCCAAAATCCTTTATTATTGCTTTTGACATCTCTTGCAAGCCTCAATTCATTTTCAGCTTTAATAATCTGATTTGTGCCCTGCAGGTTCTGCAGACAGCATTATATTCTTCTTTAGATATGCCTCCCTCTTTCCAGTTTATAAGCATTTTTTTCTTCCTTTTTAGCATGTGCTTAAGTTCTGTGTTCATCCATCCTGGTTTCCTTAAATGCTTCCTATTCTTCCCTCTTTTCGGAATTGTTAACAACTGTGCTTTGAGAATTTCATTTTTCAAGATTTCCCATCGTTCCTGGACATTTTTGTCTTTAAGGATATCCAGCCATTGGATCCCTCCAATTCTCTTTCTGAATCCCTTAAAATCTGCCTTTCTGAAATCTAACCTTGACGTCTGAGTCTTCACAGGTCTTCCTCCTCTAGTTATCCAAAGTTCTAAACTAGCTTGGTCGCTACCTCCTAGGGTCCCAGCCACTTTTACCTCCTCAACCATTTCCTCCCTGTTTATAAGGATTAGATCCAAGGTAGCAGTTCCCCTTGTTTTCTCCCCTACCTTTTGGAAGATAAAGTTGTCAGCAAGAGAGGATAAGAATTTCCTTGACCTGTTAGTTTTGCCTGAGAGAGATTCCCAACAAATGTCTGGATAGTTGAAATCTCCCATGACAACTATGTCATATTTTTTGGAGAACTTGGCCATTTCATGCATAAAGAGTTTATCCATATCTTCAGCTTGCACAGGCGGCCTGTAGTAAATGCCTACAATGGTGTCCTTTCCATTGTTCTGTCCTTGTATTCTTACCCAGTTTCCACAGAACTCCCAGTCTCTGAAGCTTCAATCTCTCTGCAGATATATGCCTTTCTAACATACAATGCGACACCCCCTCCTCGTTTATCAAGCCTGTTTCTTGCAAATAAGTTGTATCCTTCTAGTCTTGTATTCCAATCATGTGTATTGTCCCACCAAGTTTCAGTGATTCCAATGACATCATATTTCTTTTCCTGTGTTAGTAGTTCCAATTCTCCTTGTTTGTTGCCCATGCTTTGTGCATTAGTATAGAAACATTTTAGTTTGTGATAGGTTTCTCTTTCTCCAATATTTTTATTAATTAGATTCTTTTGTCTTTGTTCTTCCTTTCCACTTCTAATAGCAGAGTTCTCAATAGCATTTGTCAGGTGTATGGCTTTTTCTGGTCTATTGCTTCCCTTCCCATGTTGTTCTAGTATGAATGTAGTATATATGCAGTATGTATGTATGTTGTAAGAATGTAGCGTATATGTAGTATGTATGTAGTATATATGTAGTATGTATGTATGTATGTTGTATGAATGTAGTATATATGTATGTATGTTGTATGAATGTTGTATATATGTAGTATTTATGTAGTATGTATGTAGTATGTACTGTATGTCTGTAGCATGTTGTATGTATGCAGTATGCATGTAGTATGTATGTATGTATGTATGTTGTATGAATGTAGTATATATGTAGTATGAATGTAGTATGTATGTAGTATGAATGTAGTATATATGTAGTATGTGTGTAGTATGTATGTAGTATGTACTGTATGTCTGTAGCATGTTGTATGTATGTAGTATGTATGTAGTATATATGAAGTATGTATGTATGTTGTATGAACGTAGTGTATATGTAGTATGTATGTAGTATGTATGTAGTATGAATGTAGTATATATGTAGTATGTATGTAGTATGTATGTAGTATGTTGTATGAATGTAGTATATATGTTGTAAGTATGTAGCATGTATGTAGTATGAATGTAGTATATATGTAGTATGTATGTAGTATGAATGTAGTATGTACTGTATGTCTGTAGCATGCTGTATGTATGTAGTATGTATGTAGTATGCATGTAGTATATATGTAGTATGTATGTAGTATGTAGTATGTATGTAGTATGTATATATATATATATATTTTTTGTTTTACATTCAACACATTAGCCGGATGATGGGACTACTACTGTCAATCACTGTCATTGTAGCAGGCATCGCCCGATGGGACTTGTAGTCCCATCGGACGATGCCTGCACACACACAAGACCCCCAGCAGGCCCGCCCAGACCCCCGGCAGCCGGCACAGGCACCCGGCAGGCCCGTACAGACCCCCGGAAGCCAGCACAAGCCCCCGGCAGGCCCGCACAAACCCCGGCAGCCAGCACAAGCCCCCGGCAGGCCCGTACAGACCCCCGGCAGCCGGCACAAGCCCCCAGCAGGCCTGTACAGACCCCCGACAGCCAGCACAAACCCCCGGCAGGCCCGTATAGACCCCCAGCAGCCGGCACGAGCCCCCAGTAGGCCCGCACAGACCCCTGACAGCTGGCACAGGCCCCCAGCAGGCCCGTACAGGCCCCCCACAGTCGGTACAGGCCCCCCGCAGTTGGCACAGACCACGCATCATGATGCGCACAGACTGCGCATCATGATGACATCATTTCAGCAGCCAATCACAGCCACAACAGTGGCTCATTGCATTATGGGGACTTCCGATTCCGGTATCCGATATTGAAAAAATATCGGTACTCGGTATTGGAATTCCGATACAGCGAATATCGGCCAATACCCGATATTTGCAGTATCGGAATGCTCAACACTAGTGATCAACGGTGACATTACACACTGGAGTTCTGTATATAGTGTGTAGTGTACAGGTAGTACAGTGATTACTGATGACATCATACACTTGAGCTCTGCATATATTATGCATTGAAACACAGAAAAAATACAGTATGACAAACGTGCAAAAATACTCTGTTGTAAAAAATATATATAACAGTAAGCAGCAAGTGCTAGTAAAAAGATGATAGCAAAAACAGGGCATTTATTTGATACATTTTTTGCAAAAAATGTATGCTAAGCCACTCCACCAACATCATGGTATACCCATCTCAGAGCAGTCCTATCTAATGTATTTAAAACCTGATCATGTGAACAGTACCTATATGAGAAAGATTCAGAAAGGTGCTGCCCGATGTGGACACACTGTGCAAGATGGCTTTTTATGTGCATGTCTCACAAGAGAGGGGCGGGAATCTCCCAAAACTTGCATAAGCAAGAAGCTAATAAATTATAAACACATGAGACATGCACAAAAGTGAACAAGTCGTTAGGACAGTGTTCACACCACCCAAAGACTGAAACACAGAAAAAACACAGCATGAAAAACATGCAAAAATACTCTGTTGTAAAAAATATATATAGCAATATATACAGTTGTGGCCAAAAGTATTGACACCCCTGCAATTCTGTCAGATAATACTCAGTCTCTTCCTGAAAATGAATGCAAACACAAATTCTTTGATATTATTATCTTCATTTAATTTGTTTTAAATGAAAAAACACAAAAAGAATTGTCCTAAAGCCAAATTGGATATAATTCCACACCAAACATAAAAAAGAGGGTGGACAAAAGTATTGGCACTGTTCGAAAAATCATGTGATGCTTCTCTAATTTGTGTAATTAGCAGCACCTGTAACTTACCTGTGGCACCTAACAGGTGTTGGCAGTAACTAAATCACACTTGCAGCCAGTTGACATGGATTAAAGTTGACTCAACCTCTGTCCTGTGTCCTTGTGTGTACCACATTGAGCATGGAGAAAAGAAAGAAGACCAAAGAACTGTCTGAGGACTTGAGAAACCAAATTGTGAGGAAGCATGAGCAATCTCAAGGCTACAAGTCCATCTCCAAAGACCTGAATGTTCCTGTGTCTACCATGTGCAGTGTCATCAAGAATTTTAAAGCCCATGGCACTGTGGCTAACCTCCCTAGATGTGGATGGAAAAGAAAAATTGACAAGAGATTTCAACGCAAGATTGTGCGGATGTTGGCTAAAGTACCTCGACTAACATCCAAACAAGTTCAAGCAGCCCTGCAGTCCGAGGGTACAACAGTGTCAACCCGTACTATCCATCGGCATCTGAAAAGGGACTGTATGGTAGGAGACCCAGGAAGACCCCACTTCTTACCCCCAAGACATAAGAAAGCCGGACTTGAGTTTGCCAAAACTTACCTGAAAAAGCCTAAAACGTTTTGGAAGAATGTTCTCTGGTCAGATGAGACAAAAGTAGAGCTTTTTGGGCAAAGGCATCAACATAGAGATTACAGGAGAAAAAAAGAGGCACTCAAAGAAAAGAACACGGTCCCTACAGTCAAACATGGCGGAGGTTCCCTGATGTTTTGGGGTTGCTTTGCTGCCCCTGGCACTGGACTGCTTGACCGTGTGCATGCAATTATGAAGTCTGAAGACTACCAACAAATTTTGCAGCATAATGTAGGGCCCAGTGTGAGAAAGCTGGGTCTCCCTCAGAGGTCATGGGTCTTCCAGCAGGACAATGACCCAAAACACACTTCAAAAAGCACTAGAAAATGGTTTGAGAGAAAGCACTGGAGACTTCTAAGGTGGCCAGCAATGAGTCCAGACCTGAATCCCATAGAACACCTGTGGAGAGATCTAAAAATGGCAGTTTGGAGAAGGCACCCTTCAAATATCAGGGACCTGGAGCAGTTTGCCATAGAAGAATGGTCTAAAATTCCAGCAGAGCATTGTAAGAAACTCATTGATGGTTACCGGAAGCGGTTGGTCGCAGTTATTTTGGCTAAAGGTTGTGCAACCAAGTATTAGGCTGAGGGTGCCAATACTTTTGTCTGGCCCATTTTTGGAGTTTTGTGTGAAATGATCAATGTTTTGCTTTTTGCTTCATTCTCTTTTGTGTTTTTTCATTTAAGACAAATTAAATGAAGATAATAATACCAAAGAATTTGTGTTTGCAATCATTTTCAGGAAGAAACTGAGTATTATCTGACAGAATTGCAGGGGTGTCAATACTTTTGGCCACAACTGTATATAACAGTATATACATATATATACCCATCTCGGAGCAGTCCTAGCTAATGTATTTAAAACCTGATCATGTAAACAGTACTTATATGAGCAGGATTTTGAAAGGCGATGCCCGATGTGGACACCATGTGCAAGATGGCTTTTTATGTGCATGTCTCACAAGAGAAGGGCGAGAATCGTCTTGCACAGTATGTCCACATCGGGCAGCGCCTTTCTGAATCCTGCTCATATAGGTACTGTTCACGTGATCAGGTTTTAAATACATTAGATAGGACTGCTCCGAGATGGGTATACCGTGACGTTGGTGGAGTTGCTAAGTATACATTTTTTGCAACAAACGTATCAACTAAATACCCTGTTTTTGTTATCTTTTTACTAGCACTTGCTGTTTACTGTTATATATATTTTTTTCAACAGAGTATTTTTGCACATTTGTCATACTGTGTTTTTTTCTGTGTTTGTCTTTGGGTGGTGTGAACACTGTCCTACCGACTTGTTCACTTTTGTGCATGTCTCATGTGTTTTTAATCTATTAGTTTCTTGCTTATGCAAGTTTTGAGAGATTCCTGCCCCTCTCTTGTGAGACATGCACATAAAAAGCCATCTTGCACAGCATGTCCACATCGGGCAGTGCCTTTCTGAATCCTGCTCATATAGGTACTGTTCACATGATCAGGTTTTAAATACATTAGATAGGACTGCTCCGAGATGGGTGTACCGTGACGTTGGTGGAGTGGCTTAGTATACATTTTTTGCAAAAAACGTATCAACTAAATACCGTTTTTGTTATCATCTTTTTACTAGCACTTGCTGTTTACTGTTATATATATTTTTTAAAACAGAGTATTTTTGCACATTTGTCATACTGTGTTTTTTTCTGTTTTTCAGTCTTAGGGTGGTGTGAACACTGTCCTACCAACTTGTTCACTTTTGTGCATGTCTCATGTGTTTTTAATATATTATGCATTATATAGTATAAGTGTACAGGTAACACACTGACTTATCAGTGACATGTCTAGTTGAAGTCATTCATCTTCACTTTTCCTCTTCATCTGGTGCAGACCGCTATCAGTTCCTTCAGCCAGGACTTGACTCTGCAGAAAATAACACACAGTAATCTATAACTGATCGCTTCCAGAGCACATTCCCCACTTTTTTCTTTGACTTCTATACTGTGCCAGATAAAGAAAAAGAGCGACATAGTGCTGCCTGTTATGATTGGGTCACCAAGGAAGAGAGCAAGACCAAGCTAAGCCACAGAAAACCAGAGAGGTTGGTAACTAAGCGGATTGCAGATCACTATCCAATCCACACAACTAGCAGTAGCTGTGGAGCTTATCTACGATGATTCTAGACGCCTCGACACAGCCGGAGAACTTAATAAGCCTAAAGCAAGAAAGGGGAAATCTAAACTGCCCCGGAGCAGTCCCCAAAGGAATAGATAGCCCCCAAACATATATTGTCGGTGAGACAAGATGAAAACACAAACGCAGGTAGGAAAATAGACTGAGCAAACGATGGGGCACACAATAACTAGACAGGACAGGAAAGGAAAGCCACTGTCTGCAATCATGCAAAAAACCCTGCAAGAAAATGTCCAACACGTCTGATAGAAAAATACTGAAGTCGCACGACTTCGCCCACTATATCAGCACTCTGGTATATTCTGAAAGCAGAGCAAAAAGAGGCCCATCTAATAAGGGACAAAAACAAACTGGCACAAGCAGTAACATATGGATGGAGATTCAGCACAGCCCCAGCCGCAGCTGGCTGACCACAGAAAACTGAAATAGGCAAAACCAGATCAAATGTGAACAATAGCAAAAGAACACTTAGCTGAGCATGCAGGGACAGAGCTGGAAACTAAGACCTCAGGAGGCAGGAAAAAATCACCAGCAGGGATAGAGGGAGTCGGCTGTCTTAAATCCAGTCAGAAACTCCAGATCTCCAATCGTCCTCCTCATTATCAGGTGGCAAGCCTCTGTTAATCAGATCAGCTCCATTACCTCCAATAACCACCAGAGGGAGCCCAGAAAGAGAATTCGTGACCCCTCTGTCAATGTAACCAGCTCCACTACCTTCACTAGTAACCAGAGGTAGGCCAGAAAGCGAATTCACAGCTGCCCTTAATAGGTCATCCCTTTTGTTTCCCCAAAAGAAAACTGTAACCTCAAAAGTGAATTATACTAAAGCAATAATAATGTCTCCTAATTGTCCCCTACAGTAATTATGTCTCCCACTTGCCACCATAAAGCATTAATCTATATTCTTCATTCTGGTAATTATATCACCTATCCTGGCCCCTTCTTGTAATAAGGCAACACATTCAGTTGAATCTGACTGGTTCCCAGCACTGCTTCCTGCTGGTTTGGGGAACCAGTTGCAATTTTAACAATTGGATCCCCTGAACCAGTGAGAACTGGATAAATCCAACCCCTGAGTATAGAATTTTATATATTTGTCTTTTCCACTGTTGGTTATCTCCAACATGTATTTGTATAGTTAGGTACCATTTGTTTGTTTTAATTAGAATTCAATACCAGCAAAAGACTGGTTTGAATTACTGAATAAAAAATCCACAGCACCTCATAGCAATAGGGGGTCATCCTTACCCACAATAGAGGTGCACGTCAATTTCAGAGAGTCCTTCCTGGAAAATATCCAGACATCCAAATAGAAAATGAAGTCAGAGCCTCAAAAGTTGGTGAAAAATCCTTTCAGTTTCTTTATTCTGCCCTTGTTTCGATCTTACATTATCTTTTTCAAGCATACAAGAATTGAACTATTGCTTGCTGTGCATTTTGTAACAAAGTAATAAATAAAAAAAAACCTATTCTACATATGCTGTAGAATCACATGGGCTTCATTCCAAATCTCCAGCAAGGCCCCCACTGCCACTGGTCTTTAAATGTATCAGTACTTTCATATAGGCCAAAGGGTTCATTTGGGTCCCCTAGGCTCAAGGGCCCAGGTGTGGTTACTACTCCTGCATCTATTATAGTTACGCCCCTGTCTCAACGAATGGCACAGTGTTTAGTGGAGTCTTAAGGCTATGTGCCCACGTAGCGATTTTTAAGCGTTTTTGCTGTGATTTTCGGCGCAAAAACGCTTAAAAATCGTGTACAGAACGCCCCCCATGCATTCCTATGGCATTCCGCACATGTTGTGCTAATGCTGCGCTTTTTTCCGTGGCGGAATCGCATCGCGGAAAAAATCGCAGCATGCTCATTCTTTTGTGCGGAATCGCAAAGAATTGCCGCAATTCCGCACCCATAGGAATGCATGAGAATCGCTTACTTCCCGCATGTGGCTATGCCCACCATGCGGGAAGTTAAGCGTCTCATGTGCGGTTGGTACCCACGGTGTGGAGGAGAGGAGACTGTCCTCCAGGCCCTGGGTACCATACCCCTGTAAAAAAAAGAATAAAAAATAAAAAATCGGGGTATATTTACCTTCCGGTGTCCCGCGCTGCATTCCCGGCCTAGCGTTCCCAGTAATGCCTTGCGGCAAGGCCCTGTAATGACGTAGTCTCGCGTGACTCTAGCGGTCTTGCGAGATCGCTATAGCAACGCGAGACTACGTCATCACAGGTCTCGCAAGGCATTACTGGGAACGCTGAGGCCCGGGAATGCAGCGCGGGACGCCGGAAGGTAAATATACCCCGATTTTTTTATTTTTTTTAGCATTTTAACATCCTATCTTTTACTATTGATGCCGCATAGGCGGCCTCAATAGTAAAAAGCTCCTCACACTTGTCAAACACTATGTTTGACGAGTGTGACCAACCTGTCAATCACTTTCCAAGCGATGCTTCAAATCGCTTGGAAAGTGCTTGAATATCGCACGCGAAAATCGCGGCAAAATCGCGATCATAATCGTGGTGAAATCGCGTGGGAAAAAACCCCGAGATTTCTGGGAAGGAGTCCGGTTTTTAGTGAGCATTTTAAAACGCTACGTGGGCCCACCGCCTAAAAGTTTTTTTTAGCTTGACTATGCATCTTTCTACAAATTACATGCTACAATCTTCTTTACAGAGATAATGAAACATGTAAAGAGATAGAGGAAATGTAAAAATGTACAAACAGGTTATTAAAGGGTTGTCTGTTACAGGACAGCCTATTATTAATGTGCCCCGGAAAGTGTAAAAAAATGTAAAAAAAATGATCCTCACGTCCCACCACAGAACGCTCTTCTAAACTCAGCATTTTGTCCCCTGCCAGTTTCCTGGCGTCAAGTGAGTGGGAGAGCAAATCAAGACCACTGATTGGCTGTAGTGCTAACATTTCATACAAATGTCCCAGTTACAAGATGGTCTACAAAAATAAACAACAGTGAAATGGATTACTTCGTCTTTCCTTTTTTTTAGGTTGATCTGTAAATATTTTAATACAGCAATTTCTTGGCCCATTGGACATCCCATTGAAGAAGTCTGTACATCGATTTTGATAAGGAATTCTTCCCTTCTCCTTTGAGCTGACAAGATGTTATACAGAAAAGCAAATCTTAAAATGGTTATGTACAAAGAGACTTATTGATTACCTGGTTTTATGGTGATAATATTACAGTTTACAGTGCAATTTAGATATTCTTTCTTTCAACCTACATAAATAACCACAAAAAGGAATATCTATAAATATAATTTTATTGATATATACAAAATTTTAAATTTACAATAAAAATGTGTGTGGGGGGGCATTACACATAAGAAAGTTCATGACAAACGTATCAGATATGGGTATCATACAAATAATTAGTGTCATATTCTCTGATAGTTTTAAAAATGGCCTCTATTAGCATAAGGATATGTCCAGTAATGACTCCTTGAAAAATCCAATGGCGAAACGTACATCGGAGTCCTGGGCTCCTGATTATTGTGTTGGTCTCTCTCTTATTTATAGTATGTTTGTAATTTGATATTTGCATTTAATGCATATTTATTTAATTATTTTATTCCTATTCCACTTGCTGGCATATACAGTTAGGTCCATATATATTTGGACAGAGACAACATTTTTCTAATTTTGGTTCTAGACATTACCACAATGAATTTTAGACAAATCAATTCAGATGCAGTTGAAGTTCAGACTTTTAGCTTTCATTTGAGGGTATCCATATTAAAATTGGATGAAGGGTTTAGGAGTTTCAGCTCCTTAACATGTGCCACCCTGTTTTTAAAGGGACCAAAAGTAATTGGACAGAATAAATAATTGTAAATAAAATGTTCATTTCTAGTACTTGGTTGAAAACTCTTTGTTGGCAATGACTGCCTGATGTCTTGAACTCATGGACATCACCAGACACTGTGTTTCCTCCTTTTTGATGCTCTGCCAGGCCTTCACTGCGGTGGTTTTCAGTTGCTGTTTGTTTGTGGGCCTTTCTGTCTGAACTTTAGTCTTTAACAAGTGAAATGCATGCTCAATTGGGTTGAGATCAGGTGATTGACTTAGCCATTCAAGAATATTCCACTTCTTTGTTTTAATAAACTCCTGGGTTGCTTTGGTTTTATGTTTTGGGTCATTGTCCATCTGTAGCATGAAACAACGACCAATCAGTTTGGCTGCATTTGGCTGGATCTGAGCACACAGTATAGCTCTGAATACCTCAGAATTCATTCGGCTGCTTCTGTCCTGTGTCACATCATCAATAAACACTAGTGACCCAGGGCCACTGGCAGCCATGCATGCCCAAGCCAACACACTGCCTCCGCCGTGTTTTACAGATGATGTGGCATGCTTTGGATCATGAGATGTACCACGCCTTCGCCATACTTTTCTCTTTCCATCATTCTGGTAGAGGTTGATCTTGGTTTCATCTGTCCAAAGAATGTTCTTCCAGAACTGTGCTGGCTTTTTTAGATGTTTTTTAGCAAAGTCCAGTCTAGCCTTTTTATTCTTGATGCTTATGAGTGGCTTGCACCGTGCAGTGAACCCTCTGTATTTACTTTCATGCAGTCTTCTCTTTATCATAGATTTGGATATTGACACGCCTACTTCCTGGAGAGTGTTGTTCACTTGGATGGCTGTTGTGAAGGGGTTTCTCTTCACCATGGAGACTATTCTGCGATCATCCTCCACTGTTGTCTTGCATGGGCGCCCAGGTCTTTTTGCATTGATGAATTCACCAGTGCTTTCTTTCTTTCTCAGGATGTACCAGACTGTAGATTTTGCCACTCCTAATGTTGTAGCAATTTCTCGGATGGGTTTTTTCTGTTTTTGCAGCTTAAGGATGGCTTTGTTTCACCTGCATGGACAGCTCCTTTGACCACAAGTTTCCTTCACAGCAAAACCTTCCAAATGCAAGCACCACACCTCAAATCAACTCCAGGCCTTTTATCTGCTTAATTGAGAATGACATAGCGAAGGGATTGCCCACACCTGTCCATGAAATAGCCTTGAAGTCAATTGTCCAACTACTTTTGACCCCTTTAAAAACAGGGTGGCACATGTTAAGGAGCTGAAACGCCTAAACCCTTCATCCAATTTTAATGTGGATACCCTCAAATGAAAGCTGAAAGTCTGAACTTCAACTGCATCTGAATAGTTTTGTTTAAAATTCATTGTGGTAATGTCTAGTACCAAAATTAGAAAAATGTTGTCTCTGTCTAAGTATATATTGACCTAACTGTATATACTGTTTGTACATGGTACTTTCTATGATATATCAACACTAAATCCCAATTTTGACCTATAAGAGAATATAACATTGAGTTTGATACCCATATCTGATGTTTGTCATGAACTTTCTTTTGTGTATTGTCACTCACATTTTAATGTATATCTTAAATTTATATGTATCAATAAAATTACATTTATTGGTATTCCGCTTTGTCTTTATTCACTCTTTTTATAGGTTTATATATTCAATTCTGGATATACACTTATTCTAAACATGCATTATCTATATTATTATTATGTGTATTCATATGTATTTTTTTCAACTACAGTATGGATATAGGGTTAGATCTATGTTCCCATCTATGTTATCCACCAATGGGTATGTAAAATAAATTGATTCTGGCATTTAAACACTATAGCAGCCATTATCTCAATCTAAAAATTGATTTTTGTAGATATACTAACTTTATTATGAATGTACTGTAATATACTCATTTTAATTATTTTTCACCCTTAGAAGAGCAATAATGTTATTTTGCAATGCTGGATACTATTGCCAGTGCTGTGCTAAATAATGCTCACTGTTCCAAAACTAAACTGGCAGGAGCATACAGTGACTTTTTAAATAATTCATACAGATTATCAAGCACAATCCAAGCATTAAAGTTTAACTGTAAATATGGCTTAGATGAAACCTGCAGATAATTAATTTTATTAAGTTCTATCATAAACTTTTCTGCTATTTAATGTAAGTAATTTTCAGATATGAATTTCATCTGAAAGGAATGTTACGTGCATGTTTTTATTCTTCCCCTGATGGGAGCTGCTGCTTCCACATAGGAGACAAACTATTTGGGTTTGTGGTGTTATTAATCTCCCAACGTTACAAACTCTCAATATATATGTTGAACATTTAATCATTGTCAAACTCCCAGTGAGCTTCTTCGGTGTACTGTTGATTTCTGCATAAATATTTTATGGGTCTCATCAGAGGCATATCTATATCATATTTGAAGTTCCTACTGGGCAGAGTTTTATTACCCTTTTCTTTATTAAAGCCGTGCACATTGACATGCATATTTATTATTAAAGGTGCAATAATCAGTGCTCTGAGAAAATGATTTGGTCGAAAATTTTTGCTTGGTCTTAATAAGTCTTAAAGTTTTGTAAGATTGCTAAATTTGTAAGAGCAAGCTATGTGCACCGCTGAGTGTAGAATGGAGAATTTTGAGATGTTGATATTTTATGATTATTGGTTGTACAAAGGTCCTACCACAGGGAAAACAATGGCTAAGTGAGTAGTATTGCAGACTTGCAGCCCTGGGGCTCTGAGTTCAATTTCCACAGAAGACCAACATTTGCAAGGAGTCTGCATGTGCTCCTCATGTATGCATTGGTTTCCTCACACCCCAAAGACATACTGATAGGGAATTTAGATTGTGTGGCCCAATGGGGAAAGTGATGATGATGTCTGTAAAGTGCTGTGGATGTTAGTGACATTATGTAAGGCTAGTTTCACATTTGCGGCTGTGTCCGTGGCGTTTCTTCCGCATGCATCTTGTTTTTCTATCTTTAACATTGGGCACACAGGTACATGCAATTGGATGCTTTTTGCCGTGTTTGATGACGTATGCGTCGTTTCGTCGTCTGCGGCTGGGCGCGGTAAACGCAACATGTTGCAATTTTGGAGGCGCCAATTTGCCACTTAGAAACATATGTGGTTGTTTGCGGAAGTAATGTGTCGAAACAATGCATGGCAGTCTATGCGAATGTATGAGTTTGCAAGCACACGCGTTTGTTTGCGTTTGTGAATGCATACAGTTTGTTTTTCCTGAATAAACCTATCTAGAAACTAATTAGCCACCCCCACACAAGATAGATAAAAAGAGGAAGTGTGCATTGGCAGTCCACAACTCTGCAGACTGCAAGCAAGCAAAGAAGAAGCTCTGACCTGTGAAGAATCTCCACTTTGAACATTGTGAGTAAAAAAGCCAATGACTGTCTTTTATTTTTTCTCTCTTTATATGTACTAATAATTTCTGTCTCTTTTTTTCTTGCAGCATTCATCATAATGTCTTCACCTTCTTTTTCAGAGGAGCGCCCTGTCTCTGAACATGTTGGACCGGAAAATGAAGTGAGTATTCACCTCTACTGATAGGTAAGTATTCTCGGTCACATCTACACATGTGGCAATTTTTTTTTATTTTCATTTTCAGAACAGTTCTTCAACTGCAGTAGAGGAGGAGCAGGAACAGCAAGGACAAGTTCGGGTGGCTAGGCGGCGTGTAAGTATACCTGACTGATTGTACTCTATTTATTGTATCATCACTGTACTATTCTTGCCTGTTCATTTCTTCACTTTGCTTATTTCTGACCCTTTTTGGTCTTGACTAGAGTTGAGCGAAATGGGTCGAAAAAATTCAAAAGTCGCTGACTTTCGCCAATGTCGGGTTTCATGAAACGAAACCTGACCTTAGCGTGAGGTCGGCCACGAGGTCGGCGACTTTAGCGCCAAAGTCGCGTTTCAAAAGATGCTTTAGCGCCCTTTTTCAGCCAATCAGGAAGAACGGACACTGTGGGCAACGAGATGACATAGGCAGCGGTCACCACCATCTTGGAGAAGGGCATGCAAGTGATTGGCTTGTTTTGTGTGGCATCACAGGGGGTATAAAAGAGCGGGGATGCCGACCGCCATGTTACTCATGCTGATCTCAGAATAGGGAGAGCTGCTGCAGCTGCTGATTCTGTAGGGAGAGCGTTAGGAAGGCAAAAAGAAAAAAAAAACTGCTTCTGCTGCAAGCGCTTTTCACTGTAGTTACTGTGCAATGAAAGGTGAAGATTTTTGCTTTTGTGCAGCAGCGCTGGTGGTGATTAGCCTGCCTTTTAAGGCTAGCTGCATTGCTGTGTGCACACTGGTGTTCAAACTGCCTTTTGAAAAGCAATCCAAATTGTATTGTTTTGTCCTGGTGAGGTAGTGAGCGTTCATTTTTTCACACACCGTACAGCGGTGTACGCTCCTCACACAGTACCGTGTAACGGCTGTTATCACGGCCAAATTGAAGCTATCTACGTGTGTGACTCTGAAAGGAAAAGTCGAGGAGTTTGTCCTTTCTTACAGACCTACACCTTATAGTTTTGTCCGTTTTTCAAACAGTTTAGTATATTAGCTGTTTGATTACATTCAAAACTAGAGCGAGACAGCGTGTGTCATTCCGTATACAAAAACACGGAGCTTGACAATTTTACATACACCGTACAGTGGTGTACATGCACGCTCCTCTCTCAGTACCGTGTAACGGCTGTTATCACGGCCAAATTGAAGCTATCTATGTGTGTGACTCTGTAAGGAAAAGTCGAGGAGTTTGTCCATTCTTACAGACCTACACCTTATAGTTTTGTCCATTTTTCAAACAGTTTAGTATATTTGCTGTTTGATTACATTCAAAACTAGAGAGAGACAGCGTGTGTCAGTCCGTATACAAACAAAACAGAAGCCGCGGAGACACCATCACATGTTTCTCAATGCAAACAGTGACCAGCCAGGTCTTTGCCCGGGAAGGAACAACCACGGGAAGGGCAGTCTCCAATGAAGGAAACCACCTATGCCAAAACATGGTATCCATCCACATACAGCTGTTTCGGGGTATTGCCCCTCATCAGTGTGGAGTAGGAAACTGGCTGGTAGGAGCAATGCCTAGTAAAAAGACTATGAAAAGGAGGATGAATGAACTCATGGAGATCAACATCCGACACTGCGGAGACACCATCACGTGTTTCTCAACGCAGTGATTCTAGAGCACTGCCCCATTAGGGATGGGGGCAGTGCTCTAGAATCACTGCGTTGAGAAACACGTGATGGTGTCTCCGCAGTGTCGGATGTTGATCTCCATGAGTTCATTCATCCTCCTTTTCATAGTCCGTATACAAAAACACGGAGCTTGACAATTTTACATACACCGTACAGCGGTGTATGTGCACGCTCCTCTCTCAGTACCGTGTAACGGCTGTTATCACAGCCAAATTGAAGCTATCTAAGTGTGTGACTCTGTAAGGAAAAGCCGAGGAGTTTATCCGTTCTTACAGACCTACACTCTAGGGAGATTCCAATTCTGCCCAATTCTATATACAACTTGTAATTTGTCATACACTAGGCAATTTCTGCCGGTCACATTGCGGTGTTATAGACACAGGGCCTGACAGAATCCAACTGTGTCCTGAAGTGTAGAGAGATTCCAATTCTCCACAGTTCTCTATCCACCTTTCTTACAACATCCAGAATCTGCCTGTCACATTGCGGTGTATAATAAACAGGGCCAGACAGAATCCAACTTTGTCCTGAAGTCTACAGAGATTCAATTCTCCACAGTCCTCTATACACCTTTCTTACACCATCCAGAATCTGCCTGTCACATTGCGGTGTAAAATAAAAAGGGCCTGACAGAATCCAACTGTGTCCTGAAGTCTACAGAGATTCCAATTCTCCACAGTCCTCTATCTACCTTTATTACACCATCCATAATCTGCCTGTCACATTGCGTTGTATAATAAACAGGGCCTGACAGAATCCAACTTTGTCCTGAAGTCTACAGAGATTCAATTCTCCACAGTCCTCTATACACCTTTCTTACACCATCCAGAATCTGCCTGTCACATTGCGGTGTAAAATAAAAAGGGCCTGACAGAATCCAACTGTGTCCTGAAGTCTAGAGAGATTCCAATTCTCCACAGTCCTCTATCCACCTTTATTACACCATCCATAATCTGCCTGTCACATTGCGGTGTAAAATAAACAGGGCCTGAAAGAATCCAACTGTGTCCTGAAGTGTAGAGAGATTCAATTCTCCACAGTCCTCTATCCACCTTTCTTACACCATCCATAATCTGCCTGTCACATTGCGGTGTAAAATAAACAGGGCCTGACAGAATCCAACTGTGTCCTGAAGTCTAGAGAGATTCAAATTCTCCCCACTACTATATACACCTTTTACCTTGTTTTGCAGTACCATATAGTTGGTGGTTTTTTGGGTACATTTTCGCCAAAATTGAGGAAATGTGGTGGAAGAGTCCGTGGAAGTGGGCGGGGGCTGGCAGCTGGTAATGATGGTGTTGATGTTGGTGGTGGATCTGCTGGTAGTGGCAAAAGCAAAATAGCACCTAATGCAGGAGGTGTTGAGCCTGCGTCATCATCTGGCTCCACAAGGCCTCGAAGGCTCCCTTTTCTGGGAGTAGGTAAACCGCTTTTAAAGCCGGAGCTTCAAGAACAAGTTTTGGCTTACATTGCTGACTCAGCCTCCAGCTCTATCGCCTCCTCTTCTGAACTTTTAAAAAATAAAAGCACTGAGTCATCATTGGAGGCTCATGTTCATGAACCACACCTTTCCTTATGTCCTTCACCCCAACCAAAATTGAAGGATGCGGCAGGCCACACTACAGATTACTCCATGGAGCTGTTTTCACATACCATGCCTGGGTTATCAAGTCAAATCGTGAATTACCCAGGCAAAGATGAATCTGACATGGAGTGCACTGATGCACAGCCACTGATAGATGATTCTGCTGGTACATTCACTCAGAGCACTACATTGTCCTCACAGTGTACTGAGCTAGAATCTGACCCAGATGAAACTCAGGTGCCCCTTCCCGCATTCTATACCACTATACACGGTGACACAGAGGAAGGTGCACATGACATTGAAGAGGAGGTGATGGATGACCCAGTTGTTGACCCAGATTGGCATCCATTGGGGGTAGAGGGTGCCGCTGCCAATAGCTCAGAAGAGGAGGAGGAGCATCTGCAGTGGGCATCGACATCGCAACAGCTGTTATCTGGCAGGCCCGGAGCAGTCCAAAAACGGGTTACAAAAACCAAAAGAGTTGCAGGACAGCTTGGCCAGACGGTCAAAATAGCACAGCGTGCAAGGCCTCAAAATGTCTTCCATAGTAGAAAGAGTGCAGTGTGGCACTTTTTTGAACAAAATCCTAATGATCAGGCAAAGGTTATCTGTAAGAAGTTCGCAAAGACCTTTAGCCGAGGGAAAAATCTGAGAAATTTGAATACCAGTTGCATGCTAAGACATTTAACCACCATGCACTTGCAAGCATGGACGGACTACCAAAACTCACGTACCACATGTTCTACTGCTCCCAAAGAAGGTAGTCAGCAACGCTACATTGTTTCCCCGACTGTAAGTCCATGGGTTAGCACACCACCAGCAGCAAATGTTGAGTTGTCGCAAGGGCAAATCAGTCAGGGAATCACACTGTTATTGCAACGAAAGACTGAATCTAGGCCATCAGAAAGAACACCAACTCAATCACCATCATCAACCCTCTCTCAGTCCGCCATGTGCACCGCTAGTTCCACCATATGCAGCTCTCAAGTCCAGCTCACCCTACCAGAGACTATGAGTAGGACAAGAAAGTACTCATCCTCTCATCTGCGTACACTGGGTTTGAACGCCCACATTGCCAAACTAATCTCGTTAGAAATGATGCCCTATTGGTTGGTTGAAAGCGCAGCTTTCCGTGAACTCATGGCCTACGCAGTACCACGCTATGACCTACCCAGTCGTCACTTCTTTTCTCACAAAGCCATCCCAGCCCTCCACCTTCATGTGAAAGACCGCATTGTCCATGCACTCAAGCAATCAGTGAGTGGAAAGGTGCACCTCACAACTGATGCATGGTCCAGTAGGCATGGCCAGGGCCGTTACGTGTCCATCACTGCGCACTGGGTTAATGTGGTGGATGCAGGGTCCACAGGGGACAGCTGTGATGGCACAGTGCTGCCTAGCCCACGGTATAGCAAACAGTTGGCTGTAGGCGTTCGACCCTCCTCCTCCTCCAGAAGCGAAAGCTCGTCCACAGAGCGCAGTCGCACGAGCACTGCATCCGCAGCTGACAGTGGTGCACACGATGTGTCCCACTATCGATCAGCTAGTGGAAAGCATCAGCAGGATGTGTTGCAGATGATGTGTTTGGGTGACAGACACACGACGGAGGTGCTGGCCGACTACTTTCAGCGACAAACTGAGTCATGGCTGGGCAGTCTACAACTTGAGACAGGCAAGGTAGTTAGTGATAACGGCCGGAATTTTGTGGCAGCCATAGCCCTTTCAAAACTCAGACACATACCTTGCTTGGCTCACACCTTGAACCTGGTGGTGCAGTGCTTCCTCACTAATTATCCGGAGTTAACAGGCCTGCTCCATAAGGTTTGAAGACTGTGCTCGCACATCCGCCAGTCGCCGGTACACTCCAGTTTGTATGCAGAAGCTGCAGCGATTGCTCCACCTTCCCAAGCACCGCCTAATTATCGACGTTGCAACATGGTGGAACTCCACCCTGCACATGGTTGAGCGGCTGTGCGAACAGAGGCAGGCCGTAATGCATTTGTGGGAGGATACACGGGCAGGCACTTTGAGGGCAGACATGGAGTTGACAAGTGTGCAGTGGTCGAAGCTGAAAGACCTCTGTAAAGTCCTTCAATGTTTTGAGGAATGCACACGACTGGTAAGCGCAGACGACGCCATCATAAGCATGAGCATCCCACTTATGCGTCTGCTCATGCAAACTTTGACACACATCAAGGAGCAGGCGTCTGCAGCCGAGGATGATGAGGAAGAGGAGGAGGGAAGCCTTGATGACAGTCAGCCATTGTCTGTTCAGGGAACTGCCATGGACGAGGTGGAGGAAGACGAGGAGGAGGAGGATGATGCTTCTCGTGGGGCAAGAGAAAATGTTGGCATGGCAAGGTCTGGTACTGGGTTTGTGCGTGACTGGAGGGCTGTGGATTTGCCTGAAAGTGCTCCGCCATCTAACACTCGCAGTGCATCACTGACACCGGGAACATTGGCCCACATGTCAGATTATGCCTTGCAGATCCTAAAAAGGGCCCCCCACATTGCCAAAATGATGAACGATGATGACTACTGGTTGGCCAGCATCCTGGATCCACGCTATAAAGGCAAATTCCAAAACATCATGCAACAGGAGAACCTTGACCTAATATTGGCTAACAAACAAGCAACTCTGGTAAACCGGTTGGCTGAGGCATTCCCAGCACACAGCAGCAGTGATGGTTGTCACACGAGCTGTAGGGGCTGGGGGCAACTTGGAAGAGGTGTTGGTGGTGCACACATCAGAGGTGGCGTTGGAGACAGGGGTTTCATGACAATGTTGTGGACTGATTTTTCAAGTCCCGCTCACACGACTGGTAATACTGCATCAATTGAAAGTGACAGGAGACAGCACTTGTCAACTATGGTTACAAACTACTTTTCCTCCCATATCGATGTTCTCCCTCACAGGTCATTCCCATTTGTCTATTGGGCAGCTAAACTGGACACCTGGCCTGAATTGGCACAATATGCCTTACAGGAGCTCGCTTGCCCAGCTGCAAGTGTGCTATCGGAAAGAGTCTTCAGTGCTGCTGGATCAATCCTGACAGAAAAAAGGACCCTTCTGTCGACCCAAAATGTGGATGATCTAACCTTCATTAAAATGAACCATGCATGGGTTTCCAAGGATTTTGTCACACTTACCCTGGTGACACATAGGTTGACAGAAAAATGGCTTTCTTTTGTCCGCCTCTCCCTGGGACTTGACCAATTTCGCCTTTAGCAGCAGGTGAATGTCCCACATCAACATATGCCATTTTGTAAACCTCCCTAACTGGGTTGCCTCCTCCCCCCATGGCCGGGGTCACCATCTAGCGCACCGAACCGTGTGAGTGCCGTTGCCCTGGACAGGAGGGTGGGTCGACTCTTGGACGCGGGCACTGGCACAGGGTCCCTCATAGTGCAATCAAGTGTCTCTGACGGTGGGGTTGCACACCCGCCGTCAGACACACTGCCGTACTATGAGGGGCCCAGTGCCAGTACCGACGTCCATGAGTGGGCCCCCCTTGCTTGGGCAGGGCCCCAGCATTTGCAATGTTTACCTCTCCCTGCTCCTCCGCTGTGTAGTCTGGGCTGTCAAATCCTTCACTGGGACTGCCACTACAAATTTGGTGAACTGATAGAAGATGATGTTTAAGACGTAGCTATGCCCTGTCCCGCTGGATCTAGCTTCAGATGATTAATGGCTTCCATTTCTTATGGACGTCAACTCACAATGAGATGCAGTGGTGGTTTCTCATCAGCTTTCACAGTTTTCCTATCCACAGACGTGTGACATTCCAGTGCACATTTTTAAATGTGCCCTCTCATGCCAATCCAAATGAATCGCCAACGGCCTGTGGCTTCTGTCTTTTGCACTCCAAAGTTATGTGACAGAGCATGATAGGCAGTGAGCATCATGTTTACATCTCTCCCTGTGATCAAAATTATATGGATATGAGTAATGGCGATGGGATCAACGGTACTGCGATACAGCAACACTTTCTTCACAAAGAAAGGTTTTCGCTGTCTCCACACACTAATTAATTGAGGGTCTGCATCGCCTCTGAGAATTGTGACGGAAGTTTATCCCGTGAATAGGAATTCCTAGATTTCTGCAATCACTAGAATTTATGTCAGTAATTGTATGCATCTCATTTCCTATTGCGGAGAGTCTGGACTGTCTTACTGAGACAGAAATATATATGAAGATTTAAAAATACCACCAAAAGTGTGTACTGGTGTACGCTTCAAATACATTTCCTTTTTTCTACTTTTTAGATTGTTGTCTAATCCATACTGAGAACATGGAGATTTTAAATATTTAAACTATGCTATATATACCTGCTATCCAGTGATAATGTACCCTTTCTCAACTTTGTACAAGCTGGTCAAATCCATACTGGGCCTGAGACCGTCTGAGCCTGCCTCCTGATCTATAGACATAGGTTTTTAATGTGTAAACTAAGCTATACTTACCTGTAATCCGGTGATACGTTACCCTTTCTCACCTTTGTCCAATTACGTCTAATCCATGCAGGGCCTGAGACCATCTGAGCCTGCCTCCTGTTATGTAGACATAGGTTTTTAATGTGTAAACTATGCTATACATACCTGTTATCCAGTGATACGGTACCCTTTCTCACCTTTGTCCAATCATGTCTAATCCATACTGGGCCTGAGACCGTCTGAGCCTGCCTCCTGATATATAGACATAGGTTTTTAATGTTTAAGCTATGCTATATATACCTACCGGCTGCCGAGCTGTTAAGCAAGCTACAGCAACTGTGGTTTGGACACGTAATTTTTTGCATTTTTTCAGAAATGCCGGTTAGGCCTAATTCAGGAATTGCGGTTGACCTGCACTTACTGGGAAATCATCGTTCGCGGGAAATAATTGGAATCACAGATCCCCATCACTAACGGTGTTCTGGTTATCTGCACCTGTTAGCGACAAAATCTGGTCCTTTCAGTGTAGCGCGCATTAAGCCCCGGACATGTAACACCATGATAGACCATGATAGTGCCAGAGCCTCGCGTATCCCTCTAGTAAGCTTGACGCGTACCGCGGGGGGCATGCCGGAGTCTCGTTCGTTAATGGAATAAAGCTGACAAATTGCTAGCACAACTACAAACGGACATACAACACCAAAGACACAATCGACAAAGCTTTCAATATGTGCATCTTTTCTTGAGGTGGCATGGTTGTGGTTTCCCGGGTGGAGTCCAATTAAGCCGCAGGCTCCACTCCTGGTGGTGCCCTTTTGGACATTCCTTTAAGGTTCAGCGTTGCAATCATACTGCCCCGGAAAGCAAACACTTTGCCATCATGGACGCTGTTTGGAGGTTCGTGGGAATAACGCCGCCCAATCGACAGCTGGCATAATTTATTGGTGGGAAGTCCGACGGTATATGATCGTGTTCGATTTCAGAATTATTTTTTTTTGGTTGGTATTTTACATTTTTATTCCAGCCTTTCTTGATTTCATAAGGGAATGACAAGCCTATATCTGTGTCTCCTCCACCTCCTCCTTTTACTCCTCCACCTCTTTTCTAAATGTAGTTGCCCTTTTCCATATGTAATTTTTGTCTTCTGAGCATTTTCTCTGCTTTGGGACACCTTTTAAGGTGTTTTGTAATTGTTTTCTATGTGTTTGTATGTGCTTGTGTTTGCCTGCCATTGTTTTCAATGGGGTTCGACGAACATTCGACGAACTTGCCTCCTGTGTGACGAACCAAAACACTAGCGTGGTGGCTCAACACTACTCCTGATATATAGACGTACATTGTTAATGTTTAAACTATGCTATATACCTGCTATCTGATGATACTGTACACTTTGTCTACTTTTTATATTCTTGTCTAATCCACACTGAGCCTGTGAGCGTCTCTGTGTGACTGATGGAATATATATGGAGATTGACAATTATCCTTTGACTGAATAGAGCTGTACATTTCTGATACAGTGCCATATATCTGATGTTATTTTGTGTCTATTTTGTGCAAAATTTTGAAGTTTGGTGGAAGAGGCCGCAGACGTGGGCGCAGGGGGGCCAACTGGTGATGATGGTGGTGGTGCATCTGCTGGTAGTGGCAAAAGCACAATAGCAGCTAAGGCAGGAGGTGTTGAGCCTGCGTCGTGGTCTGGCTCCGGAACGCCTGGAATGATACCTTTTTTGGGAGTAGGTTAACAGCTTTTAAAGGCGGAGCATGAGGAACTGGTTTTGGCTTACATTGCCGAAACAGACTCCATCAAATATGCCCGCCTCTTCTGAAGTTTCAAAAAATGCAAGCACTAAGTGGTCAAGTGCTGGCTCCTGGTCAGGAAGAACCCCTTTCCTTGTGTCCTGCACCCCCACCCAAACTGAATGAGGCAGCAGGCCACACTTCACATTAGTCCATGTAGCTCTATCATACCATGCCTGGGTTATAAAGTCAAATCGTGAATTCCCCAGTCCAAGATAAATCTGACATGGAGTGGGGTTAATCGGTACCGGGCCAGTGTCTCACAGGGATGTGTCACGGTGGTGGTGACCCGTTCCGTGGCCCTGGGCGTCCATTCAAAGGGGTGAATTACATTTATAGGTGAATGATACGTGACGCCACCTCTGGCTTCTGATTAGATTGACCAGCGTTGCAGTGTCGCTTCTGTGGAACAGATGTTGTTGTGCAGCTAAGATGTAAAACTCCTGCACAGGTAGCGCCGTAGTCGCAGGGCAGATGAAAGAGTTGTGAGATGGTGTGCAGTGCAGGATGTAGCTGAGCCGTGCGCCAGGTGCAGAAGGAAGATGACAGACACAGTCATGCAGTTCCTTTACCTGTACTTGGTAGGTGCTGTCCAGGACCCAGAGTACAGATGGAGGAGTTGGTCAGCCTGGAAGCCAATTTGGATTTCTCTCTCTGCAGATAGGTAGTGTGGCCTCCGTTCTAGCGCTTATCTGAGGTACTCGCAGTGCTGAGTTCAATGAAGTTCCCCCTGTTGACTCTCTTTTGGAACTTTCTCGTATGGCTGGCAGCCGTAGCCTTTTCCTTCTGGCTCACACACATCGATGCTGGGGCCTCCGAGCCTCAGTTGGGTACAGAGCATTTACAGCTGCTACTTCCTCCGGATTCTGCTCCAGGAACGTTAGTGTCCCTACAAACTCAGAGACCGGAATTCGGACCATGCGCTCCAGCTAGGAGTGAGCCTTAACTCTGCTCATCCTCCAGCTCTCCTTCTCACGTCCACACACTTCCCCTTCCCTGCACAGAATGGCCTAACTTACCTCCTCCCGACCACAGAGAGCAGCTCCTCAGCAGTCATGTTCAGAGGTCTCCCTGCTGGCGTGGAGTGGGAAATGTGTTGTGTGTTGGTTTAACTGCTAGAGAAATTCTTCTTTGCTCCCAAGCGTGATATCACACTCCCTAGGAGGAAGGTAATGCCACTGTGGCAACCGTACTCCTGGGGACGCCACAAGTGCACTGATGCCCAGCCACTGCTATATGATTCTGCTGGTACATTGACCCACACCACTACATTCCCCTCACACTCTACACAGCCAGAATCTGACCCAGAGGAAACTCAGGTTCCCCTTCCCGCATACTATACCACCTTACACGGTGACAAAGAGGAAGGTGCAGATGAAAGTGCAGGTTTCTTGAGCTGGTGGGGGGCATACTCATGGGCAACGGCACTGGCACAGGGCCCCTCATAGTATGCAAAAGTGTCTCTGCCGACCCCCACCCGCCGTCAGACACAAAGCCACACACCGCCGTACTATTAGAGGGGCCCTGTTCCACTGCTGTCACAACGAGTGGGCCCCCCTGCTTGCTCAGGATCACAGCACTTGCAAAGTTGAAATACTTACCTCTCCCTGCTCCACCGCCATGATGTCTTCTGCATTTCCTGACAGTGATAGTCTGATCAGAGAGCGCAATGACATCACGTCTGTACGCCCTCTGCCTAAACAGCCAAGTGCAGTGAGATGGACGATGGGGACGATGAGGAGTCCAGACTAGTACAGAGATTCCATAGCGAGGAGACTTATTTAATTGTTTTCAATGTTGGGTCAGCAATTTTTGGGGAGCACTATACTCTGGAGAATGATATATGGGGCCCACCATACACTGGAGCATTCCAAAGGTGGACATCAGACACTGGAGCAGCATTTACAGGGCACATTATACACTAGAGCATTATAAATGGGGCCCATTATGTATGGAGCATTATTTGGGCCCATAAAACAGTGGAGCTTCATCCATGGGGACCAACATATACTGTAGCATTATGTGGAGCTCATCATATACTGTATGGAACATTATATGGGACCTATGATTCTGTATGGAGAAATATATGGGCCTCATTTCTCTGTATAGCAGACTATGCGGTGGCCATAATACTGTATGGAGTAATATACTGTCCGTTTTAGGAGCTAATGGATATCAGTCATGAGATGTAAAAAGTGAAGTATTTTTCATTGTACTATGCCGCTATTTCTCTGCGGTATCGGAGCATCATGAGTTGTGGTATGTGTTAAAGGGGCGCTCTTAGGCCCTGGGCAAATGAAAACCTGGAGCCAGCCCCACCCCCCCACAAATTTAGCCAAATAACCCCCATTTTTCAGTGCGTAACTAGTATTATGAAGTAAATTAAGGTTGAAAAGCTTCAGGAATCAGAATTGATGTTTTTGGCATTCAAAAGGGCACTGTAGGTGTGTTTCCTGTCCTCCACTCCCTGCCGACTTTGCTTCCCCATTGACTTGCATTGGGTTTCGTGTTTCAGTCGGCCTTCGACTTTTCATGATAATCGGCCGATTTCGTTCGACCCGACTTTTGCGAAAGTCGGGTTTCACTAAACCCGACTCGACCCGAAAAAAAGGCAAAGTCGCTCATCTCTAGTCTTGACTACTGTTGTTCTTTTTTTCTTGACTTTACTTATTCTTGCCTGTTTTCTGTCTCTGTAGTTTTCTTTCTTTTCTTTTTTTTAATCTCTCCAACATTAATGTTTTTCTTTCTTTTCTAGGTTTCAGAATGGGATGAAGACCTCATTGGTAATGACATCCTCATCTCCCTGGTCCATGAGCGAGTCCCATTGTGGGACACCCAGGTTCCGCAGCACTCAGACAACGTGTGGATCTGGAGACTACGGAATGAGGTGGCCCAAGTGATGATGGATGGATGGGACAATGCTCCAGATCGGGTCCACAAGGCATTTAGTAAGTATTGCAATGCTGTGTGATGCTGCAGTGACCTTGGCCGGGATCACACAACTGTGTGTGTGATGTGAGAAACTCCTGAAAGTTTCTCTCATCACACACGCTTGTGTGATCCCAGCCAAAAGTGCATTGTCTAAACTTTTTTTTTTTTTTTACAGTGCTCAAAGTCAGAACACGTTGGCGTTCGATGAAGGATTGCTTCAACAAGGACCTTCATCAGGAAACCAGGTTCCCAGTTGTTCTGGAGCAAGGATTAGAAAATATAAATACCACCGCATGCTGGCATTTTTGAGACCGGTCCTTGCCCAGAGAACGTAAGTATTTTTGTGGTCTATTAGATTGTGTTGTATTGCCTAATCTGTATTTTTCTATTCCACAGGAGTTGGCGCTTTTACTATTGTAAATGTTTGGTACTAATGTTTTTTTTTTCTTTTCACAGCAAATGGAGCAGCACCCTTGAGCCTGGTTCCAGAGCGGCCTTCATCGAACAGCGACGAACCGGTCCCAGCCATCCACCATTGAAGCAGCAAGTGGGCTGGCAACACAGACTGGAGACCACCAGGAAGCTGGTCCATCAGGTGTTCCCTTGTCCCAGGCCTCTGCCATTTCTTTTTCGGTGTATCCCCGCCAGCGGCAGAAGGCCTCGGACAGGACTCTCAGGCCCGAGTTTTTGCCCTTGAGCTCGATCTTTCATGATGGACTCAAGGCTATGGGAAACAGACTGGATAATGGCTTCAACCTTATGAAGACACTTATCCAGGATGTCAACCGAAGCCTTGACCAAGTGAAAGCCGACCTCCAGAGGCCAGCACATCACTTTTTCAATAAAATTGCACAGGGCATGTTGGAAGACCTTACTCCTGATCTCCAGCTGAATGTCATGCAGGCCTGCAATACTGCTTATGTGCAGGCTATGCAGCAGACTCGGTATTTTCAGCAGTCAGCGGTGGCATTTCCACCTGTGCCACCACTGACACGCTTGACCTCAATGCCGAGCTCTGCTGCATACCACTACAGTGCCACCACCATGCCGTGTACTGTTGGACAGTTTACGTAATCTATTTTACGCATACTGAAGAGACGATGCAGGTCATACAATGCCTATCTATACTCACCTGGACAGGTGTAAGAAATAGTGAATTCATGATGCTGGGTTTTTGTGCATCATGAACTCACTTCTTACACATGGCCTGGTGAGTATAGATATTCCTTGTATTATTCCTCCATCGTCTATTCAGTCTGCGTCCAATAGATACTGCAGAAGAGACGCAGGATGCAATGACGTCAACTACCATAACACTCACATAATAAGTGGTTTTGAGAGGAAATACATAGGAGACTCGGGACAGGTATATAACAACAAACATTAGGAACATTTTCAACATAACTGGTACATACCCAAACACAACACAACATTTTACACCATATCATCTTGCCATTCCACATGTCTGATTACAGAAACAAAGTACGCAGCAAATTAAGGGTTATGCTGGTAATCTGGCAATGGGTTTGCAAATGGTTCATCCAGTTCAATGTTGGATCGCTCCTTAGCCATTATGTAATTGTGGAGAACCACACAGGCTTTGACCACCTCATCGACTGTCTCCATTTTTAGATTAATGGCTGTCCCAAGAATGCGTCATTTGGAGACAAGAATCCCAAAGGAACACTCAACTGTTCTTCGGGCCCTGGTCACTCTGTAGTTAAAAAATCATTTTGCTGTGATTCAAGTACAGACTGGAATATGGCTTCAGTAGGTTTTCACACATCTGAAAGGCCTCATCCCCAACCATAACAAATGGCATCGGTGGACCTTGAGTGATGGGGAGAGGTCATGGCAGGGCTAAATTAAATTTTTTTCCATACAAGCGTCTGCCCATATCAGAATTTTTAAAAGTCTGGTATTCATTGCCACGGCCAAAAGCTCCAATGTCCACAGTGATAAAGCAACAGTTCGCATCTGCTATGGCTATGAGAACTACAGAAAAATATTTTTTGTAGTTAAAGTACTCTGATCCGGTTCTGGCGGGTTTGGTAATCCGTGTGTGCTTTCCATCCACTGCTCCCAAGCAGTTGGGGAAATTACACACTCGCCAGAAATTGTCAGCAATTTCCATCCACATTTCCGCGGTGGATATCGCCACCCCCTTGGACAGTGATTACATGTGACCTGTGACAAGGTAGCACTGACACTTTAATGTGATCACCTGTTAAGTACCATGCGACCTGGATGTATGGATACATCCAAGGTCCTAAAGGGGTTAATTAATGTGACTGTGAATTGTTTGATCAGTGACATACCGTAGTAACACCACATTAGTATCATTTTTCACCTATTCTTTATACACTACAAACATTCCAGAACTCACTCCATGTGAATTGTGAAAAAAAATGGAGGGTGGGAAACTTTCTTATTGTCATAGTCCAGTATTAGGCTTATACATAGCACCAGAATGACAAGCATCAGTCCCCAAAAAGGCACATTTTTGGACCTTTTTTCTCAATTTAAGAAGCCTTAAAAGTCTGATACTGCAGTGTATTGTTAAATAGTCTGTTGGTTACCATTCATTCTCCTCTGTTCACATACTGTAAGTTGAGGTCACTTGGACATTAGTTAGCCTGCATTTCCATTAAATAGAGATGGGCAAACCGGAACAGTAAAGTTTGGCATCCATACCGAACACCTACTGTTCGGGCATGGACACCGAACACGGATTTCACCAGAAAGTCCGTGTTACTGTTCGGCTGCCCGAATACCGAGTGTTTGTCGTGCTGTCATGTGCATGGTAGTGCAGCAAACACCGCTTCAAATTGGTGGGGAAATCATCCCTGCCGGCCATAGAGCCGCGGTTCCCACGCTGTCAAATGACAGCAGGAGCGCTCAGCTGTGATCGGAGGTATAAACTTTACCTCTGGTCACTGGTGTCAGCTGATGAGACTACAGCTCTCATTATCTGACACCTGCTGCCGCTAATAACAGTGAGAGCAGGAGCAGCAGATGGGAGTATTCATTAGCCGCTCCTGCGCTGTAAATAAATAATTTAAAAAAACAGCGTGGGTTCCACTGTATTTTTGCTAACCAGCCAGACAAAACCCCACTTGCCACTACTACAGGGCAAGTGGGAAGAGCCAGCAAAGCGCCAGAATTGGTGCATCTAATAGATGTGCCTTTTCTGGGCAGCTACACATTACTATTTTAAGGCTGGGGGGCCATGGCCCCTTACCAGCCTGAGACTACCAGCCCCCAGCTGTCAGCTTTAGCAAGACTGGTTGTTAAAAATGGGGGGGACCCCACACCATTTTTTAAAATAATTTATTTACATAATTAAGAAAAAATGTGGGGACCACTCTATTCTTGATAACTTGCCTTGCTGAAGCTGACAGCTGAGGGTTGCAACCCCCTGCTGTGAGTTTTGTCTGGCTGGTTAGCAAAAGTAAAGGGGAACCAATGCCATTTTTTTAAACTATTTATTTACAGTGCAGGAGCGGCTAATAAATACTCCCATCTGCCGCTCCTGCGATCGCTGTCATTAGCGGCAGCAAGTGCCAAGCTGATGGGAGCTGTAGTCCCGTCAGCTGACACCAGTGACCAGAGGTAAAGTTTATACCTCTGATCACAGCTGAGTGCTCCCGCTATCTTTTGACAGCATGGGACCACGGCTCTCTGGCCGGTGGGGATGATTTTTCTGCTGATCAGAAGCAGTGTTTGCTGCGCTGTCATGCACATGACAGAGCAGCAAACACTAGATGTTCGGGCCCCCCATTCAAGTGAATGGGGTCCAGGTTCGGGTTCGGATACTGTTCTGGAACCCTAACCCAAACTTTTTGTAACTATTCGGCCAAAACCGCCAGACTCGAACATCCAGGTGTCTGCCCATCTCTACCATTAAATAAATCAAAAGCAGTGCAATACAATCCTCTGAGACATCAGCATGTAATACACTTATTTTCTGGGCAATTGGAAACATAGTTGACATTTTTTGCCAGAAATATATGTACATTTTTTACCTCCGGTAAAATCAGTTCTAAATACAAGCTGCCTCTGTCATTTCTGGGGAAATATCTACATATAGTCGGTCGGTTCATCGCATTTTTTTTTTAGATTGTCAAAACCATTGAACTGAACTTACTCTACTGTTTGATCTGATTTATAGGAGAAAAATGCCCTGACAGTGTATCAATCATGCGAACAGTTTCTGCTATGTGTGTGGTTCCTTTACACCAAAAGGCCAAGTATGTTCAATCACTTATGATATTAAAAAGATGTTCCAGATGTATTTTAAGTGTCCACTGGTTGTTCAAGACAAAAGCTGGGCCCCTCATGTGATATGCTCAAGTTGTTCAACTGGTCTTCGTGACTGGTTGAATATGAGGAAAGTGGCTATGCCATTTGCTGTTCCCATGATTTGGAGAGAACCCAAAAATCATAGTGATGACTGCTACTTTTATTTTGTCAAACTGAAGGGCTTTTCTACAAAAACAAACATAAGATTAATTACCTTGAATTTGAATCTGCGATTAGGCCAGTTCCACATGATGGTACCTTGGCAGTTCCTGTACCACCATTGTCTGGATAGGATGAAAATGAAGTAGAATATGAAGACTATGGAGCTGAAGCTACTGGCGAATACATGGAGACCTCAAGTCAAGATGAGCATGTACCTGATGGAGCAGCCGAGCAGCCAGAACGCTTTGCTCAACATGAATTAAATGATCTCTTCAGAGACCTTTCATTGTCAAAAGATAAAGCTGAACTTCTTGCCTATAGGTTGAAACAGAAGAATCTTCTTCATGATGATGTCAAAGTGTGTTATTACCGAAATAGAAGTAACACTTTAACACAATTTTTCACAGTTGATGGACCAGTGGTGTACTGTAACAATGTGAATGGCCTCTTTGAAGAACTGAATCAAGAGTATTTTGCTGCAGATTGGCAATAGTTTATTGACTCATCCCAGAGAAGTTTGAAAGCAGTGTTGCTTCACAATGGAAATATGAAACCATCAATCCCTATTGCTTACTCATGTCATCTAAAGGAAAGCTATGAAAATCTGTCAGTTGTTTTAGATACTATACAATATAAGCATCATTAATGGAATATCTGTGGAGATATTTATATAGCGCTGTGGAATTAATGGCGCTATACAAATGAGTAAAATAAATAAAAATAAATAAATATATTTGAAAGTGATTGGTCTGCTAATGGGAATGCAAGGAAGGTTCACAAAATATTATTGCTTCTTGTGTTTATGGGACAGTAGAAATACAGTAGAGCATTATGTTCATCGTGATTGGGGACAGAGAAACATCTATGCTCCAGGTAGAGACAAGGTTCAGCATAATCCTTTAGTTGCTCCAACAAAAATCTTTCTTCCTTCACTACATATAAAGTTGGGATTGATTGAAAACTTTGTGAAAGCCATGGCAAAGACAAATACACAAGGGTTCCAGTACATTTCACAGAAATTCTCCAGCATTTCACCAGCAAAACTGAAGGAAGGGGTATTTGTTTGTCCTCAGATCAGAGCGCTTATGAGAGATGATGTGTTTGAAGGAACTCTAAATGATAAGGAATTGAGATCTTGGAAAAGCTTCAAGTGGATCTGTGAAAGCTTCTTAGGAAAACAAAATTCTCCAGAATATGTTGAAGGTGCTGAGGAACTGCTTAATGCACTTTTTGCATTCACATTTGCCGTATATACTCGTGTATAAGCTGAGATTTTCAGCCCATTTTTGGGGGGCTGAAAGTCCCCCCTCTCGGCTTATACACAAGTCATATACCTGGGGGTCAGCGGGGATGGGGGCGGGGGGGTCACAGATCATACTCACCCATCCTGGCATTCTCTGCAGCCCCCTCGCTTCTCCACTGTCTCCCTTCCTGCCTTCAGCGGTCACGTGGTACCACTCATTAAACTCATGAATATGCGCATATTCATGAGTGGTAATGAGCGGTATCACTTGACCACTGAAGGCAGGAAGGGAGACAGTGGAGAAGCGAGGCTGCAGATAAGTTCCAGGACAGGTGAGTATAGCGATATTCACCTGTCCTTATTCCCACGCTGCTCACCGCTGTCTGCTGCTTCATGTGTCAGTGACGTTTAGACAGCAGGGGTCGCGGTGACGTAGTTAGTGTGTGCCGCGCCCTCTGCTAGCTGAACAGTCACTGACAGAGGATGCGCAGACAGTGGTGAGCAGCGATGGACCCCAGACAGGTGAATATCACAGGTGCCGGGTCCTGAGCAGGAGAGGTGAGTATGGCATTTTTTTTGCAGCAGCAGCATATGGGGGCATAATATATGGGGCATATTCCACGGAGCAGAATATGGGGGCATATTCTATGGAGCAGCATATGGGGGCATATTCTATGGAGAAGCATATGGGGGCATAGTCTATGGAGCAGCATATTGGGGCATATTCTATGGAGCAGCATATGGGGGCATATTCCATGGGGCAGCATATGGGGGCATATTCCATGGAGCAGCATATGGGGGCATATTCTATGGGGCAGCATATGGGGGCATAGTCTATGGGGCAGCATATGGGGGCATAGTCTATGGGGCAGCATATGGGGGCATAGTCTATGGGGCAGCATATGGGGCATAATCTATGGAGCAGCATATGGGGGCATATTCAATGGAGCAGCATATGGGGGCATATTCAATGGAGCAGCATATGGGGGCATATTCTATGGAGCAGCATATGGGGGCATATTCTATGGAGCATCTTATTGGGGCATAATCTATGGAGCATCTTATGGGGGCATAATCTATGGAGCATCTTATGGGGCCATAACCTTTATGGGGCAAATTATTCTATGGCGCATCTTATGGGGCCATTATTAACCTTTGTGCAGCATTATATGGGGTGTATTTTGTATGGAGCACTATATGGGGCTCCTGATTCAATATGGATATTCAAAAACATTTAACCTACTGATGTCTCAAATAATTTTACTTTTATTGGTATCTATTTTTATTTTTGAAATTTACCAGTAGTTGCTGCATTTTCCACCCTAGGCTTATACATGAGTCAATAATTTTTCCCATTTTTGTGGCAAGATTACGGGGGGTCGGCTTATACACGGGTCGGCTTATACACGAGTATATACGGTAGATTTCTTCCCTCAAAATCTTGGGGATGTAAGCGATGAACAACGTGAGCGGTTTCACCAGAACATTAAAGTACTGGAACACCACTACCAGGGTTTTTGGATTGACTCAATGATGGCAGATTACTGTTGAATGTTATATACGGACTACCCTGAAAAATTGTATCAACGACAGTCTAATGTCAAGCACTTTTAATTTCTGCTCATATTTCAGTTTCAGTTTTGCATGTGTGGGAGAGAGAGTCCCCGCCGAGTGTCCAGGTCAGAACCAAGGGGACCGTCACCTAGGTTCCGGGGGAAACTGTTTCCGGGGAACAGAGTTCAGAGACAGACCGGTGAGACTGACAGATGGGCTGGGGGAGGAGTCAATATAAAAGGGGCGGAGAAAGGGAGTCACAATGAGTCAGCAGAGCTGTACAGAGGGAGCAGAAGACAGTGGGAGCCACTGAGAGCCAGAGCAACTTACCGGAGCCAGGAAGGAGGACAGAGGCAGGAGAAACGCTCACCCAGGAATCAATGAGACAGCGCCGAGACGACCGTCCAAGAACCGCTGCTCCACGTCAACCAGCGGCCGCTGCCGCCCTACTCCAGCCCGCGGCTGCGGCTTGCCCGCGGTCACTCACGGCCGTTGCCGCCTCGCCCCAGCCCGAGGCTGCGGCCTGCCTGCAGTCACCAGCGGCCGTTGCCACCCCTCTTCAACCTGTGGCTGCGGCCTGCCCGTGGTCACCAGCGGCCGTTGCCACCCCTCTTCAGCCCATGGCTGCAGCCTGCCCACGGTCACCAGTAGCCATTGCCACCTCGCCCCTGCCCGCAGCTGCAGCCTGCCCGCGGGTCCCAGCAGCCGTTGCCGCCCCACTTCCACCCGTGGCCGTGGCTAGTTCAGTGCCGTCGGCGGCCAACGCTGTCCCACTCCAGCCCGCGGCAAGGGCCGGGCCATTGCTCGCCGCGGTCCTCCATTGTGGCCGCTGGCTGCGCAGGTGGCCTGCCAGATGCCACCCTGCATCGCCACTGTTTGCCCGATCCGGGGGCTGCGGCCCATCTGTCCAAGGACTCCTCCGGAGCTTGTCATGCCCCTGCTTCCCCAGAGCGTCGGAACACTCGAAGACTGCGACAGATCTTCAGCGGCTCGGCCCAGCGGCTACTACGCCAAAGAACCAACATCCGGGACGCCGTGGGACATCGAGCCGGTTGAGTGACACTATACAGATAAGGACCCGTAGTCGGCCATACCGCGGCCCTATAGTGACCGGCTTTGCCGGACTTAGTCGTGTTCTTATATTTCCGTGTTTGCTTGTATTGAGTCGCTGCGAGGACAATCCCTGTTATTTTGTTTGGTTGCTTAGACTATCCCTGCGGATAGTTACCTACAAACCTATAAAAGTTGTTACCTAAAACACAAGACTGTCTCGCGTCTCGTCACTGCATCCTGCGTACCTGTTAGTACCACACGTGAAATTATTTTGGTTCAATAAAAACTGTTTTGTAAGGTGATGCATTTTTTTCTGATATGTAGATTACTGTTTTCTTAATGTCTCCAGTATAATTCCTATACTTTATAATAATGATGCTGCTCCATGGAAACTACACGTGCAACAAAAAAAATATCTACATTTTTGAAATCAGGACAAAAAGATGATTCAGAAAAGTACAAAGTCACCTACGATGATTACAAAAAAAAATTTTTTTGTAGGCATGTGCAAACTTTCAAAAAAGAAGGGTTATTCCAGGCACCAAGTCACTTTTTTTCTGTGTGTTATTTCAACCCAAATTCTCAGAAATAGCCTCGTCGGATCTCTTCTGGGTGGTGCATGCATAAAGAACATCTATTATATCAGAAAAGTAACAAGGTAAGCAGTACTCACCCAATCTTTCTTTCAAGATGTGGTTTTAATCCATAAAATTGGTTACATAGATATTTGCAGAGGTGCAGGTGTCAGGGGATTTATTTCTAGAACAGTGCGACCTATGGGTAGAAGCACCATGAAACAACTCCCTGATACCTGCACGTCCACAAATATCTATGTAACCAATTTTATGGATTAAAACCACATCTTGAAAGAAGGATGGGTGAGTGCTGCTTTTCTTGTTACTTTTTCTGATGCAATTTAACAATCTATTGGCTCTGGGATGTGATACAAGAAGTTAAATAATTTTTCACTGATGTTTTAAAATCCATGCTAAATAAAGACTCTTATTTATTGCCATTTGGTGTGAAAGCCAGTCATTTTTCTCGTTGAACCTTCTTGTGCTGCTACCAATCCCTGTACCCACAAAGCACCCTGGTGGTTGTATAACTGGAATCTATACTCGCATTGTAAACGACTAGCTGATTAGCTGTTTTCTATCATACCATGCTCTTGTACTTCATAGAATAAGTTTAAGATATAAATAACAGTGAGGCTAGTTACCGTTCCACAGACATTCACTAAGAGTTAGATTACAGCAGAGAAAGTCAGTAACTAATAAGCTTGGCCTGGTAATTACTTGTATGAATTCCTGTATTGTTATTTTTTCTGTCTTCTTTTTTTGTTTTGTCTTTTTTTACCATGCTGTAATCATTTGTGATGTATTTTCAATCAATCTGTCAACATATTTTGTTCCGCAACCAATTTAAGTGTTCCTGCAATGTCTGTTTACTCAAATATGTAGTACACACATCTCAATCAATATGTTAACCTACAGTATAGTATTCCATTCTCAGCTAATTAAATGCTCCTAGCAGTGCCTGCTGTAATGTTAATCAACTTGTCACTCAATAATCCCTATCACTTGCAGAATCTTGAAACTGGAATTAGCTCAGTCTTCTTTTCAAAGTGCTTATACATCTGTAAATATTGACTAATTAAAACGATATTGGAAATAATTTGATAATGATTTTTGCAAATTGTAGAATATTACCTACATAATAATACCTAATCACATACACAAAGATACTGCTTTTTATATAGCAAATAGTATAATTTTGCATTAATACTACAAAACCAATGACTTTTTTTTACCTATCCCTCTAAAGCATGCTCATTCTATGCTTGGAATTTCAGGATAATTAAGTAAATAAGTTAAATCATTTGCTCCATTTTGAAATACCATATTAAAGAGGTTCTCAGAGAAATGTACTAAAATAAATTAAAAAAATACACATTTAAACATTTTTCTATGGGGCGTGGCTTGCTGATGGCAGGATAAGAAGCACATTCACAGAGCTCCTGAATGGCTCAGTGATTTAACTATTTCATGACAGCCTTACAGTTTCTAAAGCAGTTTCAATGTGTTCATGGGCAAGAAGAGACTCTCTACAGCTCCAGCCCCATCCCCTTCACCTTCAAACTCTGGTATTTCCAGATATCTGCATCCCAGGTCAGTTCCCTCTGGGCAGATTACACTGGAAAAGATGGCACCTGCAAATTGCAGAATCTTCAAAGCAAGGTAAACATTCACAAAAAGGGGCAGCTGTCCATGAGCCAAGGGTCACAGCTCTGACACTTTCCTTATCAGATCTTTCTCAAACAGAGGAGGTGGAGTAAGGGTACCATTACACTTAGCGACCCCGACAACGATACAACATTGTGAGGATCGCTGGTACGTCGCTACATGGTCGCTAGTAAGCTGTCAAACAGGCAGATCTATTCAACGACACAGCAACAATACGGCGATCCATATAAAGACCTTGGCAGTCGTTGGGACCTTGTCACACAGCAGCTATTCTGACGACTCATGTCTGCATCCCTGAGTTCTGCGCCGTCAACGAGGTTGCACGTCGGTGTCAAACACAGCGATGCATGCTGGCCGGCAGGACGCCAACTATCAAAAAATGGCCTAGGACATTAATAATCTTTATATAGCGCTAACATATTCTGCAGCGCTTTACAGTTTGCACACATTATCCCTGTCCCCAATGGGGCTCACAATCTAAAATCCCTATCAGTATGTTTTTGGAATGTGGGAGGAAATCGGAGTGCCCGGAGGAAACCCACGCAAACACGGGGAGAACATACAAACTCCTTGTAGATGTTGCCCTTGGTGGGATTTGAACCTAGGACCCCAGTGCTGCAAGGCTATCCACTGAGACACCATGCTGCCCATTCAAGCGTGATCAGCGATATCCAGCAGAGAGGCCGATCACCGCTATGTGTCACACGTAGCGAGATCGCTAACGAGGTCACTCTCAATTCCAGCCATAAAAGTCAAATGGCGCTGCTTCCCTTCCGAGCTTTGCCATGCGCCCAAATAGTCGTTTACCCCCACATGTGGGGTATCAGCATACTCAGGACAAATTGCAAAATAACTTTTGAGGTCCTGATACCATTGGGAAAATAAAATTTGGGGGTGAAAAGATCATTTTTATGGAAAAAATAAGATTTATTAATTGTACGGCTGTACGTTATAAACTTCTGTGAAGCCCTTGGAGGTTCAAAGTTTTCACCATATATCTAGATAAGTTCCTTGGGGAGTCTAGTTTCCAAAATGGGGTCACTTGTGGAGGGTTTCCACTGTTTAGGCACATCAGGGGCTCTCCAAATGTGACATGGCGTACGATCTGAATTCCAGCCAATTTTTCGTTGAAAAAGTCAAACGACGCTCCTTCCCTTCTGAGCTCTGCCATGCGCCGAAACAGTGGTTCCCCCACATATCAGGTATCAGCGTACTCAGGACAAATTGCACACTAACTTTTGCAGTCCAATTTCTCCTGTTACCATTGGTAAAATAAAAAAATTTGGTCCTGAATTAATTTTTTTGTGAAAAAAAGTTAAATGTTCATTTTTTTAAACATTCAATAAATTCCTGTGAAGCTTCTGAAGGGTTAATAAACTTCTTGAATGTTGTTTTGAGTGCCATGAGGGGTGTAGTTTTTAGAATTGTATCGCTTTTGGGTATTTTCTATCATATAGACCCCTCAAAGTGACTTCAAATGTGATGTGGTCCCTAAAAATAAAATGGTGTTGCAAAAATGAGAAATCGCTGGTCAACTTTTAACCCTTATAACTTCTTAACAAAAAAAAAATTTGGTTCCAAAATTGTGCTGATGTAAAGTAAACATGTGGAAAATGTTATTTATTAAGTTTTTTGTGTGCCATATCTCTGTGATTTAAGGGCACAAAAAAATCAAAGTTGGAAAATTGCGAAATTTTCAAACTTTTCGCCAAATTTCCATTTTTTTCATAAATAAACGCAAGTAATATCAATGAAATTTTACCACTAACATGAAGTACAAAATGTCACCGGGATCCATGGAAGCGTTCAAGAGTTATTACCTCATAAAGGGACAGTGGTCAGAATTGTAAAAATTGGCCCGGTCATTAAGGTGCAAACCACCCTTGGGGGTAAAGGGGTTAAATCCCAATCCACTTGCTAAACTACTTTGGGGCGGACATACTTTTAGATCCATAACATCTCCCCTAACACCTCTATATAGTGTTCTTTTAAATATGTGGGACAAAATAATTAATACATTTAAAATATCTTCTGCTCCGAGTCCGTTGTCTCCATTTCTCTGTAATGCTCAGGATGATAGTGGTTTCCATTTCTTAGGCACAGTAGATAATCCATTGTCCCAGATGAGACAGGTTGTCTTCCCAAGTGGCTTAAAACTGTTAGAGAGACTTATTACACCAGAACGTTCATCTGGTCAGGCTTGGATGGAGTACTGCCGTATCCATAGACGATATTCAATTACCAGCCATGAGGCGTGGAGTAGACTTTTAACTGATTTGGAAAAAATCTGTATTGTGAGGAGACTTCCTTTGCATTGTGTTTCTTTGTTATGCAGGCTACTGAAGAGGGAAGAGGTAGTAGGGACACTTGTTCCCTATCAAGACCAATGGGAGAAGGAGCTAGGTAAAAACTTTTGTTCTTGGCATAAATCGTTCATTCTTACTCACAAATTATCTATATCATGTTTCATCCAGGAAATTAATTACAAGATCGTCTTCAGATGCTACACAACATTAGACCGCATTCATCACATGTATCCTAATATAACAAATAAGTGTTGGAGATATTACTCCACTGTAGGTAACATGACCCATTTTTGGTGGTCTTGCCTCCGAATATTCAAATTGTGAACAGGATTGTTTGATCTCTTCAATAAATTATTCTGCACTAACTTCCTGAACTCTCCAGAAACAACTTTACTATCAACATTCCCTATATCTATTTCTGCCATTAAAAAGGAACTATTTAGGGGCGTGGCCTGGATCACTAACAGGGAGGACGCATTTCGGCTCAGCTCCCGCTCCCTGGCTGCTAAAGAGACATTTTTCTTACATCTGGACGTTAAAATTTGATTCCATAGGACATCTAAAACCCCAAGGACAAGGCATGGATACGTAAGAGGAGAGTTTGGAGGCAGCAAGTGACAGAACCGGCGGCGAGGGAGATGCTGGGACCTGACGGCGCGCTTTCTTACAACGTGGGCGGCCCACCCTGGTGTCCGGAGACGGAGGCGCACGGCCTGCCCACCGGTATAGAGAGAATGGTACTCACCCGAAGAGGCTGCCTTGCCTGGATCTGGGGAGCCTCACGGTGCTGCTTGCAGGGGGGTGGTTGTCCCGGGACCTGGTGGAAGGTAGGCTGCATCCGGGTGCAGGGCAGAGAGACTGGGCCCTGTGCGCCATTGCAGTTGTCAACTTGCTGTAAAGGGAGCACTCGGAAGCAAGAAAACAATGCAGAACTCTTCTCTGTCACTCCCCACTGCCCAGAAACCCCACAGAGTGCAGAGGGCACCATATTCTCTAATATAGGCACCCCTGGAAAAAGCACTTAAAATTAACTGTTGGTTAGCCGGATCTTGCTGTCCTTCCTGGCGCTACTTATTTGCTCCTCACCCACCACTCCACGGCTGTTAACCCCGTGGCACCCGAGACTGTCAGGGCCAGTGGGATTATTACAAAACCTCTGTCTGTATTGGAGATCATCTTGGAGATATTCTCTCTATCTCTCCACACCTGCTGAATTTCTTACATTGACGTTCTTGCCACTCGGGCAGACGATCTCTTAAATTCTAGGATTCCAGAAACAGGAACAAAGATGAAAGTGACTGCTCTTACAATGTGGTTCTAATTATCATTTCCATGCACGTGTGGTGACCCATATAGAGCACGCTATATATACAAATAATGGTTAAGTCTCATAAAGAGCACGGAGAAATCATGGCCCCAGCTCTACATCAAGCCAAACAAGACGAGATGGAAAAATTTTTGAAAAATAAATCCTCATCCACCCGGGCCACGCCGAAAACTTTTCTTCCTAATATTGCCACAGATGAACAGATGGATGATTCAGATTGGAGCGATGATGTCTCAGGCAGCGATCTACCTCAGCCAGACTCTGGCAGGATTTCAAAGTCATTTCTTAAAAAATCCCTGACACAAGCAATGAAACCTCTGATTAATGAAATATCTGGCATGAGAGCAGACATACAACAAATCGGAGGTAGATTTGAATCTCTGGAGTCTACTCAATCATCACTCATAACTCACCCTAAGAGTATCAGAGACCACATGGAATTCCACAGAATCCAACTAAACAATGCATCTCTTGCTCTAGAGGATCAAGAAAATCGAAGCCGCAGAAAGAACATCAGGATCAAAGGGATTCCGGAAAGTGTCTCTAATGAAATACTAGAAAAAACAACCAGAGAAATTTTTGCATTACTACTGTCGCAAGAAAGATTCGATAAAATGGTCATTGAAAGAGCCCATCGATCACTCAGACTAAGACCAAAGCCTTCAGACCCCCGAGGGATGTTATTTGTGGCTTACTGAGCTATATTGATACTCATGCAGTTCTGTCTGTTAGGCGTCGGGTTCCTGCAGTTGCACAGCAGGAATCCAGAGCCATGCAGCCAGCGGTCTCCCATTCCCCTCTGACCTCTCAGGGACCTGCACAGCAATCCAGACACCCTGCTCAGACCAGTTCTCTGGGTCTGGTTGTTGCTGCCACCTCTGGACCAGCAATTGTAGCGCAGCCTGCTCTGCAGCAAGCCGCTCCAGAGGCTATGTCCTCTCACCGCGCTACTGGGCATGCTCACGAGACGATCTCCCAGTGGAGATTGGGAGTCACGTGCTCAGGTCCTTCTCCTGATCTGATTCGTCCATCTCAGAGATCTGGAAGGTCTATAAAAAGCCCACATGGCTGCTCGGCCATGCGCTAGTATAGACTCTACTTGCTACCTGTGTGAATGATGACAGATGCATGTGTCTGCGAATGACTCATTAAGACTCCCCTCCCTCTAATATTACGTGTGTGGATAGGGACTTGGTATTAGAGTCAGTCTGTGGCATGATACAGGCCACAGTGCATATCTTCACCTAACTAGCGTCCGACAGTGCGCCTCCTCCAGGCACTGTCGTATAGCAGCTGAGACAGTCACCGCACTGCAATCAGCAGCATCTGTTGGCGTCCGCGGTAGCGACGCCGCACACACGGTTGGTCTAGACGGACCCTGACCCTCTGCTTTGGGTTCAGCTCCTGTGACCATATACCGTGCGTGCAGTTCTCTGAGACCTGTGAGTCCAACAGACTCAGTATTTATGTTTATGTTCTAAGCGTCTCTGTGGAGATAACAGAGTACGCTCTGTGCACACCGGGTGACGTTCAACCCGTGTGCGATATACCGCCATATTGTGCATCTGCGATTATCTAGCAGCCGTGTAACACCTACTGCACGGTGGACCCCGGGCGGTGAATGCACTTATTATCATTTATTTATTAGTGCGTTCTGCCGTCCCTAACATTATACTAGCGCCAGGGTCTGGATAGTAATGGCGGACCTGCAGCAGCTACAGCGGTACATTCAGCAGCTGGACAGCAGGTTGGCAGCTATTGAGAGCTCCACCTCAGCAGCGAATGCTACTGTGCCTGCTGCTCAGGCAGTCGCAGAGGCTGTCTCACACGTGTCCACACCCACACCTTTGCCGACAATAAACCGCCTCCCGCTGCCCGATAAGTTTTCCGGTGACAGCACCGCCTGCAGGGGTTTTGTGAGTCAGTGCTCTATCCAGCTTGAGTTACTGGCCATGCGATTTCCTACAGAGCAGGCTAAGGTGGGGTTTATTGTTTCACTCCTATCAGGCAGGGTGTTAGAGTGGGCTACGCCATTGTGGGAGCGTGATGACCCCGTGGTTCAGGGCGCTGCTCAGTTCCTCACGGCCCTGAAGCAGGTCTTTTTGGGACCACGGAACACGCATGACACCTCTCTCCAATTATTGGCCCTAACACAGGGGTCTCTCTCGGTCAGCCATTATGCCGTCCGATTCCGGACATTGGCTTCCGAACTGGAGTGGCCTGATAAAGCACTCGTCCCTGTGTTTTGGAGAGGGCTAGTGGAGCATGTCAAGGATGTTCTAGCAACCAGAGAGGTCCCCACAAGTCTGGGGGAATTGATTGCCATCTCCACCCGCATTGATCTCCAGTTAACGGAGCACAGGCTGGAACGTGCGCAATCCAAGACGAAGGTTTAACTTGGCTCCCACCTTATCCGAGCCGCTAAGATTTCCCGCTCAGGATCTTACACCTTCTGAACCTATAGACTCTGTGCAAAAAATAAAGGTAACCAGCTCACCTGCTTTCTTAGCTAGTAGTGGTGCGTGGAAGCTCGGATATTTCGTGAAGCCACACGTGGAGTAAATCAATAATTAAAAAAGTTTCCAGCTTCCAAATATAAAAAAAATGTATTCAAGGCATAGGAACAAGGGCAAACGGACATGCCCCATCATAGCGGAAAGTCACAGCAACGCATATCGAACAATATGTTCTTTTTCAAGCACACACTTTGTTTGATACGCGTTGCTGTGTCTTTCCGCTATGATGGGGCATGTCCGTTTATCCTTGTTCCTATGCCTTGAATAAAAAAATTTTTGTATTTGGAAGCTGGAAACTTTTTTCATTATTGCTAGTATAGACTCTATTTGCTACCTATGTGAATGATGATGGATGCATGTGCCTGCGAATGACTCATTAAGACTCCCCTCCCTCTGATATTACGTGTGTGGATAGGGACTTGGCATTAGAGTCAGTGCCAGTCTGTGTCATGATACAGGCCACAGTGCATATCTTCACCTAACTAGCGTCCGACAGTGCGCCTCCTCCGGGCACTGTCGTATAGCAGCTGAGTCAGTCGCCGTGCTGCAATCAGCAGCATCTGTGGGCGTGTGCGGTAGCGACGCCGCACACACGGTAGGTCTAGACGGACCCTGACCCTCTGCTTTGGGTTCAGCTCCTGTGACCATATACCGTGCGTGCAGTTCTCTGAGACGTGTGAGTCCAACAGGCTCAGTATTTACGTTTATGTTCTAAGCGTCTCTGTGGAGATAACAGAGTACGCTCTGGGCACACTGGGTGACGTTCAACCCGTGTGCGATATACCGCTATATTGTGCGTCTGCCATTATCTAGCAGCGGCGTAACACCTACTGCACGGTGGACCCCGGGCGGCGAACGCACTTATTATTATTTAGTTATTAGTGCGTTCCGCCGTCCCTAACACTGTCTGCCTCCCGGGACAGTGGAGCCATATCCTATGAGGGAGCATCTATTCTGTTGTTCCAAGACCTAGCTCCATCGACCTTGGCTAAACGCAGGATCATAAAACCACCATTGGATGCCCTTCGCTCCAACAAAATCCTATATAGGTGGCTGTTTCCATTTGGTCTGGTGATACATAGCGGAGGAAAACAGGTGATTGTCAGACACACAGACGACCTTCCAAAGTTGTGGGAGCCCTTCAATATTCCTGAGTAGAGATGAGCGACTTTGGTCGGATCGGGTTTTGTGAAACCCGAATGAAACAAAATAAGTTTCAGATGAAACTCGTCCGACTAGAGCAAAACAAAGTCGGAGTTTCGTCCGAAACCCGACCCCAATGCAAGTCAATGGGAAATAAAAGTCGGACGAAACTCCGACTTTTTTTGCTCTAGTCGGACGAGTTTCATCTGAAACTTATTTTGTTTCATTCGGGTTTCACGAAACCCGATCCGACCAAAGTCGCTCAACTCTATTCCTGAGGTGGAGGTGGCCTTCCTGGCTGCTGCTGGGCATGGATCTTCAGTCTCCCCCTTCTCTGCCGCCTCTACCGGTTGGACAGGGGAATGGACACCAGTAAAAAGACACCCATCACCTAAACAAGCAAGATCTGCTACTAAGAAGAGGCAACCACCCTGATACGCTGGCCTGTTGTCTTGTCCTTTATATATTTCTTTGACGTTCCAGAGTTTGTTTTCCTACAAGTTGACTCAACTGGAGGCAACTTTATATGTAACTTTGTTTGAAAAAATTTGCTCTACTTATATTTTTCTTCAGTACGGGCCTCCGCCCGTAGTCATGGAATGATCTGACCTGTCTGCTATGGGAGGCTATTGTAACCCCCATCTCTGCTGCAGATGGGTTACTTTGTTGAATGTATATGTTATCTAGTTATTCTTACTGTTCGAGTTGATAAGTTGATGTGCTACACATGCAGAAATGTCCCTTATTCATCCAAGTTTGGGGTATAATTACCAACAAAGGGTCAGCCAGGATAGTAGTGGCTTCTTATAATGTTAAGGGTATGGGCTCACCATGTAAGCGGGGTCAAATACTGAGGTTTTACATTCCAAAGGCTCTAATGTTTTATTCTTACAAGAAACACATTTTAAGAAGGGTTGAGTACCTGACGTGGCTAGGACTAGATTCTCAACATGGTATCACAGTACAGGTACTTCAGCCAAAAAGGGTGTGAGTATAGCTCTCCAAAAGGATACACCCTTTACACTACATGATACTCTGTCAGACTCGGAGGGGAAATACATAATGATCAAAGGCCTCTTGGCAAATACAAAGGTTACACTATGTAACATATATGCCCCGAATACTAATCAGATTGGTTGGTTGGGTAGGATTTTGAACACCCTCCGCCTTTTCACTGAGGGTCTTCTGGTTGTGGGAGGTGATCTTAATGTTTCCTTGAACCCATTAATTGGCACCTCATCAGGTAAATCTTCTTTTTCACAAAAAGTCTTGAGGAAATTACATCTCAACTTGCAATCTTTAAACCTGGTAGATACGTGGAGAGTGGAGAAACCCTTCGATTAGACACTATACCTTTTTCTCACATCCCCATAATAGTTATCATAGAATAGATTATCTCATGCAGTCATCACGCATCCAGTTGGTAAAATCCGCAAAAATAGATGTGATCTCCCTCTCGGATCATGCTTCGATTTTTCTGGTAGTTAATATCTCATCCTTGCCTCTACCCTCTAGAACCTGGACACTTAATGAGACATTATTAGACTCAGATTCACATGTTTCTAAGTTGTCTGACACCCTTGAACTCTTTTTCCAAGAAAATTCCTCCTCCGGCCCGCCGACACCTATGGTGTGGGAGGCACATAAAGCCGTCATAAGAGGGGAATTCATATAATTAGGATCACACTTGAAAAAGAAAGATCAAAAAAGATTGACTCAATTTTACACCAAATAAATTCTTTTGAAAGGATACACAAGAAGTCGCAAGCGAGTAAGATTCAAGAAGAGCTAAGGGGGTTTTACACATAGCGATATCGCTAGCGATATCGCTATGTGTGATACTTACCTCCGACCGCCTCCCCCGCTGTCCATCGGTGATTGCGCGAGAATGTCCGGCTCCATTTCTCGTCGTCCGCTTACTGCTGGGCTTCCTGCTGGCGCCGATGAGTGACGCGTGGAGGCGGGCGGAAGGACGTCAGGATCGCTGTGTGTGAAAGGTGAGTATCGTGCGCTGCGTCGCTGCTGCACCGCTGTGAGATCTTCAGGTGTGAAAGCTCACTAGCGATCATTTAGCGATGCACCAGCGATCCTGACCGGGTCAGATCTCTGGTCGGATCACTGGTGCATCACTAAATGTAAAGGGGCCTTTAGTCAAAACCTGAAAGACCTTTTAAATATTCAATCAGCCAAAATTTACATGAGAAGTAAACAAAGGTTCTACCTTCATGGTAATAAAGGCAGTAAGCTGATGACATCTTTACTAAAAAAGCGTAAAGAGAAAATTTTCATTAAACAGCTCACAGCTGTGGATGGATCGCTGTTCAAGGAGACTGCCGACATTGCCGGGGAGTATAGAGAAATTTATGAAAAATTATATAATCTAGATATACTAGAAGACATCAGGGATCATGTGGCAGCTGTAGATAAAATAAAGGACTTTCTTGACCCGCTTAAGCTCCCTAAACTACCTCCAGAGGACCTTTCTTTGCTGACAGCCCCTGTTATGCCTAAAGAAGTTTTAGATACCTTATCATCCATCCCTAATGAGAAGGCGCCAGGCCCGGATGGTTTACCCATTATATATTATAAAAAATTAATCAAATTCCTCCTACCGCATTTAGTAACCCTGTTTAATTCCTACTTAAATGGGCTCCCTTTACAAAACAATCCCTGGAGTCTTTTATCACTGTCCTCACAAAGGAAGGAAAATACCCTAAATTCTGTGCTAGTTATAGACCAATATCACTACTCAACGCTTACACTAAACTATGGGCTAAAATACTCGAGGGACTCCCTGTCACGGCCCCCGTGCCTCCAGCCATGCGCCGCGCCGCCCCTCCCGTCGCGAGCGCTCATTCTTACCCGGCGCCGCAGCCTCGCTCTCCCCTGCTCCAGCATCGCTGTCCTCCTCTGACCGGCCCGCGGCCTGTGACGTCATTGCGTGCTCTGCGCATGCGCCATAGGCCGCGGCCGGCCCTCTGCCTTTGATCTTATCGGCCGGCGGTGCCCTGACCCGGAAGCACCGCCGGACCAATGGGGGCACATCTGCAGCTATATCAGGCCGCCCTCCCTTAATGGAGGCGCCTGATCGTTGTTGTTTCAGACTTCCATCCAGGTCCTGTGGATTGCCTTGCAGCTTCCACTCCCTCTCACTGCCTTGTGCTTCCTTGCAGTCCTGTTCCAGTCCAGCCTACCCGTGTCCGTACCTGCTGTCCTACTCTGGTCCTGCCTGTCCGTGTCCACACCTGCAGTCCTGCTCCAGTCCAGCCTACCCGTGTCCGTACCTGCTGTCCTACTCCAGTCATGCCTATCCGTGTCCGCACCTGCAGTCCTGTTCCAGTCCAGCCTACCCGTGTCCGTACCTGCTGTCCTACTGCGGTCCTGCCTGTCTGTGTCCGCACCTGCAGTCCTGTTCCAGTCCAGCCTACCCGTGTCCGTAGCTGCTGTCCTACTCCGGTCCTGCCTGTCCGTGTCCGCACCTGCAGTCCTGTTCCAGTCCAGCCTACCCGTGTCCGTACCTGCTGTCCTACTCCGGTCCTGCCTGTCTGTGTCCGCACCTGCAGTCCTGTTCCAGTCCAGCCTACCCGTGTCCGTACCTGCAGTCCTACTCCGGTCCTGCCTGTCGGTGTCCACACCTGCATTCCTGTTCCAGTCCAGCCTACCCGTGTTTGTATCTACTGTTCTACTCCAGACCTGCCTTCCCGTGTTAGTCCCCGCACTCCAGTCCGAGCCACCCCTCTTGGTTCCGGCTACCGTGGCATTCGAACCCCTGGACCTGCTCCTAACGATCCCTGTATAGGGGTCAGTTCCACCTGGTTGCTCGTCCAGGGTCCCTCGGTGTCACGGTCCAGAGGGTCCTCTCCGGGAAGTCCGCCTTGCCTAGTACAAAGCTAACAGTACGATCAGGCCATGGATCCCGCCTGTGCCTCGGCTCCTGGTCAAAAGGAGTTGCTCTTCTTATGGGAGAACCAGGGGCGCATCATGTCCATAATGAAATCCATGGAGTCACGCCTGTCTGCCCTACAGGCTGCCGATCCAGGGAACGCCGCTCAGTTGGCCAGCCTCCGGCTGGAACTGGGTCAACAGCACGACGCCCAGTCCCATTTTCTGTCCTGTATGGCCTCTGTAGACAACCGTCTGGGGGCTCTCCAGTCCGCCGCTGCAGCCGCGGCCCCTACCCCCGGTCCCGCTTCGCTTCCCTCTCCTCGCCTGGCCAAGCCCCCTCGGTACAGTGGTGACCCCAAACAGTGTAGAGGGTTCTTAAACCAATGTAGCCTGCACTTCAAACTTCAGCCTCACCAGTATCCCTCCGATAGGGCCAAGGTGGTCTTTATCATGTCCCATCTAGAGGGGGAGGCCTTATCCTGGCTGAATCCACTCTGGGAGAGGGATGACCCCGTGGTTTCAAACATTCTGGCTTTTCTGGACACCTTTCGTAGAGTGTTTGATGACCGGTAGCCTTCCTCACCGAGTCGCTTTTCAACCTTCACCAGGGCAACCTGACGGTTGGTCAGTACGCCATCAGGTTCCGCACGTTATCTTCTGAATTGGGTTGGAATAACTCGGCATTGGTCGGAGCCTTCTGGCGTGGGTTGTCGGGCAGGATAAAGGATGAATTAGCGGGTCGGGATACTCCTACCACCCTCGAGGACCTTATCTCTTTGGCAACTCGAATAGACCTCCGGTTCCAGGAGCGCGCGGGAGTCTGCTAGGGACAGGAGACCCACTAGGCCAGCCCCGACCACTACTCGTTCCTTTAGTCCACGACCAGCTGGGTCCGGTCACACTTCGCCTCCCGAGCCCATGCAGGTAGATCTGGTCCGGATGGCTGAGTCACGTCAGAGAGAGAGACGGGTGCAGGGTCTCTGTCTTTATTGTGGAGGAGCATCCCACTTCATCTGTTCTTGCCCTGAGAGACCGGGAAACTCTTCCACCTAGGTCAGGTAAGAGAGGCCTCCCTAGGTGTAAATGACTCCTCTCAAGCTCTCACGTTATCTGTTCTTTTACTTTCAGGGGAGAGGCGTGGGTCCGAGGTGGCCTACGTGGATTCGGGCGCTGCAGGTAGCTTCATTCGGCGTGAAGTGCTGGACAAATACCGGATTCCCGTGGTTACCCTGAAGAATCCCAGACTAATCGCTTCGGTGGACGGCAGACTACTACAGGAACCCCTCACGGCGGTCACAGAGGAGGTGGTTTTGCAAATCGGCGCCCTCCACCGGGAGAGAGTGGCCTTCTACGTGTTGCCTGATCTGTCTCACGCCATTCTGCTAGGGCTCCCGTGGCTACGGACTCATTAGCCGGTTCTCAACTGGTCTTCAGGAGAGGTTCTGCGCTGGGGAGATGCGTGTCAAGGCCGGTGCCTGAAACCCATTCGTCCACCTGTCTCCGCGCGTCCACCCCTGGAGCTTTCAGGGCTGCCTTCTGCTTACTGGGCCTATGCAGACGTCTTTGACAAAAAGGAGGCGGAGGTCCTTCCACCACACCGGTCCTTCGACTGTCCTATTGAGTTAATCCCCGGTTCCACTCCGCCTAGGGGTAGAATCTACCCACTCTCTCCCGCGGAGACTGGTGCCATGTCTGAATACATCCAGGAGAATCTTGCCAAGGGTTTTATTCGGAAGTCCATCTCCCCCGCAGGAGCCGTTTTTTTCTTTGTTAAGAAAAAGGACGGGTCGCTACGCCCATGCATCGACTATAGAGGTCTAAACAACATCACCATCAAGAACCGGTACCCCCTCCCACTCATTCCAGAGTTGTTTGACCGTCTCAGAGGGGCACGGATCTTCTCCAAGTTGAATCTCAGGGGAGCATACAATCTTATCTGCATCCGTGCTGGCGATGAATGGAAAACCGCCTTTAACACCCGTGATGGTCACTATGTATACCTGGTGATGCCCTTCGGTCTGTGCAGCGCTCCGGCAGTGTTCCAGGAATTCATCAATGAGATCTTTCGGGACCTCCTGTACTCCTGTGTGGTGGTGTACTTGGACGACATCCTTGTCTTCTCCTCTGATCTTTCATCCCATAGGAGGACAGTCCGACTGGTTCTTCAGCGCCTTCGGGAGAATCGTTTGTATGCTAAGATGGAGAAATGCCTATTCAAGCAGACCTCGCTGCCATTTCTGGGCTACATTGTCTCTGACACCGGGCTGCAGATGGATCCAGAGAAACTGTCCGCCATTCTCAAATGGCCCCGTCCTGTTGGCCTAAGAGCCATCCAACGTTTCCTCGGATTCGCCAACTACTACAGGCAGTTTATTCCACACTTTTCTTCACTTTCCAAGCCTATTTCCATCCTTACTCGTAAGGGGAGCTCTTCTAACTCCTGGACGCCAGAGGCCGAGGAGGCCTTCCAGTCGCTAAAATGGGCTTTTCAACGGCTCCTGTGCTGTCCCGTCCTGAGAGCTGCAAACCGTTCGTGTTGGAGTTGGACGCTTCCTCGACAGGAGCCGGGGCTGTCTTATCCCAGAAGACCTCTTCTGGTCGCCTGCGGCCTTGTGGATTCTTCTCCAAAGCCTTCTCCTCTTCCGAGTGCAATTACTTGATTGGCGACCGTGAGCTTTTGGCCATCAAATTGGCCTTGGAGGAGTGGCGCCATCTTCTGGAGGGAGCAGTTCACCTATTTGTCATTTACTAGGACCACAAGATTCTGGCCTACCTTCAGTCTGCCCAGAGACTTAATCCTCGACAGGCCAGATGGTCCTTGTTGTTTGCTCGCTTTGATTTCGAGCTCCACTTTCGCCCAGGGGACAGGAACGCCAAAGCCGATGCCCTGTCCAGAGTCTTTCAACCGCCTGAGGTTGGGGAGGAACCGTCCCACATCATCGAGCCCGCGAAGATTATCACCGTGGCACCACTGAGGCTGCTCTCTCCACCTCCTGGCAAGACTCTCGTGCTGGAGAGTGTCAAAATAAAAGTTCTTCTTTGGGGGCATTCCTCTAAATTGGCTGGTCATGCCAGAATCCAGAAGACCCTTGCTCTTATATCCCGGTATTATTGGTGGCCAACTCTCCGCCAAGATGTAGCTGACTTCGTTGCCTCCTGTTCCTCCTGCACTAGGAATAAAACACCTTGTCGGCCTCCGTTTGGTCTACTACATCCTCTGCCGGTACCTACTTCACCTTGGGAGAATGTCGCCATGGACTTTATCACTGATTTGCCCCGCTCCTCCGGCTGTACGGTGATTCTAGTGGTTGTGGACCGCTTCTCCAAAATGGCACATTTTATCCCTTTAAGCGGTCTCCCTTCTGCTCCTGGACTGGCCAAGATTTTTGTTCATCAGATTTTTAGGCTTCACGGCCTACCATAACGGATTGTCTCTGATCGTAGAGTCCAGTTTACTTCCAAGTTTTGGAGAGCGCTTTGCCTACTTCTAAATATAGCCCTGGACTTCTCTTCTGCCTATCATCCGCAAACCAATGGGCAAGTAGAGCGAACCAACCAGACGTTGATTGCATACCTTCGTCAGTTCTCCAATGCCCATCAGAATGACTGGGTCGACCTGCTTCCGTGTGCAGAGTTTGCCTATAACAATCATGTCAGTGAATCCTCGACCAAGTTGCCCTTTTTCATGGTGTACGGCAAACACCCCAGTATACCTCTTCCTGTGGTCCCAACCTCCGAGGTACCGGCAGCCAACTCCTTGTTCCAAGACATTTCTGAAATCTGGTCCGAGACCAATACTGCCCTCAAAAGGGCTAGTGTCCGGATGAAGAATCACGCAGACAAGAAGAGGCTGGATCCTCCACCATTTCGCATCGGGGATAAGGTCTGGCTCTCGTCCAAGTATATCCGTCTAAAGTTACCCTCTTACAAGCTGGGCCCCCGATACATTTGTCCTTTTGAGATCCTGGATCGTATCAATGAAGCCGCCTACAGGCTGGGGTTACCTGCTTCGCTCCACATCCCGAACACCTTCCACGTCTCTCTCCTGAAACCTGTGGTACTAAATCAGTTCCACCCTTCACCGTGTCCTGCTCCTCGGCCAGTGGGTTCTGACGACACCTTCGAGGTAAGAGATATTCTCGCCATGCGGAGAGTCAGAGGGAAGACCTTTTTCCTTATTGACTGGAAGGGTTTTGGTCCTGAGGAGAGGTCCTGGGAGCCCCGGGAGAACATCAATGCTCCCTGCATTCTCAGGAGATTTCTTCTCAATCGCAGCAGGGAGCGGCTTAAGGGGGAGGGTACTGTCACGGCCCCTGTGCCTCCAGCCATGCGCCGCGCCGCCCCTCCCGTCGCAAGCGCTCATTCTTACCCAGCGCCGCAGCCTCGCTCTCCCCTGCTTCAGCATCGCTGTCCTCCTCTGACCAGCCCGCGGCCTGTGACGTCATTGCGTGCTCTGCGAATGCGCCATAGGCCGCGGCCGGCCCTCTACCTTTGATCTTATCGGCCGGCGGTGCCCTGACCCGGTAGCACCGCCGGACCAATGGGGGCACATCTGCAGCTATATCAGGCCGCCCTCCCTTAATGGAGGCGCCTGATCGTTGTTGTTTCAGACTTCCATCTAGGTCCTGTGGATTGCCTTGCAGCTTCCACTCCCTCTCACTGCCTTGTGCTTCCTTGCAGTCCTGTTCCAGTCCAGCCTACCCGTGTCCGTACCCGCTGTCCTACTCCGGTCCTGCCTGTCCGTGTCAGCACCTGCAGTCCTGTTCCAGTCCAGCCTACCCGTGTCCGTACCTGCTGTCCAACTCCGGTCCTGCCTGTCTGTGTCCACACCTGCAGTCCTGTTCCAGTCCAGCCTACCCGTGTCCGTAGCTGCTGTCCTACTCCGGTCCTGCCTGTCCGTGTCCGCACCTGCAGTCCTGTTCCAGTCCAGCCTACCCGTGTCCGTACCTGCTGTCCTACTCCGGTCCTGCCTGTCTGTGTCCGCACCTGCAGTCCTGTTCCAGTCCAGCCTACCCGTGTCCGTACCTGCAGTCCTACTCCAGTCCTGCCTGTCGGTATCCGCACCTGCAGTCCTGTTCCAGTCCAGCCTACCCGTGTTTGTATCTACTTTTCTACTCCAGACCTGCCTTCCCGTGTTAGTCCCCGCACTCCACTCCGAGCCGCCCCGCTTGGTTCCGGCTACCGTGGCATTCGAACCCCTGGACCTGCTCCTAACGATCCCTGTATAGAGGTCGGTTCCACCTGGTTGCTCGTCCAGGGTCCCTCGGTGTCACGGTCCAGAGGGTCCACTCCGGGAAGTCCGCCTTGCCTAGTACAAAGCTAACACTCCCTAAATTAATCCATAAAGACTAAGCAGGATTTGTGAGGGGGTGAGAAGGTAAAGACAATACGGCTAAATCATCCAATCAATAACATACGCTAGGAGTCACGAATCCCATTGATCCTCCTGTCTACTGATGCCGAGAAGGCATTTGACAGGGTGAGCTGGAGGTATATGGATATGGTACTGACTAAGTTTGGTCTCCCTCCCCAATGCATCTCAGCTATTTTCTCATTATACTCTCAACCAACAGCCAGAGGATAAACGGCACCCTGTCAAACAGCTTTAGCATTAATAATGGTACCAGACAAGGGTTCCCTTTGTCCCCATCCCTATTTATCTTGGTCATTGAGACATTGATTCAGAAGATTAGGCAGGAAGACCATATTGAGGGGCTGAAAATAAACACACTTGAGATAAAAATATTGGTTTTTGCAGATGATCTACTCTTCTTTCTCATTACCAACCCTTCACAGGCATTCCCTAATATTCTTAATATACTTTATCAATTCGAACGACTGTTTAATTTTAAAATTAATACCAGAAAATTGGAAGCCATTAATATAACCCTTACAGACAATCAGCTGGCCAACCTTCGCAGACAAACACCTTTTTCTTGGTCCACAAATTCCTTAAAATACCTGGGAGTATTGATCATTAGAGACCCGACAGATTTGTTTAGAACTGACTACGCCCTCTTACTAAAGAAAGTAGAGGATCAAGATGAAATCATACAATTTACCTACTTTGTCCTGGTTGGGATGCGTTAATGTTTTCAAAACTTATGTAATGCCAGTAATTCTATATACCATGATCATGGTACCTGTAGGTGTGCCGCAAACTTTTTTAAAGAATCTAAAAGCCCTAATTTCTAGTTTTCTTTGGAAGAAAAAACCTGCAAGGTTGCCCTATAAACTCCTCTCATACCCAGGTTCCTTGGGGGGCTTGGGTGTCCCGGATCCACTCCTCTATTATAAAGCTATACATCTGAGCAGATGGTTAAAGATAGTATATAGCTATGACAAAGAGGACCAGGACAATGTGGATCTGTTATTATTAGGCCTGGAAAATGTGCCTTGTCTATGGACCAGGGCAGAGCCGCCTGATACTCTGCAACTGGATGAAGTTACTTTATCCACATTGCAAGTAAAGCGTATCATAGTCAATGACCTCCCCCTAATTCTTATCCGTCCACACAGACACTTATTTCTGCAATACCATTCTTGATAGACTCTGGTTTCCGAGACCCTTACAATCTCTGGACTAAATTACCCACGGAAACATTAAATAACTATTGTGATGAAAAAGCCCTCAAAAATGGAGACTGGCCTGTCAATGCGCTGAACCATCCAAAAAATTTTCTCCAATCGCAACATATAAAATGTATCCTTAAACAATTCAAACAAACATACCCCCACAAGTCTGCCTGGTCCTGGCTAGATATTATGAATAAACACCCACCCCCACGTCTTAAACTTATATCCCGTGTATATTTCCGACTTAACGTCCCCCCTTAGAGTTTAAGTCATTATTCTTGTATTCATGGGAGTCAGAGCTTCAAACTAATTTTTCTGATACACAAATTTCTGGGATTCTTCTCAATGCACGTGGCTTCTCCAGATGTATGCTACCCCAAGAGTATTCTTATAAAATACTAACTATATGGCACCTGACCCCGGTCAAACTTCACCACATGGGGCTGTCCGACACAGACATTTGCTGGAGGTGCCATAATTTGAGAGGCCATCACACCCATATATTCTGGGAATGCCCTAAGATAAGGAAATTTTGGGATGGGATCAGTCTTATCCTCAAGGAGCTAAAGTTAATCAAACTCGACTTACAAGCTTCTGAAGTTTTACTTTGATGCCCATCAAAAAATTTTAAACCCAAAAAACATGGACTTCTCCCGTTATTGGTTGGTGCAGCAAAACATTTAATAACCTTACACTGGAAGGACGAATCCCCCCCATCTATATCTGAATGGAAAGTGAACCAGATTTCTCGCCTTGAGGAACTCTCAAGCTGGGAGATCCATAATCATGACTCATATGTAGGTGTCTGGTCTCCATGGAAATAATTACAAAGCAAAAGTAAAAATTAGTTATCTGAAGTGAGTTCACCCCGCCCAGCTATATAATGCCCGAGCACTTAGCGCTGATGTATATGATTAAGGCCTGTGTATCCATCTTGGTTTTTTGATAATCCCGTTTGTTATGAATCCTTGTTTCTTCCCCCCATATTGTCCCCCCCTCCATCCCCTTGGGTCTTCTTTCTGCTTTTGATTTCCTTCTCACCACCCCTCCCTCACCGTATCCCTCATGTCACTTGATTTGATCAATGCTAGCTGATATGACTGTAACTTAGATATAGTGCATTTTTCCTGTATTCTTTATTATAAATAAAAATAAAAAAGGGGCTATTTAGAGTATTCTTAACTGCAATGAGACAGTTTATCCCCAAACATTGGAAATCAATCACCATTCCTTCTAAATTTTAATGGGTTGAGGCGGTAGATAACCTTTTCACATGTAACAGTTCATAGTCAGAGAGTTATGTGACACAAAATAGTTAATAAATAACATTTCCCACATGTCTACTTTACATCAGCACAATTTTGAAAAAAAAAATTTTTTGTTAGGAAGTTATAAGGGTTAAAAGTTGACCAGCGATTTCTCATTTTTACAGCAAAATTTAGAAAACCATTTTTTTAGGGACCACCTCACATTTGAAGTCAGTTTGAGGGGTCTATATGGCTGAAAATACCCAAAAGTGACACCATTCTAAAAACTGAACCCCTCAAGCTGATCTAAACCACATTTAAGAAGTTTATTAACCCTTCAGGTGTTTCACAGCAGCAAAAGCAACATGGAAGGAAAAAATGAACATTTAACTTTTTAGTCACAAAAATGATCTTTTAGCAACAATTTTTTTTTATTTTCCCAAGGGTAAAAGGAGAAAGTGGACCCTAAAAGTTGTTGTCCAATTTGTTCTGAGTATGCTGAAACCCCATATATGGGGGGAACCACTGTTTGGGTGCACAGCAGGTCTCATAAGGGAAGGAGCGCCATTTGACTTTTTGAATGGAAAATTAGCTTTAATCGTTAGCGGACACCATGTCACGTTTGGAGAGCCCCTGTGTGCCTAAACTTTGGAGCTCCTCCACAAGTGACACCATTTTGGAAACTAGACCCCCCCAAGGAATTTATCTAGATGCATAGTGAGCACTTTGAACCTCTAGGTGCTTCACAAATTGATCCGTAAATATGAAGTAAAAATTTCATTAAAAATTTATTTTAGCCTCAATTTTTTCATTTTCACATGGGCAACAGGATAAATTGGATCGTAAAATTTGTTGGGCAATTTCTCCTGAGTACACCGATATCTCATATGTGGTCATAAATCACTGTTTGGGCGCACAGCAGGGCTCGGAAGGGAAGGAGCGCCATTTGACTTTTTGAATGGAAAATTAACTCCAATCATTAGCAGACACCATGTCACGTATGGAGAGCCCCTGTGTGCCTAAACATTGGAGCTCCCCCACAAGTGACCCCATTTTCGAAACTAGACCCCCCAGGGAACTTATCTAGATGTGTGGTGAGCACTTTGATCTCCCAAATGCTTCACAGAAGTTTATAACGCAGAGCCATGAAAATAAAAAATCATTTTTTTTCCTCAAAAAATGATTTTTTAGTCCACAATTTTTTATGTTCCCAAGGATAACAGGAGAAATTAGACCCCCAAAGTTGTAGTGAAATTTTTCCTGAGTACGCTGACACCCTATATGTTGGGGTAAACCACTGTTTGGGCACAGGTCGGGGCTTGGAAGGGAGCACCATTTGACTTTTTGAATGCAAAATTGGCTGGAATCAGTGGTGGCGCCTAGAGATGAGCGACTTTGCCTTTTTTCGGGTCGAGTCGAGTTTCATGAAACCCGACTTTCTCAAAAGTCGTGTCGAACGAAATTGGCCGATTATCGTGAAAAGTCGAAGGCCGTCTGAAACACGAAACCCAATACAAGTCAATGGGGAAGAAAAGTCGGCAGTGAGTGGAGGACAGGAAACACACCTACAGTGCCCATTTTAATGCCAAGAACATCAATTCTTCTTACTTAAGCTTGTCAACCTTAATTTACTTTATAATAATAGTTAGGCATTGAAAATTGGGGGTTATTTGGCTAAAGTTGTGGGGGGGTAGGGCTGGCTCCAGATTTTCGTGGGCCCTGGGCCAAAGAGTGTCACTGGGCTCTTTTAACACATGCCACAATTCATGATCCTCTGATACGGCAGAGAAATAGCAGTATAGTACAATGAAAAATACTTCACTTCTTACATCTCATGACTGATATCCATTTTAAATTCTCCAATAGCTCCAAAAACGGACAGTATATTACTCCATACAGTATTATGGCCACCGCCTAGTGCGCTATACACAGTAATGAGGCCCATACATTTCTCCATACAGAATCATTGGTCCCATATAATGTTTGAAACAGTATATGATGAGCTTCACATAATGCTACAGTATATGATGGGCCCCATGGATGAAGCTCCACTGTGTTATGGGCCCAAATAATGCTCCGTATATAAGGGGCCCCATTTCTAATGCTCCAGTGCATGTAATGGGCCCTGTAAATGCTGCTCCAGTGTCTGATGTCCACCTTTGGAATGCTCCAGTGTTTGGTGGGCCTCATATATCATTCTCCAGAATATAGTGCTCCCCAAAAATAGCTGTCCCAACATTGAAAACAATTAAATAAGTCAACTCGCTAGGGAATCCCCCTACTAGTCTGGACTCCTCGTCGTCCCCATCTTCCATCTCGCTGCACTTGGACTGCTTAGGCAGGGGGCGTACAGACGTGATGTCATTGGGCTCTCTGACCAGAATGTCACTGTCAGGAAATGCGGAAGATATCACGGCGGTGGAGCAGGGAGAGGTAAGTATTTCAACTTTGCAAGTGCTGTGATCCTGAGCAAGCAGGGGGGCCCACTCGTTGGCGATGGCACTGGCACAGGGCCCCTCATAGTACGGCGGTGTGTTTGATGGCGGGTGGGCCCTCCAACTGGCAGAGACACTTTGGCGTACTATGAGGGGCCCTGTGCCAGTGCCGTCGCCCATGAGTATGCCCCCCCACCTGCTCAAGGAACCTGCACTTTCATCTGCACCTTCCTCTTTGTCACCGTGTAAGGTGGTATAGTATGCGGGAAGGGGAACCTGAGTTTCATAAGGGTGAGATTCTGGCTGTGTAGTGCGAGGGGAATGTAGTGGTCTGGGTCAATGTACCAGCAGAATCATCTAGCAGTGGCTGGGCATCAGTGCACTTGTGGTGCCCCCAGGAGTACAGTCGCCACAGTGGCATTACCTTCCTCCTAGGGAGTGTGATGTCATGCTTGGGAGCAACGAAGGATCTCTCTAGCAGTTAAACCAACACACAACACAGATGCCACTCCAGGCAGCAGGGAGACCTCTGAAACTGACTGCTGAGGAGCTGCTCTCTGTGGTTGGGAGGAGGTAAGTTAGGGCAGTCTGTGAAGGGAAGGGTAAGTGTGTGGACGTGAGAAGGGGAGCTGAAGGATGAGCAGAGTTAAGGCTCACTCCTAGCTGGAGTGCATGGTTGGGATTCCAGTCTCCGAGTTTGTAGGGACACTGACGGTCCTGCAGCAGAAACCCGAGAAAGTAGCAGCTGTAAATGCTCTGTTCCCACCTAAGGCTCGGAGGCCCCAGCAGCGACGTGTGTGAGCCAGAAGGAAAAGGCTATGGCTGCCTGCCATACGAGAAAGTTCCAAAAGAGAGTCAACAGGGGGAACTTCAGTGAACTCAGTACTGCGAGTACCTCAGATAAGCGCTAGAACGGAGGCCACACTACCTATCTGCAGAGTGAGAATTCCAAATTTGCTTCCAGGCTGACCAATTCCTTCTCCATCTGTACTCTGGGTCCTAGACGGCACTTACCAAGTACAGGTAAAGGAACTGCACGACTGTGTCTGTCATCTTTCTCCTGCGCCTGGCGCACGGCTCTGCTACATCCTGCACTGCACACCATCTACCAACTCTTTCATCTGCCCTGCGACTACGGCCCAACCTATGCAGGACTTCTACATCTTAGCTGCACCACAACATCTGTCTCAGAGAAGCAACACTGCAGCGTGTGTCAATCTGATCAGAAACCACAGGTGGCGCCACATATCATTCAACTATAAACGTTATTCACCCCTTTGCATGGACGCCCAGGGCCACGGAACGGTTCATCACCACCAACGTGGACTCAGTGCTTGCATTTTTTGAAACTTCAGAAGAGGAGGGCATATTTGCTGGAGTCTGTTTCGGCAATGTAAGCCAAAACCAGTTCCTGATGCTCCGGCTTTAAAAGCTGTTAACCTACTCCCAGAAAAGGTAGCCTTCCAGGCGTTCCGGAGCCAGACCATGACGCAGGCTCAACACCTCCTGCCTTAGCTGCTATTGTGCTTTTGCCACTACCAGCAGATGCACCACCACCATCAGCATCAGCTGGTCCCCCCACGCCCACATCCGCGGCCTCTTCCACCAAACTTCAAAATGTTGCAGAAAATGAACCCAAAATAACATCAGATATATGGTACTGTATCAGAAGCGTATAGCTCTATACAGTCAGAGGATGATTGTCAATCTCCCTATATATACAGTACCATCAGTCACACAGAGACGCTCACAGGCTCATTATGGATTAGACAAGAATCTAAAAAGTAGAAAAAGTGTACAGTATCATCAGATAGCAGGTATATATAGTATAGTTTAAACATTCTAAATCTCTGTAGATATTTCAGGAGGCAGACACAGACGCTCTCAGGCTCAGTATGGATTACAACACAATATAAAAATTCGTAAAACGGTAATGGATCTGAAGCGTACAGCTGTACACAGTATAGGGGTCATTGTTGTCAATCTCAGTATTTATTTCCACAGTCAGAAAATAACTCTCACTTGGTCAGTTTGGATTAGACAAGAATCTAAAAAGCAGTAAATGGGTAATGTATCACAAGCGTAGAGCTGTATACACTAGTGTTGGGGTAATTTTAAATGGACATCTAAATTGCAGGAGTAACCCACAGACTGTCACACGCTCAGGATGGATCACACCACAATATAACAAGAAGATCCGCAAGAAATAATCACACATGTGGGCCAATGTTCCTGGTGTCAATGATACACTTAGAGTTGTGGGTGGAGGAGGACTTCCTGGCAGAAAGGGTACAGTATCACGAGATACCAGGTATGTATAGCATAGTTTAAACATTAAAAATGGATGTCTATATATTCGGGAGTAGTGTTGAGCCACCCCGCTAGTGTTCCAGTTCGTTTTGGTTCGTCGAACACGAGGCAAGTTCGTCGAATGTTTGTCGAACGTTCGACGAACAATGTCGAACACCATTGAAAACAATGGCAGGCAAACACAAACACATACAAACACATAGAAAACAATTACAAAACACCTTAAAACGTATCCCAAAGCAGACAAAATGCTCAGAATACAAAAATAGCATATGGAAAACGGCAACTACATATAGAAAAGAAGTGGAGGAGTAAAAGGAGGAGGAGGAGACACAGATATAGGCATGTCATGCCCTTATGAAGTCAAGAAAGGCTGGAATAAAAATTTAAAATACCAAAAAACAGTAAAAATCTGAAATCGAAGACGATCATATACCGTCGGACTTCCCACCATAAATTAGGCCAACTGCTGATCGGGTGGCGTTATTCCCAAGAACCTCCGAACAGCGTCCATGAAGGCAAAGTGTTTGGTTTCCGGGGGCAGTATGGTTGCAAAGCTGAACCTTAAAGGATTGTCCAGAAGGGCACCACCAGGAGTGGAGCCTGTGGCTTAATTCGACTCCACCCGGGAAACCTCAACCATGCCAGCTACAGAAAAGATTGACAGATTGCAAGCTTTGTTGATTCTGTGGGTGGTGGTGAATGTCCATTTTTAGTTGTGCTAGCGATTTGTCAGCTTAATTCTGTTAACGAACGAGACTCCGGCATGCCCCCTCGGTACGCATCAAGCTTACTAGAGGGACGCACGAGGGTCTGGCACACGAGATCAATCAATAACAGGTCTGTCATGCCCTTACATGTCTGGGGCTGCATGTGCGCTACACTGAAAGGTCCAGCGTGTGTCGCTTACAGGTGCAGATAACCCGCTGAACCCCGTTAGTGATGGGGATCTGGGGTAACAATTCTTCTCCGCAAATGAGGATTTCCCAGTAAGTGCAGGTCAACCGGAATTCCGGAATTAGGCCTAACCGGCATTCCAGAAAAAATGAAAAAATTAAGAGTCCAAAGCACAGGTGCTGTAGCTTGCTTAACAGCTGGGCTCCTATGCTGAGTAGCACGCAGTTCTTACATAAACAGGCGGCATAGCTTGGTTCACTGGTGGGCTCCTCTGCTGAGTAGCAGACAGTGCTGCAAGGCCCAAAAGGATTTTCTGGACAAGATGCGGTAAAAAATAATTAGAAACACACAGGGTGTAGCTCCTGACAGGTGTACTACATCGCTTGCTACCACACACCGCTACTATGCCATGAAACAATCTATTAACATTGAAAGCCATTATTAATGTGAAAATGAAGTTACGCTTTTGGTGAACGAACCGTTCCCGAACGGAACCTCGAACAGCCGAATTTTAAGCAAAGTGTTCGAGTTCGACGAATGGCTCGAACACCGCCCAAAACAGCTGGAATTTCAACTTGGCGAACAGGTCGACTCGAACACCGCTCATCTCTAATCAGGAGGCAGACTCAGACGTTCTCAGGCCCAGTATGGATTCGACAAGATTGTAGAAAGTTGAGAAAGGGTACAGTATCACCAGATAACAGGTATATATGTAGCATAGTGTACACCTGAAAAACCTATGTATATATATTAGGAGGCAGACTCAGAGGGCCTCAGGCCTGGTATGGATTTGACGTGATTGTACAAAGTTGAGAAAGGGTATAGTATCATCGGATAACAGGTATATATTTCATAGTTTAAACATTAAAAACCTATGTCTATATATCAGGAGGCAGACTCAGAGGGTCTCAGGCCCAGTATGGATTTGACATGATTGTACAAAGTTGAGAAAGGGTACAGTATCACTGGATAGCAGGTATATATAGCATAGTTTAAACATTAAAAATCTGCGTGTATATTTCCGGAGTCCGACAAAGACACTCACAGCCTCAGTATGGATTAGACAAGAATCTAAAAAGTAGAAAAAAGGTTATGTATTTAAAGCGTACACCAGTATACACTGTTGGGGTATTTTTCAATCTTCATATATATTTCAGTCTCAGTAAGACAGTCCAGAAACGAGATGGATACAAGCACAGACGGAAAGTCGACTGATTGCAGAAATTTTGGAATTACTAATCACGGTAAAAACTCCCTGGAGAATTCACAGAGGCGATGCTGACCCTCAATTACTTTGTCTGTGGAGACAGCGAAAACAGTTCTTGTGAAGAAAGGTTTGCTGTATCGCAGTACCATGCAACCCATCACCATTACTCATCTCCATCAAATTGTGATCACAGGGACAGATGTAGACATTGTCCTCACTGCCTATCATGATCTGTCAGGTAACTTTGGAGTGCAAAAGACAGAAGCCACAGGCCGTAGGCGATTCTATTGGATTGGCATGAGAGGACACATTTAAAAATGTGGGCAGGAATGTCACACATCTGTGAGTAGGAAAACCGTGAAAGCTGATGATAAACCACCACTGCATCTCATTGTGAGTCGACGTCCATAACAAATGGAAGCCATTGATCATCTGAAGATAGAGCCCAGCAGGACAGGGCATAGCTATGTCTTAACATCATCTATTATTTCACCAAATTTGTATTGGCAGTCCCAGTGAAGTATTTAACAGGCTAGACTACATAGTGGTGGAGCAGGGAGAGGTAAGTATTGCAAGTGCTGGTGCCCAGAGCAAGCGGGGGGGGCCACTCATGGGCGGCGGTACTGCCACAGGGCCCCTCATAGTACGCCGGTGTGTCTGACGGCGGGTGTGCACCCCCACCATCAGAGACACTTGATTCTACTATGAGGGACCTTGTGCCAGTGCCATTGCCAAAAAGTGTGCCCACCCACCTGTCCAGGGCAACGGCACTTGCACGGGTGCGTGCGCCAGGTGGTGACCCCGGCCCTGTGGGGGGAGGCAGCCCAGTTAGGGAGGTGGAAAAAATGGCATATGTTGATGTTGGACATTCAGCAGCTGCAAATGGAGCAATTGGAGAAGTCCACGGAAGAGGAGGACAAAAGCAAGCCATTTTTCTGGCAACCTACATGTCAGCAGGGGAGGGTGGGACAAAATCCTTTGAAACCCATGCATGGTTCATTTTAATGAAGGTTAGATCATCAACATTTTGGATTGACAGACGGGTCCTTTCTTCTGTCAGGATTGATCCAGCAGCACTGAAGACTCGTTCAGATAACACACTAGCAGCAGGGCAAGCGAGCTCCTGTAAGGCATATTGTGCCAATTCAGGCCATGTGTCAAGTTTACTGGCCCAATAGTCAAAAGGGAATGACTGGTGAGGGAGAACATCAATATGGGAGGACAAGTAGTTTGTTACCATAGTTGACCACTGCTGTCTCCTGTCACTTTCGATCGATGCAGTATTACCAGTCGTGTGAGCGGTACTTGAAAAATCAGTCAACAACATGGTCATGAAACCCCTGTGTCCAACGCCACTTTGGCTGTGTGCACCACGAACACCTCTTCCATGTTGCCCCCTACGGCTCGTTGGAAAAACATCACCTCCACTCTGTTCTGGGAATGCCTCAAACAAACGGTTTACCAGAGTTGCTTGTTTGCTAGCAAATATTAGCTCTAGGTTCTCCTGTGGCATGATGTTTTGGAATTTGCCTTTATAGCGTGGATCCAGGATGCTGGCCAACCAGTAGTCGTCATCGTTCATCATTTTGGCAATGCAGGGGTCCCATTTTAGGATCTGCAAGGCATAATCAGACATGTGGGCCAATGTTCCAGGTGTCAATGATGCACTGCGAGTGCTGGATGGAGGAGCACTTTCTGGCAAATCCACATCCCTCCAGTCACGCACAAACCCTGTACCTGACCTTGCCTCGCCAACATTTTTTCTTGCTCACTGAGAAGCATCCTCCTCCCCAAAATAATCATCCCCATCATCCTCCTCCTCCTCTTCCTCTTCTTCCTCCTCCTCGTCCACGAGACTTCCCTGAGCAGACAATGGCTGTCATCAAGGCTTCTCTCCTCCTCTTCCTCCTCAGCTGCAGACGCCTGCTCCTTAATGTGCGTCAAAGTTTGCATGAGCAGACGCATAAGTGGGATGCTCATGCTTATGATGGCGTCGTCTGCGCTTACCAGCCGTGTGCATTCCTCAAAACGCTGAAGGACTTAACAGAGGTCTTTCTGCTTCGACCACTGCACACCAGACAACTCCATGTCTCCCTGCAAACTGCCTGCCCGTGTATCCTCCCACAAATGAATTACAGCCTGCCTCTGTTCGCACAGCCTCTGAACTATGTGCAGGGTGGAGTTCCACCTTGTGGCAACGTCGATAATTAGGCAGTGCTTGGGAAGGTGGAGCAATCGCTGAAGCTTCTGCATACGACTGGAGTGTATGGGCGACTGGCGGATGTGCAAGCACAGTCTTCGCACCTTATGGAGCAGGGGAGTTAACTCCGGATAATTATTGAGGAAGCACTGCACCACCGGGCTCAAGGTGTGAGCCAGGCAATGTATGTGTCTGAGTTTTGAAAGGGCTATGGCTGCCACAAAATTCCGGCCGTTATCACTAACTACCTTGCCTGCCTCAAGATGTAGACTGCCCAGCCATGACTCAGTTTGTCGCTGCAAGTAGTCGGCCAGTACCTCCGCGGGGTGTCTGTTGTCTCCCAAACACATCATCTTCAACACAGCCTGCTAACGCTTACCACTAGCTGTTCGATAGTGGGACACCTCGTGTGCAACACTGGCAGCTGCGGATGGAGTGCTTGTGCGACTGCGCTCTGTGGATGAGCTTTCGCTTCTGGAGGAGGAGGAGGGTCGAATGCCTACAGCCAACGGTTTCCTATACCGTAGGCTAGGCAGCACTGGCCCACCGCCGTTGTCCCCTGTGGACCCTGCATCCACCACATTAACCCAGTGCGCAGTGATGGACACGTAACGGCCCTGGCCATGCCTACTGGACCATGCATCTGTTGTGAGGTGCACCTTTCCACTCACTGATTGCTTGAGTGCATGGACAATGCGGTCTTTCACATGCACATGGAGGGCTAGGATGGCTTTTTGCGAAAAGAAGTGCTGACTGGGTAGGTCATAGCATGGTACTGCGTAGGCCATGAGCTTGCAGAAAGCTTTGCTTTCAACCAACCGGTAGGACATCATCTCTAGCGAGATTAGTTTGACAATGTGGGCGTTCAAAGCCAGTATACGCGGATGAGAGGATGAGTACTTTCTTGTCCTACTCAGAGTCTTTGGTAGGGTGAGCTGGACTTGAGAGCTGCATATGGTGGAACTAGCGGTGGACATGGCGGACTGAGAGAGGGTTGGTGATAGTGATGGTGGTGTTGCTGATGGCCTAGATTCAGTCTTTCGTAGTAATAACATTGTGATTCCATGACTGCTTTGCCCTTGCGACGACACCTCGACATTTGCTGCTGGTGGTGTGCTAACCGGTGGGCTTACAGTGGGGGAAGCGATGTAGCGTTGCTGACTACCTTCATTCGGAGCAGGTGCACATGTTGTACGTGAGGTTTGGTAGCCCGTCCACGCTTGCAAGTGCATGGTGGTTAAATGTCTAAGCATGTAACTGGTATTCAAAATTCTCAGATTTTTCCCTCGGCTAAAGGTCTTTGTGCACTTCTAACAGATAACTTTTGCCTGATCATTAGGATTTTGTTCAAAAAAGTGCCACACTGCACTTTTCCTACTATGGAAGACATTTTGAGACCTTGCACACTGTGCTAATTTGACCGTCTGGCCAAGCTGTCCTGCAACTCTTTTGGTTTTTGTAACATGTTTTTGGACTGCTACGATCCTGCCAGATACTGTAACAGCTGTTGCGATGTCGTTGCCTGCTGCGGATCCTCCTCCTCCTCTTCTAAGCTATTGGCAGAGGCACCCTCTTCCCCCAATGGATGCCAATCTGGGTCAACAACTGGGTCATCCATCACCTCCTCTTCAATGTCATGTGCACCTTCCTCTGTGTCACCGTGTATGGTGGTATAGTATGCGGGAAGGGGCACCTGAGTCTCATCAGGGTCAGAGTCTGGCTCATTACACTGCAAGGACAATGTAGTGCTCTGACTGAATGTACCAGCAGAATCATCTATCAGTGGCTGTGCATCAGTGCACTCCATGTCAGATTCATCATGGCCTGGGTAATTCACCATTTCACTTGATAACCCAGGCAGTATGTGAAAACAGCTCCATGGAGTAATCAGTTGTATGGCCTGCGTCATCCTTCAATCTTGGTTGGGGTGAAGGACACAAGGAAAGGTGTGGTTGATGAACATGACCCTCCACTGACGACTCAGTGCTTTTATTTTTTGAAACTTCAGAAGAGGAGGCGAGAGAGCTGGAGGCTGTGTCAGCAATGTAAGCCAAAACTTGTTCCTGAAGCTCCGGCTTTAAAAGTGGTTTACCTACTCCCAGAAAAGAGAGCCTTTGAGGCCTTGTGGAGCCAGACGATGACGCAGGCTCAACACCTCCTGCCTTAGGTGCTATTGTGCTTTTGCCACTTTGCCACTACCAACAGATGCAACACCACCACCACCATTGTCTCAGGCACAGGAGAGATTACACCTCAATGTAACAGGCTGAAATTGGATGACAAGGTGGAGGGTGTCTATAGTATTGGTGAGAATTTGAATCTCACTATAGATTTGAGGACGCAGAACTATTGTCACAGGCACAGAAGAGATTACACCTCAATGTAACAGGCTGAAATTGGATGGTGTATGACAAGGTGGAGGATGTCTATAGGATTTGTGAGAATTTGGATCTCACTAGAGATTTGAGGACGCTGACATTGATGCTCTCAGTCCAAGTATGGACACAGGCAGCCTAATAAGCCGGACTGCTGCACAGTGCACACACAAAAGGGTAGAAAAATGAACGCTTGGAAACTGTGCAGAAAAGAGGAAGAAAAGTATTTTTGTTTTTAAAAAAGCAGTTTGCACAGCAGTGTGTAAACAGCAATGCAGCTATCAGGGAGCCTTATAAGGCAGCCTAATAACCAACAGAGCTGATGCACAAAAATAGAGCCTCCCCTGTCACTGCACATAAAGTGTTGTGTTATAAGTGGAAATCACTAACAGCAGAAGCAGTTTGTTCTTCTTCCCTGCCTAACGCTCTCCCTACAGAATCAGCAGCAGCAGCTCTCCCTATGCTAAGATCGGCATAAGTAAGATGGCGGTCGACGTTCACGCCCTTTTATAGCCCCTGTGACTCCACACAAAGCCAGCCAATCAATTGCATGCCCTTCTCAAAGATGGTGGTGACCAATGCCTAAGTCATCGTGTTGCCCACAGTCTGCATCCTCAATCATTGGCTGAAAAAGGGCGCTGGAAGCATCTTTTGAAAGGCGACTTTGGCGCTCTGGTCGCTGACCTCATGACCAACCTCACGCTATGGTCGGGTTTCGCTTCATGAAACCCGACTTCAGCGAAAGTTGCCGACTTTTGAATATGACCGACCCGTTTCGCTCAACTCTAGTGGCGCCATGTCATGTTTGGAGAGCCCCTGATGTGCCTGAACAGTGGAAACCCCTCATTTCTAACTCCAACCCTAACCCCAACACACCCCTAACCAAAACCACAACCCTAACCCCAACACACCCCTAACCCCATAATCCCAGCCCTAACCATAACCCTAACCACAACCCTAACCCTAACACACCCCTAACCCTAATCCCAACCATAACCTTAACCCTAACCACAAGCCTAACCCTAATCCCAACACACCCCTAACCCTAATCTTAACTCTAATCCCAACCCTAACCCTAATTCCAATCCTAGCCCTAATTCCACCCCTAACCCTAATTCCAACCTCAACCCTTATTCCAACCTTAAGCCTAACCCTAATTCCAACTTTAACCCTAATTCCAACCGTAACCCTAATTCTAACCCTAACCCTAATGGAAAAATAAAAATAAATATATTTTCTTTATTTCATTATTTTTCCCTACCTATGGAGGTGATAAAGGGGGGGTTTATATATTTATTTATTTATTTTCATTTTGATCACTGTGATAGGGTCTATCACAATGATCAAAATGTACCTTGAATGAATGAATCTGTCAGCCGGCAGATTCGGCGAGCACACTGCGCATGTGCCCACAATTTTGTAAGATGGCAGCGCCCATGGAGGAATATGGAGGGACACCAGGACTCAGGAGGTACCAGGTGGGGGAGCGGGGATCAGAAGGCAGGGGGAGCGGAGGGGAGAAGAGGGGAGGGGAGCAAATACTGATGGTGGTGGCAGATCGCCATCGTCAGTCGGTGGCGTGGGCAGATAGCCCTCGTCATTTGGTGGGGGGGTCAGATCACGGTCTCCAGCCATGGCCACTGATATTGCAGCATCGGCCATGGCTGGATTGTAATATCTCACCCAGTTTCATTGGTAAAATATTACAATCACTTTGATTGGCTGTTTCACTTTCAACAGCCAATCAGAGTGATCGTAGCCACGGGGGTGCAAAGCCACCCCCTGGGGTTAACTACAGGTCCTTCTGTACCTGCAGGTCAGGTGACCTTTCAGTGACCCCAGTCACCTGACCAGCAGGAACGCTATTTCCACCATGACGCCTACGTAGGCATCACAGGTCGTAATGGCACGACTTTTCATGACACCTACGTAGACATCATAGGTCGGGAAGGGGTTAAGGAACTTGACAAAGCGCTCAAAGCTTTGAACTTTAGTGTAGAGATGACGGTAACTGAACTGCGCTTGTGGAAATTAAAAATTCTCAATGGTGTGAAATAAAGTTTTTACTTTGTAAGGTTAATAAAAACCTTATTTCATACCATCGAGGATTCTTAATTTCCATGAGCGCAGACCAGGTATTGTGATCTCTATTTTAAAGTGGAAGATTTTTTCCTCTAGCCACAGGGCTACAGCTCAAGATTCTAAGGCTCTTTTTTGTGTTGTAGCAAACAAAATCTCAAGGGCAGTGAACATATAATTATAGGTGGCCCTGACCCATGGGCACCACATTTTAAAAAAGACATCAACAAACTGGAGCAAGTTCAGAAAAGAGCGACCAGAATGGTGACCGGTCTGCAAACCCTGTCTTATGAGGAAAGGTTGCAGGATTTGGGAATGTTTAGTTTGCAAAAGAAAAGACTGAGAGGAGACTTAATAGCTGTCTACAAATATCTAAAGGGCTGTCACATTGTAGAAGGATCAACTTTATTGTCATTTGCACAAGGAAAGACTAGAAGCAATGGGATGAAACTGAATGGGAGGAGACACAGATTAGATATTAGAAAATATTTTTTGATAGTTAGAGTGATCAATGAGTGGAACCAGCTGCCACGAGAAGTGGTGAGTTCTCCTTTAATGGAAGTCTTCAAACAGAGGCTGGACAGACATCTGACTGGGATGATTTAGCGAATCCTGCTTTGAGCAGGGGGTTGGACCAGATGGCCCAGGAGGTCCCTTCCAACTCTACGATTCTATGATTCTATGGTGACCACCCCATAACATGCATTAGCTGTGGAATAACTCCCAATAACTTGTATACAAAACCGCTTGGAGTAAAGACATCCACCAAAAGGAATAATTCAAAATAGTTTTATTTCAATTACTCATGATTTAAAACAAGAAACACATAAAAACAGGTCACATAATTATAGAGCTCCATATGATGAAGAATTCAGGTGCAGAAAAAACACACATGCAGCATTACCAATAGCAATGGAGTAAAAAGTGTATAATGGATATATAGATATAAATAAAGTGCCAGTGCTTCAAATCTTAATCCAAGATATCCAAGGTGTCCCACAAAGTGACCCCCTCTCAGTAATATTCAATCACAGCATAATAGCTCAAAATCTAAACTTGGAGGCCACATAAATAGAAACCATTCAAAATCGCTTACCCATAGCTGAAGAGTATGTCGCACGTGTCTAAAACTGCAATCCATTTACATTCTCTCTGCGTGAGGAGTCACACTGCATCCCTACCTCTGATACCCCAATGGATACAGTCAGTCCCATATACCTTCAGGCCATTTGGATTACAGTTATGTCTCAATTTAAAATGCCGGGGAAGTGATTTGAGCCCACCAACATCATCCACATCACGCGCAGCTACAATATCCCTAACGTGTTCACGTGTCCTTACTCGTAATTCTCGTGATGTTAACCCTACATATATTAAATTACAACTACACTTTGCATAGTATACAACATGTGTAGTTGTACATGTAATAAACACGTTGATATTAAAAGTCTTAGAGCCGTCCGATGATGTGAATGATGTGGCCCGTACATGGTTCTTACATGCCAGACAATTTTTACATGGAAAAAAACCCTTCCTCCTATTCTCATTTCCAAATAAAGTTGGAGACCTAGTCACATAGTGGCTATTAACTAGCATGTCTTTAAGATTTCGACTACGACGGGGCGTCATCAAAGGCACCACCGGTAAATTTTTACTAAGAGTTTGATCTGTCAAAAGTATCTGCCAGTGTTTTTTTAAAATCGCCCGCATAGTCTCCCACTGTTGATTTAATGTAGAAATAAACCTTATCCCAGCATCACATTCCTTTTTCTTATTCCGTGGGACTAAAAGATCCCTTCTCTCAGACTTCTTCGCTCTAGAGCCTGCGGTACCCACGCTCTTTAAATCTGTCTCCAAGATCAATGGCCTGTCTCTCAAATAAAACATCTGATGAAGAAATCCTCCGAGCCCGGAGAAATTGACCTACTGGCATAGCATTAATTGTTGAACTCAAGTGTGCAGACGAGGCGTGTAATAAAGCATTGACCGCAGTTTCTTTGCGAAACATACTGTATAAACAGAACCATCAGAGTGCACCCTGAGTTCAATATCCAAAAAAGATATCTTCTCATGATGAAAATTATAGGTAAGTCTGATGCTGGAGTAGTTGCGATTCAGACCCCCTATAAACCCATGTAACTCATCAATGGTACCCTGCCATATAAACAATATATCGTCTATAAAGCGAAACCATCCAAGTATATTGGGAGAGGCATGTGCGCCGTCGCAAAACAAACCCCTCTCCCAAAAACCGAGAAAGAGGTTTGCATACGAGGGCGCACACGCCGCTCCCATTGCGGTACCACGCGTTTGTAAATAATATCTGTCTTTGAATGTAAAAAAATTATGGGTGAGAATGAATCGCAACAACTCCAACACCAGTTCCCTCAGGTCAGCATCCAAATTACTTGCTTCAAGATAGAATTGTGTAGCTCTTATCCCATCCTCATGAGATATACTCGTATATAACGACTCTACATCTGCTACCACAAGTAGCATATCTGGTTTGAGAGACAAGCCATCTACATGCCTCAGGACGTCCGTTGTGTCTCTGACATAGGAGGGCAAAGTCTCAACCTGTGGTTTTAAATAGTATTCTATAAATTTACATATTGGGTCGCATAGCCCTCCTTTGCCAGAAACAATAGGACGTCCCGGGGGTGAAATGGGATCCTTGTGGACCTTGGGTAACAAATAGAACGTAGGTACAACAGGGAACCTCACAGATAGCCCTTCAAGGATTTTCTTTGAAATTATTCCTCTCTCCTGTGCAATTTCCAAAATACTCATTAATGCGCTTTTAAAGGAAATAAGTGGGTTCTGTCATGTCGGACGCTGTTCACACCACAGCATCCGGCAGGCAGAGGTAGTTCCACCTCCAGCCACTATAGCCTCAGTGGCGCCGGTTTGATCTTCAGGCTCTCGGGGGTTAATCCTGCTGGAGACCAGGTTGGAAGGTTAGTCACGCCCACGGTCTTTAAATAGTCATACTGGCATATGGGCGTCGCCGATTATAGCTTGTGTTTCATACCAAGTGGTTCCGGTCTGGAGTGGAGGTGTTCAAGAGAGAGAGATTCATATCTGGTGTCGTATGATCCGTCGTTATCCTTTCTCCTTCCCATATTTGTGTTTAGTTGTGCCCTGTTCACATTACTGTTTATTCCTGTGTGTGTGCGGCGCAGTGCAGTTTAAGTTCTCCCTGTCTGTCATTATTTGTGTGGGAGCTTTGGTGGTGTGACTCCTCACTGGGTGGAGGGTGGAGGATTAAGTGCAGGGCTGAGCAGGACATAAGGAAAGGTCGGAGGCTCAGGCATTTGCACCTTCAGCAAAAACCCTGGGTTGAGGGTCAGACAGGGTTTCCCCTAGTAAAAGGGACACCACAGGGGCCCCGGGTATTTCAGCCTTAGTTGAACTAAGCCCCCGTGACATTATAATCGGCCCACATTTGTCCAGGAGTTGCCCTTTTTGGGATATATTGTGTCCGCAGCCGGTTTTAAAATGGACACCGCTAAGGTGCAAGCGGTTTTGCAATGGGAGAGGCCGGAGAGTCTGAAAGCACTCCAGCGGTTCCTTGGGTTTGCGAATTATTATAGGAAATTTATAAAACACTTTTCGACTGTCGCCAAACCGCTCACGGACATGACAAAAAAGGGTGCCGATCTGGCGAACTGGCCTGAGGTGGCTATACGTGCATTTGAGCGTCTGAAGAATAGTTTTGCTTCAGCCCCCATTCTGGTGCAACCAGACGTGTCTAAACCTTTTGTGGTAGAGGTTGATGCGTCGGAGGTGGGAGTGGGGGCAGTACTGTCTCAAGGCTCGTCCTTGAGCGAGATGCATCCATGCGCCTACTTCTCCAAGAAGCTGTCGCCGGCCGAACGGAATTATGATATCGGCAACAGGGAGTTGTTGGCCATCAAACTGGCTTTTGAGGAATGGCGACACTTCTTGGAGGGGGCGGCTCACCAGGTCACAGTTATCACCGACCATAAGAATCTGCTCTATCTGGAGTCGGCCAAGCGTCTGTCTCCTAGGCAGGCTCGCTGGGCATTGTTTTTTACTCGTTTCAATTTTCTTGTGACGTACCGTCCCGGGGCTAAAAACACCAAGGCGGATGCTTTGTCTAGGTGTTTTCCAGGGGGAGAACCGCGGGAAGAGCCGGTACCCATCCTCCAGAAAGGGGTAGTGGTCTCGGCTCTCACGACTGAGGTAGAGGCGGAGATTGCCGAGGCCCAAGAGGAGGTACCACCAGGACTTCCCGCCAACAAATCATTTGTACCCCTGCATCTTCGGCCTAAGGTGTTGAAGGAACACCACGATTCGGTACTGGCTGGTCACCCAGGGGTGAAGGGCACCTTAGAGCTGGTATCGCGTCGTTTCTGGTGGCCCAAAATCCGGCAGGATGTGGTCTCATACGTGGCAGCTTGCATCACGTGCGCTAGGGCTAAGTCACCCCGAACCCGTCCTGCTGGCACGCTACAGCCTCTGGGGGTACCCAATAGGCCATGGACAGAAATCTCCATGGATTTTATCACTGACTTGCCAGCCTCGGCAGGGAACACGGTCATCCTGGTGGTGGTTGACCGTTTTTCAAAGATGGCGCATTTTGTGGCGTTGTCCTCTTTGCCCAATGCTAAGACGTTGGCTCAGGTATTTGTGAAGGAGGTGGTCAGACTCCACGGAGTACCGTCTGACATAGTATCTGATAGGGGTACGCAATTTGTGGCGAGGTTTTGGAAAGCTTTTTGCTCAAGGTTGGGGATCAAGTTGTCACATTCATCGGCGTTTCATCCACAGTCTAATGGACAAACTGAGCGCATGAACCAAAATCTAGAACAGTATTTACGATGCTTTGTGTCCGACAACCAGGAGGAGTGGTCTACTTTCCTTCCTCTGGCCGAATTCGCATTAAATAATCACCGCCAAGAGTCATCAGGAGAGTCTCCATTCTTTTGTGTGTACGGTCAACATCCTCAGTTTTGTACCTTACGTCAGGGTGACTCCGGGGGTGTCCCGGAGGAGGATCAGCTAGGAGCCCAATTGTCATCAGTCTGGAGGCGGGTGAAACAGCGTTTGTTGAGCATGAGTGCCAGGTACAAACGGGTGGCTGACAGTAGACGCGTGCCAGGTCCGGACCTGTGTGTGGGTGAATGGGTGTGGTTAGCTACGAAGAACATAAAACTCAAAATCCCATCTTTAAAACTGGGTCCAAGGTTTATTGGGCCTTTTAGGATTTCTGCCATCATTAACCCAGTGGCTTATCGGTTGGAACTTCCTGCGGTGTACAGAATACATAACGTTTTTCACAGGGCTTTATTGAAAAAGGTGGTAGGCTTGGTGGACACGACGCCGATGCCACCTCCAGTCATGGTGGATGGCGAATTAGAGTTCGAGGTCGCCAAGGTAGTGGACTCTCGAGTAGTACGCCGTACTCTTCAGTATTTGGTGCACTGGCGGGGGTATGGTCCAGAGGAGAGGTCTTGGGTTCCAGCCTCAGACATACATGCGGATCGGCTGGTCAGTTCTTTTCACCGTCGTCATCTGGACAAGCCGGGTCCTATGAGTCTTGAGGGCCCTGGGGTCCCTCGTAGAAGACGGGGTACTGTCATGTCGGACGCTGTTCACACCACAGCATCCGGCAGGCAGAGGTAGTTCCACCTCCAGCCACTATAGCCTCAGTGGCGCCGGTTTGATCTTCAGGCTCTCGGGGGTTAATCCTGCTGGAGACCAGGTTGGAAGGTTAGTCACGCCCACGGTCTTTAAATAGTCATACTGGCATATGGGCGTCGCCGATTATAGCTTGTGTTTCATACCAAGTGGTTCCGGTCTGGAGTGGAGGTGTTCAAGAGAGAGAGATTCATATCTGGTGTCGTATGATCCGTTGTTATCCTTTCTCCTTCCCATATTTGTGTTTAGTTGTGCCCTGTTCACATTACTGTTTATTCCTGTGTGTGTGCGGCGCAGTGCAGTTTAAGTTCTCCCTGTCTGTCATTATTTGTGTGGGAGCTTTGGTGGTGTGACTCCTCACTGGGTGGAGGGTGGAGGGTTAAGTGCAGGGCTGAGCAGGAGATAAGGAAAGGTCGGAGGCTCAGGCATTTGCACCTTCAGCAAAAACCCTGGGTTGAGGGTCAGACAGGGTTTCCCCTAGTAAAAGGGACACCACAGGGGCCCCGGGTATTTCAGCCTTAGTTGAACTAAGCCCCTGTGACAGGTTCGTTGTCAACTGAGCATACGTATCTTTATTTTTAAGTTGTTTTAATGCTTCCCTCTCATATTTCTCTACCGGCCAGACCACCACATTCCCCCCCTTGTCCGCTGGTTTGATTACTACATCACCAAGTTTTCTCAAATCATTCAGAGCCTTTCTCTGTTGATACGTCAAATTATCTCTAGTTCTACTGTTTTTAACTTTCCGGAAATCCTCAATCACCAATCGTGTGAAGATCTCCACCTGTGGACAAATTGACAAAGGGGGGAATGTGGTAGATCTAGGGCAGATCTGAGGAAAAGAGATACCTGAAATACCGGTAGTAGATTCTCTTTCCAATTCCTCCAATATTTCCAGGGCCTCTTGTTCTGTTATTAACCCTCCCATAACATCAGAAGATCTGGAGTGAAGCATTTTCAACACCAGCTTGCGAGAAAATAGATGTAAGTCCTTTAGCGCTGTGAAAAAATTAAAATCGTTACATGGAGAAAAAGATAAAGGACTTCTATCTGTGTTTTAGTCAAAACATGTGATGATAAATTAATTACCTGCAGAGCATTAGTTTTAGCTTTTTTATCAGCAGGAGGAGAGGATAGATTTTTACATTTAGGATTACTCCTAAAACTACCCGAACGAGGTTCCTTGAAAAAGTCTCTTCTGTCCCACGGAATTTTTGAGTGATCAGAACCCTGAGGCCTTTCCTCAGTCGATGAGACTGATGAGAAGGAAACAGAACGTGTTCTAGACCGTGATCTAAAAGCTGAATTTTTTTTATTCCACCTGTACATCGGGCCATTTTGTGAATCTGCTACATCACGCTGATATCTCCTTCTCCCATTTAAGTGACTCCACATCCAATTCATTTTCATATCTCAACACTTCCTCAGGAGTGAGTTGTTGATTCATCTCATCCTGAACTGTCTTGAGTTCTTCATCAAGTTCATCCATTTTTAATTGATTAGATTTCGCTAATAATTCCATAAATGTTTTTGAACATAATGATGCTGCATCTTCCCATGATTTTTTAAAAACCTCCTCATTAACAGGAAAAGAAGGGAAGACTTGAACTCTTAGTCCCCTCGGAATCAGACCACACGTGATGTATTTTTCCAGGAATGCTTTATTCCACCATAGCCGGGCTCTTTTGAGCAACAATTCTTTATATTTTTTAAAAAGTTCTCCACCATTTTTGGATTTACAATCATTAGCAGCACCTGAGCCCTCATCAAATACTCTATCGAGTTGTGTGCGCCACGCTTTCTCGCACTCGCTGAAGTCCATCTGTCCTAAGATGGAAACTGTGAAAACACAGACAATAATAATAGCAAACAAAATCTCAAGGGCAGTAAACATATAATTATAGGTGGCCCTGACCCATGGTGACCACCCCATAACATGCACTAGCGGTGGAATAACTCCCAATAACTTGTATACAAAACCGCTTGGAGTAAAGACTTCCACCAAAAGGAATAATTCAAAATAGTTTTATTTCAATTACTCATGACGTGTGCGGTTCAGTGACGTCACCAGTTGTTCTGGGTGAACTGCACCGCCATATAGGCGCTGTCCACTGACGCGAGTTCCGGGTCCTACCATGATGACATGCGCCGTTTATGATGATTCTCTACAGCTGCGGTGGGGTGATATAAGGGAGTGTGGGACAGAACATACCATCACAGCCCCCTGACGAAGCCCACGCGAAACGCGCGTAGGGGCTACACGTGCAACATACTCTTCAGCTATGGGTAAGCGATTTTGAATGGTTTCTATTTATGTGGCCTCCAAGTTTAGATTTTGAGCTATTATGCTGTGATTGAATATTACTGAGAGGGGGTCACTTTGTGGGACACCTTGGATATCTTGGATTAAGATTTGAAGCACTGGCACTTTATTTATATCTATATATCCATTATACACTTTTTACTCCATTGCTATTGGTATTGCTGCATGTGTGTTTTTTCTGCACCTGAATTCTTCATCATATGGAGCTCTATAATTATGTGACCCGTTTTTATGTGTTTCTTGTTTTAAATCATGATTAATTGAAATAAAACTATTTTGAATTATTCCTTTTGGTGGATGTCTTTACTCCAAGCGGTTTTGTATACAAATCTTTTTTGTGCTGTGTCTATGCACAACCACCCCAGGTAACTTCTACTATCACTCACATCCTCATTCAATTCTCTTGCGGTATAGCCACATTTGGCGCTTCGGTCGTAACCAGAACTCGGCAAAGCATTGACTTGGCCTCTAAATCCTACCAAGCATCTTTGAGATGTGCTGGAAGAACAGTTCTAATCCATGGAGGGCTCACATTTTAACTTATAGGTTTAAAGGGATCAGTTGCTAACATCTTGATACCATGTCTAAATGGGTCATACCTTTTTTATGACACAAGTAAGGCTTGCTCAATATTAGCCAGGCAGGTGTAAGTTTAGGGCAATCAGTTAAGTACCACTGAACATGTGACAATTTATTAGATGTAAAATGGTTTTTATACTGCATTCCCTGCCAAACTTTTTACAGTCTATGATAGGCTATACTATATGTTGATTGTTTTTTACTACGTGATATGACAGCTTTACAGCATTATTGTGAAGCCCACTTGGTCACATCTAGGATTATTTGATGCTTCTCTAGCTGCTGCCATCTTCTGCCTTGTATAAAACAGAGGAGTACAATTTTAGAGATTCATGCAAAACAAATTGGAAATTGTTCTAACTCGGTAGGTTAAGAGAAATATCAAAAACCCAACACAAATTAAATTCCTACTGAATCAATATACTCATCTATATATATAAAAGTGAATGTATTTATGTGTGTGTATTGCAAACCAATGATGAAGCATCTTTCATTTCACCAGAGCTGTTTAAAAGAAGCTGAGCTGTGATTGGTTGCTATGAGCAACAGTTTTCCTTGCAACCAATCACTAAGCAAAGAAGCTGAGCTGTGATTGGTTGCTATTAGCAATAGTTTTCTCACTCCACGACAACACCTCAGCAGACACTGCCATGGTGGGAGAAATCTAGCATCCCCGGGAACATAAGCTCCCAGCCAATGCCTGCCCCCCAGAAAGGAGCAGAGCACATGACAGAAATGAATCCCCCCTGCCCATATACCCATCACACATCCTGCATGCCATAGGCACATCTTCCCTCTTAAAGGGATCATTAGTATGGAAGTCAGGGCAAATCCATCCAGCGCTTTGGTTTTCACCCCAGGCCTCTCTTAAAGGGATCCCTGGTATGGAAGTTAGGATGTGGGATATTAGGGGTAATAGTCTGATAGCTCTGGCTGATGGGATGATGTGGGATATTGGTGGTAGTAGTCCGGCGGCTGTGACAGGATGATGTGGGATATTAGGGGTAGTAGTCCGGTGGCTCTGGCTGACGGGATGATGTGGGATATTAGTGGTAGTAGTCCGCTGGCTTTGGCTGACAGGATGATGTGGGATATTAGGGGTAGTAGACTGGTGGCTCTGGCTGACGGGATGATGTGGGATATTATAGTGAATGTGGCTATGCGGAGTGGGAAGGGCTCTACACTCAGCTTTATATATATATTCAGAACTAGAAACTCGTATGTGAGTATATCTTAATGTAATTTTATATTTGTGTCCCATTTTATTAAATTTGTTTCTTATTCTTTTAGCCCAATCTCTCCATGTATAGAATTGTGCCTCAGCTATTTCCTACTGAACTTCTAATCTAAAATGTGACCAAGTTATTTAGTACAAAGCAAACCTGGAAAAACCCTGGTTATAACTATAAACTTTAGCTGATCAACTTGCCCCACTACAGATAGACTGGCTTCAGTTCAAACCACTGGAAGAAACTCAAGTCTGCAAATCTCTTTATGAAAGAAAACATGGTTTTGGCAAATTGGTAAATGCATTTATTGTATAATGTAAAGCGGTTTATGTACTTTATTACTTATATAAATCTGCCATCAGTTTCACATTTAGTTTAAGCTATGTTGCCTCAGTGATGTTCCGAATGTACTGAAGTTGATGTTGGCTGCAGCTTCCAAAAAAGGTTCTTTGGCTTATAGTCTGTAAATATTTTTTGTACATACATCAAAGAGTTATTGAAATAAAATAGGTAAAAAACTTGCATGTTCTAACTCATTCAAATTATTTTTTTTTTTATTAATTAAAATTAACAAGTGCAAAAAAATAGATTTCCAGAATCAGTTAAATGTGTTGGCGTTCCTCATCACTATTCAGAGTTAATTAAATAATAGAATAATTCAGGGAAAATACTTAATCGCGAAACTTTTATACCACTGTATATTTTTAAGTTATACATTTACAAATACCATTGATAAGGGCAGATTTGCATCAGAACATTTTTTACAACTGACTTATACTTGACAGTCCAGGGAGTCATGCTGCCTAACATGGTGATGTGTTATATAAGTAAATAAGATGAATAATTAGGAAACTCTCATGTGGTTTTGTAACAGTACACAGTTAATTGCCAATTACACAGAGAAGTCAAACTGAACAAGAAGTAACACATAGAAATATAGACCAATATTGGGAATTAGTATAGGACCTAGGTGAATCTGTCATAAAAGGGGTTATATGCTTTGAAAAATTATTTTTTGTTAAAGGGGCATTCAAAATAATATGAAAAATTTGACCTGCTTCTGGAACCCCTGTAAATAACTGTAATTTAAGAAAAACTTTGGAGATACATTATTTCCTGCAGCAACACCATACTGTATGTGAAATTAAAAAATATGCATTCTACATGGCAATCAATGGTGTTCTCATCTAATACAAAGACATTCTGGGTCCTCCAGGACTAGATAAGGGCCTTGATTCTAAATTCCTAAAGCATGTCATTAATTTAACCTCTGACCACCTTGTATTCTACTACCCTTCTTCCAAGGGTCAAAACACTCTTTTAACTCTTGGACTTAAAATAGCTGTCCCATGAACTAATTTTCACCTAAACCTGTGCTTATGTGTATGTATTGCAGTGTTAGTGTGTTAATAAATTCACCTACCTCCATCTTCTCCAGTATCCACTCCAGATCCACCATAAAGGGAACACCCCGAAGAGAATATAAACATTAAGATACAACCAATGAGTATGGTGGACATGCAAGGAGTGGTGTGACCTTTTGTATGTTTTATTGGTACCTTAATATATCATTGTTCCAATAGCATCAGCAGCTATCAAAAACGAGATCTCTACCATCAGATAACCTGCAAACTACTTGCTACGTAGACATCTCAACTTACACAGAATATTCTACATCAACTTAATTTTTAAGTAAGTAAGTATAACTGCTGTTAAGTACTTATTCCCCCCCTTTTTTTTTTTCGTATACATCTGCTCAGCATAGTGTGGTGAATCACACAAATATACGGTTCGCTCAGACTTTATAACAGGAGCCGACACAGTCCTGTCTCTTCACCAACTGCATCTGAGTTTTTTGGATAGGTAGCGCCCGTGTTACTTTACCGTAATAATTTGCATATTCCAGGTGCCTTCAGGGAAAAGCAAAGAGTCTCCCTATGCAAGAGGATCGTTGGATACAGCTGGGACCAGCTGCTTGGAAAGCATCGCCGAACCAGGGATTGAAGCTTGAGGAAGATAATTTGCATATTCCAGGTGCCTTCTGGGAAAAGCGAAGAGTCTCACTAAGCAAGAGGATCGTTGGATACAGCCGGGACCAGCTGCTTGGAAGGCATCGCCAAATTTTTGCCTCTAGGACATTATTGCAAGAAAGCTTGCCTGATTGAGTAGATTACACAAAAAGGAAGACACGCAGCAAGTCAGCAGGATCTAGGAGCAACATGGCAGATGTGACAACCTACATGGTGAGCAGCAACATGTGCTACATGTTCACAGATTGACCAGAAGAAGAATCCAACTTCACCTGCCAGAAGTGTAGATTAGTGTCCCTTTTAGAAGAAAAGGTGCGTGGTCTGGAAAATAGAATTGCAACTTTGAAAATCATCAAAGAAAATGAAGACTTCCAAGACAGAACAAAAGCATCTCTACTGGTCACAGAAGGTGAAGAAAGTATCAGAGAACCGCCCAGATCAGACGAGTGGAAGCATGTGACCAAAAGAAGCAAGAAGACCATAGAGACATCACCAACCACAAAACTGACAAACCGATACCAAGGCCTTGCGGAGGATGACGATGGTACACCTAAGGATTAGGCACAGCAAGCAAAGAAGAAAAGGGCACACAGCATCACCCAGAAGTGACAACAAAAAGTACAGCCAAGAAGCGATGAAGAGTGGTAGTGGTGGGAGACTCACTACTGAGAGGCACAGAAGCAGCCATCTGCAGACCGGATATAACCGCAAGAGAAGTATGCTGCATCCCAGGTGCGAAGATCAAGGATGTGACCGATAGGATACCGAAGTCTATGGAGCAGAAGAATGAGACTCCTTACACTTCCATTGTAAAAGAGATTTCAGGCTCAAAGATAGAGCATAGAGTGATCTGAAGAGTCTGAATTGACTCAAAATAGAATCAGAACGGCACTGGGTAGCAGGGAGGATGACCATCGATGACTATATTAACACACTGACACTTCAGTACATACACATGTAAATACACATGTATTTAGGGAGAAAAAAATCATGTCATTGCTTCTTTGGACTTGATTTTTACAAAATAAGTTGTAGTTTTGAATGACACCATTCATTTTACCATACAATGTACTGAGAAAAAGAAAAAGATTAAAAGTGTGATAAAATGGTGAAGAAAACACAATTCTACCGTTGTAGAGAAACAGAGAACACAGAGTCCATGCTACGCAATAAAAGATAAATTTTATTCATCAAAATATTTTAAAACATGTACATATCAAAACAAGTGAGAAAGTTATCCAGTTACTGGGCAGGGATTACTGCCAAAGCAAGAAATGTATATATGCATATATATAAGAAAATACCAGTATTCTAAGTCTGAATAGGGATGTAATTTGATATTAATGTTAATCCACTTAAGGAGACATGACCAATTTAAAAAATATCAGTATTACATGCTTAGTAGCCTAAGTTTGGTTTGCCTCCCTAATATCCTGCTGTATGTCATTTAGCAGGTGTGCGTCACGGATAGTGCTCTCAATAGTTAAAAACAGTATACATCAGCGTTATTACCTTGTCACATAAGCTTGTGGAAATAGAATACAGAGTATGACAAGATGTTAGTAAAAAAGAATAAATACCCATTGCTGTGGTGTTGGCAGTGCATCAGCCCAGACTCTCCAACGAACATTTCACAAATGTTGCTTGGGGGACATGGTCAAACGTGATACACTTACTGGTTTATATTTGATGACCTTCCGATCACATGATTGGTTAGGGCCAATTACAGTGGTGCAATTGGAGCATGCGTGACTGCATATCATTGCAGTGTCACCACTTATCCACCAATAACCAACTCGGTCACGTGAGCAGGCCGGCGCCTAGCTGCACATCACATGAGAGAGATAGAAGAAGACAGGGAGACAGGGAGATGCCGACACAGGCATCTTTGAAGCCAAGGATGCGCACATACCTTGAAATGATGTGCTTGAAGAAGATAGATCCCATCAGTACTGTGCAAACAGTGCAAATTCTACCATTGTTTACTGAGTTGTTTGAACTCAAAAAAGCTGAGCTCATTGTGTAGTAATTAAGACCTCAAACCAAACTTGAATGTTTATTTTTATTCAGGTGTTAAAAAAATATTTAGAAAATGGAAAAAAAGTTTTTGGCTGATTTTTTCTGGGACCCATAACTTATTTTTCCATCAATATACCTGTGTGATGGCTTATTTTCTACATGTAGTTTCTTATTGGAACAAATATGGGATTCATACCATATTTCATTACTTCTTATTGTATTTTTGGGTGAGAAGTGGTGATTAAAAAAATGGCAAATGTGGTGTTTCCATTATTTTTTATTTTCTGTGTTTTCCATATTGGGTAAATAATTTTATATTTTCATAAATTGACTATTTCAGACGTCAAGATACCAAATAGGTTTATTTTCATTATTTTAATTTCTGCATAATTAAATGGAGAAAAGGCTGGTGATTCAAATTTGAATGATTTCTAATTATAAAAACTTTTAAAAAATGTCTTCTTTGGAAAACTTGAGTCACCTTGACTTCTTGTTCTATAGTCTATATTGCAGTAAATAATTACAATCACAATCCTAAATGAAATCTCAGTCGGTGATTGATGGTGATACCTAAGCATTAAACAGTAGTGATCAGAGCTAGCTCCAGTCACTGCTTCTAGTAACGGATGATCGCTGTTTAACACCACCAACAAACAACCATGTCTGCAGCAGGCTCAGTTCCTGAGCCCGATCCGCACCTGACATGTGCTGTACACGTACAGTGGATGTCAAGAAAAGGTTAATGAATATTAGCTATTAGAAAAGACACAATGGACAACTATTAGCCCCAGGAAATTTACAACAAAACAAAAAATGTTTCTGTTATATTAGCAACTGACCAACATTCAAAATGAAATAATCTGACTAACTTGTCAAAAACCAATTGCAAATTTCACTTAAAATTGCTGCTGGTAATTCATGACACTGTCACTTTAAGTCATAATAGTAAGCCTATTTGTATGCAAAATCATTTTAGCATGCATTTTTTGTGAAGTGAATGTGAAGAGTGAAGCAAGAGTAAATCTAGATAAATCTGTACTCATTAGGTGTTTCAGTTGTATTTTTTTTCTTTTTGAAAAAAATAGTTTTTTTTTCCCCATGGAAAACAGCTTGAGTAGTGAATACGATGTTCTATGGGCGGTATTACATCAGGCTCTTTGACTGCTGAGAAACACTTTTAATTCAAGAAATGTAATTATTTCCCAAATCAAAATGCATGAAACAAAAGCAAACCTTCCTTGTCTGAATGAACAAACAAACCACCTGCAAGGAAAGAAATGAACTCTTATCAAGGCCAGTGGAAGAGAGTGTCTAATTAAAATTTTTATTTTAGTGTACTATTGCAGTTTGAGTTTTACTGAAAATAAATACAGTATTGCAATGGTTGGAGGAGTCTTTAATACAATTCCAAAAACAATTCTTTTTGTTTTTCAAATACTTTGTTAAAAAATTAACAAAATAAAAATATTATAATTTTCACTGGACGAATCATTATTCTACAGGGCCATGGAAAATAATTTAATAGTGCAGTTCCAGAATAGATATAGTTAGAATAGATTGTAATTAGGGATGAACAGAATCGTGGAAGTCTGGGGCATCTGGAACCCAACCCGAACTTTATTCCAAAGTTCGGTGCATCTTAGAAATCCTACATATGTGGAGCCACTTTTATTCCTCTTTGATAAATATAAAACAATTAATACTTATTAGATATTGGCAATATACAGCATGTAGAGACACAACTCATTGACAAGGTGCATGGTAGCACCCAGTTGTAAGCATAATCATGCAATCATACATTTTCACAAGGACAAACTGAGGAATATATCCTTATAGGGGCTATAGGGGCTGATTCATTAAGGCTACTTTCACACATCAGGTTTTCGGCGTCAGGCGCGATCCGGCGTCGTGCCGGAATGCCGGATCCGGCAAATGTTTTGTAAAACCTGATGTGCCGGATCCGGTTTTCTGCCGGATCCGTCTTGTTCTTGACAGACAAAACCGGATCCGTCTCATCCGGTTCATCCGTTTTTCTATCCGTTTTTCGACGGATTACGCCGGATCTGGTTTTTAAAATTGACCCTTGTGGCCTTCCGAACGGGATTGGCTACTGGAAAACTATATATAGCATGTTCCTACAGCCCTTCTTTGACAGGTTGTAGAGGAGAAAGTGCAGGTTGGAGAGAAGAGCAAGTTACTGGCGAAGATGGATGTTGTCATTGGAAATATTACCACTAGAAGTTCTGTGACGGTTTCAGTAATGAGGGACAATTTTGCACTATACTTTATGTCACCTCAAGGCAGAGTACACTGGCAGGATGACAGAGTGTGAAAGATTTGTGCCCTAACCAAACTTGTGTACCTTCTGGACCAACAGTATATACCTTTGCCAACCAAAGTTGGCTATCTTGTCATGGTCTTACTATTTTTAGCTTTAGGCCACAGGTGTGTACCTGGTTGTGTTTTATGCAAAGTATTTCACCTTTTAACAAAAGTTGTGTACATTGTTAGGAAATCACCAACAATAAACACAACTTTTCAGGTGAAATACTTTGCTTCAAACACAACCAGGAACACAACTGTGGCAAAAAGCTAAAATTTACCCACAGTTATATACCTGGTTTTGAATACCTTTTTACCTTTTAAATACCCTGTATTTAACCTTTTTTTTAAACATATTTCGCCGCAGAAAGAAATGACAGACAACCAGTGTAAACAATAATTTAACTTTTATTTAAAATATTTTTTTTTGTGTAAACTGTTTTTAAAGTTAAAAAAACTTTTTTAATAAAGGTTTGAAACCAACCAAATGGGCATTTTTATTACAAAAAAAAATTATAACTCGGTGTAGTGTGGGGTGGAAATACTGCTGGGGGGGCTGCGGGACACTTCGACAATGGGAGTGTGGAGAGAGGACTGGGATCGTGGTGGGGAAGGAACAGTTAGAGGTGATGGTGTGGAAAAAGCTACAGAATGGGTGGACATGTGGGAGGCAGAGGAGGTGGTGGGCGGTGGAGTGGAGGGTTGGGCAGGGACTGTAGGAGCAGATGATGTTGATGGAAAGTTGTATGGGGAAGGAGTTTGGTACGGGGAAGGAGTTTGGTACGGGGAAGGAGTTTGGTACGGGGCAGGTTGCTGGAAGTGGGGAGATGTCTGGTACTGGGGAGGTTGCTGGTACTGGGAAGGTTGCTGGTACTGGTGAGGTTGCTGGTATGTAATAGGAGGGGGAGGATGGAAAGTGGCTGGAGGGGGTGCAGATGTAATAGGAGGGGGAGGATGGAAAGTGGCTGGAGGGGGTGCAGATGTAATAGGAAGGGGAGGATGGAAAGTAACTGGAGGGGGTGCAGTTGGAGGAACTACAGTGGTGGGAGGTGGAGGTTGGGAGGTAACCTGCTGTAGAGCACCGTGGCACGAATGCATTACATGCATCTGCTGGGTAGGAGATAGTGTTGCCATGCGCTCCACAACAGACCTGAAAAAGGTGTGGTTTGGCGAAGATCTTGCTTCTGAATGCATGGTTTGCAGAAGTGTCTTCACCTCCAGAATGCTGGAGTTGATCTGCTGAAAGCCTGCGGAGATTTGCTCTGACAAGACTTTTAGACAGTTCTGGAAAGATGCATTCAGATGCAAGAACTCTGGCGCATAAGTCTTTTCCTGACCCCTCTGCCGCTGCCGCCCAGTACCCGCAGGTGTACTAGAGGTGGCAGGGGCAGAAGGGTGGGGTAAAGGGAAAGCGATCTCCTCACCAGCAGCTTCATGTAATGTAGGCGGCCATGATGCTCCTGTGCTGGTGGATGGGACAGATGGGTCGAATGTGTGGGAAGGCTGGGAAGGTGCAGATGTACCGGGGCGGTCGAAGTGTCCCTCGGTGCCGGTCTCCTCAGGGATCGCCTCAGAAGGGTCCAATCGTGCAGGCTCCCGAGTGCTGCTCACCGTGCTGTGGAATAAAGAGAAATAAAAACAATTAAAATACTGACATGGTATGGCCCTGGCTGAAAGAAAAAAGTTACATCTAACATTTTTTTTCACATGTGGTGTGTAATATTTACCTTCTAGTGACCATTGTTTCCCGGAGGAACGACAGGGCTTGTGCGTACTTGTACTTGCTCCTGCGTCCTCCAGATCCACTCGGGGCCCGCATCTCTTTATTGAACTCCTTCTTGAAACGATCCCTCACAGACCGCCACCGATTCACAATTCTGTTCCCTGAAACGAGAAAGGAGTGGTTAGTATACAACATCAGTGTTTCACAAACTCCAGTCCTCATGGTCCCCAGGGGTCATGTTTTCAGGATTTCCATAGTAAATAGAAATCCTGAACACATGATCCGTGGGGACCACGAGGACTGGAGTTCGGGAAACACTGGTTTACATCAAGCAACCGGTACTGTATATACTTACGCTCTTTAATCTGGGCCCGAACATCGAGGTCCTCCCAGCGGCCCACAAGGAGCGAACAGATTTCCTCCCAGAGTCGTCGGGTAATGATAAGGTCAGCGTGGCGGCGGTCAGCCATATTCCAGAGCGGCTCCCTTTCTCTGACGAGATCGATGAGGTGGTCCACATCGAGTCCTCCATCCTCACCGTCAGAGTCGGGAGCACGCTGTGAAGGCTGTTAAAGAAAAAGACAAAAATAACATAATTAGCCTCCACAAAAGAAATGAAATAAAAAGTGCAAAAAAACAAAGCAAAAATATTTATACTTACACGCTGGTGACCGCCGCGTTGCTGTCGCCGACGACCCTGGGAGGCACTGCGAGGACCTCTTGGCCGAGCACCAGATTGGGAAGACTAGAGAAGAAAACAAAAAATGTTATGTCTTTGGATGTAGGCATTTGTTTGCTGTGTGTTGTCTGCAGAACATTGTTTTCTATGTGTTGTGTGTAGTGTGATGTTGTGTTTCTGCGTTTGATGCAAAAAACTTACCAATTGTGAGCCCACTTCAAGTGTCTGTCCACCCCTTCCTTCTTCTTCTGGGAGCTCCTCTTCATCTTGTGAATCCTGTTTTGAAATAAAAGGCAATGAATAGACATATATTACAGAGATGATGGATTTTGGAAATAAAAACTTACCGTCAAACGCTGACGATGCGAGGGAGGGCTCCCAGAAGATGATGTGCTGTCTTCCTGGTGGCCACACTCCATGCCTGTGGGTGGTGTTCCAGCTGCTGCCATTGCTGCTGCATCTATTGGGCGGCTGTTGAATAAAGAGAAACAAAGGGCCAATGAATATCTTGATATTCAATAGCCCTAGTTTGGAGGAATGGGGGATTTGATAATTACCGTCTCTCATCTGCTGCTGGCCTCCCCTCCTCAGCATGTTCCATTTGCTGCTCCATTTGGGGTGGTGGTGGTGCTGATGGTGCTGCAGTGGTCTCCTGCCTTCTCCTGCTGCGCTTGGTTGCTTTCTTGGGTGGCATGTTGGGTGTGGCTGTGGGTCCCACTGTCTTGCTTTTATATATGTCTTGTGGACAGAGCTACTGAGCATGCTCAGAACAAAAAAACTGGATCCGGCCACCGGATCCGGCTTTCGCCGGATCAGGCGCATTGCGGCGCTCATAGGCTTTCATTGTGTGAAAAAGCCGGACGCGCCGGATCCGGCGTGTCCGGCTTTTTCGCCGGAGACAAAAAACGTTACAGTAGCCGTTTTTTCCAGACGCCGGATCGCGACACATTGCCGGATCCGGCGAAAACCGGAAGAAACGCATGGCCATCCGGCGCGATCCGGCGTAAATGCAAGTCAATGGGGGGGAAACTGGATCCGGCATTGCATTTCGCCGGATCCAGTTTCTGTCAAAAGCGCCGGATCGCGCCTGACGGCGAAAACCTGATGTGTGAAAGAGGCCTAAGACTGCCATTATACATGCCAGTCTTATTGCTGGAGTATGATGTGCCAAATTCATAAAGAGTCGCACACTACTTAATGAATTTGGTGCACCTTCTCAGTGGTGTGTGTCTTTTCAGACTGGGGTACCATTTCTTCCATAAGACACTTTGGCAGTTTTGCTAATTTTAATGGGCAAACTACCATCTCCACCCATTTTTGCAGATCTGCTTCAAACTTGAGTGAAAATGGCAAAAGTTTTGTGACTTTTCAAAGCCAATTTTTTGTGTAAAACTTTTTTTATCAGGGACATAGTGTTAATTTAATGTTTATATGATTGTAAATATATCTGTGCACTAAAATAGTCATATTAGTAGAGCGGGCATATTCTGCTTAAATGAAAATAAATAGGTAGAGATTACCATGTATATTTATGCTAAAAATAATTAAATTAGTAATAGCATATGATAACTGTCTTTATTAGCCCTTAAAGGGGTATTCTCACAGAATCTCTTTAGCAGCTCACATATCTGCAGTCTCCTTACTTCCTGGTTGTTTGGTAGGCGGGCGCTCCTCCTTGAGTGAAAATTCTGATCAGTTTCCTTCCACTGCTGTCATTGTCCTGATGTTTAAGCTATTATTAGTATATTTACATATAGCAATAACAGTCATTTTGAACAAACAGATGGTTCCACAATGTGAGAGCAGTGATTTGGAGATATTCTCTGAACTGCTGTAAAAACTGCTGATGCTGGATGCCAGGGGATTGTGCCAATGCATGACTGATAAGAGCATCTTGTCAGGAGCTGAAAGGGAAGGGGAAGGAGGTGAGCAGCTATCTGCTGTATAGAAATCAATGGGCTTGAGAGAGCAGACACGGATCTTTAGGAGTTAAAGGAAGTCTACCATAACAAAATGCTTTTAAAACTAGCTATACAGTTCTATACAGGACTTAGCTCCTATAATGAAAATACTAGCTGTTATGATTGAGTCACCGTAGGAGGCAAAAACAGAAATGCTAGCTAAGTCCAGAAAACCAGAGAGGTTGGCAGCTATTGGATTGCAGACCCCTGAACCTATCAACACAACTAGCAGTAGCCGTGGGGGGTTCCTACGATGCCCTAGACCCCTCGATCACAGCCGGAGGACTAAATAGCCTAAAGACAGAAAGGGAAATCTAAACTGCCCCAGAGCAGACCCCAAAGCAAAAGGCAGCCCCCCACATATAATGACGGTGAAGCAAGAAGAAAGAACACAACACAGACAGAAAGATAGACTGAGCAAAGACGGGGCCCAAGCTAACTAGATAGGAAAGGACAGGAAGGCTGCTGTCTGCAATCCGTGAAAAACCCTATGAAAATAAGAGCCAACAGACTGACAGTGAAAAAGGCCCTGAAGACGCTAGGCTTCAAAAAGACTATGTCAGTACTCAGGAATATTCTGAAGACAGAGCAACCGGCAAAAGGAGATTCAGCTCACCCCAGCAGGGAATGGCAGAATCCAGAAAAGCAAGGCAAACAAAAACAAAACACAAATGCTAAAAGGCAAAGCAGAAAACTTAGCTTTAGAGGAGCAGGAATCAGACTGGTCTCCTAGAAGTCCAAAGAGAAATCACCCACAGGGCAGAAGGGCGTCGGCAGCCTTATATCCAGTCTGTGACTCCACTCAGCCAGTCATCATCATTAGGCTCATTACCTTCCTTTACCAGAATAGGGAGTTCACCAGACCTCAGTGACGAAGGGGAAAATGAACTCACAACAACTAGCAGTGTACCTGTTACTGGTACTGGGCTTGAGAAAAAATATTTTAATGCCTCTACAAATTAAGGGGTATGTTCAATAGGCATGCACTGTTGCAACCCTCATTTTGCATCTTAATGACTTCACCTGCCTCTGATGGACAGCACTTCTCCTTAGTGTGAACACTACCCTAAGAGTTTGTGTATGCGCACTGACACTGTGTATGCCGGCCGCATGTTTACATAGTTCATTGCGGGTGTCGAAACAATGGCTCAGCTCACTCTGATACCTACCTTTGGACAGCTTCTGAGTTAAAACCACACAAAGAATGAAGCTGTCACCTCTTGTAGTCTCTTCAGGGTTTCATTGGCTACAAAAAATTACCATTGAAATGGCGTAGCTGGAATGGTCCAATTTAATTGAAGTACAGTTACACATTTATTCTTCATTCACAATGCACTAGAAAACAGATGCAAGACAGCACAAGGGTTTTTATGGAATCAAAATAACAAAATTAGTATGAGACAGTGGGTTTGCTAGTCACAAGCAACTTACTGAGTTTTTGTATTTCTTGTGCAATTGCTTTTGTGAAGGTGTCAGGAACACCGCACTGCCCTTGCTCACTGAGCCAGTGCGCGTGTCCTGAGTAAAGCGAACTGTGCTCAAAGATACCTGTGGAGCGGGCAGCAGCCGAGTAGGTGCGTACTTCAGAACAGCAGGACCTAAAGCACATGACTGCTGGGGGCGTGGTCTAAGCCCCAGAGAGCTAGGAGCTGCAAGAGAACTCCTAGCAGGGTATCTGCGAGACAAAGTTACCAAGGGGCATAGATAGGGAGGATAGTCAGGACGTTGCCAATGAGTCATACACAGAGATAGCTGCAAGGTACAAGAGGGGCGAGCAGAGAGTAGTCAGATCACAGGCAAAGAGTCATACACAGAGAGGGTAGCGCAGTACAGAATCAACAGGCAAACTCACAACGGGGAACAGAACCAGGTCAGAACCATATAAACAAGCTATAACAAAGAACAGGCACAGGCACACAGAGGTCACCACACTCTGCCAAAGGCAAAAGTATAACTGACAGGGATTGGAGCTTCTCAGGGTTTTAAGAAGCTCTCCCAGAACGATAGAGAGGCCACAATCATTAACCCCAGGTGTGCAGGTCAAAACCTGCACTGAGCTCCAGACATTAACCCCTGACATGCAGCTCAAAAACCTGCACTGGGATCTTGACAGTACCCCCCTCTCAACGGGGGGCCTCTGGACCCCCAGGCTTCCCCAGGTACTTGGCATGGAAAGCCCGAACCAGGCGATCTGCATGTACAGAGCGAGCAGGGACCAATGAGTGCTCCTCTGGTCCATATCCCTTTCAGTGGACCAGGGACTGCAAAGAGCGGCGCACCCGCCGAGAGTCCACAATATGTCCTGCCTCATACTCCAATTGACCCTCCATCAGCACTGAAGGAACAACAGGCTCAGAATCCTCTTTGACAGACCCTATGGATCTCAACAGAGATTTATGGAACACATTGGATATTTTTAAGGAGGCGGGGAGACGCAACCTATATGTCACTGGGTTGACTATCTCCATAATCTCGTACGGACCAATGAACTTTGGTCCCAATTTAGCTGATGGTACCTTCAAGTTGATGTTAAGTGTGGAAAGCCAAACCTTCTCTCCCACCTGAAACATGTCTCCCGAGGCTCTCTTTTTGTCAGCAAAATATTTGTACCTCCCCTGGGCCCGAGAGATATTACGCTGGACTTCAGCCCAGAGGTTTTTTAACCATTGAACAGACCCCTCTACCCCTGGACAACCGGAATCCACCTGTGAAAACTCCCCAAAATGCGGATTGAACCCATAGTTAATCAGGAATGGGGACATGTTGGTGGACTGACTCACCCGATTGTTAAAAGCGAATTCCGCCAACGGTAACGCATCACACCAATCCTCCTGTCTGGTGGAGGTCAGACACCTGAGAATTTGTTCCATGGATTGATTGGTGTGTTCTGTCTGACTATTACTCTCCAGGTGATATGCCGACGAGAAGGAGACCAAAGTCACGAAACAATCACTGACCTCAGGGAGACCAGTCAAAGAAAACACTGCGGCAGCCAGCAAAGGCGCTCAATCAGTGAAATCCTAGGTGCATTGCTCCCTGGGAAACACGAATATGCAAATAAAGTCCGTGGAGCCTCATTTAAGAGTCTCAAACACGGGACTAGCCAGATCTTCCTCCAGGGAAGGACACAGCCAAGGAGTGGCCCCTTTCGGAAACCACCATTACCACCATATTAAGTGGCCCTTTAAGTCAATATCCAGCTCTTTACGAGTTTACAGATATGACAAGGGAAATACCAAGGCCAGGTTTCCATCCACAGACAGCTGTTTCGGGGTGTTGCCCCTCATCAGTGTGGAGTAGGATTCTGGCTAGGTGGGAGCAATGCCTAGTAGACCAACATCATGAAACAATCACTGACCTCAGGGAGACCAGTCAAAGAAAACACTGCGGCAGCCGGCAAAGGCGCTCAATCAGTGAAATCCTAGGTGCATTGCTCTCTGGGAAATACGAATATGCAAATAAAGTCCGTGGAGCCTCATTTAAGAGTCTCAAACACGGGACTAGCCAGATCTTCCTTCAGGGAAGGACCCAGCCAAGGAGTGGCTCCTTTTGGAAACCACCATAATAAGTGGCCCTTTAAGTCAATATCCAGCTCTTTACAAGTTTACAGATATGACAAGGGAAATACCAAGGCCAAGTATCCATCCACAGACAGCTGTTTTGGGGGTGTTGCCCCTCATCAATGTGGAGTAGGATTCTGGCTAGGTGGGAGCAATGACTAGTAGACCAACATCACGAAACAATCACTGACCTCAGTGAGACCAGTCAAAGAAAACACTGCGGCAGCCGGCAAAGGCGCTCAATCAGTGAAATCCTAGGTGCATTGCTCCCTGGGAAATACGAATATGCAAATAAAGTCCGTGGAGCCTCATTTAAGAGTCTCAAACACGGGACTAGCCAGATCTTCCTCCAGGGAAGGATCCAGCCAAGGAGTGGCTCTTTTCGGAAACCACCATTACCACCATATTAAGTGGCCCTTTAAGTCAATATCCAGCTCTTGGAGAAGGAGAGTGAGATGCCCATTTTCATGCAGAACGCCCTCCAAAATTTGGTCACAAGCTGCACACCTCTGTCAGACACAACATTCAGGGGTAACCCATGCAATAGGACCACATGCTGTACAAACAACCTTGACAATGTTTCTGCTGAGGGTAATGCTGCCAAAGGAATGAAATGGGCCTGTTTAGAAAACCTATCCACCACCACCCAGAACACGGTATTGCCCCTGGAAGGTGGAAGGCCGGTAATAAAATCCATGGAAAGATGAGTCCATGGCCTATCAGGAACCGGTAAAGGTATGAGTTCCCCAGCCGGCCGGTTATGCGAGCTTTTGCAATGGGCACACACACCACAAGCAGAAACAAATTTCTTGACATAGGACCTTAGCGAAGGCCACCAAAAACCCCTGGCTACTGCCTCTCTAGTGGCCGTGATACCTGATTGAGCACTAGTGTTGAGCGATACTTTCCGATATTGAGAAATATCTGATCAGATTGGATCGGACCAATACCCAAAAAGTATCGGGTATCGCCGATTCCGATACGAGAAGTCCCATTCAAGTCAATGGGACAGAAATATCGGAATTAAAAAAAACCCTTTCTTTACTTGCACATCCTGTTCGGGAGGGGGGAAGAGTGTGGGCGGTGCATGGGCAGACACTGTGCATGTCTGTGTGTGCGGGCGGGGTCTGTGCGGGCCTGCTGGGGGTCTGTACGGGCCTGCCAGGGGTCTGTGCGGGCCTGCCGGGGGTCTGTACGGGCCTGCCGAGGGTCTGTGCGGACTGCCGGGGGTCTGTGCCGGTTGCCGGGGGTCTGTGCTGACTGCTGGGAGTCTGTACGGGCCTGCCGCTGGTCTGTGCCGGCTGCCGGGGTTCTGTGCGGACTGCCGGGGGTCTGTACGGGCCTGCCGCTGGTCTGTGCCGGCTGACGGGGGTCTGTGCGGACTGCCGGGGGTCTGTGCCGACTGCCGGGGGTCTGTACGGGCCTGCCGGGGGTCTGTACGGGCCTGCCGGGGGTGTGTGCGGACTGCCGGGGGTCTGTGCGGGCCTGCCGGGGGTCTGTGCCGGCTGCCGGGGGTCTGTGCCGGCTGCCGGGAGTCTGTGCTGGCCTGCTGGGGGTTGTGTGTGTGTGCAGGCAAGTCCCATCGGGCTATGCCTGCTACAATGACAGTGAATGACACATTAGCCAATGATGGGACAGTAGTAGACCCATCATCCGGCTAATGTGTTGAATGTAAAATAAAAATACATACATACTACATACAAACTACATATATACAACATACATACATACTACATACATACTTTATCTATACTACATTCATACAACATACATACATACTACATACATACATACAACATTCATACAACATAGATACATACTACATACATACAACATTCATAGAACATATATACATACTACATACATCCTACATATATACTACATTCATACAACATACATACATACATAGTACATACTACATATATGCTACATTCATACAACATAATACATACTACATACTACATACATACTTCATATATACTACATTCATACAACATACATGCATACTACATACATACTACATATATACTACATTCATACAACATACATACATGCATACTACATACATACTACATATATACTACATTCATACAACATACATACATGCATACTACATTCATACAACATACATACTGTACATGCATACTACATATATACTACATTCATACAACATACATACATGCATACTACATACTACATACACACTACATTCATACAACATACATACATGCATACTACATACTACATGCTTACTACATATACTGTATACTACATTCATACAACATAAATACATACTACATACATACTTCATATATACTACATTCATACAACATACATACATGCATACTACATACTACATACATACTACAGATATACTACATTCATACAACATACATACATAGTACATACTACATACATACAACATAGATACAACATGCTACAGACATGCAAAATACATACTACATACATACTACATACATACTACATACAATACATTCATACATTCATACAATACATACAAATAGACATACAGTACATACAACATAGAGTACATACTCACCATCACTTGTCACTTTGTTCCCCAAAGCCAGTGTCATCTATAAAAAATATGAAAATAACAAACAAGCGATATACTCCCTGATCCGCAGAAATCCATGAGTGTCCCACGACGATCTCCAGTGGAGAACAGCAGCATCAGCTGAAGCGACCGCTCTCTAGGGGCAAAGGAATACAATGACGGGAGGTAGGTATCCCCTCCGCACTGTATTCCTCCGCCACTGTAAAAAAATAGTCCCTAGTCTCACTTTTGGCATTGCTGTGTGAGAAAGTTCCCACGCAGCTTTTGCCATAAAGTGAGACCAGTGAACTATAGTAACCTCTCAACAAGCTATAACAACGAACAGGCACACAGAGGTCACCACACTCGGCCAAAGGCAAAAGTATAACTGACAGGGATTGGAGCTTCCCAGGGGTTTAAGAAGCTCTCCCAGAACCATAGAGAGGCCACAATCATTAACCCCAGGTGTGCAGGTCAAAACCTGCACTCAGCTCCAGACATTAACCCCTGACGTGCAGCTCAAAAACCTGCACTGGGATCATGACAGAATGGACAAAAGATCAGTTTTTTTTAAATACAAAAGAAAAACATTTAATCATTTAATTTTCTAAAAAAAAGAAGAAAAAAAGGAAAACAAATCTAGACTGTGTGTATCTGTTTTTCCAAACCTGTTTTACTAATCCAGTTTTACAGCAATAAACACCATACCCATACTGGGGCTTGCTGGCACATTTTGTTTTCTTTATGTGTACCTACTTACCATTTCTTGTTGTGCTTTTTTGGCAAAGGTTTAGTAATTGGAGTTGAAAAAAATTTCAAAAGTTAATTTTAATGTGGCATATCACTCATTTCAGGCAAAGCAGCACGATGTTACCTTTGGCAGAGAAATGATCGGGTTGAGTCAGTGGTCCTCACAGAACAGTCTGCCTGATCACATATGACTTATGGAAAATATTTGGCCAATTTCTTAATAAAAAAATGAAAAGTCTGTATGAGATTTGTGCACTATGAAATGAGCAGTTGGTTGTAACTGGTTACCATTTGTTTCTATAGTGAAATCACTTTGACGTTACATAGGATGTGTTTGCATTAAAAAGATTAAAAGGAGTTGGATAGAGTCCTAAAAGACTTCAGAATGTTATGCAACGTCTTTTCAGGGCAATCAGAGAACCAGTGCTTTGTTGTAAATTGATTTTTTTTAGGCAAATCTTACCAAACATGGTGAATTTGAACCTCAAAAGATTCCATCATTTTTAGCAGCCATATTAAAAATGATAAAGTAAAAGTGGTGGGCTTGTAAAGTAACCTGTAAAGCAATGCAATTTATCAAGGTACTAAGGATCAGAAAGTGGAGATTCCAATTAATGGTTACAATTTACCATGTGGTACAGATGTTAGACCCCTGGTTATAGTCAGTTGTTAGCAAGAATTATGCTATGGAACTAAATGCTTAGTAAGAAGTAAATATATCAAATCAATATTTGAATGCAAAAAGACATATTCTTAAAGTTGCTGTCACCTGTTGAACAAAGTATTTGACCTCATGTAAAAAAAAAGGAGTTTGTCAGCCAAAATGGACAGTATAAACGAAGCACAAGGTTTTATAGGGGATGCAGTCCCTATAAGAATGTCGCCTTTAGTGCTCAAATGACTTAAAAAACAATGGGATATATAAAGGACAAAGCTGCTCATCGATCTCATAGATTATAAGCTTGTGAGCAGGGCCCTCACTCCCTTTGGTATCTGTTGAGTTATATGCTATTCTGTAATGTTTTCATACTTTGTTCAGGTCCCCTATAAAATGTAAAGTCCTGCGGAACATGTTGGCGGCGCGCTATAGAGATAAAAATTATTATTACTATTATCATTATTACACCAATGGTGCACCAAGTACCCTAATGAGCATATTGCATTAAATTTTAGTTTCTACAGAATGTAAACAGAAATTAGGGCTAGTTCAGATGCCAGTATTTTTGGTCAATGTGCTGTCCTTATCCTCAATGGACAGCACACTGACCTAATGACAATCAGTTTACCAGTGCACCCCAATAATTTTTCTTTCAGACTAATGGTGTAATTAAAAAATCGCAACATGCTTGATTGGTTTCATTTATGGACCAAACTATTGTATGTTAATAATGGTCAGTGTCTGTGCTTGCCCTCTTTGTGGATGAGCACACAAAGCTGCACGCATAACCAGTCACATCTGCAATTTGTGGTGTGTCTAGCCTGAGTTTTTGTACTGCTCTCTGAACTCAACCTAAAGATGCAATTTTTATAGATATCCCCTACAAAGTTATGTCCTCACTTTAGAGCGTTAGTGTTAGGGTTTGCGGATCGCACCAAATATAAATTATGAGAAGGGGCAATCACAACCCGGGGTCCACCATGCGGTGATGGAAAAACCACAGCTAGAAAACAATGGCGAAGCGTAGCTGCGAGTAAGCTCCGAAAACACACCGAGTTAAACGTCACTCAGTGTGAACAGAGTGCAAAGCGCCTGACTCTGTTACTCCACAGAGCAGTACGACAACTGAGAGCACTCTAAGCTATGCACTGTTAGACATCACATGAGCATAGTGGAGATGACGCTAGTGGGGTCCCTATAACTCACCCCCAATTACTCTGGTTATTGAACTTGCTCTGCTACACAGTGACTTTTGAGCCCACTCCTGGAGATGCCTGGTGCAGACGTTAAGTTTAAGCGGGAGTTCCCACCCTACACTGCCTGTCTAGAAACACACTCGTAGTGCTATAGTGGCACACGTGCATACAGGGTAGTAACTGACACACTAACACACACAGCAAATTTGAATGATCTTAGCGCACCGACCGGTGCGCCAAAAATCCTTTTATAGACTGTACCAATCAGACAGCACCTTGCTTGCTGGCCAATCCGGAGCTGATACAGGACGTGAACAGCTGACAACCGACCTCCAATGAGAGGTCGCCACCTCACGAGCATGCTCAGTATAGCGAGTTCTGGACTTAGTCTCAGGAATGACTGCTCGCTGCTGTCTATTGTTAGTTACCATAGCTAAACATGGAGAGGTAGGGGTAACCATGCGCACAGCCCGAGTCTGAGCACTAGGCTGAGACCGACATTTTTGCTGAGCAGCATCTACTGTGGTTGAGACTGAATGGGAGACGATAAGGCTTGGGATCCATCCTGTGCAGAGGGAGAATCCTGGCACCTAACAGTTAGTTTAGGATGACAGACTCCCTTTAACCTTAGGAGAACTTTTATCCCCTATCTTTTCTGCTACTTGTTCCCTGCAATATCTTATATTTAGCTATTTCATCATACATTTAGAGTTATGTCACCATATTCATAGCAAGATTAAAGGACTTGAATGGGAAGTAGGTTTGAGTTGGATCAACCAAGTTACATTAACAAGAATGATTTCTCATCATGCCTTCTATATATTGTTTTCAAGTACAAACAGAGAACAAGACTACAGATTTTTGAAGCATGTAGAGGAGAAATAGAAGGTAATACACAATTATATATCCTGGTACTGGTCTATTATGAAGATAAAGTATTAAGAACTACAAACATTCATTCACACATATTTTCTTTAGTTGGTCTTTTAAAAGGGTAATGTGGTTTCCTAAATGAAGCCTATTGTACGTTAAATAGAATGTTATTCTCTTTTTTTAATATACTTTCCTTTGTCAATTCCACATTATTTAAGATCACTGCTTGTAAATATCTAGCAATCTTTCATTGTGAATTTAGAGGATACAAATGTGACCTAGAGATGCAATCTACAATAAGCAGAGAGAAGAATAGAAGTATTCCCTCGCAGTAAATTCCAAGAATAAGCAAACAAGGGAATTTCAATATCGTAGGTTCTTCTTTATTTCAAGGTGAAACTATGAGTCGCCTCTTTGTAAGATAAAAACTCCAATTGTGGTGTTTGTACTAATATTCATGTTTGTACCTTAGAAAGAGAAAGTTATGTTCTGAAAATGTCTTGTTTGCACCAATATTGATGTTTGTACCTCAATGAGAATGCAGTAACTCTCCAAAATGTGCTCCAAACTTATCACCTTGAAAGAAAGAAGATCGTACATTGGTTCATTTTTTTCTGAGAAGGCACTGACCAATGAATACCTCTATTCTACTCTGAACTGACAATGTGTTCCTAACAATCCTAGCTATTGGCAAAACCTAAGATAAAAAACAAAATTAGCAAATACCCTGCATTAAATAAAAAATAGTAATAGTACATGTAAATACCATAGGGTATAGATTGACAATGTTTTGATCAAAAAAGTGTAAACACTATCCTACTATGACAAGGTGTACTTAATTGAGGGGGTCCTGACTTTAGTATTAACCCCTTTCCGACATCGGGCGTAATAGTACGCCGATGTCGGACTCTCCCGGACTCCGCACCTTTCCGGGTACATGTCAGCTGTTATATACAACCAACATGTGCCCACAACTGTTAACTGTTAACTAGGCAGGCAGCGGCTGCCAAGGCAAACAGGATCATGGGGTGCATTAAAAGAGGTCTGGATACACCGATGAGAGCATTATACTGCCTCTGTACAAATCTCTGGTTAGACTGCACATGGAGTACTGTGTACAGTTTTGGGAACCGGTGCTCAGGAAGGATATAATGGAACTAGAGCAGGTACAAAGGAGGGCAATAAAATTAATAAAGGGGATGGGGGAACTACAATACCCAGAGAGATTAGCAAAATTAGGATTATTTAGTCTAGAAAAAAGACGACTGAGGGGCGATCTAATAGCCATGTATAAGTATATAAGGGGACAATACAAATATCTCTCCGAGGATCTGTTTATACCAAGGAAGGTGACGGTCACAAGGGGGCATTCTCTGCGTCTGGAGGAGAAAAGGTTTTTCCACCAACATAGAAGAGTATTCTTTACTGTTAGGGCAGTAAGAATCTGGAATTCCCTGCCTGAGGAGGTGGTGATGGCGAACTCAGTCGAAGGGTTCAAGAGAGGCCTGGATGTCTTCTTGGAGCATAACAATATTGTATCTTACAGTTATGTTCTTTAGAAGGACTTAGATCTGGGGATTTATTCTGACAGAATTTTATAGGCTGAACCGGATGAACTAATGTCTTTTTTCGGCCTTACTAACTATGTAACTATGTTACTATGTTAGTTAAATGTCACTGTCAATTTCTTACAGCATTTCTTGCCGTAAGCGCATCGTAAATACCGCCCATCGGTGACGCCATCACATGATCAAAGGTCACCGATGGGTCGGCATTACAACCAGGGGTGTCCAGCAGACCTCTATGGTGTTATTGCCGGATTGCTGTGAGCGTCGCCTGGGGGTCGGCGCTCATAGCAAGTGAGGATATCAAAGTAGTGCAGCGTGCAGCTTCTAGTCTCCCATAGAGACTATTGAGGCATGCAAAAATTAAAATTTTTTTTAAAAATATTAAGAAAATGAATAAAGTTCAATTCACCCCCTTTCACCCCATTCAAAATAAAATAAAAACAAATTAAATATACACATATTTGGTATCACCACTTTCAGAATCGCCCAATATATCAATATAAAAAAAGAATTAATCCGATCGCTAAGCAAGAAAAAAATTCAAAACGTCAGAATTACGTTTTCTTGATCACCACTATATTGCAATAAAATGCAATAATGGGCTATCAAAAGATCATATCTACACCAAAATGGTATTATTAAAAATGGCAGCTTGACGTTCAAAAAATAAGCCTTCACTTAGCCCCAGATCACAAAAAATGGAGACGCTACAGGTCTCAGAAAATAGCACTATTTTTTTTTTTTTACCAAACTTTGGATTTTTTTTCACTACGTAAGTAAAAAAGAACCTAGATATCTTTGGTATTTTTGAACTTGGAATGACCTGGAGAATCATAATGGCAAGACAGCTTTAGCATTTAGTGAACATGGTAAAAAAAAAAAAAAAAAAAACAACTGTGAATTTTCACTTTTTTGCCATTTCACTGCACTTGAAATTTTTTTCACGTGTTCCAGTACATGATATGTTAAAACCAATGGTGTCATTCAAAAGTGCAACGTGTCCCTCAAAAAACAAGCCTTCACATGGCCATATTGATGAAAAATACCGGGGAAGAAGAAGAGCAAAAAACGAAAATACCTCTGTTCATGAAGGGGTTAAACGGTCACCTCATTTCAGGAAACCTCAATGTAGATGGGAGCAGAGCAAGACCCAGGCCCAATACCTGCAAATAGAGAGCTATATTTAGACAAAATGCTCAGTCCATAAAGGGTGGACCAGGCTTTGGTTATATAAAGTACTGTACAAAAAAATTAAAACAAAACTAAAGAAATTAGCCAGAACCTATGTTGATAGAGCTATCACCTAGCTATTGGGAAGAGGGGGTCTGGCAGCCATGCAGGGATTAATACAAAGAGGCGCTTACAGGCCTTGAGCTCCGAGTGCAGTCTAGCAAGGCTAGGATCCCACTATACATCTATCACAAATAAGCACTAAGAGGTGCTGTCATACAATGAACAAAGAAAGAGAAATTACCCAATGATAAGTACACTTTTAAAGTCCAATAATATAACTTGTATTGGAGGCCAAAAATATATGTGATAAAAACAATAAAAAACAGATATCCCCAAACGATACTGAATATGTGTATAGGTCTTGTAAACTGCGGTGTCTGTTCACATGGGATGCATTTTGATAGCGCTGGGCAGCCCGCCTGAGCTAATAGAAGGGTGTCACTACTAGGCTGGCCTGGATGCTGTGCATTGCCATAGTGTGAACAGCGCCGCATACAAGTTTTTTATTGTGCATTAACATACCAGGCAGCCGCCCCCTCCATGTATTGGTAGGCTGTGAGCGGTTGTTTCATCGGTATTCTTGCACCTGTGTTGCCATCTTAATTATATCGGTCCACTGCATCCTGATAGTGCATTTGTCTGGAGGCCTGGACGGGTAAACCTTTTTGCTCTTTTGCTGTTTTCTATTATTGGAGGATTTTTAAGTCCTCTTTCTGTGCTAACCCTCACAGATACCAGTCAGAAACCACTAAGGTGAATATACTATGATTAACCAAAGTATGAAGTACATAACTAACATAATATAGTAGAAATAAATAATAATGGTCCATCAAAGCAGCCCTTGGTACCCAATATACAGGTGCTATATCACATTAATCAAAGCAATCCTTGGTACCTAATACACAGGTGCTATATCCTAATAAGCATGTACTAATACTAATAAATATTACACATATAAATGCAAAAAGAGGGTATACCATTCATATGCAAGGTCCATAAGCATGGGACCCAGGGTGTCGAGCAATATGGTATCAATGGGGATAAGCCCAATGCATATCTCTGCTACAGTGAGGGAAATAAGTTTTTGATCGCTTGCTGATTTTGTAAGTTTGCCCACTGACAAAGACATGAACAATCTATAATTTTAAGGAGTATCAAAAATAAAATCCAGAAAATCACATTGTATAAATTATATAAATTTATTTGCATTTTGCAGTGAGAAATAATTATTTGATTCCTTTGGCAAACAAGATTTAATGCTTGGTGGAAAAACCTTTGTTGGCAAGCACAGCAGTCAGATGTTTTTTGTAGTTGATGATGAGGTTTGCTCACATGTCAGGAGGAATTTTGGTCCACTCCTCTTTGCAGATCATCTCTAAATCGATAAGATTTTGAGGCTATCACCTGGCAACTCAGAGCTTCAACTCCCTCCATACGTTTTCTATGGGATTATGGTCTGGAGACAGCTAGGCCACTCCATGACCTTAATGTACTTCTTTTTAAGCCACTCCTTTGTTGCCTTGGCAGTATATTTTTGGTCATTGTCTTATTGGAAAACCCAGCCACGACCCATTTTTAATGTCCTGGCAGATCGAAGCAGGTTGTCACTCAGGATTTTATGGTACACGGCTCCATCCATTCTCTCATTGATGCAGTGAAGTAGTCCTGTGCCCTTAGCAGAGAAACACCCAAAACATAATGTTTCCACCTCCATGCTTGACAGTGGGGACTGTGTTCTTTGGGTAACAGGCAGTATTTCTCTTCCTCCAAATATGGCAAGTTGAGTTAATGCCAAAGATCTCAATTTTGTCTCATCTGACCATAGCACCTTCTCTCAATCACTCACAGAATCATCCAGGTGTTTATTGGCAAACTTCTTACGGGACTGCACATGTGCCTTCTTGAGCAGGGGGGCCTTGCGGGCACTGCAGGATTGTAAACCTTTACGACGTAATATGTTACCAATGGTATTCTTGGTGACTGTGGTTCCAGCTGCCTTGAGATCATTAACAAGTTCCCTCCATGTAGTTTTAGACCGATCTCTCACCTTCCTCATGATCAAGGACACCCCACAAGGTGAGATTTTGCATGGTGCCCTAGATCAATGTTGATTGACAGTCATTTTGTATTTCTTCCATTTTCTTACTATTGCACCAACAGTTGTCTCCTTCTCACCCAGCATCTTACTTATGGTTTGGTAGCCCATTCCAGCTTTGTGCAGGTCTATGATCTGGTCCCTGACATCCTTAGAAAACTCTTTGGTCTTGCCCATGTTGTAGAGGTTAGAGTATGACTGATTACTTGAGTCTGTGGCAGGAGTTTTTTTAAAAAGGTGACTATGTAAGACAGCTGTCTTTAATGCAGGTAACAAGTTGATTAGGAGCGTCTAACTGGTCTGTAGGAGCCAGAACTCCTAATGGTTGGTAGGGAATTAAATAATTATTTCTCACTGCAAAATGCAAATAAATTTATATAATTTATACAATGTGATTTCTAGATTTTAGTTTTGATATTCTATCTCTCAATGCTAAAATTAACCTGCCCTTAAAATTATAACTGTTCATGTCTTTGTCTGTGGGCAAGCTTATAAAATAAGCAAGGGATCAAATACTTATTTCCCCACTGTATATAGCAGCATTTTCAGGGGAAGTGCAGTTTAGTAAGGACAGCGCCGACCCCACTATACATCTATCAGTAATAATTACTCTAGAGTTTAAGAGGTGCTGCCATACAGTATGAAGTGCTGATGTTTCTTTTTCTTTTCATATATGCTTGTTCCATCATGTAATGGGCATACGGGCACAGCAGAGTGAAAGGTAGACTGGCAGACTGGAAAAAGACCTTGGAGGACTTATGGACGTTTTTTGTCTGATTGGTGCTGGATAGATGATTTTAGGAATGTTAAAATTGCTTATTAGTATCACAATGTTCTACATATGGCTTTTGACTCACATTTTGACTTGCGTTATATTGAATCTATAATACATTACGAGCTGCAGTCAGTGAGAGCATTAACCTTATGTAAAGTTTATGAAATGAAATAGCAGTTGTCGGTGGAATATAATCTGATGAATTGATATTTGAGCGGTAATTTCTCTAGCATAAAGCACACGCTCTACTAATAAAACAATTATGGTACTCCTGTTGCTATATCCTGTCATAGCAGTGCAGCCACTTCACACAGATCATTTTTAATGAACCATTAATATGACATTATGTGGCGTGTTGTAGTACGCTGTAGCACATTTTAGCTTCGTGAATATAAATAAAGCATCTGCGAAAAAAAAAAGCAAAGGGAGTATCAAGGTTGATCATTTCTTTTATACATTTTCTTTCACTAAAATTGAATACAGGACAGAGTGTAAAATTAAAATGTGTTTATATGGAAAAGGACACCTAAGTGTAAATGAAGATGTCTGTAGCCAAAACATTTCAGCTGTAAATGGTTACACGGTCTCTGCTTAAATTTAAAGCTTATTATTTAGAAAAAAAAAGGATTTACATTTTATTTAGGATCGTGATAAGTTAATCTGCTGAAATTTGGATTCATATTCCAAAATTTCCAATGGCGTCATAAAACTAACCAAGCCAGAAGAATCATTATAAAGTGAAACAGAAAAGATCTCACGCAAAGGATACAGTGCTCACAATCTGCCCACCAAGAGCACACGACACATGCACTTGTTTCTCTTAGTTCTTCACGGGGTGTCAAAATTTGAAGTCAATGATTTGCTCAAAGCTGGACAAGAAATTTGATTCATAATTTGAATGTACATTTTTATTCTTTGAAGTCGGTCTAGATCTCAGAGTATAATAAAGATAGGTGAAAAAATTATACTCACCTGGCCATTATACGTACAGGCATGCAGCTCCTCATCAATCTGGTTGTCTTCTTCAGTTTATTCACTGATGTGGCCTTCACTCGATCATCTTTGGAATCTTCTGGTACCTGTTGTTATTATTGTTATGCTTTGCTACTGATTTTGTGACGTTATAGCGATATTGCTAGCGATATCGCTATGTCTGATACCTACCTCCGACCGGCTCCCCCGCTGATTATCGCTGATCGCGCGAGAACGTCCTGGACCGTTTCTCGTCATCAGCTTCCTGCTGGGCTTCCTGTGGCGCAGACGAGCGATGCGTGGACGCGGGTGGGAGGACTCAGGATCGCCTAGTGTGACAGGTAAGTAGCGACCCCCGTCCCCAGCGATGTCGCTAGTTAGATCTGCCTGTGTGGCAGCTCACTAGCGACCACTTAGCGATGCACCAGCGATCCTGACCGCGTCATATCGCTGGTCGGGATCGCTGGTGCATCGCTAAGTGTGACAGTACCTTTAAGTCCATTGAGTTCAACTTACAGCCTAACATCTTAATCCAGAGGAAGGCAAAACCCCCATGGGACAGACACTAACAGCTTTATATTAGGGGAAATATTCCTTCCCGACTTCCCATTCAACAATCAGGCTATCTCCCTGGATCAACGCCCCACCACAGAATCTGTAATACTGTATTTTTCAAGAAAGGCTTTCAGTACCTTTTTATATTTTAGTAGTGAATGCTAAGGTGAGATGTTGTGCTTAGTGGGATTAGATCCCAGGATCACAGCACTGCAAAGCAACAGGGTGAGCCATCGAACTGCCCACATGTGACAACTCTTGCGCTAGCTAGGCTGCATAATTATATTATAAAGTTGAGAAGGGGCTAACAACAATTAAAAAATGCATATTTACCTGGCCCTCATCTGTCTTCTTTGGTTCAGATACCAATGTGGGCTTTGTTGGGCCATTTTGATGACTTCCAGCACACACTATCTTTAGTGGTTGCACTGTGACTTAGCTGAAAAAGACAGATGAAAGCCAGGTAAGTATTATTTTTGTAACCCCCTTCACAGCCCTTTTGAATCCAGCAAAATGATGGCCTATGTGTCACTATTTTAAGTAGGGTATGATTTTCAAGCAGTCGTGTACTGCTCAATTGCCAACAACATTATGTTAGCCCAAATTCATCCTAAAACATATGTGGTGCATATCTCAGTCATTCATATATGTTCCATTAAATTACTTGTTTCCCAACACAGATGGGCACCTACTAGCGCTTCAAACAGCACGCCGAATTTTAAGAGTGCTGGAGTAAAATGTGCAAATTGTTTTAAGAAATGCACAACTTCAGTATTAATACATTTGTTGTACAGTTATTAGGTTCTTGAGAAGGACGTATATCTGGGGATATGTTCTGACGGAATATAGGCTGAACTGAATGGACAAATGTCTTTTTTTGGCCTTGCTAACTATGTTTCTATATCAGGTAGCCTGGTGTTACACTGTCATACAAAACTACAACTTAACTACAAGAAATAAGCCGTCATATAGTTATATCAACAGAAATAAAAAAAAAGTGTATATATATATATATATATATATATATATATAATAAAAATAGTGAAATAATAGTGAAATACAGTAAAATTGACAAATATAATTAAATCATTACCCAACAATGGGAAACAATGGGAGAAATTAGATACGGGAAACTACTAAATGGATAAATCCTGTATGTTTTGTAGATTAAATTACATTGCAAACTATTCTTGAACAGTTAGGTCCTTTATTATATTCATATTTCTACACTAGGGTATTTACAATGAAATTTAGTGGGGTACAACTTACAAGCACAAATATTCAACCTAAAGCTTTATAAGGTAAGATGAGCCCCCTGTATCAGATACTAACACACGTCATCTAGCATTAAAGAAAGAGTAATGCTAGCAACAAATCAGAAATAGAAAATATTAATCAGAATATCCATATAGACCATGTGGTAGTGAGACAGCCTGATGCATGTTTCGCCTAACTTGCTCCCGGGGGAATGTAGAATAATATTTGACATATTTCCCTGTGACCAAATTAGGTGAAACATACATTTCCAAAAGTATTCATGCTTAGTCATGACATGGACGCCTGAGTGCATTTGAAGTACGTTGATCTTATATTTCAACTGTTACTGCCCTGCATTTTAATAATGTGAAATAAGCAAGAAAATTGTATGACACACACTAAGGGCTAGATCATCCATTTGAAACTTTGGATTGTTGTTTTAACATGTCATGTCAGAGAACATCCCCAAAAGAGAAAAATCTGACAAAAGTTATTCTGCATATTTCACATTGCAGATGCGAATGGGGAGTAACTTTTTGGGAAATTAACCCCTTTTATTTTTCCGTCAATATGGCCGTATGAGGGCTTGTTTCTTTGGGCTCGAGTTGTACGTTTGTATGACATTGGTTTTACTATATATTGCACTGGAAAATGGGAAAAACATTCAAAGTGTGGGAAAATGCAGGAAAAAAGTGCAATTTCACAATAGTTTTTTATTTTGCTTTTTTACAATGCTCACTAAATTCTAAAATTGACCTGCCATTATGGTTTTCTATGTCATTATGAGTTTGTAGATAAAAAACATGTCTAGGTTCTTTTTTATTTAAGTGGTAAAAAAATCCAAAGGTTCTTTAAAAAAAGTTGCCATTTTCTGAGACCCGTAGTATTTCCATTTTTTGTGATCTGGGCTTATTTTTTGCATGCTGAGATGATGTTTTTATTGATACCATTTTGGTGTAGATACAATCTATTGATCCCTTGTTATTGCATCTTAATGCAATGTTTCAGTGACCAAAAAAACTTAATTCTGGCATTTAGATTTTTTTTCTCGTTATGCTGTTTACCAATCAGATTAATTCTTTTTATATCTTAATAGATTGGGCGATTCTGAAAGCGGCGATGCCAAATATGTGTATTTTTTATTGTTTTATTTTGAATGGGGTGAATAGGGGTGATTTCTACTTTTATATTTTCTTATTTTTTATATTTTTTAAAGCAATTTTTTTATACTTGCTTCAATAGTCTCCATGGAGACTAGAAGATGCGATCATCTGATTGCTTGTTCTACACAAAGCAGAGCTTTAGCCCTGCTCTGTGTAGCAGAAATGCTCATTTTTTATGAATGCCAACCACTGGGCTGTGCTCATAGCTATCTGACAATGACAACCACAGGGATCTCCTGCCAACCGATCGGCGAACCGCAGTCATGTGACACGGGCGCAGATGGGTGGGATTAGTGAGGCGCTTCCAGCGCGAGCATGTTAAATGCCGCTGTCAGAGATTAACAGCAGCATTTAACATATTAACAGCCATAAGTGGATCACAATTCCACCCGAAGCTGTTAAGGGCACATGTCAGCTAATAAAATCAGCTGATATGTGCTGGAAAAGTTGTGGGCTCATAGCTGGACCCTGCAGCAAACAGTGGGAGCCAACCTTAGACGTAACTATATGTCTAAGGTTGGAAAGGGGTTAAACGCAATCTGTCAGCAGTTTTTTCCTACATCATTTGAGAGCAGCATGATGTAGGCAAAGAGAATTTGAATCCAACAATGTATCAATGAGTTTACTGGTTGCAGCTTCTCTGACACAAATAGAGTTTTTAGATTTGGCAATACAGCAGAGCTGAGAAAGTTAACCCCATCCATACCATGCTTTGTATATAAAATGCCAATAGACAGTGAGCTGCTTATTGCAGAAGGGGGCATGTTGGACTAGTATGCACACACTGCTGTGTCCAGCAATGATAAGCTCCTGGTACTAAAACAATCATTGCAAGAAAACAAAACCATAGAGCTTGATAAGAGAGACATCTATGAAAACTGTGTTTTAACCCCTACCTCACGCTGTCTTCAGATTACATATCAAAAACCTGCTGAAAGATTCCCTTTAAGTAAATTAAAATCAAGTTATTTATGACATTTTATTTTATATGGGATAAGATAATTAAAGGTGTAGTGAACATTTAACACATTATGACATCTATTGAGAATGAAAAGTGTTGGTTTATCTTATGCTGATGTAGAATCCTTAAAAATGTTCCAACCAAGAACTTCTCTGTGTTCCCTATCATCATTTTTATGACAATGTGGCTCCACAAATAGAGCTGCAAGTTTAATACATGGCTGAAGCAAATGAAATGTCTTTCTCTATACATTGGTAATTCTCATTAGTGAATAAATCCAGCCTGCCACCAACATACATTTGCTGCGAACGCTCTTTCCAGAGTCTCATACCTACTGTATTATTTCTGAATCCATATTATTGCAAAACATTTCACTTCCAAGACAATAAACCAAAATGTTTCGCAGACTTTCAGTAATTGCTGTCGAGCCTGCAACATGTTCTTTGAAACAGATCACAAGTGACTCTCAAATCTCAGCTGACAAATAAACAAGAATGAGATACATAGACTGAAAAGTCTTTTCTAAGAACCCCAAGGGCACAAAGGTGAAAGTTGAGAGTTTACAAGTCCTTATTAGCAGAATGGGTCCCCTGTTCACATCGCTTTAAATTTGATACATTGTATCTCTCTCTAATGAAGCTCTGTGACAATGTGCACTTGGCATCTTTTGTTTGAACTGCTGCTTGTTTGTTTTGTGCAATGTGAATGACACGGCAACCAGATGTTCTTCATTTGTAATAAAATATATATTCCATAAGACATTTTTAAACTCCCTTCACTGTCACAGGGAACAAAGAAAGATTCCAAGTAAATTTGCTTATTTGTTATTTATATGGAAAAAGTGTACAGAAGCTGCGTCATCTTGAATATACTGTATCTTGCGTTGACATTTTTTCTTATCTTGGCAAGTATGGAAGTGAGAGTGATTTACAGATCACAATCAAATACATGAATATTTGATTTTTTGCTGTTTTTGGGTTGTATAAATGAATACATTTCAGGTAAGTAGTTAAAGGGGCATTCCAATTTTAGTAAGTGATAGGAGATTGCTAGGATTTTCTATCACTTAATGATTACTCTGGAACCCTTATCAGTTGTGAGTATAAAGGGGCTGTGGCTCTGTTTCACCTCTTGGTCCCCTTCACAGTTTTTTCCTGCATTACAACACTTCTGGAAATCCAGCTGAGTAGAGCCATGCTTCAGTTGGTGAACGATAAAGGAATTGTACCACCAAAGTATCATTACAGCCTCTTTCTTGGGTTCACGAGGATCCTAAGGGTCAAAGAAAAGTGAATATTAAATGATGACACATCCTACAGATAAGTGATCACTAGAGTTGAGCGACTTTTGGTTTTTTAGGGTCGCGTTTCGTTTCGTGAAACCCGACTTTTCCAAAAGTCGGGTCGAGCAAGATCGTCCGATTATAGGGAAAAGTCGGGGTCGTCCCGAAACACGAAACCCAATGTAAGTCAATGGGGAATAAAAGTCGGCAGTGAGAGGAGGACAGGAAACACACCTACAGTGCCCATTCAAAATATATGTCTCAGGAGGCAGGCTCAGACGGTGTTAGACCCAGTATGGATTGCACGTGATTGCACAAAGGTTAGAAAGGGTACCGTATCCCCGGATAACATGTATGGATAGCGTACTCATTCAAAATATATGTCTCAGGAGGCAGGCTCAGACGGTGTTAGGCCCAGTATGGATTGCACGTGATTGCACAAAGGTTAGAAAGGGTACCGTATCCCCGGATAACATGTATGGATAGCGTACACATTCAAAATATATGTCTCAGGAGGCAGGCTCAGACGGTGTTAGGCCCAGTATGGATTGCACGTGATTGCACAAAGGTTAGAAAGGGTACCGTATCCCCGGATAACATGTATGGATAGCGTACACATTCAAAATATATGTCTCAGGAGGCAGGCTCAGACGGTGTCAGGCACAGTATGGATTTGACGGCCCAGATTACACAGCGGAGGAGCAGGGAGAGGTAAAGATTGCAAATGCTGGGGCCCTGCCCAAGCAAGGGGGGCCCACTCGTGGGCGTCGGTACTGGCACTGGGCCCCTCATAGTACAGCGGTGTGTCTGACGGCGGGTGTGCACCACCACCGTCAGAGACACTTGATTGCACTATGAGGGACCCTGTGCCAGTGCCCGCGCCCAAGAGTCGGCCTACCCACCTGTCCAGGGCAACGGCACTCGCACGGTGTCGTGCGCTAGGTGGTGACCCCGGCCATGGGGGGGGAGGCAGCACAGTTAGGGAGTTTTAGAAAGTGGCATATGTTGATGTTGGACATTCAGCTGATGCAAAAGGCGAAATAGGTGAAGTACCAGGAAGAGGTGGACCAAAGCAAGCCATTTTTCTGTCACCCTATGTGTCATCAGGGGAAGGTGGGACAAAATCCTTGGAAACCCATGCGTGGTTCATTTTAATGAAGGTTAGATCATCCACATTTTGGGTTGACAGACGGGTCCTTTTTTCTGTCAGGATTGATCCAGCTGCACTGAAGACTCTTTCCGATAGCACACTTGCAGCTGGGCAAGCGAGCTCCTGTAAGGCATATTGGGCCAATTCAGGCCAGGTGTCCAGTTTAGCGGCCCAATAGTCAAAGGGGAATGACCTGTGTGGGAGAACATCGATATGGGAGGAAAAGTAGTTTGTAACCATAGTTGACAACTGCTGTCTCCTGTCACTTTCCATCGATGCAGTATTACCAGTTGTGTGAGCGGTATTTGAAAAATCAGTCCACAACATTGTCATGAAACCCCTGTCTCCAACGCCACTTCTGCTGTGTGCACCACGAACACCTCTGCCAAGCTGCCCCCGGCCTGTACGGCTCGTGTGAGAACCATCACCGCTGCTGTGTGCTGGGAATGCCTCAAGCAACCGATTTACCAGAGTTGCTTGTTTATTAGCCAATATTAGGTCAAGGTTCTCCTGTGGCATGATGTTTTGTAATTTGCCTTTATAGCGTGGATCCAGGATGCTGGCCAACCAGTAGTCATCATCGTTCATCATTTTGGCAATGCGGGGGTCCCTTTTTAGGATCCGCAAGGCATAATCTGACATGTGGGCCAATGTTCCCGGTGTCAATGATGCACTGCGAGTGCTGGGTGGAGGAGCACTTTCTGGCAAATCCACATCCCTCCAGTCACGCACAAACCCTGTACCAGACCTTGCCACGCCAACATTTTCACTTGCCCCACGAGATGCATCCTCCTCCCCGAAGTAATCATCCCCATCATCCTCCTCCTCCTCCTCTTCTTCCTCCACCTCATCCAGGAGAGGTCCCTGAGCAGACAATGGCTGAATGTCATCAAGGATTCCCTCCTCCTCTTCCTCCTCATCAACATTGGCTGCAGACGCCTGCTCCTTAAGGTGCGTCAAAGTTTGCATGAGCAGACGCATAAGTGGGATGCTCATGCTTAGGATGGCGTCGTCTGCGCTTACCAGCCGTGTGCATTCCTCAAAACACTGAAGGACTTTACAAAGGTCTTTCAGCTTCGACCACTGCACGCCTGTCAACTCCATGTCTGCTCTCAAAGTGCCTGGCCGTGTATCCTCCCACAAATGCATTATGGCCTGCCTCTGCTCGCACAGCCGCTCCACCATGTGCAGGGTGGAGTTCCACCTTGTTGCAATGTCGATAATGAGGCGGTGGTTGGGAAGGTGGAGCAATCGCTGCAGCTTCTGCATACGAACGGAGTGTACAGGCGACCGGCGGATGTGCGCGCACAGTCTTCGCACCTTCTGGAGCAGGGCTGTTAACTCCGGATAATTTTTGAGGAAGCACTGCACCACCAGGTTCAAGGTGTGAGCCAAGCAAGGTATGTGGCTGAGTTTTGAAAGGGCTATGGCTGCCACAAAATTAAGACCGTTATCACTAACTACCTTGCCTGCCTCAAGATGTACACTGCCCAGCCATGACTCAGTTTGTCGCTTCAAGTACTCGGCCAGCACCTCGGCGGTGTGTCTGTCGCCCAAACACACCATCTGCAACACAGCCTGCTGACGCTTTCCACTAGCTGCTCGATAGGGGGACACATCGTGTGCAACAGTGGCAGCTGCAGATGGAGTGCTCGTACGACTGCGCTCTGTGGACGAGCTTTCGCTTCTGGAGGAGGAGGAGGAGGAGGAGGGTCGAACGCCTACAGCCAACTGTTTCCTATACCGTGGGCTAGGCAGCACTGTCCCACCACCGCTGTCCCCTGTGGACCCTGCATCCACCACATTAACCCAGTGCGCAGTGATGGTCACGTAACGGCCCTGGCCATGCCGACTGGACCACGCATCAGTTGTGAGGTGCACCTTTCCGCTCACTGACTGCTTGAGTGCATGGACAATGCGGTCTTTCACATGATGGTGGAGGGCTGGGATGGCTTTGCGAGAGAAGAAGTGGCGACTGGGTAGGTCATAGCGTGGTACTGCATAGGCCATGAGTTCGCGGAAAGCTGTGCTTTCCACCAACCGAAAGGGCATCATCTCAAACGAGATTAGTTTGGCAATGTGGGCGTTCAAACCCAGTGTACGCAGATGAGAGACTGAGTACTTTCTTGACCTACTCATAGTGTCTGGGAGGGTGAGCTGGACTTGAGAGCTGCATATGGTGGAAGTAGCGGTGGACAGAGCGGACTGAGAGAGGGTTGATGATGGTGATGGAGTTGGTGTTCTTTCTGATGGCCTAGAATCAGTCTTTCGTTGATATAACAGTGGGATTCCCTGACTGCTGTGGCCTTGCAATGACACCTCAACATTTGCTGCTGTGCTAACCGGTGGGCTTACAGTGGGGGAAACAATGTAGCATTGCTGACTACCTTCGTTGTGATCAGTTGCACATGTGGCACTTGAGGTTTGGTGTTGTGTCCACGCTTGCAAGTGCATGCTGGTTAAATGTCTAAGTATGCAACTGGTATTCAAATTTTTCAGATTTTTCCCTCGGCTAAAGGTCTTTGCGCACTTCTTACAGATAACCTTGGCCTGATCATGAGGATTTTGTTCAAAAAAGTGCCACACTGCACTCTTCCTACTTTGGCAGACATTTTGCGGCCTAGCACGCTGTGATCTTTTGACCCTCTGGACAAGCTGTCCAGCAACTCTTTTGATGTTTGGAACCTGTCTTTGGAGTGCTCCGGGCCTGCCAGATAACAGCTGTTGCGATGTCGATGTCTGCTGTGGATGCTCCTCATCTGAGCTATTGGAAGCAGCACCCTCTTCCCCCAATGGATGCCAATCTGGGTCAACAACTGGGTCATCCATCACCTCCTCTTCTATGTCATGTGCACTTTTCTCTGTGTCACCGTGTATGGTGGTATAGTGTGCGGGAAGGGGCACCTGAGTCTCATCAGGGTCAAAATCTGGCTCTGTACACTGCGAGGACAATGTAGTGCTCTGAGTGAATGTACCAGCAGAATCATCCATCAGCGGCTGTGCATCAGTGCACTCCATGTCAGATTCATCTTGGCCTGGGTAATTCACCATTTGACTTGATAATCCAGGCATGGTATGTGAAAACAGCTCCATGGAGTAATCAGTAGTATGGCCTGCATCATCCTTCAATCTTGGTTGGGGTGAAGGACACAAGGAAAGGTGTGGTTCATGAACATGAGCCTCCAATGACGACTCAGTGCTTTTACTTTTTACAACTGAAGAAGAGGAGGCGATAGAGCTGGAGGCTGAGTCAGCAATGTAAGACAAAACTTTTTCCTGATGCTCTGCCTTTAAAAGCGGTTTGCCAACTCCTAGAAAACTAAGCGTTCGAGGCCTTATGTAGACAGACGATGACGCAGGGTCAGCACCTCCTGCATTCGGTCCTATTTTGCTCTTGCCACTACCATCAGATCCACCACCAACACCATCATTACCAGCTGCCAACTCCCGCCCAATTCCACGGCCTCTTCCACCAGCCTTCCTCATTTTTGGTAGAAATGTAGACAAAATCCAACAAACTATATAGTAATGTAAAACAAGGTACAAGGTGTCTATAGGACAGGGGAGATTTAGAATTTCTGCACACACTTGTGGACAGTGGACACTTGTGGATTGTGTGAGGCCCACTGATATCTGAGCGCTATGTGACACGCTCGATGGCACAGCTGCCTGTGACCAAAGTGACGAGAGGATAATGGAGATTTTGAATCTCTGCGCACACTTTTGGACACTGGACACTTGTGGATTGTGTGAGGCCCACTGATATCTGAGCGCTATGTGACACGCTCGATGGCACAGCTGCCTGTGACCAAAGTGACGAGAGGATAATGGAGATTTTGAATCTCTGCGCACACTTTTGGACACTGGACACTTGTGGATTGTGTGAGGCCCACTGATATCTGAGCGCTATGTGACACGCTCAGTGGCACAGCTGCCTGTGACCAAAGTGACGAGAGGATAATGGAGATTTTGAATCTCTGCGCACACTTTTGGACACTGGACACTTGTGGATTGTGTGAGGCCCACTGATATCTGAGCGCTATGTGACACGCTCGATGGCACAGCTGCCTGTGACCAAAGTGACGAGAGGATAATGGAGATTTTGAATCTCTGCGCACACTTTTGGACACTGGACACTTGTGGATTGTGTGAGGCCCACTGATATCTGAGCGCTATGTGACACGCTCGATGGCACAGCTGCCTGTGACCAAAGTGACGAGAGGATAATGGAGATTTTGAATCTCTGCGCACACTTTTGGACACTGGACACTTGTGGATTGTGTGAGGCCCACTGATATCTGAGCGCTATGTGACACGCTCGATGGCACAGCTGCCTGTGACCAAAGTGACGAGAGGATAATGGAGATTTTGAATCTCTGCGCACACTTTTGGACACTGGACACTTGTGGATTGTGTGAGGCCCACTGATATCTGAGCACTATGTGACACGCTTGATGGCACAGCTGCCTGTGACCAAAGTGACGAGAGGATAATGGAGATTTTGAATCTCTGCGCACACTTTTGGACACTGGACACTTGTGGATTGTGTGAGGCCCACTGATATCTGAGCGCTATGTGACACGCTCGATGGCACAGCTGCCTGTGACCAAAGTGACGAGAGGATAATGGAGATTTTGAATCTCTGCGCTCACTTTTGGACACTGGACACTTGTGGATTGTGTGAGGCCCACTGATATCTGAGCGCTATGTGACACGCTCGATGGCACAGCTGCCTGTGACCAAAGTGACGAGAGGATAATGGAGATTTTGAATCTCTGCGCACACTTTTGGACACTGGACACTTGTGGATTGTGTGAGGCCCACTGATATCTGAGTGCTATGTGACAGGCTCGATGGCACAGCTGCCTGTGACCAAAGTGACGAGAGGATAATGGAGATTTGGAATCTCTGCGCACACTTTTGGACACTGGACACTTGTGGATTGTGTGAGGCCCACTGATATCTGAGCGCTATGTGACACGCTCGATGGCACAGCTGCCTGTGACCAAAGTGACGAGAGGATAATGGAGATTTTGAATCTCTGCGCACACTTTTGGACACTGGACACTTGTGGATTGTGTGAGGCCCACTGATATCTGAGCGCTATGTGACACGCTCGATGGCACAGCTGCCTGTGACCAAAGTGACGAGAGGATAATGGAGATTTTGAATCTCTGCGCACACTTTTGGACACTGGACACTTGTGGATTGTGTGAGGCCCACTGATATCTGAGCGCTATGTGACACGCTCGATGGCACAGCTGCCTGTGACCAAAGTGACGAGAGGATAATGGAGATTTTGAATCTCTGCGCACACTTTTGGACACTGGACACTTGTGGATTGTGTGAGGCCCACTGATATCTGAGCGCTATGTGACACGCTCGATGGCACAGCTGTGACAAAAGTGACTAGAGGATAAGGGAGATTGGATTGCTTTTAAAAAAGCAGTTTGCGGAGCACTGGGTAAACAGCAATGCCAGCGTGTCAGGAAGCCTTAAAAGGCAGCCCAACAACCAACACCACTGATACACCACTATATAGCCTCCCCTTGCACAGCACACACAGTGACTTGTGTGTTGTGCAGGCCAAATCGCTAGCAGCAGAAGCAGTTTTGTTGTCTTCTTCCCTGCCTAACGCTCTCCCTACAGAATCAGCAGCAACCTCTCCCTATACTAAGATCGGCAGAAGTAAGATGGCGGTCGGCGTGCACGCCCTTTTATACCCCCTGTGACGCCCACCAAAGCAAGCCAATCACTTGCATGCCCTTCTGAAAGATGGTGGTGACCCGTGCCTAGGTCATCACGTTGCCCACAGTGTCCGTGGATCCTGATTGGCTGAAAAAGAGCGCAAAACAAACTTTTGAAACGCGACTTTGGCGCGTAAGTCGCCGACCTCGTGGCCGACCTCATCCTAGGGTCGGGTTTCGTTTCATGAAACCCGACTTTGCCAAAAGTCGGCGACTTTTGAATTTTTTCGACCCGTTTCGCTCAACTCTAGTGATCACTTACTGAAATGGGAATAACAATTTAATTATGAGCTATACTACTTAATGGGATGTCTAGGCATATGATATTAATGACATTGAAAATAGAAGAGCACAAAAAAGTGAATTGTGTCCATAAATATTTTATTCCATAATATAAATATATAAAACAACATCAAATATAATCAGTATATTTGATTATAGCACAGCACTACATATATTGTATGGGTACACATAGGAGTTAATCCAGTAAGTTAAAGGGAACCTGTCACCAATTTTTTGGCCTACTAGGTAAAAATATCATTTAATTGAGTGTCAGCTATGCATTCCACAACTAGTTCTGTAACCCCATGTAACCCCATTATGGCACCGAGGTATGTAATTTTAAAGGGTCCCATGTATCATGCAGTACCTCAGTATGGAATATATGAGAAAAAGCCATAGCATATATAAAATAGCAATCTATCTTTATGAGGTGTCCCAATTCATTTCAATAATATGCATATATGTTTTATACCTTATTATGGCACCGACGTATATGATTTTAAAGGGCCCCTTGTAAAGTGCATTACTTGGACAACAAGTCATAGTCCCTGTTCAGACCATTGGGGGTTAATGTCTGTAGCTCTAGTTACTATGTAAGTGGTAAAGACGCTTCCGTCCACCTGGACCTCTTACCACTCTCCTGCTCGACTGCAATTTTTTCTTTGATGGGTATTAATAATCCGCTGCCTCCAATGCATATTTTTCCCCCCCTTTTTTTTCATCTATACTATACTGAGGTATTGCACGATACAAGGGGCCCTTTAAAATCATATACGTCGGTGCCATAATAAGGTATAAAACATATATGCATATTATTGAAATGAATTGGGACACCTCATAAAGATAGATTGCTATTTTATATATGCTATGGCTTTTTCTCATATATTCCATACTGAGGTACTGCATGATACAAGGGACCCTTTAAAATTACATACCTTGGTGCCATAATAAGGTATAATTCTTATATACACACTCTTAAAATGGTTTGGGACACTTGATAAAGATAGGTCGCTATTTTAATATGTGCTATGGCTTTTCATGCCTCATAAGATAATAGGAGAACACAATTGTGCGTAATCCGGTCTCAGGCACACACATAAGATCACTTCCTGCATATGAAACGCAGGCACAGCATCAGCCTGACTGTGGAACGCACGCCACCGTCATTTCCTGTTTACTAGCTTCTGACAGAGGCAGCACTTAGTCCCGCCGCTCCCTTACTTAACGTCCTCCATTTGGGCTTCACACAGCGATGTGACAAGTGGTGGAAACCATGTCCAGACCAACGCCCACTCCTATTAACTATCTAAGGCCTGTTTCACACTTCAGTTTTGTTGTGTCAGCTAAAATCCGCCAAAATGGGGGAAAGCGGATCCGTTGCTAACTGATGTGAACGGATGCCACCGGACCGTTTTTTTGACGGATCCGATGAATGAAGAATTTTAAAGGAAGCGCAGCCCGGGGGGGGGGGGGGAGAGAGAATTTTTTCTGTCAGCCAGAAATGATTTCAGGGTTAAATTTCCGGCTGACTTCATTCCTCCGGGCATGCGCACTATAAAATGCGGATCCTGCAGCAAAAAAAACGTTACATGGTCCGTCCAGGCATGTCGGCGGACGCAAAAAAATTGACGGATCTGCCAAAAAAACGGATCCAACGGATGGCCATCCATCAAGATCCGTCGGTAATGAAAATCAATGGGGAATAAAACGGATCTGCCCAAAAAAATGGTGGATCCGTTTTTTTTTGCGAAACGGCAGATTTTGACTGATGGTCAAAAATGGAAGTGTGAAACAGGCCTAAGGTAAGCTTATTATGCACATAATGTATACTTCTCCATTTACCATATAATGGTGACCATATGGCACTTTCCCCTCTAGCCTCATTAGGACCTGCTGTATTGACACACTCATGTGAAACAAGTGAGTAGGTAAACGTCCTCCCAGTTTCACTCACACAATCACTGGGCACATTTTTACCCACCTACCTAATGCTTGTTATTTATTTAGAGGGAATTCAGATATAGCAGCAGGCCGGACTTCAATCCTTGTCATACCACGCAATAGGTATCTTTGCAGTACCGTCTTAATCTCCATTGATTCATCATTTCTTCTATATTCACTTATACATATTAGCTTACATTTTAGCCTTACAAGGGCCATCTGTACAGGCACCCTGATCATAAATATAAGGTAAAATGCCCTTTTCTCTTTCTATGCGCACATATGGATTTTTACCATATACTCACATTTTGATGCTTGGTCATTATATAGAATCTTGCTTGGACAAGGAGCTGGATAGCTCACCATATATTGGTTATTACACAGTACTTTACCTGGACAGTGAGCTGGATAGCCTACCATTATAGTACCCATAACAGGTATGATTCTACAATACCTAATATTAAACGAGCGTCCACTTTCAGCTCATCAATCTTATAATACCTCATATTATTTCATCAGGAGTTGGCACATTACTTACCTCATTTACCTCCTTGTCAAATTATTTAAAGCAGTCGGGTAGGTTCAATTTTCTATTTTTTTCTATTTTTTCCTCATTTTTTTCTCCCGTCTGGTTTAACTTCAAACATGAACGACAGCATTTTCTTTTGTACTTATGTCAATCTCCTCACTATATTGCTGTACTAATCAATGTATGTAATATTTGAACAATATTATGATGATTAGGTCAATATTTTGTTGTTTATAAATTTGCTTTTCTTGTCTGTTATATTCTGACGCAGATTGATAAAGGCCATGTAGGAAAAAACATTTGCAGACTGCAAAAATAAAATAAAATTCTTTTCCATTTCATGAAAGCCATAAGTTGAGTGCCAAGTTATTCTATTTTCACTCTTTGGTTTGGGTAACCTTCTTGTGCACCCTGCAGTAGTGCCTCTCTATATTTTACAAAGATCCTTTTATAGACTGTGCCAATCAGACAGGACCTTGCTCGCAGGCCAATCCAGAGTCAGCACAGGACCTGAGCAGCTGATGACCAACCAACAACGAGAAGTCGCCACTAGAGTTGAGCGACTTTGGTTGGATTTGGTTTCTTGAAACCCGAATGAAACAAAATTTGAGTCGGATGAAACTGGCCCGACTAGGGCAAAAAAGTCGGAGTTTCATCCGAAACCCAACCCCAATGCAAGTCAATGGGGAATAAAAGTCGGCATTGAGTGGATGAATGTCATCCGCTCAATGCCGACTTTTATTTCCCATTGACTTGCATTGGGGTCGAGTTTCAGACGAAACTCTGACTTTTTTGCCCTAGTCGGAACAGTTTCATCCGACTCAAATTTTGTTTCATTCGGGTTTCACGAAACCTGATCCGACCAAAGTCGCTCAACTCTAGTCTCCACCTCATAAGCATGCTCAGTAGAGTGCATCCTAGACTTAGTCTCAGGAATGACTGCTCGCTGCTGTCTATTGCTAGTTACCATAGCTGAACCTGAAGAGGCTGTGGTAACAATGCACACAGCCCGAGTCTGAGCAAGACGCCGAGACCGACGTCATTGCTGAGCAGCATCCACTGCGGTTGAGACTAAATAGGACACCACAGGAGAAGATAAGGCTTGGGATCCATCCTGTGCAGAGGAAGAATCACCTAGCCTAACAAACAGATCCCATAATTTGTTACGCAATTTTTATTGAATGAGATAGTACCCCAATTGTGATTAAAAGCTGCTATTTGGACACATGGCAGGGATCTGATAGGCAAGAGTGCAATTTGATCTTTGGGGTGTAAATTTGTCTAGAATAGATTGTGTTTGCCATCTCGTATTTGCAGTGCCCCTGAAGTGCCAAAACAGCAGAGATCCACCATACAATCATAGAATCATAGAATCGTAGAGTTGGAAGGGACCTCCTGGGCCAACTGGTCCAACCCCCCGCTCAAAGCAGGATTCGCTAAATCATCCCAGTCAGATGTCTGTCCAGCCTCTGTTTGAAGACTTCCATTGAAGGAGAACTCACCACTTATCATGGCAGCCTGTTCCACTCATTGATCACTCTAACTGTCAAAAAGTTTTTTCTAATATCTAATCTGTGTCTCCTCCCATTCAGTTTCATCCCATTGCTTCTAGTCTTTCCTTGTGCAAATGAGAATAAAGATGATCCTTCTACAATGTGACAGCCCTTGAGATATTTGTAGACAGCTATTAAGTCTCCTCTCAGTCTTCTCTTCTGCAAGCTAAATATTCCCAAATCCCGCAACCGTTCCTCATAAGACAGGGTTTGCAGACCGGTCGCCATTCTGGTCGCTCTTTTCTGAACTTGCTCCAGTTTGTTGATGTCTTTTTAAAATGTGGTGCCCAAAACTGGACACAGTATTCCAGATGAGGTCTGACCAAAGATGAGTAGAGGGCAATAATGACTTCACGTGATCTAGACTGTATGCTTCTGTTAATACATCCTAGAATTGCATTTGCCTTTTTTGCTGCTGCATCACTGTCACGCTCACCGCCGGCTCCACACTCACCGCTCCCGCCGCGTCCTCGGCTCCTGCTGCCGCCTCTCCCCGCGCTGGGTGCGCCCGCCATCTCCGGCGTGCTCCCGTGGCGGGCGCGCGCTCACCTGCACGCCTGTCCTCCACCCCGCGCTCTGTCCCGGCATTCGGCCCGGGGCGCATGCGCACCCTGCGCTCCAGGTCCCACTACAGGCCAAGCCAGGCCTTCTTCCCGCCCTCCTGACCCTGCTGACCTGACCCGGAAACTCCTGCCTCTATAAGAGGCAGCCTCTTCCTCCAGCTCACCGCCTGATCGTCACTTCCTCTCTCTGTGACTCTGGCTCCAGCCTGCCTGCCTTTTTCCCTGCTGCTCTTACCCTTTCCTCGTCCTCCCTGTCTAACCGTTCCTTGTGTTCCTCCCAGTGCCCGCCATCTCGTCTCCGTGTTCAGCCTGTGCCCTGCGTCTGACCCGTGTCTTGCTGTTCCAGCCTTGCCTGCCTGTATCCTTCAGCCTCCGTTCCTGGCCTCCAGTCCTGCCGGTTCCAGTCCAGCTCATCCTTCCGCCTGCCCGCTGCACCCTCTACTGTGCACCTCCGTCCTCGGGTACCAGCTGCCGTGGTGAGTAGTTTCCCCTGGGCCTGTCCCTAACGCTCCCTGTATAGGGGGTGGTCCACCTGGTCCGCTCGCCCAGGGGAGGTTCGCTTGCCGCGGTCCAGTGGGTTCACCCTTGGGAATCCTTACAGAACGATCAGGCCATGGACCCCGCTGGTACTTCTACCCCGACCCAAAAGGAACTTCTGTTCCTGTGGGAAAATCAAGCGAGGATCATGTCGTTCCTCAAATCCATGGAGTCTCGTCTCTCGTCACTACAGGCCTCGGATCCAGGGAGTACCACCCAGATCGCTGGCCTCCAACAGGAGCTAGCCCAGCAGCGCGACACTCAGGCTCATATCCTGAACTACATGGCCTCGGTGGACAACTGCCTGCTGGCCCTCCAGACCGCGGCGGCAGCCCCGGCACAGCCTGCGGTTCCGCTCCCCTCCCCTCGGCTGGCTAAACCCCCGCGTTATAGTGGCGACCCCAAGATGTGTAGAGGGTTTTTAAATCAATGCCAGCTACATTTTGAGTTGCTGCCACATCAGTACCCCACTGACCGTGCCAAGGTGGCCTTCATCGTGTCCCACTTAGAAGGAGAGGCTCTAGCGTGGGTTAACCCCCTCTGGGAGAGAGACGATCCCGTGGTCACTCAACTCTCCTTTTTTCTAGACACCTTTCGTAAGGTGTTTGATGAACCCGGTCGCCTTGCCTCCGCTACCGAGGCACTGTTCAATCTGCATCAGGGCACGCTTTCAGTAGGTCAGTACGCCATTCGGTTTCGCACCCTGTCCTCAGAGTTGGGTTGGAACAATGAGGCCTTGGTGGGAGCCTTTTGGCGGGGCCTTTCGGGGCGGATCAAGGACGAGCTGGCGGGGCGGGATACCCCCACCTCCTTGGAGGATTTAATCTCTTTGGCCACCCGCATCGACCTCCGCTTTCAAGAACGTTCCCGAGAGCTCGCTAGGGACAGGAGACCTCTCCGCGCTCCTCCGGCCGCTCGGAGTCCACCTCGAGCCCGCTCGACTCCAGCCTCCACGCTCCCGCTACCGGAACCCATGTAAGTGGATCGCCTCAAACCGGTGGAGGAGCGTCGGAGAGAGAGGGTCGAACAGGGGCTCTGTTTCTACTGTGGGAGTGCGTCCCACTTTCTTCGTGCCTGCCCCACTCGTCCGGGAAACGCCTCCGCCTAGGACAGGTAAGAGAGGTCTTCCTAGGTAATTTTGACTCCTCTCTACCCTTGACCCTATCTGTCCTTTTGCACCTGGATTCTAAACGTTTTTCTGAATGGGCCTATATAGATTCTGGGGCAGCCGGTAACTTCATCCAACTTGAGGCGGTTAGGAGACTTGGAATTCCTGTCAGATCCCTGGAGACCCCTCGGCAGATTGCTTCGGTCGACGGTCAACCCCTGCGGGAGTCCGTTACTCAGGTTACCGAAGAGGTGGAGCTTCAGGTCGGAGCCTTACACCGGGAGAAGATAGTATTCTATGTGCTGCCTTCTTTGTCCCATGCCATCCTTCTGGGACTTCCCTGGCTAAGGACCCACGAGCCTATCCTGGATTGGCGCTCTGGTGACGTTCTGCGATGGGGTCGACTTTGTCAAGATAAGTGCTTACTCCCTGTACAGCCGCCGAAATTTCCACGTCCTATGTCGATGTCTACCGAATTACCCTCCGCCTACTGGGCCTTTTTGGATGTCTTCGACAAGAAGGAAGCAGAGGTCCTGCCCCCGCATCGTCCATATGACTGCCCCATCGATCTGCTCCCCGGTTCTACGCCACCTCGTGGTCGCATCTACCCGCTGTCTCCCTCCGAGACCCAGGCCATGTCCGAATACGTTCAGGAAAACTTGGCCAAAGGCTTTATTCGTAAGTCTTCCTCTCCTGCAGGCGCTGGGTTCTTTTTTGTCAAGAAGAAGGACGGGTCCCTGCGTCCCTGTATTGATTATAGAGGGCTCAACGTTATCACCATCAAGAATAAATATCCTCTGCCCCTCATCCCGGAGTTATTTGACCGTCTACGGGGTGCACGGATCTTCACTAAATTGGATCTTCGAGGGGCCTACAATCTGGTCCGGATCCGCTCCGGTGACGAATGGAAGACCGCCTTCAACACTCGTGACGGCCATTATGAATACCTCGTCATGCCCTTCGGCCTATGCAATGCCCCCGCAGTGTTCCAAGAATTTGTCAATGACATTTTCCGAGATCTTCTTTACTCCTGCGTGGTGGTTTACTTGGACGACATTCTGGTGTTTTCTCCTGATTTGTCCACACATCGAAAAGACGTGCGTCAAGTTTTACTTCGGTTGAGAACACATCGTCTCTACGCCAAGCTGGAAAAATGCGCCTTCGAACAGTCGTCTCTGCCGTTCTTGGGTTATATCATTTCCGATTCTGGCTTGCGCATGGATCCGGGAAAAGTGTCTGCGGTACTCAACTGGCCGCGTCCTCAGGGAATTAAGGCTATCCAACGGTTCCTGGGTTTCGCCAACTATTACCGGCAGTTTATTCCGCACTTTTCCTCTCTGACTGCTCCCATCTCTGCTCTGATCCGAAAGGGAGCCGATCCTCACCACTGGCCTCCTGCGGCCGAGAACGCCTTCCGAACCTTGAGGCAAGCCTTTGCCACAGCCCCGGTGCTACATCGTCCAGAGGCGAACAAACCATTCACCCTAGAGGTAGACGCTTCTGCCACCGGAGCCGGTGCGGTTCTCTCCCAGAGATCTCCTTCCGGTCGCTTGGTGTCCTGCGGCTTCTTCTCCAAGACTTTCTCCCCTGCGGAGAGAAACTATACCATCGGGGACAGAGAGCTGCTTGCCATTAAGTTAGCCTTGGAAGAGTGGCGGCATCTTCTGGAAGGAGCGGTACACCCACTCCACATCTTCACCGACCACAAGAATCTAGCCTACATTCAATCAGCACAAAGGCTTAATCCCCGGCAGGCCCGATGGTCATTATTCTTTAACCGGTTCGATTTTGAGCTCCATTTCCGTCCGGGTGAAAAGAATCTCAAAGCGGATGCCCTGTCTCGATCCTTTCTGGTCACCGACAACGAGGAGGAGCTTTCTCACATTGTGGAGCAAAGCAAGCTCATCGTAGTCGCGCCTGTTAACCTGACTTCCGTGCCCCCCGGCAAGACTTTTGTCCAAGATGATGACAGGAGGCGAGTTCTACATTGGGGTCATGCTACCAAGTTAGCGGGTCATGCCGGCCTCAAGAAGACATTCTCCCTCATCTCTCGTTTTTATTGGTGGCCTTCTTTGTCTCAAGATGTCCGAAGTTTCATCCTCTCCTGCCCATCGTGTGCCAAGAACAAGGTCCCACGTCAGCCACCCTCCGGTTTTCTGCATCCACTTCCGGTTCCCTCGGCTCCGTGGCAGCATATCGCGATGGATTTTATTACGGATCTACCACGTTCCTCAGGTCACACGGTCATTCTGGTGGTCGTGGACCGCTTCTCCAAGATGGCCCACTTCATCCCTCTGCCCGGTCTTCCTTCCGCTCCTGACCTGGCGAGAATTTTTATATCTCATGTCTTCCGGATTCATGGCTTCCCCAAGCACATTGTCTCGGACAGAGGGGTTCAGTTTACCTCGCGTTTCTGGAGGGCTCTATGCAAGCTGATGGAGGTAACGTTGGACTTTTCCTCCGCTTATCACCCTCAGTCCAACGGTCAAGCGGAACGCACGAACCAGATCCTCATAGCATACCTCCGACATTTTTCCAACGGCCATCAAGACAATTGGTCCAACTTGCTTCCTTGGGCCGAATTCGCTTTCAACAACCATACCAGCGAATCCTCCGCCAAGTCGCCTTTCTTTACGGTCTACGGTCAACATCCTGGTATACCTCTGCCGGTACTCCCGACCTCGGGTGTGCCGGCGGCCGATCTTCTGACCAAGGAGTTCTCCAGGGTCTGGCAGGAGACCAAAACCGCACTTAAGCGAGCACGAGACGGGTTCAAGAAGCACGCCGATAAGAAACGCCTAGATTCTCCGCTGTACCACCCTGGGGATAAAGTTTGGCTATCCTCAAAATTTGTTCATCTCAAAATTCCCTCCTACAAACTGGGTCCCCGCTACATCGGTCCCTTTGAGGTTCTAGCCCGTATCAATGACGTTGCCTACAAGCTAAAACTCCCCGCTTCACTGCGGATTCCTAATTCGTTTCACGTTTCCCTCTTAAAACCGGTCATACTCAACCAGTTTCATGCTTCTACTGGCAGCGCTCCCGCGCCCGTTTCCGCACAGGATGTCTTTGAGGTTAAGGAAATTCTTGCTATGAAACGATCTAGAGGTAAAACTTTCTTTTTAATTGACTGGAAAGGTTTTGGCCCTGAGGAGAGATCCTGGGAACCCCGGGAGAACATTCAAGCTCCCCAGATTTTAGCTAAGTTTCTTTCCGGCCGTGGGAAGAGGGGGCGTAAAAGGGGGGGTACTGTCACGCTCACCGCCGGCTCCACACTCACCACTCCCGCCGCGTCCTCGGCTCCTGCTGCCGCCTCTCCCCGCGCTGGGTGCGCCCGCCGTCTCCGGCGTGCTCCCGTGGCGGGTGCGCGCTCACCTGCACGCCTGTCCTCCACCCCGCGCTCTGTCCCGGCATTCGGCCCGGGGCGCATGCGCACCCTGCGCTCCAGGTCCCACTACAGGCCAAGCCAGGCCTTCTTCCCGCCCTCCTGACCCTGCTGACCTGACCCGGAAACTCCTGCCTCTATAAGAGGCAGCCTCTTCCTCCAGCTCACCGCCTGATCGTCACTTCCTCTCTCTGTGACTCTGGCTCCAGCCTGCCTGCCTTTTTCCCTGCTGCTCTTACCCTTTCCTCGTCCTCCCTGTCTAACCGTTCCTTGTGTTCCTCCCAGTGCCCGCCATCTCGTCTCCGTGTTCAGCCTGTGCCCTGCGTCTGACCCGTGTCTTGCTGTTCCAGCCTTGCCTGCCTGTATCCTTCAGCCTCCGTTCCTGGCCTCCAGTCCTGCCGGTTCCAGTCCAGCTCATCCTTCCGCCTGCCCGCTGCACCCTCTACTGTGCACCTCCATCCTCGGGTACCAGCTGCCGTGGTGAGTAGTTTCCCCTGGGCCTGTCCCTAACGCTCCCTGTATAGGGGGTGGTCCACCTGGTCCGCTCGCCCAGGGGAGGTTCGCTTGCCGCGGTCCAGTGGGTTCACCCTTGGGAATCCTTACAATCACACTGTTGACTCATATTCAGTCTGTGATCTATTAGTATACCCAAGTCTTTTTCACATGTGCTGTTGCTTAGCCCTATTCCTCCCATTCTGTATGTGCTTTTTTCATTTTTATTGCCCAGATGTAGGACTTTGCATTTTTCCCTGTTAAAAACCATTCTGTTAGTTGCTGCCCACTGCTCCAGTTTATTTATATCTTTTTGAATCCTCTCTCTCTCTCTTCTCTAGTATTAGCTATCCCTCCTAGCTTTGTGTCATCAACAAATTTAATCAGTTTACCCTCAATTCCTTCATCTAAATCGTTGATAAAGATGTTGAACAATGCAGGGCCCAGGACAGAGCCCTGTGGTACCCCACTTGAGACATTCTTCCAACTGGATGTGCAGCCATTTACGACCACTCTTTGGGTCCGATCACTAAGCCAGTTATGAATCCACCTAACAGTTGCCTTGTCCATTCCATATGTAGTCATTTTTTCAATAAGGATTGTGTGAGATACTTTGTCAAATGCTTTGCTGAAGTCAAGATATACTATATCTACAGCATTTCCCTGATCCACCCAATCAGTGATTCCATCATAGAAGGAAATTAAGTTAGTCTGACATGACTTATTAGTTACAAACCCATGCTGTCTCTGTTTAATCACTTCATTCTTATCCAGGTATTGACATACATGTTGTTTAATAATTTGTTCAAAGATCTTTCCTGTTATAGAAGTCAGACTCACTGGCCTATAGTTGCCTGGGTCCACCTTCTTCCCCTTTTTGAAGATAGGAACAACATTTGCTTTTCTCCAGTCTTCTGGGCTTCTCCTGTTCTCCAAGAATTTTCAAAGATTATGGAGAGGGGTTCAAAAATGTCTTCTGCTATCTCCTTCAGTACTCTGGGGTGTAATTCATCTGGACCTGGAGACTTGAATTCATTTAGGTTAGCTAAGTGTTTCCTCACTATCTTTCTTTTTATAGATATCCTGGATTCTTCTATTCCCTTAATTGGACAGTCAAGAACAGTTTATGCTACATTTCCTTTCTGAGAGAAAACAGATGCAAAATAGGAATTTAAAAGTTCGGGCTTCTCAACATCATGTCTTACTTTTCTTATTACCTTATACATATCCACAAAATCCTTTATTATTGCTTTTGACGTCTCTTGCAAGCCTCAATTCATTGTCAGCTTTAATAATCTGATTTGTGCCCTGCAGGTTCTGCAGACAGCATTATATTTTTCTTTAGATATGCCTCCCTCTTTCCATTTTATAAACATTTCTTTCTTCCTTTTTAGCATGTGCTTAAGTTCTGTGTTCATCCATCCAGGTTTCCTTACATGCTTCCTATTCTTCCCTCTTTTCAGAATTGTTAACAATTGTGCTTTGAGAATTTCATTTTTCAATATTTCCCATCCTTCCTGGACATTTTTGTCTTTAAGGATATCCAGTCATTGGATCACTCCAATTCTCTTTCTGAATCCCTTAAAATCTGCCTTTCTGAAATCTAACCTTGACGTCTGAGTCTTCACAGGTCTTCCTCCTCTAGTTATCCAAAATTCTAAAATAGCATGGTCGCTACCTCCTAGGGTCCCAGCCACTTTTACCTCCTCAACCATTTCCTCCCTGTTTATAAGGATTAGATCCAAGATAAAGTTGTCAGCAAGAGAGGATAAGAATTTCCTTGACCTGTTAGTTTTGCCTTAGAGAGATTCCCAACAAATGTCTGGATAGTTGAAAGTGAGCTTATTTTGGAAACTCAACCCCTCAAGGAATTTATCTAGGGGAGTACTGAGCAATTTTATCCTACAGGTGATTAATGAAACTTTATAACATTTAAATGTGAAAACAAAAAAATTTTTTTTTTTACTACACTACTGTTTGAGCACACGGCAGGGATTGAATGGAACAAGGTGCTACTTGACCTTTAGAATGCAGACTCCATCTGAATACTTTGTGGGCTCCATTAACTGATCCCTGAGGGCCAGATGAGCAGAAACCCCCCAAGTGACCACATATTAGAAAGTTCACCGCTTATATCATCTAGGGGTGTAGTGAAGTATCTTGATCCCACAAGTGCCTTTGCAAAATTTTATAACATTGGAATGTGGAAAGATAGTTAGATAGATAGATAGATAGATAGATAGATAGATAGATGGATAGATAGATAGATAGATAGATAGATAGATAGATAGATAGATAGATAGATAGATAGATAGATAGAAAAATCAATGAATAATAAGAATTTTAGAAGTCACCAAAAAGTTCCATGACTATAGAAAAGAGCAAAGTCATAATGTATTTATCCTTTCATTCTTCTCAAAAAGAATATCTGCAACAGCTGAGATGTGTGTTATGTTTCATAACGCAGCAGCTGCCAAAAACTCTTTTTTCAGAAATAGACAGGGAGCACTCAATGTCAGCCATTAGTGCTTGAAACAGGAGAAGGAATTTCCTTAAAAAATAATGGTGACAGAAAACTTTTGCAAAGAGAGTAAAGCAGCGTTTATGTAATACCATTCATCCCTGCATAATCTTCAGGTTATGACATCAGAATCTGATATTTTTACAAATATTCAGAGGTGATGTAAAATACTTTTGTATAAAAAAGACAACCGTATTCTAGGAGTGATACCATTATGACTAGATATGGACGAGCCCAAACAGTAAAGTTCAAGGTCCATACCGAACACTTAGTATCCGGGCACGGACCCCGAACACAGACTTCTCCAGGAATTCCGTGTTCGGCACCTCCAACATCAGGTGACAGCGTGAGAAAAACCAGCTGCTCTGATCGACAGTAAGATTATTACCGCTGGTAAGAGAGCTGCGGATCCCACATTGTTAGATGACAGCATGAGCTAGCAGCTGTTTACTCCCGGGCACAGGCATTGATGGATGAGAGAGTACTACTCCCATCAGCCTTCGGTGATAACAGCAAGAGCAGGTGCCACTGATGGGAGTATTCATAAGATGGTGCCTGTGCTATAAATAAAGATTGTTTTAAAAAAGTGACGTGGGGGTCTCTTCTATTTTTGATAACCAGGGAAGGCAAAATGTAAAGTTGCGGTTTACAAGCCTTAGCTGTCAGCTTAATCATGGCTAGTTATCAAGAATAAAATGGTCCCATGCCATTTTTTTAAATTATTTAAATAAATAATTAAAAATAACAGCTTGAAGTCTCCCCCATTTTGACAATCAGTGAAGCTAAAACAGAAAGCTGGGGGCTGGTATTCTCAGGGTGGTAAGAGGCCATGGATATTGCTCCCCCAAACTAAAAATAGCAGCTCACAGCCGCTCCTAAAAAAATCCATCTGTTGGATGCACCAATTCTGGCTTTTTGCCAGACTCTTTCCACTTGCAATGGTGCAGTAGCAAGTGGGGTAGTATTTGTGGAGTTGATGTCAGTTGTTTTATGGCTGCTGACATCAAGCCCATGTATAAGATGCCTCTCCATTACTAACCCCATAGTTTGATTGTAAAGCAGACACAGCCAGAAAAAATCCTTTACTTGAAAGAGACTCTGACTCCTTTATTTGAAATAAAAATGAAAAAGCACAGTTATACTCAGTTTATTCTCAATCAATTGAAGCCCTTGTCACTTGTAAAAAAGGGAAATATTAAACAAACATGATACTCACCTTACATTTATTCCATTGAAGTACTTGTTCCCCATAAAAAAAGGAAAAATAATAAGCAACCATATTCCTCACCTGTCTGAAGTGAGCATATCCCATGCCATAATCCATGTCTTTTACAACCTGAATGGTGGCATGATGCAAATATCCAGACTGAAAACCATGGGAGAATGAGGTGCTGCAAGCACAGCTTCAGCTGGGATGATGAACTTTGGTGACCTCAACGAGAATCTCATGGTGCTTACAGTGATATTACCTGCCTTAGAATACCCACCCCCAGCTGTCTTCTTTAGCTTGGCTGGTTGTCAAAAATGAAGGGGAACCCATGCTGTTTTTATAAATTATTTATTTAAATAATTTAAAAAAAAGGCATGAGAACGCCTCTATTTATCTATTTTTGACAACCAGCCATGATAAAGCTGACAGCTGGGGGTTGCAGCCCACTGTTTTCAGTTTTGCCTGCCCTGGTTATGAAAAGTAGAAGAGGCCCCACGTCATTTAAAAAAATATACAACTCTGGCAAAAATTAAGAGCACCACATCAAAACCCTGTCATGGGCAGCCCATTATCAAGACCTGAACCCCATTGAAAACCTCTGGAATGTAGTCAAGAGGATGATGGATAGTCACAAGCCATCAAACAAAGAAAAACTGCTTAAATTTTTCCTCCAGAAACAGTGTAAAAGACTGCTGGAAAGCATGCCAAGGCGCATGAAAAATGCTTTTAAAAATCAAGGTTATTCCACAAAATATTGATTTCTGAACTCTTCCTGAGTTAAAACATTAGCATTGTTGATTCTAAATGATTATGAACTTGTTTTCTTTGCATTATTTGAGGTCTGAAAGCACTGGGTTTTTTTTAATTTTGACCATTTCTCCTTTTCAGAAAAAAGAACAAAATTTATTGCTTGGAAATTCGGAGACATGTTGTCAGAAGTTTGTAGACTAAAAGAACAATTTACATTTTGCTCAAAAATATATCTATAAAGAGAAATATCAGACATAATGAACATTTGGAAGTGGTCTCTTTATTTTTACCAGAGCTGTATACTGTATATTTATTTATAGCACAGGTGCCGGCTGATGAATACTCACATCTGTGGTGCATGCTCTTACTGTTTTCAGTGACTGCAGGGTAGGCTGATGGTAGTTCTACTCTCTCATCAGGCGATGCCTGTGCCTGGCGGTAAATGTTTAACCGCCGGTGACAGCTGCTGGCTCATGCTGTCATCTGACAGTATGGGAACCGTAGTTCTCTGACTGGTGGTAAAAATCTTACCACCGATGAGAGCCTATGATTGCTTCAACATCAGTGCAGTGTTTACTAAAGAAAGGCAGCAGGAAGTTGTCAGTGCATTTGCATTTACAATGAGTCAAAGTCTTTTTGATGCTGGCCTGTTGTCAAGACGAGCAGCAAAGAAGACACTTTTCTCCAAGAAAAAATCAAAGACAATGAAATTCTGCAGGGAATACAGGGATTAAACTACAGAGGACTGAGGCAAAGTAATGTACTCTGATGAAGACTATTTGAGACATCTGAAAGAGTCATTAGGTGGCGAAAAAATTGTAAGAGCTACCATGAGACTTGTGTCATGGCAACAGTAACAAACAAAAACAAAAGAATTTCGATAAAATATGAGGACTTATTAGGCATGATTGGGTTGCCATTAGTCAGAATTTGACCCAGATGCTGATATCCAGCTGCCATACTGAATTGCAAAAATCTTGAAAATAATCGTCAACACTGCAAATACTATGTCTTTGCATATACTTGATGCATTTGGTAGTCATGGCTGAGAGCAGCAAACAGCAGACAGTGAACACCCCGGCCCCTTGCACAGAAACAGACAAGTAAAGTCCCAGTCCTGTGATACCGTCAGTTACCTTCATATCACACTCATTTCAGCCGCTGGGGATGAGCACTTAGGAACATACCACAGGCAAAATTCTGTTCCAACGTGAAAACTTTACTACATATAAGATAATGCTTCCTGCTCTGTCCCTGCAACTTCGTGAGCCGGCCCAGCTTCTCCAGCTCCCATCCGGGTTTGGGATCTATAAAAGTCCTTCTGGGTATGGTTCCCCAACACTAGAGCCTGTCTACACTGCACGGCAGTCTTTGGCAACTAGTGTCCCCCTCGACTGTGGTACCCTCTGCTCCTAGCAGTGAAGAGCGTCCTGCCTCGGGCAAGCCTTTCCAGGCTGTGCTCCAAGAACAGGAAGTTCCTTCCCTGTCAGCCTGCTGGGCCGACCGCCTTTTTAACTCCTATCCCTGAACTAACTATGTACATCACATTACACGTTACACATAAGACATTACACATAAAACATCACACATTAAACTTGAGGGAACCATTAAGGTGCTGCATGGGCTCTGTGTGTAGAAGAGAAGAGGCAACTGAGGTTCCCCGCCACCTCCTTACAAAAGCATATAAACTTATGAACAGCTTATAATTGCACTTTATTATACCATAGAAACATCTAACTAAAAGATCTAAAAGCAATGAAGTAGCAAATTTCTGAAAAACAAAATTTTTGTAAGTCTCAAAATTTTTTGCAAAATTGTACATTTGTTATTTTTTATTTTGAGTATTTAAAGGCATTGTTGGGGCAAAATGAATATTTTCCTTTGTGGCTTGATATGTTAAAGGGAATCTGTCACCAGGTTTTTTTTTCCAACTAATCTGAGAGAAGCATGATGTAGGAAAAAGAACCCTGAATCCAATGATATATACCTTAGTTTACTGGATATAGCAGTTGCGACACAATCAGGGTTCTTTGATATAGAATAAGAATATAGCTGAAAAATGAAGCTGAGAAAGCTAACCCTGCCAACAACAGGTTCTCTATACATATTGTTTGCTGACAGTGAGCTGCTTATCACAGGAGGGAGCGTGGTCAGCTGACTTAGCTCGAAACTGTTAGTATCAGCAAGGATAATGTCCTAGTGATAAAACTTTCATTGTAAGTAAACAACAGCCCATAACCTGATAAGTGACAAACTGTTCTGTATTTTAACCCCTACATCATGCTAGCCTCAGATTAAATACCAAAAATGTACTGACAGATTCTTTGGAAGGGAAACTTTAAAATTCAAACAGTAGCAAAACCACTGTGGCATGTGATTGGCTACCATGGTCAGGTGACATCCACGGTTTGTCATCGGTGTCATCACTGATTACATGCCGTAAAAGTCACCTGTGCAAAGATTGCCAATTCTAGATGTTCAATGCTGGCAGACTCCTACCCAAAAGACAATGCTGTCAAAAAGTCATAGGGTCTTTCAACAAAAGTATTTTCTGGGTTTACATATTTGGGGAACCACATTATTTTAGTTCTATATTTTTCTTGTTGCACCCAAAAATAGTTCAGTTTATTGATTAATTAAATTGTACAGGTTATGGATGACATTAAAGGTGGAAAAAGTTCTGAAATTGTTCTTATTGGTACATCTTTTTTTACGTGACAAAAATCTGCCATTTTAACAGGTTTGTAAAGACATTTTTTACATACATAGCATATGCACTATGATGTATGGTTCCTCCTTATTTCTGTAAAACATCTATTCTATATATAATGGATATAAAAAGTCTACAAACCTCTGTTAAAACGCCAAGTTGTTGAAGAGTCAGAGGGGTTAAAAATGAATAATCCAGGTTTCTAAGAGTGTTGATGATTAAGGGGATGGCTGGGTGTGAGATTAGTTATCCTTGCCGTATTCTCAGAAAACAAGAAAAAATTGTATCCATAACATATTAAACCCACATTTTATTTTCTTTCTACTAAACATCAATACATACATGGCGGTGTATTATTAGAAAGTTCCATGTGATTTGAGCTGAAGTTTCTATATGACATATTTTTTCTCTCAGCTTAAATCATTAGGCTTCGGAAATCATTGAAACTGCCAATTTTTCGTGACCATCTGCTCCATGCTGCAGAGCGACACGTAGCTAACACCGTCTTTCTAAGAGCCCACTTTCCCGTGCAACATCCTTCTCAGCAATTTGCTGTTATTTTCCAGAACTGAGTTTGAACTTGAACCGTAAAATAATAGTTGATATACTGTAACAAAATTTAAGCTGACTGTGCTCAATTTAGAGTCATAGGTTGCCTCAAAAGCTTTCTGTTTACTTGTATTTTTTTTATATTGTAGTCACCTATTTAAAAATACTATTATTTTTGGCTGAATTTTTGTTTTGTTCTGTCAAAAAAAATTACCATTTTTTTTACCATTTTTTTTCCAGTGTGCTAGATTCAATATTCAGCAGCGTTTGCTATATGTGTCTGTTTTTACCATCCATTTGTTTTCCATTTTTCTCATAGGCAAAATCATAAAAGACAACACATAGATAAAATGTGCATGGCAGGCATCTGTGGGCTACTCAATTTCTTTCTCAACTTGTTTATTTCATTGGTTGAATTTGGGGAGCAAATCACACTGAAGTAGGATATGTCTAATAGATTTTTCATTCTGACCACAGGTCAGCATAAATAAAAATAAAAATGGCCTTTCTATGCACCCATAGAATATAATGTGCCAATGTGTTAATGTTGCCTATCTTGGAACAGCATAGAACTGAGACACTGGTTATAATGCCATATTACCGATTAGATGCAGTAGTTTCGATAAATTGTTTTTCTCCTGAGTTTGTGAGCCATTCATTATGCCATGGTATTAATGAATTTTATCTTTCACTGCTGTTTCTGATTGACAGCTTTCTCCATGGATAGGAAAAAAACATAAATTTTTCAGAACTACTGCATGTAATCAGGTAAGCAATGTTGACTATGCCCGTTAATAGCATAGTGTAACCACAATATAAGAGTTTTCCAGAAATGTGTCTTACTCCCCCTGGGCTACTTGTACCTAGAATACCTAGAACCTAGTTCACAACATTTGTTGCTGAGCTGCATCCAAAGTCTCGTAGCTACAGATTTCCCTGGAATTTCTCTGTTAATCTACTTTTTTTGTTTCTATTTTTTCTGATTTTAAAAGTAAAACAGACAAATATATATGTCCCCAGACAGAAGCCTCACCTTCCTTTGTCTGACTGTAAGACAACTGGCGACATCAGGAATACCCTTCCTGTGACCTGTCTACAGTAGGGCAGCACAATAGTTCAGTATTTAGCACTACAGTCTTGCAGTGCTGGGGTCCTGGGTTCAAATCCCACCAAGGACAACATCTGCAAAGAGTTTGTATGTTCTCACCGTGTTTGTGTGGGTTTCCTCTGGGTTCTCCGGTTTCCTCCAACACTCGAAAGACATACTGATAGGGAATCTAAATTGTGAGCCCCATTGGGGACAGAGATGAAAATGTATGTAAAGTGCTGCCGCGCATGATGGCGCTATATAGGCAAAGCAATAAATAATGATAATAATAAAAGGTTGTTGAAGCTGACCGCATTAGAATGAAAGGAAAACTCCTTTGACCCAGGAAGATGTCATACTAGAGTGAGCAAAAAAAAATTGGGTCTCCCCCGCTGGCTTCACCCAGGGCTGTGGGGTACTCGGTACCGGGCCGGTGTCAGGGGGTTGGGGTGTCACAGCAGTGGTGGTGTTTGTTTGTAATGCAAAGTTCGTGACGCCACCTGTGGTATTCGGCAAGTAAGTTGTTAAGCCAACACTGCTTGCAGATCCACTGGTGTGATGCAGCTAGGATGGTGTAGCTCCCCACAGGTGGAGCTGTAGTCCCAGGGCAGTGTATAGGTGCGATGGAGGAGTAGGGGCACAGAATGGTGTAGATATTGATACCCCCAATGTAGCGGTGCTGATGCGGGAATGAATGGAGGACACCAGGGCTTGCAGTTTCAAAGCTTTACTCACATGTGCCTTTGCTGAACGACTCCTCTATAGCGGCTATTGGTGTGAAGAGCTCCAGCACCGTGGTTCTCTGAAGTTCCTCCTTTCAGATGTTCCTAACAACTCTCTCACTTGTATGACAGACAACTGTAGCCTGCTTCGGGGACTCCCTTCTCCTGAATCCCGGCTCTCTATCCATTTGTCCCAAGTCTTGGATGGGAGTAGTACATTTACAGCCAACTACTCCACTGCTGCAGAACCAAAAGTGTCCATACAACAGGGCCCCGGCCATGCGCTGAGAAACTATAGGTAGGGTTCCTATCCAACCCACTCCTCCTCTCTGTTCTACTTCCACTTCGTTCCATACTTGTCTTTCTCTCTCTTATGGAGATGCAGGTTACAGTTATACGTCTCTCTCTCTCTTTCCCGTGCCAGCTGGCTCAGGTCACTGAGGCAGCAGCACTCTTTCTTCTCTTTCTTTCTTTGGGAGCTCTCCACTAAGACCAGTCCTCAGCCTCTCCCAACTGACTGTCTTTCCTCCGCCTGAAGTCCCAACAGGCTGACCTCCTGCCAGCCTGCTCTCTTCGGGGACTCATCCCAGACTGAACTCCGGTCAGACTGACCTGTAATTCTATCTTTCCCAGTCTTTTTATACTAACTCCACCCACCTCCCAGCACATCTCATGTTACGAAGCAGGGTTCCACGAAGGGTGCTCTGCTACCCCCAGCCTGAAGCTGCTAGGTGTCCCTGCTGAACTATCCTGTGTGTGGGATGCAGGTGTTGGAGTATGGCAGGGAGTTCCCACCTTACCTGGATGGTGGGGCACTACACTTGGGAGAAGGTGCAGTACCTCTGTGGCGACCGAGCCTCAGGGGCGCCACAGAAGCAAAAATACATACAGTATTTATTATGGTCAATAGATAATCAGATTGACCAAAATGATAAGATAAACTGTGTTGGAATTATTGGTCTTATTGTCAAGGCTAATAATCAACCAGTGTAGAAGGAAACTAAGAAGCATGATTCTTTGTGCAATGTCATGATGGATGGAGTTCAGTGTGTTTTGAATAATATAGAAGTTTTTCATTTCTGTACATTTTCTCAATATTGAGGTTACAGTCTGCCTTTCACTCAAACACACATTATTCTTTGCCATGACATCTCAGTGCTATGTCATCTACTTTGTTTTAACCATGGCTACATCTGTAGTTCCTCATGGAGAGCAGCATCTAGCAGGATTACCAACTCCTCCAGATGTATAGATAATCATTCAACTAATCTTCTCTCCTAAACTGAGTTAACATAGGGTAAGTGTGTTAGGTATTTGCAGCATTGAAGAGGGAGAGTAAAGATTAAAATAAACTTAAGCCCCCGTTACACACTGCGATATCGCTAGCAATATCGCTGTAAAGTCACCGATTTTGTGACGTTGCAGCGATATTGCTAGCGATATCGCTACATGTGATACTTACCTCCGACCGGCTCCCCCTCTGGTTATCGCTGATAGAGCGAGAAGCTCCTGGACCATTCCTCGTCGGCCACTTCCTGCTGGGCTTCCTGTTGGGCCACGAGCGACGCGTGGAGCCGGGCGGGAGGACACAGGATCGCCGTGTCTGACAGGTAAGTAGCGATCCCCGTCCCCAGCGATGTCGCTGGTGAGATCTGCCTGTGTGACAGCTCACTAGCGACCACTTAGCGATGCACCAGCGATCCTGACCGCGTCATATCACTGGTCCGGATCGCTGGTGCATCGCTAGGTGTAATGGTACCCTAAGGAGAACGGAGTGATAAGACAGTCCACATTGGCCATTGGTAGGGCATGACCATGTGGAAACACTGATTGTCATAATAATAGGTCAGAGGCTGAGGAGTGGAGCTATTCACCTCTGACATTGATCTGGATGGCTCAGTTATCACTTCACGAACAAATAAGATTGCCTGTGGTTTCTGCTCTTCTGTTGGCGGCATGACGTTGAATGGCAACTTCCCAAGTATACACTGTTTAGTAATTAAGCCTCAGTGAACTTAGCACATATATTACTTCAATACTTCTTGAGAATATGACTGTGGCTGCCTGTGGGTGGTTTGGCCCTTCTGGAGAACTTATCTCTAGCATTGCTTCCTCCATCCAATGCAAAAAATGGAGTTTGGAAACCAATTTGTGAGTACTTAAAGCAGAGCACTTCCAGGGTTCACAGAATGAAATACACGTACATTTACTGTCGTGATGGTACGCATATCTGCTTTATTTACGCAGTGAAACCATATTCAGGATGTGTGGTGTGGAAACCATGCTACCTTTTCTATATGATACCTTATCTCAACAATACGGCAACTGCAACATTTCCGCTGTCTGGTTTTGGTCTAAGCATTCATTATTATTAATGATCAATATTCAGCCCATTTCTCCACATCCTAATAGGACATGATTGTAAAGAAAAAATACAAAATGTTCTAAATATACTGTATATTGCTACTATATTTATTGCACATAGCAAACTGTTCTTACTCCATTGTAATAAAAAAGTTCAAAATATATATTGCATAAATCTAAGATTTTGTAATATTCTCATTTATCTGGACAATAATTGGACCACTTTTGCACATATATTTTAAATACTATATAAGAGCATGTCTTCTGTAGTTTTAGATTTTTCTATTAGATAGACAGATAGTCTTTTTTCTTTTAACCAGTACTGTTGTTTGTTGCCTGGAGCCTAAGGTGTTTAGTAAGACACAGGTAGCAGTAGATGGGAAAGCAACAGGAAATGCCTTCTTTAGTACCATACATAATAATTATCGTCTTGTGGAACCAGTCACGGATTTCAAACTCCTGATCCCTAGCAGAGGTCATTACCACTATAACTCTGATGTGCATGACTGTGAACCAGCGCAATTAGTGGAGTCGGATTGCCCTCTTCAAAATTCAAGCTTCTCTGTATGCACAGAGCTTCACTAACCTTGACTCCATGGGGAGTCTGTGTTCTAGTCTGCCTTTCATGTCACTCGGCAGGCTTTTTATTTTACAACTGCTTCTGCTACATGATAGGAGGCTGTAAAAACAAAGAGGTCAATCAAGATAAATGACACAAAATAAAGAAATCAAATAAGCTAATTGTTTTGTATATAAAGGTGTAAATGGCGAGCCTATTAGGTTATAAATGACTTAATCCAAACAGTATATTAATGAGGTCAAATTAATCTCGAGATGCCAAAAAAAAATATAAATGTACAAACGTACTTGATAATTAAGACGAGGGTGTATTTGTAATAGGGTCATGCAGAGTAATAGCTGGGGTAGAGACCAAATGCCAAACATCTCACACAATTTCAAACTTCTAATTAGATTTCTATTTTTCTGGACAAGTGTCTTTTGATTTACTATGTTCTATCATAAGAAAATGTTCTAGAACTAGCTATTGCATCAATGATTAACCGCTAATGCTGAGCACAGGATTTTATATCTTTTTAAAAAAATGTTTTTAAATTATTATTTGTTAGAGATGAGCAGATCAGGGAAAATTTCAATTTTCCTGTTCACGCGTTTTTTGATGGAAATTAGATTTGTCCAGAAATTATTCTCTGCACATTTAGTGTTTCCCGTTATGGTCTGGAGTCTATTCAGACACAAGAGCATAATAAGTGTAACTTGTAAAAATCCTTATACTCAACTCATCTCTCTGCTAATCAATGCTATACGTCTGATTCCCGCCACTAGCCCTGAAATCCACAGGTTTTTCACACTCAGTTGTATGGACTTCTGGCCTTCAGGAGGCTTGGGAGGGTTCTGCACAAGTACACATAAGGTCACACTATCGGGATATCACAAAGCACTCCATAGCCTTCAGCACGCATGCACAGAACCCTACCTTGTGAAAGCTGGAAATCTCGGCTTAGATTGAGAGGTCTAGGGACTTCAGCGTGAGAGATAGGGAATCGGAAGATGCTGCAAAAACTGGACAAGTGTCAATGAGTAGCTGAGAGGCGGGAGAGGTGAGCAATAAGGTGAGTATAAGGATTTTTATATTTTTTCACCAATTACATTTATAAGAGACATTAAATTCTTGTAGAATAACTGAAAAAAACGAATGAACAGTTGAATTGAAATTTTCACTGATCTGCTCATCTCTAACAAACAATGTTTTAATTGTTTTTAACCTTTTTATGAAACTTTATGATTTAGAATAATAGTTGCTAATTACAAAAAAAATAATTTATGGCCAATTTTTGTAAAATTTCAGAAGAAGTCAATTCAACTTGAATTTATTCACTCATCATTATTGTTTGTATATTTACTTGGCAAAACACAAAGACATACCACATGGACACTAGCTTGCATTGATTCAAGCTGAGGATACTGATATCTGCCTGTTGAGGAAAAACTAAAAAAAGTAGGCAAATCATATCATGATGCATTTGGTTAGCGCAACCATCTGTCTAATGAAATTATGTGGCCAATGTATCTACTAATCAAAATGAATTCCTCATTATAATAGTACTGAAATCAATAATTCAATTAATAAATACTGTATATTCTGTAGAGACGTAGGCAGCAATATACAAATGTCAGCTTCCTGAGTGATTAAATACTTTTTGGAAAGCTGATCAAACACACATGGTGTCATATTTGGCTGAGTGCAACCATGAGGGTACTTGCTAAGACATTTCAGATTTTCCTTTGCTCCATTTGACATATAACATATGATAAGGAGTAATGAGCAAATTTGTTTGGAAAATAATCGCCAAACATAAATTCGGCACGAATATGGCACATTCAGATTCGTGATAGGAAACACGAGCAAGATTGTATAAAATCGGACAAAATCAGTAACATTCGGTAAAAGTGCGGGAAAATATTTGCGTTGTCACAAAAGTATTTTCAGCACTTTTGCAATGATAATGGTGGTGTATCATGAGCGTCTGGCACGTGTTTGATGAGGGGAGGGTGTTTTCAGAGCTCAGAGGTGCTGCATTCTTGTAAACAGTCATTTTTTTCCTAACTTTATGTGTGCACATTGCGGTTAACCAATCAGGGCGCATGAAACATCTACAATGTCCTAACACAATGGCTTGTGTCATTGGCTGCTGAAATCACATGTCTCTCTCCTTTAAAATAGCGGACATCTTATTTTAGCGCCATTTTGACACTGTAACAGCACAGAGAGGCTGCTCCTGATGCTGGAATTGTTAGTAGAAAGATTTTAGCTAGTTAGCTAGGTGGTTGTATATCAGTCAGATAGTGTAGCTAGCTAGTGGCCATTGTGGCTGTTAAATTTAACTTCCAGCATTTTTTTGGCCATTACTGAGGTCCACAGACAAAGCCAGTAGAGCACATGTCCTACAAGTGTGTTGTGCGCTGCTTCTTTTGTGCTCCATGCACAAGTATAGCATTTTAAATAATATGTTTTTACTAGCTAAATGTGAAACAGCCTGTATCCCACCTTGTCATTTAGTGCTGGGGTGATATGAAACTGTCTGCAGACCTAGGGCACATTAAAAAAAAATTATATTTTTTTTCTGTTCCTGAATATGATACAGCCCGCCGTATTCCACATTGTCATGTTTGGCTGTGATATGAACCTCTCTGCAGACCTAACACACATTAAAAAAATATATATTTTTTTTCTGTTGCTGAATGTGATACAGCCAGCCGTATCCCACATTGTCATGTTGTGGCTGTGATAGGAACCTGTCTGCAGACCTAACGCGCATTAAAAAAAATTATAATTTTTTTTGTTGCTGAATGTGATACAGCCCGTCTCCCACACTGTCATTTTGTGGCGGTGATATGAAGCTGTCTGCAGACCTCAACACATTAAATATTTTTTTCTGTTGATAAATGTGGTACAGCCCGCTATATCCAATCTTTTCATCTTTGGCAAACAATTTCTCACAGGCATCTTTTATGCCTAGCTTGAGATGCGCATCTGTTACACCTACTCAAACGCTCTCTGGTAATTGGTGTTGGGTAATGCGTAATCGTTATAGGCTGGTTCCTGGATCTTATACTTCCCATAGCCATCCTGTTATTTACTCTGTTGTACAATCCCATTCCTGCCATCGTCATGCCCCTTTTGCTGATCAGTTCATCTAACGACATGTCGGCCATATTTCTCCAGCAAACCTGCACCTTACCAGCAGCAACTGTAGGAAAGAGGGCGTTCCAAAGCCACAGACAATCTTCTATATTATACAGGCCACACTAAAACAAAAAAATTATTTTATGCTGCTAACCAAATACAGAAGGGGAGATCTCGGTTTGAAATTGTTTGTAGCATCTTGTCAATGTTATACATGCCTCATAGACAGGTTCCACCAAAAATTATTCTGTTACTAATGTAATACAGTAGGGGACATCTCACTTAGAAAGTGTTTGTAGCATCTAGTCAATGTTATACAGGCCTCATTGACAGCCCCCAAAAGATTCTTCTGTTACTAATTTCCTACAGTAGGGGACATGTCACTTTGAAATTCTTTGAAGAATGTAGTCAATGTTATACAGGCCTCATCAAGAGGCCCAAAAAATCCTTTGGTTACTAATGTCATACAGTAGGAGACATGGCACTTTGAAATTGTTTGGAGCATGTAGTCAATGTTATATAGGCCTTATTGACAGGCCCCCCCAAAAATTATTATGTTACTAACGTAATATAGTAGGGAACATCTCACTTAGAAAGTGTTTGTAGCATCTAGTCAATGTTATACAGGCCTTATTGACAGACCCCCCAAAAAATTCTTCTGTTATTAACATAATACAGTAAAGGGCATCTCGCTTTGAAATTGTAGCATCTAATCAATGTTATACAGGCCTCATCCACACAAAAAAAATCTGTTACTAATGTTATACAGTAGGGGACATCTCACTTTGAAAGTTTTTTGAGCAGATCTTTGTGATACAGGTGTCATCGACACTGAAACAATTCTTTCTGCTGTTACGTGATTCATCACGTCATATTTCACCTTCTAATTTTGTGCTGCTGAAATTCAGCTATGTGCAGAAGTTGTGCAGAGTAAAAAATCTATTTTTAGTTGATAATAGTGTGCTCCTAGCACACTATCTGAGCATCATGACTGGGAAAAAGCGAGGTCATGGAGGAAGGGGGATTAGGCTTGATGTTCGAGGTGTATTTTGGGTAGGTGTTAAAGTTTCTAAAAACACTAGTGAACCACTAACATGATGTCCTATCCAAAAACAACTGTCAGCTTCTGTTACTGGATGTTGTAGCTTTTAGTGTGATGCATTGCTCTTGTGTAATTCCTGGTTGGGTGTCCATCTGTTGGGTTGGGTGCAGTGAAAGACCTGTCGGTCCCTATTATACTATTTCTACTGTGGTAAGATTGATGCCACTTTCTTAGTATCTGACACTAATTTTTGGAAATGTGAACACTCTTGGTTGGGTCCATCTGCTGAGTTGGGTGTAGTGGAAAACCTGTCGGTCCCTATTAGACTATTTCTACTGTGGTGAAATTGATGTCACTTTGTTGTGTGCAAATAAATTTTTGTAAATGTGTAGATTCGGTGTTGAGTCTCCTTCATGTGTGTTGCCTGTAGCAATAGACCTCCAATACCGGCAGTCCTCCACTGACTTTGAGTCAACTGCCCATGTTACTATTCTTACACTTTTCTGACAAAAGTCATCTACAAAACTGATGTGTGTGCCACATGAGTGTGGCTGAGCATGACTCACAATTTTTTGCGGGGGTTTTATCACTTATATAGCACCAATAATTCAACATTTGCAAAACAGACATTACTGGCACTGTCATCATTGTGACTCACAATCTAAATTTACTATCTGTATGTCTTTGTAGTGTTGGTAGAAAAATAATTACTGGAAGTAAACCCTCACAAACATGTGTAGAACATACAAACTCTTTGCAGATGCTGTCCTTGATAGGGTTGTAACACAGGACTACAGCTCTGCAAGACTGCTAATTTTTGTGCATTGACAACTGAATGTTTCTGTAGTTGGAAGGCTATCTCTGCGAATTAAACTGTGTGCCTTACTGCTGTGTTGGGGAAAACCACTGTCAAGATTGTCTTCCAGCATGTTTTGATACTGCAGCATGACCATGTCTCTTTCAGGGTGCGACGCACACCTCGACATGCATGTCAGAGCTTAGTCCTTCATCAGGACACCCCTTGACATAGGACTAAGTTCTGAAATGTGCGTTGGGGTGTGCACCGTACCTTGAACCAGGGACCACCACCAAACAATGAATATCATTGTTATTTACACCCATACATTTTCCTCAATATAGATTGTGCAGTATATATGCCCCATACAGTATATCTCTCTTTATGATTGCTTCCCATTTGATTCTGGTGACTGATTCACTTCATTATACTATGGGATAAATTAATGTGTCATTTGTATATTCTTTATATATAGGCATATCCCCTATAGGCATAATATTACCTTGCACTTCAATCTACAAAGCACTTCTAAAAATCTATTTACCATCCTTTCCCCTCTGGTCCCCCTTTCTTCTGTACCTATTATATCTTGTACACAGTTTGTTTTTTAATTGTCTTTTTTATCCTATTATTATATTCGTGCAGGAACTCTTCACACAGTACCAACTTTTGCCACCCACTGTTCAATAAAGGTGTTTTATTCTATCACCATAGTCCCATCACCATTCTTTTTAGGTCCATGCCTATTGGCTTCTTTGTTTCTTTATACTTCCGAATGATTTGCCATTCATCGTTTAGGCCGTATGCGCCACTATTACTTAGGCCTCTTTCTCACGTCCGTTTATTTCCGGGACCGGAAAAAACGGTACCAGAGATATCCGTGTCCATGTGTCCATGTGTCCGTGTGTGTACTACGTGTGCCACCCATGTGCCGCATCAGTACCACACGGTTAGCCATTGGAGAAGAAGCGCTACAGTAAGCGCTGTTCCCAGGTGGCAGGTGCTGAAGCCGGCTGTCATTATTCCCCCCTGCTTTGCCGGCGAGCAGAGGAGAATGATGAACGTTATATTAAAGTCCGAATGACAGCAAGTGGGGGCTGTGGAATACCCTGATCATCCGCACCTACTGTCATTGTTAATAGTGGCAGCAGATGTCGGATGATAAGGATAAGAGTCCCAAAAGCCCTTACCTGCCTTCGTTCAGACTTTAATAAAACACTCATCATTCTCCTCTGCTCTCTGGCAAAGCAGCATGCACATGTGCATACAGAGAATACACATTGATGTCCTCCATGTGTCACGCATTGGCACCGGGGAAGAAGCGCTACAGTAAGCACTGTTCCCCGGTGGCAGGTGCTGAAGATGGCTCTCATTCTCCCCTGCTCTGCCAGCGAGCAGAGGAGAATGATTAGCATTTTATTAATGTCTGAACGACAGCAAGTAGGGGCTTTCGTGACTCTTACCCTCATCATCCGACATCTGCTGCCGCTAATAAGAGTGACAGTAGGTGCGGATGAGTGGGGTATTCCACAGCCCCCACATGATGTCATTCAGACTTAAATATAACGCTCATCAATCTCCTCTGCTTGCCGGCAGAGCAGGGGAGAATGAGAGCTGTCTTCAGCACCCGCCAGGGAACAATGCTTACTGTAGCGCATCTTCCCCGATGCCGATGCATGACACATGGAGGACATCAATGTGTGATCTTTGCTATCTGTGCTGGTGGCAAAAAACAGGCATGATCCATGGAAAAACACTGACATGTGCACAGACCCATTCATTCGAATGGGTCTACATGAGTACGTGTCTCCGGTACGTGTGAAAACTGTCACCACATGTACCGGAGACATGGACGAGTGAAAGAGGCCTTATAGTAGATGTTTATATATGGATTTTGTTTCCATTTAAGTTGATATGTCAATTTTTCTTGTTTGTTTTAGTGTGTTGGTGATGGTATAACACTCAAGCTTTCTTCCTCCATCCCCTCCTGACAATCTTGGACAACATAGAGGGAATCATTATCATCTTCATCTCCTAACTGTAGCACATTATTATTATTATTTATTTATATAGCGCCATTAATTCCATGGTGCTGTACATGAGAAGGGGGGTTACATACAAAGTTATAGATATCATTAATAGTAAACAAATTTACAATGACAGACTGGTACAGAGGGGAGGGGACCCTGTCCTTGCGGACTTACATTCTACGGGATGTACATCCATCACCTCTTCCTTCTCATTCTTTTCATGGTCTTACTCCATTTGTTGCTCCCATAGCAAACGTCTTTGAGACGACACAAGTGAACTTATAGATATTTTTAACACTAAAGTTATCCTCCTCTGCTTCCTCCTCTTTCCCCCCCACCACTACTTGCATCATCACTGCTAACCATCTTAGTAGCCATTAAGAAAATGTACAGAACGGTGCAGAGGTTCTTGATCTGTATCGAGTACGCAAGTGTGAATTGTACCACGTCCGTACTGTGTTGTGCCAGGCTATGAAAAATTCAATCCTGCACCAGGTCTTGGTGCTGCAGCCACAGTCGCTGCAATATGTGCAGAGTTTAATTCAACAGTGTGGTTAGATTTCATATCAACCGGTAAACCGGTAGTCCGAAGGATCTCTATACCAACTGAAGGAGAATGGTGGAAGTCAGCATGCCAGTGGTTTCTGCAGCAGTGCATTCAGGCTGGGACACTGGCTGAGGAATTGCTGTACCATCAGGTTGAGGATGCGAGCCATGCAAGACACATGTGTAAGGTTGGCCCGGCATAGGTCCACCACCAGGTTTGCACCGTGATTGCACACGGCCTTCCCTGGCTCCAGGTTGAGTGTAGACAGCCATTGCTCAAACTCGGCATGGATAGCTGTCCACAACTGTTGATCTGTTTGACTGCAATCTCCAAGGCACATTATTGTAAACACTGCCTGATTACGATGAGCCTGGCTGTGCAGTATGGAGGTGGGGGAGGGATTCTTTCATGCAGTGTTGGAACGTGTGTTTGTTTAAGGCAGAGGTGAGGGGGCAGGTGGAGGCTCTAGAGGAGGTGGAGGAGGCAGAAGCACAGCAGGAACTGTTATATACAAAGCTTTGCTCTGCAAGCCCTGGGGATTTCAAGACTTGGTGTCTAGTGACACCTCGGTGTCCACTGCTTTAGTTCTCCATCCCCTGGTGTGTACTAGTTTAATTCTCCAGTTCAAGCTGTTTATTAGTTTAGTTCTCCAACCCCTGTTGTCTATCAGTTTAGTCATCCATTTGTTAGGCGTCAGGTTCTGGTCTCTGCACAGCAGGAATCCCGAGCCTTGCATTCGGCAGTCTCCCATTCCTGTCCGGCTGCACAGAAGACTGCTCAGCAGACTCATTGATCCAGGCGCTCTGCTCAGACCAGCTCTGTAGGTTTAGTTGCTGCTGCCACCTCTGGTCCAGCAATAGCAATGCAGGATGGTCAGCAGCGAGCTACTCCAGGGACTAAGTCCTCCTTTTGGTCCACTGAGCATGCCCGTGGGACGATCTCTCATTGGAGATCGAAGGTCACATGCTCAGGTCCTTCTCCAGCCTGGATTGGACCATCAGAAAGGTCAGGAAGGTCCCGGAAGGATGCGACTATAAAAAGTTTGCATGGCCGCTAGGCCATGCACTAGTATAGCCTGCATTATCAGACTATGAGGAGTGAGTGTTGTATGCATGTATGAATGTCTTTGGTGAATGACTCATTAAGAATCCCCTACCCTTGGTACGCATGTGTTGTGCAGCCTAGCCTGTTAAGCACCCAGGCTTAGGTGTAAGTAGGACAGAGTCTGAGGCAGGCATCAGTATCCACCTGTGGCTCGGCACGTGATCGACGCTCCATAATCAGCGTCTATAGTGGTATCTGCAGGTGCGATGCCATGCGCTCAGGAGGTATAGAGGGACTCTGACCCCATGTCCTTGGGACAGAGTTCTGTGACCACATTCTGAGCGCCCCCTTGCCGAGCTCTGTGAGTGCTAACAGACTCCGGCATTTAAGTTTCGTGGTTCTGCGGCTCTGTGACATAATAGAGACCATTCCTGTTCACACCAGGTGACGTTAACCCGTGTATGACCTTTGTATACCACTATATACGTCCTCCATTACTAAACAGCAGTTTACCACATCTGCACGGTGGACCCCGGGCTGCGAACGCACCTACTATCATATTATTTGGTGCGTTCCGCCAGCCCATAACACCATTGTATGGTGTGTAGTGGTTTAGTTCTGCAACCCTAGCTGTTTATTAGTTTAGTTCTCCAACCCCTGTTGTCTAGTAGTTTAGTTATCCATCTCATGGTGTGTAGTGATTTATTTCTCCAACCCCAAGCGCCCTGCAACCCTTGGGGATTGCAAGACTTGTGAATCAGCCCCTTCCCCGACTGCTCCTAGAGCCACCAGAGTCACCCAGTGCCCAGTCATCTAGATGTAACTCCCCTCTCCATGCTTGCTCGTCCAGGTGTCATTGTTGAAATGCACCATGGTGGGCATAGAATTCTTCAGGGAATGGGTGATGTTGCCTGTGACTTGTTGGTGTATTGCAGGCACATCTTTCTTAGAGAAGTAATGGTGAATGGGCAACTGGTAATGGGGGGACTGCAACGGCCATCAGCTTTTGGAAAACATCTATATCCATAAGGCAGAAAGGCTGCATTTCTGTGGCCAACAGATTGGCGTGGCCATGCAATAATCACAGAAATCACAGGCCATGAGTCATATAGAAACAAGCGCTGTGATCTTTGTAGCGAATAGCTCTCAGTTGGACCCAATCATCCAGACAATGACATAATTGGGTGACGAATTATCCTAGGAGGTTGCAGGCTGTTCACAATAATTAGTTTGCAGAAAAGTAATAGTGAGTGTATGGCTTATCCATATCCAGATTAGAACACATGGAATATGTGTATATCCCGCCGTACGATCACTGCTAACTCCACGATAACACCACACTCCTCGCTGCCAAAAACAATGCTGTTTTTAACCAAATAAATAAATACAGGCCAATTGAATGTCATTCTTCTTTTGAAGTACAAACCATCAGGGTGTTCCATCCCCTCTCCCTCAGAGTAGCAGTCACATACAGTCTTTACCTACCCCCCATTTCCTCAAGATGGTTGCACCATGATTGTAAATAAGCACCTGTAATTTGTGTCACCCCCATTGACTCACCCCCACCTCAATGAAGATTGTAAGCTCTGAAGAGCAGGAGCATCATTATTTTTGCTTTAGTTGTTTGATTATCTTAAACTTGTTTACTTTTGACTGTTTTATATGAACTGCTGACTTGTAAAGCTATGCGGAATGTGTTTGATATATATAAGTAAAGGTTATCATTATTAGTATATTGAAGATGGTGAAATTCAAGCTGTTAACTTTGCCATGTGTAGGAGTAAAGAATATTTTACCTGAGCACAACTGCACAAACAAGGGTTTGCTGTTGTGCTGATACAGGGTGGATTTAGGGTGAACACGACAAGCTGCTGGACTGTGAGAGAAGTGCAGGCGGAGATGTTTTGGTGGACTGAGAAAGATGGTGTGTGCTTGGCATATCAAAAAGAGCAGGCATGTCCAATTCTGTATCAGCTGACAGGTTCTCAGTCACCCCAACTGTATGGGGTAAACAAATGGAGGTTCTTCAGCCTGAGACCTGTGCAACAACACTTGCCACGGTGAGGGAGGAGGAAGAATCAGAAGATATGGTTGATGTGGTGGACGGTGGTTGGCGAGACCCGCTAGTCTGCATTTTAGCACAGTGACATTCTCAGATTAACGCATGTCTATTGCACATGTGCCAGGTCATGCATGTAGTACTGATATTATTTCATTTTTTTTTACTCTACTGGGTTGTTTTTAAAGAAGTTGACGGTATGATTTTTTAGATTTTTGTTGGTCTGAAAAAAAGACCCAAACTAGGCAACTGTAGAACTGTGATCGCTGCTGTCCACTGCCAGAGTAGGGCTTCAGGATGCATTGGTTGTTGTGGTTGCATAACTCTGTGTCTACGTAACCTCCTCATCTTCCTCCTCTTCCTCTGCTGAGCTACTCAGATGCATGCCTCTGGGTTTATACCAAGTGTGATCTACTACCTCATCGTCATCCTCTCTGGTCTCCCACTCCTCGCCCTGAGAGTCATCCTCCTCCTCTTCTTGCCTTGAAAGCACACTACAATCCGTGGCTGCCTCAAGTATCTGAGTCTTCTCACAAATGGATTACATTCACCCAATGAGGTTAATGTCTGTTGACGAGGGCTTGGTTTATGCTCGGACCAAACTTCATATGGCTATGGATCAAAGTGAGAAAAAATTTGACTATTGGTGCAGATGATTTCTTCCTCTTGACACTGAATATTTAGAGTATACTTCCTATACTCATGGCATACAATTTGTGAAGAGATCTGCAGACACAGACTGTGGTCTCCAACAGTCAGTTGTGATGTGGGAGAAAAAAAGGGTAATTGGGGTGCCACCACTGAGGACTGTACTGTGTGTGATGTTAATGTGGAGGAAGAGGAGCAGAGGCCACTTGATGCAGCGCTTGCTATCTACTGGAGCACATGTTCTTTCTTGCGCTCATTTACAAAGCGTACCATTGTACGGCTGCCAAAGAAAGGGAGCGGAGTCGCCCATCCAGTAACAGAAGTTGTAAAAGTGCTGGCAAAACTCAGACTGCAGCAAAACAAGCTGACTTCTCATCCCTCATATCATACATGTCTCACAACCCTAAACAGCTATTCAGTACTTTCAATTGTTTCTTGCATCTAGCAGCTCCCCCTCCCTCTCCTCTCATCTCAGCTGAATACTTTGCCTCACCACCTGTGAATTTGCTATAATAACATCCCACTTCATTCTAAACTTTACCACAGTCTTCATCACAAGTCTAACCCACCTCTTCAACCTGTCAATAACAACTGGTATCTTCCATCCTGATTGAAACTTACCTTGATCACACCCATCCTCAAAAAGCCCACCCTTGACCCATTCTCTGTGTCTACCTATCACCCCATATCATTTCTCCCCTATGCCTCCAAACTACTGGAACAACACGTCCAATTTGAACTGTCCTCCTACCTCTCTTCTTACTCCCTCATTGACAGCTTACAATCTGGCTTCAGATAGCACTATTCCACTGAAACGGCCCTCACTAAAGTCACCAATGACCTACTAACTGCCAAATGAAAGCAATGCGAGTTTATCCTCCTCATTCTCCTGGACCTGGCATCTGTCTTTGACACAGTGGACCATTCCCTCTTACTACAGACTTTTTGATATGTTGACGTTACAGACTTGGCACTTTGTTGGATCTCTTTGTACCTAACAGAAAGGGTATTCAGTGTCTCCCACTCACACACCACATCCTCATCTCACCCCCTATGTGTCGATGTCTACCAAGATTCAGTTGCAGGACCGGGAACTATGCCTATAGGGCACACACTCACACTCCCTCCCTCTTAAAAGGACTGCCCACATCAACCTAAGGTATTCCCAACCTATAGCTGGTTGACACCTTCTATTTAAGGCTACTCCTCTAATATGGAGGTGCTTGAGCAGCGTTGTTAGTTTGCCTTGCATGCTTGCTAGTTGTCTGGTTCCCCAGGTCCGCCTGTCTGCTTGTCTACCCTGTACTCTTCTGGTCTTACCTGTCTGTGCCCATCTGCTTATACCTGTCCTAGCTTTTCTGTCCATAAGCTGGTCCAGATCGCACCTTCCCGGGCCCATCTGTCTAACACCAGGTCCAGCCCACACCTGCCAGTGCTTTTCTGTTCTTCAGCTGGTCCCATCTGCACTCATAGTTCCAGAGTCCCTACAGTGCCTGCCTGCTTTTTTCATCCCTCCTTCAGGCTGTAGCAGCTTACCTGTTGTAGGGGGTCAGCTGCCACCCTTTGTAGGTCAGCCATGGAGTATCACATGGTGTCACCTCTTTGTCCCTCCTTGGGTAGCAGTATTCATCTGCTGCCACTTGCCTGACAAGGGATTTGGTAAGCCACCTAGTTACGCCCCTTCCAGGCTTTCAGAGGGATATGGAAAAGTGATTCCACCACCATGCCCATTACAGTCTTCATCTACTGGGTTGGTTTGGTTGTAGTGGAAGAGGTGTCGGTCCCCGCTATACTCTTTCTACTCTATTGCAAATGATGCCACTTTGTTGGTGTCTGCCATTAACTTTTATAAATGTGTTTCCTTCATGTGTTTTGCCTGTAGCAGTAAGCCTCCAAGACCTTCAGGCCTTCACTTACTTGGAGTCAACTACTCATGTTGCTATCCTTACATTTTTCTGACAATTCTGACAATGGTAGTCTACAAAGCTGATATTTGTACTACCTGAGTGTAGCTCAGCATGGAAGCAGGTAGAGGTGTTGCATGTGTTATCAGGGCTCCCAGTAAAGGAAGCCTACACCGATCCCTCACCCACCTTGTCTTACTTTGACGTTCATTTGAAAGCTGTAAATGCTGTCCCAGACCCCGATATCTTATGTCTGGCTGTTTGCTGCAATGCCATGCTAAAATTTGTACTGTGGGTGAATTGAAGACCCTTTCCTGGTGTCTTTCCCTCATTTGATGTGTTTTAGCAGCATATGTTTTTGCCTCCCATTGACCTGAGTGGCGTTCAGTTATGTTAAGAGAACATTCGACAGACTAATAGGCGAACATTGCAAACTCGATAATCGTAATTTGAACCGAACAGTGAAATATTCGCTCATCTCTAATGATAAGCCAGTATGTATGGCTGGCTTATCATAAATAGTAATATTCTAGTGGATAAGCTTATAAATATGATCAAAGCTATTTCTACCAACCAAAAAAATTCTGTCCCACTTGGGTATTTTGGTTCAGGAGTGCAAAAAATGGAGTGGAACTGTGAACACTTCTGAGTAATCCACCAAGGCCCAGAAACAAAATAGATATCTGCTTATTGCAAGTTTAAAAGTCTGCATGTTTCTGCAACACACTAAACCCTTCCTCAGGCCAAGGATTGTGTAGCCTATTACAGTGAGGGAAAAGGGTATTTAGCCAGCCACCAATTGTGCAAGTTCTCCCACTTAAAAAGATGAGAGAGGCCTGTAATTGACATCATAGGTAGACCACAACTATGAGAGTGAAAATGAGAAATCAAATAGAAGAAGTCACCTTGTCTGATTTGACAAGATTTATTTTTCAAACTATGGTGGAAAATAAGTATTTGGTCACCTAAAAACATGCAAGATTTCTGTCTCTCTCAGACCTGTAACTTCTTCTTTAAGAGGCTCCTCTGTCCTCCACTCATTACTTGTAGCAATGGCAACTGTTTGAACTTGTTATCAGTATAAAAGATACGTGTCCACAACCTCAAACAGTCACACTCCATACTCCAATATGGTGAAGACTAAAGAGCTGTCGAAGGACACCAGAAATAAAATTGTAGCCTTGCACCAGACTGGGAAGACTGAATCTGCAATAGGCAAGCAGCTTGGTGCGATGAAAACAACTGTGGGAGCAATAATAAGAAAACGGAAGACATACAAGACCACTGATAATCTCCCTCAATCTGGTGCTCCATGCAAGATCTCACCCTGTGGGATCAAAATGATCACAAGAACTGGGACCACCGAAACAAAGGCTACCATCAGTAACACACTATACCACCATGAACTCAATCCTGCAGTACTAGACGTGTCGCCCTGCTTAAGTCAGTACATGTCCGGGCCCATCTGAAGTTTGCTAGAGAGCATTTGGATTATCCAGAAGAGTATTGGGAGAATGTCATATGGTTTGATGAAACCATGGTAGAACTGTTTGGAAGAAACAAAACTCGTCATGTTTGGAGGAGACAGAATGCTGAGTTGCATCCAAAGAACACCATACCTATTGTGAAGCATAGGGGTGGCAACATTATGCTTTGGGCTGTTTCTCTACAAAGGGATGAGGACGACTGATCTCTGTACATGAAAGAATGAATGAGGCCATGTATCGTGAGATTTTGAGTGCAAACCTCCTTCCATCAGCAAGGGCATTGAAGATGAAACATGGATGGGTCTTTCAGCATGATAATGATCCCAAGCACACCACCAAGGAAACGAAGGAGTGGCTTTGTAAGAAGCATATGAAAGTCCTGGAGTGGCCTAGCCTGTCTCCAGATCTCAACCCCATAGAAAACCTTTGGAGGGATTTGAAAGTCTGTGTTTCCCAATGACAGGCCCATAATATCACTGCTGTAGAGGAGGTGGAAAAATGGGCTAACATATCACCCAGTGTGTGCCAACCTTGTGAAGACTTACAGAAAACGTTTGACCTCTGTCATTGCCAACATAGGATATATAACAAAATATTGAGATGAACTTTTGTTAATGACCAAATACTTATTTTCCACCATAATAAGAAAAATAAATCTTTCCAAACAAGACAAGGTGATTTTCTGGATTTCTTTTCTCATTTTGAATCTCACAGTTGTTGTCTACCTATGATGTCAATTACAGGCCTCTCTCATCTTTTTAAGTGGGAGAACTTGCACAATTAGTGGCTGATTAAATTACTTTTTTCCCCACTGTGTGTTTTAATTGCAACACACTACACACCTGTCTTAGCTTGACAGGGCTCCCACTCTTTCATGTCCAGTTTTACAAATGACTTGGCGTACCTCCATGACATAAGCTCTCCAGGCCTTTTAAGACCCATTTTGACATACCTGGTGTCTGAACATTAATCCAGAACGGTATCGACAGACATGTATTTGAACTTTGACTTTATCCAAGTCCTCGGTTCCTGTTGTCTCCTCAAGACTTTTGTGAATTCTTCATCATTTCAGCAAACTAACCCATACCTTACCTTATGCTTCTTGAACTACAAGTATTATTGTAGTCCGTTTTCATTACCTGCAATTGCAGCCTTTCATCCCTCTCCCCTGCTGTGAACATTCTGAACTGTTTTTGGAGACTGCTTCAGACCTGCCTGCTTGAGATCTGCCATCTTTATACTCTGGTCCTTCTGCTTCTGTGGGTTCCAGTGTGCCCAGTAATGCAACGTAATCTGCTGCTCACATTGTTCACAATTATGAGTCCTCATCATCCCATGTGCCTGACAGCCTTCTGTACCGATGCCCGGGTTTCGTGTGTCTACATTGACCTTCGGATTTGTGGATCCACCTCACCAATTGAGCATAACACAAAAAACAGTTAACTGTATTACTTATGAGATTCTGAGGATTACTTCTGTACTTCAGGGTCTCAGAATATGGAAACAAAAACAAGAATGTTATATTAAAAAAAATGTTTTTATTTATTTTATTAGAAAAAAAAATCAATCTAGCGTATCCATATGTTTATAGAAAAATAAAATGTTGTGCCTCTTGGAAAATGGGGATTAAAAAAAACCAAATGCAGATAGTATAAAAAATGGTCATGACAGGAACGAATCAAAAGATCACTGTACTTTCAACAAACTTTTCATTAATCCAAAGTAGAAGTGAATATAGCAAACTTTGTAATGTATCCTGTTATGGAAATATATTTCTCCATTTTTCTTATTTTCCCTACCCTCTTCCTATACTCATCTTTCACTCTAAAAAACAGTTAATATCTATTTGGTCAAAACAGGACCAGCATGCCAGCTAATTTAGGTGTCAAATTACAGCTATCTATCTAAGTTTAAAGAGAGGGGAATAGCAAGTAGATGCAGAGTGAGAGAAAGAGGCACAATCACAGAAATCTGAACCTGTGCTGCTGCTTTCTATTTAGTCTTTATTTCACCCCAGAGCTGGATTCACAGCTACACAAATCAGTATTGATCTCTGCATTATGTAATGTAGATATAATGGTGGCCATATGCTATTCACTTGCACTAGAAGCTACAGAGGAAACACATAGTGAAAAATACAGAATACAAGCCATGTAATGGCCAAAAATGGTATGATGTCTCATGTAGACTCAGTTGACAACTTATTCCAAAATGTCACCTGAAAGTACATGTATGCTTTAAATGAACAAATTCTAGTAGCCTGCACCCAACAATAGAGGGAGCTTTGGAGAAAAATCTATTTAAAATTTATTTTTTCCCAATCATTGGATATTTGAAAGCTCAAATAGGAGGCACAAAAGAAAGACAAAGTATTACATCAGAATTTCACACTTATTGCTACGTTACTACATTAACTCCATATTTTCTAATGCCTTTATATATCAAAAGGGCGTGTTATAAGCCAAACAAAATAGATCTTGACCCTCTCTAGTTTTCCCAGTTACCAGTCACTAGCAGTTACACTTCAGAATAATGAAACCATTTTGTACCTAATGCTTTCAAATAGCAATCTGGAAGTAAGAGGGCAAGAGTCAGACGTTTCATGCAGTGAGTAGCAACTATAGAAGTGTGTTATTCACCTACAGGAAACCATTCCGCTGTGTGTGTAGCTAAGCTCGGAAAATATGGATAAAACCAGTTTCTCCCAGGAAACATATCTATTTTCAGAAATGCTATTTCTCAATGGTTCTCAATGATTAAAATATATCATATGAATGCATAAGTTTATATGTGCTTAATGTTTTTGTTTCATTGAAGTTGGAACAAAGTTTTAGGGTATGTTCACGCTGGGTGTTTTTGCTGCTTTTTTCTGCAGCAAAACTTGATTTCTTAGTAATAATAATAATAATAATAATAAATTTTATTTTTATAGCGCCGACATATTCCGCAGCACTTTACATTTCAGAGGGGATTTGTACAGACAATAGACATTACAGCATAACAATAATCACATACAGTAGATTATAACAAATAACAAGAGGAGTGAGGGCCCTGCTCGCAAGCTTACAGTCTATGAGGAAAGAGGTAGACACGAAAGGTGGGTGGTAACCGTTGCTCTGATTGTATGGACCAGCCATAATGTTAAGTGTGTAACAGTACAGACACAGAGGGCTAATGGATGCATAAAGCATGTGGGAACATGATGCTGGGAACCTGGTTATGGTAAAACTTTTGGCTCTGCCACACAGGGATAGGTTAGGTTAATGTGTTGAGGCGATAGGCCAGTCTGAATAAATGCGTTTTCAGGACACGCTTAAAATTGTGGGGATTGGGGACTAATCGTATTGACCTGGGAAGTGCATTCCAAAGAATTGGCGCGGCACGTGTAAAGTCTTGGAGACGGGAGTGGGAGGTTCTGACTATTGAGGATACTAACCTCAGGTCATCAGCAGAACGGAGGGCGCGGGTAGGGTGGTATACTGAAACAAGGGAGGAGATGTAGGGTGGTGCTGAGCCATGGAGGGCTTTGTGGGTGAGGGTAATAAGTTTATACTGAATTCTGGAGTGGATGGGTAGCCAGTGTAATGACTGGCACAAGGTAGAGGCATCGGTGTAACGATTGGTGAGGAATATGATCCTGGCTGCAGCATTCAAGACAGATTGGAGAGGGGAGAGTTTGGTAAGAGGGAGACCGATTAGAAGAGAGTTACAATAGTCGAGACGAGAATGAATAAGAGAAACAGTAAGAGTTTTTGCAGAGTCAAAAGTAAGAAAAGGTCGAATTCTAGAAATGTTTTTGAGGTGCAGGTGACAAGAGCGAGCCAGTGATCGAATGTGGGGGGCAAAGGAAAGCTCGGAATCAAGTATGACCCCAAGACAGCGGGCATGTTGCTGGGGAGTAATAGTGGAACCACACACAGAAATAGCAATGTCGGGTATAGGTACATTAGTAGCGGGAGGAAACACCAGGAGTTCAGTCTTTGACAGGTTCAGTTTCAGATATAGTGAGGACATGATATTAGACACAGCGTTTAGACAATCACCAGTGTTTTCTAGAAAGGCTGGCGTGATGTCAGGAGAAGAAGCGTATAATTGGGTGTCATCAGCATAGAGATGGTACTGGAAACCAAATCTACTGATTGTTTGACCAATAGGGGCAGTGTACAAGGAGAAGAGGAGGGGGCCTAGAACCGATCCTTGAGGAACCCAACAGTAAGGGGAAGGTGAGAGGAGGAGGAACCGGCAAAAGAAACAGTAAAGGAGCGGTCGGAGAGATAGGAGGAGAACCAGGAGAGAACGGTGTCCTTGAGGCCAATGGAATGGAGCATAGTGAGGAGGAGCTGATGATCCACAGTGTCGAATGCTGCAGAGAGATCCAAGAGAATTAGCATGGAGTAATGACCATTTGATTTAGCTGTTAGCAGATCATTAGAGACTTTAGTGAGGGCAGTTTCAGTGGAGTGTAAAGAGCGGAAACCGGATTGGAGAGGGTCGAGAACAGAGTTTTCTGAGAGATAGCGGATAAGACGGGAGTGGACCAGGCGTTCCAGGAGTTTAGAGATGAAGGGAAGATTAGAGACAGGTCTATAGTTAGCGGCACAGTTTTGGTCGAGGGATGGTTTTTTAAGTAGTGGATGTATGATGGCATGCTTAAATGAGGAGGGAAAAATACCAGAAGAGAGAGAGAGGTTAAATATTTTAGTTAGGTGAGGGGTGACAGCAGGGGAAAGGGACTGGAGGAGATGTGACGGAAATGGGTCACTGGTGCAAGTAGTTGGGCGAGAAGATGCAAGGAGCCTGCTTACGTCTTCTTCTGTGACTGGTTCAAAATCAGAGAGTGAGTTAGATGCAGTGGGGGAGGGAGGACAGTGCATGGTATGAGGGGATTTGGAGATAATTTCCTGTCGGATCTGGTCAATTTTTTCTTTGAAGTAATTGGCCAGATCGTCAGCTCGGAGCTCCGTGGTTGGGGCCTGTACTCTTGGATTGAGTAGAGAATGAAAAGTGTCAAAGAGACATTTCGGGTTATTGGACAGTGAGGTGATGAGGGTGTTGAAATAGGTTTGTTTGGAGAGGTGAAGGGCAGTGTTGTATGTTCTAAGCATAAACTTAAAATGGATGAAATCTTCTTGTAGATTGGATTTTCTCCACAGACGTTCGGCGCACCTGGAGCACCGCTGCAGGAAACGTGTTTGCACCGTGTGCCAGGGTTGTCGCCGTCTGTGTTGTGGTGTTCTATTTATAGGGGGTGCAAATTCATCCAGGGCACTTTGAAGTGTTTCATTGTAATGCTTCAATGCAGAATCAGGACATGAGAGGGAGGAGATAGGGGCCAATGAAGACTGCAAGTTCTTCAGAAGTTTCTGGGTGTTAATGGCCTGTATGTTTCTATAAGTCTGGACAGTGGGGGTGACCTGAGCAGCCTGGCAGTTCTGTATAGAGAATGAAAGAAGATTGTGGTCAGAGAGCGGGAGAGGGGAGTTTGCAAAATCATCCACTGCACAAAGCCGAGAGAAGACCAAGTCGAGGGAGTTTCCGTCTTCATGCGTTGGAGAATTAGTAAGCTGCGAAAGGCCAAATGAGGAGGTTAGAGATAAAAGGTGAGTAGCAGATGGGGAGAGGGGAAGAGCAATGGGGATGTTGAAATCACCCATGATGAGGGTAGGGATGTCACAGGAGAGAAAATGTGGAAGCCAAGTGGCAAAATGATCCAGGAACTGATGGGAGGGGCCGGGAGGACGATACACCACCGCCACTTGCATGGAGAAGGGGGTGTAGAGTCAGTAGCAAAGAAGCTGTGTCAAAAACACACGTTTTGGCACGTTTTTGATGCATTTTTGTTTGTGGTTTTGATGCATTTTTTCATTCGCTTTTGGGGCTAACTTGTGTCTCTTTGTGCATGCTAATAAAGTTGAGTGCCCCCAGAGAAAAAAACTACTTTCTGTAGAACCATACCTCTAGATCATTTCAAAAGCCAGCAAATCATCTGCCACGCACAGTAAAATCACAGAGTGACAGGTTAGAATAGAATAGATAGAATATATATACATATATATATATATACACATAGAATAGATAGCTATATAGATGTCAGTGACACACACATGCAGCTCTGGCAAAAATTAAGAGACCACTGCACAGTTTTATAAAAATCAGCTTATCTACATGCCTGACAGTCATTCCATTCCAGTGTCCATTGAATTCCAACCAGAGTACACCTCATTCTACTTAATGCACTTCTAATTAGGTGATCACCTGAACCAAGTCTTATTTAACGAAGGAAAGTATAAAAACCCTGCTGTGTTGTTCACAATCCTCTTGCAATAGGACAATCTGGATGGCAAAACATGTGCTAGTAATAACCCAAAAGTAATAGGAATGAAAAAATAACTTTTATCCATGCCAAGGCAGTTAAAAAGAGAAATCTTGAGTGAGGAAAAGAAGGGCTCAATTATGGCTTAACTAGCAGAAGGATACAGTGAGCATCATGTTGCCTCCATCCTTAAAATTTCTAAGACAGGAGTACATTACAACAAGGTCAAGCAGCAGACATTGGGGACAACAAAGCTACAGACCGGCAGAGGGCAAAAATGACTCTCCACTGACCAGGAAGACCGTCATCTTATTCGAATGTCACTCAGCAACCGCAGGATGGCATCCAGTGACATACAAAAGGAATGGCAAATGGTAGCTAGGGTGAAGTGCATGGCCAGAACGGTTTGTAACAGGCTCCTAGAGGCAGGGTTCAAGTCATGTAAAGGTAGAAAAAAGCCTTTCATCAATGAGAAGCAGGCTGAAGTTTGCCAAAGTCCATAAGGATTGGACCATAAAGGACTGGAGTAAGGAAATCTTCTCTGATGAGTCTAATTTTCAGCTTTGCCCAACACCTGGTTGTTAAATGGTTAGACGGAGACCTGAAGAGGCATACAAGCCACAGTATCTTGCACCCACTGTGAAATTTGGTGGAGGATCGGTGATGATCTGGGGATGCTTCAGCAAGGCTTGAATTGGTCAGGTTAATGTTTGCGAAGGGCGTATGAATCAAGCCACATGCAAGGTTATCCTGAAAAAACAGTTGATTCCTTCTGCTCAGGCAATATTCCCCAACTCTGAGGACTGGTTTTTCCAGCAGGACAATGCGCCATCCCACACAGCTAGGTCAATCAATGTGTGGATGAAGGACCACCACATCAAATCCCTGTCATGGCCAGCCCAATTTCCAGACCTGAACCCCAATGAAAACCTCTGGAAAGTAATCAAGAGGAAGATGGATAGTCACAAGCCATCAAACAAAGAAGAACTGCTTAAATTTTTGTACCTGGAGTGGCCTAAGGTCACCCAAAAGCAGTGTCAAAGATTGGTGGAAAGCATGCCAAGACGCATGAAAGCTGTTTTTTAAAAGCATGGTTATTCCACAAAATATTGATTTCAGAACCCTTCCTTAGTTAAAACATTAGTATTGTTGTTTCTAAATGATTATGAACTTGTTTTCTTTGCATTATTTGAGATCTGCAAGCACTGCATTTTTTTGTTATTTTGACCATTTCTCATTTTCTGAAAATAAATACAAAATTTAGTGCTTGGAAATTTGAAGACATGTTGTCAGTAGTTTATAGAATCAAAAAGTAATTTACATTTTACTCAAAAATATACCTATAAAGAGAAAAATCAGACAAACTGAACATTTTGCAGTGGTCTCTTAATTTTTGCCAGAGCTGTATATATATATGTGTTTATATTACACAGATAGAAGAAAAGCTGGCAATTCAGCAGCCGTGTACAGTGAAATCACAGCAGGAGCCGACAGCATAGAATAGATGGATTACATACAGTAAATACATATAGAATAGATAGATATATAGATGTCAGTGATAAATACAATTAGTACAGTGTGTGCAGCTTACTGTACATGTATTTAATTATTAAAAGATTATTTTTCTGAAAAAAATGGCGTGGGCTCCTGCATAATTTTCTTAACCAGCAGAGGGAAAGCCAATGTCTGGGGGCAGATATTTATAGCCTGGGAAGGGGTAATACCCATGGAGCTTCCCAGGCTATTAATATCAGTTCACACCTGTATACTTAGCCTTTACTGGCTATTAAAATTGGGACCTTAAAAAATGACATAGGGTCCCCCTATAATTAATAACCAGCAGAGGCTTTGCAGACAGCTGCGGGATGTTTGATAATAGCCTAGGAAGGGGTCATGGATACTGCCCAGCCAGGCTAAAAGCATCAGCTCTCAGCTACCCCAGAAGAGGCGCATCTCTAAGATGCACCAATTTTGGCACTTGGCCTCGCTCTACCCACTTACCCTGTAGTGGTGGCAAGTGGGGTGATAGTTGGGTTGATATCACCTTTGTATTGTCAGGTGACATCACGCCCTGAGGTTAGTAATGGAAAGGTTTCACTAAGACTCCCTCATTACTAACCCCATAGTCATATTGTATAAAAATACACACACCAAGAATAAAGTCCTTAAATTGAAAGAAACACAGACTCCTTTAATAAATCTTAATTACACCATGCTTATGACCTCACCCATTCCCCCAACGCTATTGTCTCCTGCAAGAGGATTAAAATAAAAAACAACGATATCTCTCACCTCTCCATCATTCTGTCCCACGCTGTAATCCATGTCTAGGAGATAAACAGTTTTCAACCTGGACAGTGCCAAGATTCGACCTTCCAGGCTTAAAACCACAGGTGAATGAGCTGCTGCGAGCTCAGCCTCAGTGACTAGCGGTGACATCACTGAGGCTGCATTCCCAGCCAGGCTGAACTGTGGTGACCTCAGTGAGATCCTTGCTAGCAAGCACTATGAGAAACTTGCACGGTGCAGAGACGAGTTCACCACAGTTCACCAGCAAAATTTCACAACTCTATTCTTGATAATCAGCCTTGCTAACGCTGACAGCTGAGGGTTGCAGCCCCCAGCTGTGAGTTTTACCTGGCTGGTTATCAAAAATACGGAGGAATCCACACAGGTTTTTTTTTTAAATTATTTATTTAAAGCACAGGTCCTGAGAGGAGCTGAGAACAGTGACTGGTAAGTATAATACTAGGGGCAGGGAACTTAGATTCATGGCACCACTACAGTGCTTAACCCTGCTGTTATGTTCGGTCAGAAAAAACGATTTTGAACTTTAATATTTTTTTAAATATTCAAGATGCGGTTCTGAAACTTGTGGTTGATTAACTTTTCCTCGTTTGAGGGGTTCTTAGTATGGGTACTTTCTTTTTTTTTGTTTATTTTTTGCTCCACAATTTTTTATACACTTGTACTGTTCGGTCAAAAATGACCGATAGCTTTTTATAGTGATCTCCAGCCATTTTATGAGTAAAATAAAGGAGCTATAATCTCATTTTGGACTGTATATTACATCTACTACTATTTATCAATTTATTTAGGTCCTTTTGATCCATGCAGATTTACACATACATATATTTTCTCATTACAATACTGCTGATGGATTACCTTCCAGTATAGTTACAGTATGTGCCAAATATTTTTACCCTGCTGTTCATGTAAAATAGTTCAATTCAGTTCTCAACATTTCATATTGTAAATGAACATATTCTCTTTTTTTACTTGTGTTCCCTGATCTAATTTCTGTGAAATGCTGACCTGAAAGAGTACTAATACATTCTGTCTGAAAAGTGTGTTTGCTTTACTCTGAGCTCTTATCCTAAAGGGTGGGGGGTGTTTTATTTTATCTTATCAGTAGACAATTGCCATAGTAGTCTATCCAGTTTCATTTTCAGTCCAGCTGGAGAGAGCAGAGAGGACATATACAGACAACAGAGTTCTGAAGGATCATCGTTAAATATGCAATATTCATAAATATTCCAATAAAGCCACGTTAAATGTTTTGACACAAAAAAATTTAAAGTAAGTTTTTCTTTCCATTTTTCATTTGTTTATAAACAACCAGGTTCACATACAATATAATACTGCAAAAATTATTCAATTAAAACACTTAAATTAGCTAAAAATCAAGACTTTATTAGGCCGGTCAAAAATGACCGGAACATAACAAGTGTATAGTGGTAACGAACAGAATAGTAGGGTTAAATAAAAAAACACTGGAGTGGTGTTTTAAATCTTTTTTTTATATTTTTTTGTGGATCCATAATAAAATGTGCTTGAATTGCATTTACATTTTTTTACAGTTGCTTTTGTAGCCTCTCTTCCGTGATTAAGCTGGATTAGCAGCGAAACATTTTATGGGATTTGCGTTACATTTCAACAACTGTGTTGGCTGTTCATTGCTACAGTAAATTCAGTACTGAGGGAGTTGAGAAATAGTGCTTTCAATTTAGGCAGTAATATTAGAAAATCCACAATTTTCCACAATTTGCGTTTTAATTATCTAGTTATTATAGTGTTAGCTATAGCACATAAGGGAGACATGTCAGGAAAAGTATGCCGTCCTACCTGAGAGTGGGAGAAAAGTTGATTTCTATGATATGTACTGTAGACTTATATAATAGTGAGTGGGTTTTGGTGGGAAAAAAAAAAGTAAATCCTTGCAAGAAAGAAAGAGGCAGTGAGACTACAGCGTATCCTACCCACATACAGTGTGATTGACAGTCTTCTCTATACATGAACTGATATATGGAAAGGTGCTAATCACTGTGGCAGGGTAAGATAAGCAGGACTCTTACTATTTTTCCTAAGAGTCCTATGAAGATTTGTATTCATTTTTTTGTACTTCAGACAGCTTTCACAGTTTTGGACAACTTTGGTCTCATCGCTTATACTAGAATTCATTTCTACTTTTTGAGAAAAAAATGAAAGCAAGAAAGGTGCCTGATGCCACTTTAGATAATGCAAAATTTTGCCAATTCAAACATTTCAAAGTGGGATGTGTGAAAAGAGGGCATATAGCTGTTTCTGAGTAACTTGTAAATCCTGTCTATTAAAGTATGTTCACTCTAGTGTCATGGGTTTCATATTTTGCATAACGCATGTCATATAAGATCTAATTCTTCTGTAACAGATTGCTATTGATTCCATTGAAATATAATTGATTCCATCACTTCTCTGTTATAATTCAGTTGGATAGTGCAGCAGACTAGCATAAGGGCAACTGAAACCTGACAAAATGGAGCCATGCTGCAAGGCTGCTTGTCTAATTTATTTTATTTTAGATGCTTTAGGGAAACCTGACATTAGTTTTACTTTAAAAGGTTTTCATGAGATGTCAATTTAAATGGCTACTTATCTGCAGGAGAGGTCAAATTTCATTAGGGTTCATTTCAGGGAATCTCCTAATTCATCATTACCAATATTACAATACTAGATGTGTGCCTGATGCCATCGCATTGGGAGGGCAGTAACATCACGATGGGGGCAGCTTTGTGGTGCTGGGGGTGGCGGCCCACCTACTTCCGTGGAGTCACAACTGGCAGGAACTACGGTGTTTGGCGGCCTGTGCTGGAGATGGTGTGCGGCGCCACCAGAGGGTGGCCGCACCCAATCTCCAGCACAGGCCTCAAGCCACGGTCTTTCCTGCCAGCTCTGACTGCACGGAGGTGGGTGGGCAGGCAGCGGCAGGATGCGGGGCGTGTAGACAGGCGGTGTGTCCTGGCGGGGGTCCGGCGCGGCATCCCTCTCATTACTTCCCCCTCATTACACCCTCTCATTACACCCCCTCAATACACCCTCTCATTATACCCCCTTCATTACACCCCTCTCGTTATATCCCCTCGTTATACCCCTTTCACAGCCTCGTGATCACAGCGGCGGCCTAGATCCGAGCAGCGGCTGGGATCCAAGCAGCGGCCGTGATCCCAGCGGCGGTCGGGATCGCAGCAGCATTCGGGATCGCAGCGACAGCCTGGATCCAAGCGGCAGCTGGGATCCAAGTGGCAGGCGGGATTGCAGTGGCATTCGGGATTGAAGCAGCGGTCTGGATCCAAGCGGCAGTCGGGATCACAGCGGCGTTCGGGATCACAGCTGCGACCTGGATCGAGCAGCATCACTTGGGTGTTCTAAAATGGCGGTCGGCATACTTCTGGTGAGGCGCAGTGGATTGTGGGATTCAGGGACATCCAGACAGAAGTGAATGGCAGACAATTAAGGCAGTTATATATATAGATTACACCTCCAAGATGTCACACAAAATACTCATAAGGTATCCAGAACACGGACTTTTCAGCCATTGGACAGCCCTAGTTCCTTTAAAAATGACTCTTTATTCATTTTTAAAGAGCCATGTTAGAGACCAAATAAACTGTTTAGGTACTTTAGTGGATACAATTGCTCCTACTATCTTTCAATTCATATAGCAGGCTTTTATAAATGTTTTAATTTAAAGTAATTTGTTCTAATGACAGGCTCCCTTCAGACAGGTAATCAGAAATTTTCTTGGTCCCATAAATGGGTTATTTTTTTTTTTTAAATGTTATTGTACCATAAGTTTAAAAATAAAACAATTTGCTGCTACTCACGCTCCCCTGCTCCAGTGCTGCCTCTCCGCCACTGCTCTGGTTTCTGTTAATTGGCTGCAGCGGTGACATCATGGCGGCTCATGAAAGGCTCCTAACAATTGTAGGCAATCACTGAGTCACTGAGCTCAGTGATTGGCTGCAGCAGTCACAAGCACTATAGATGTGACACCAACAAAGAGCAGAAGTGAAGAGGCAACATTGGACCTAGGGAGTGTGCGTAACAGCCCCATTTGTTAATTTAGACCTCTGCAATCATATGGTACAAGAACATTTTAAAAGAGTCATTCCCTTTAAGTACATTCTGGGTTTTTTTTTCAGAAATCCTTGAATTGCTGTAAAAATGGCTCTCTATCTATATCTTACGAGTAATGGGTATTTTTATATAAGCATAGCTGATTATAGTAATTTGCTGTAGAAGGATTGATAAAAAGCAAAATACTAAAAAGAGCATATTTAACAGTTTTACATAAAATTCTTTTTTAGAGTTCCTATTACTACTTTCCTTCTTTGGCGCTTTCTTTCTCAAATGTTAACATGTTTAATTAAATCCACATCTTTATATCATTGCTATCTTGCATTCAGCGTATGGTATGGGAATACACCTGAAGCTGAAATCTACAGACAGTATGATATATGTTGCATTTAGTGAGCAAAAAACTAAAGTTTAGTTTAGTTGTGCAGATGCAGTCATGATAAAGACTCCAAAGCAGAACCATTCTTTGCGAGCCAATGCACATTAAGAACAATTACATCTGAAAGTGAATGGCAGACCACTGTGTGCACCTGCCTGGTTAGGGGGGTGGCAATATTGTTCAGCACCTGCAGCGTCATTTCAACGAGTTTAATGAAAAACCATAACTATAGCATTGATGTAACCCCAGGGCACGTTTCCATAACCATCACATTATGAGTGAGCCGGATGAGAGAGTCAGTTTCCAGGAAGCAGAGCATGGTTTCCATTTCTTTCCAGAACTTTCGGTTTCATGGAGTCTAGCGGATTTGAATTGTACATACTGAATCTCTCAGTTGAAACATTTATTAATCACATAGTTAAAGCATAATATTTTTTATTTTACAAGCTAAATTTATTTACAGAGTCAAGTTTTTTTTACATATACAGTTATGCTCAAAAGTTTACATACCCCGGCAGAATTTTTGCTTTCTTGGCCTTTTTTCAGAGAATATGAATGATAACACCAAAACTTTTTATCCACTCATGGTTAGTGGTTGGATGAAACCATTTATTGTCAAACTACTGTGTTTTCTCTTTTTAAATCATAATGAGGACCCAAAACATCCAAATGACCCTGATCAAAAGTTTACATACCCTGGTTATTTTGGCCTGAGTGATAACATGCACATAAGTTGACAGAAATGGGTTTGAATGGCTACTAAAGGTAATATCCTCACCTGTGACCTGTTGCTTGTAATCAGTGTGTGTGCATAAAAGCTGATTCAGTTTCTGGGATCCAGACAGACTCTTGCATCTTTCATCCAGCCACTGAGGTTTCTGGATTGTGAGTCATAGGGAAAGCAAAAGAATTGTCAAAGGATATACTTGGAAAAGGTAGTTGAACTGTATAAAACAGGAAAGGGATACCCAATCAGCTCTGGCATCACGGTCTATACCTTTGGACAAACTGAACGTGAAGAGGAAGTTTGAGATGAGCTGCACCCCTGGCATCCCCTTCATGTTCAGTTTGTCTGAAGGCAGGGACAGTGAAGCCAGAACTGATTGGGCACTGGGAATCACATGTCACAATATTGCATTACAGCTCTGGGGAGAGCGAGTGCCAACACTGCTGGAATGGTGCTGGCACAGAAGGTGAGTATAGGCCTTACTATTTTATCGGGGCTGAACATTTACTTTAAGAAGTCTTAATAGTGAATAACCCATTTAAGGTGAAGGGGTAAAAGAATTAAATGAACACTCATACTTATCTCTGGTCCTGGCAAAAGTTGATAGACTTGTGAAGATCCATATTTCTTTCGAGTTCTCCAGACTCTTATTTCACCTTCCCCTTCTCTAGTAGTATGCTAATTTGTAGCATTGTGCAAAACTTGTGTCACTTTTCAAAGCTTTTTACTCGAGTTTTCTGGCATAAAATCTTTGATCAATTGACCCTATAAAGTGTCTTGTCATTCACAAAATTTAAAAAGTGTCAATACGACTGTACTGCTCAAGGAGTGCTTGTGGTTTTCAAGTTTTAGGGCCGGTTTTCAGTCCGAGAGCTATCCGTTAAAAAAAGAAACAGATTTTACTCACATCAATATTATTCAATGAGGCTGTGCAAATGAATTATTTTTTTCACTGACTGAATCTGCATGTGAAAAAAAACTCAGCATGCATGATTTTCTTCCGAAAATAGCACTTACTCATTGAAATCTATGGATTTGAGAAAAAAAATCAGATGCCACACAGAGACACAGTATGGCATCCAGTTTTTACGGATACGTTACAATTCTGTGACATAGGAAATAGTAAATGGTCTTGTCAATGATTAGTAGCTGCTGCTGTAAAAACAACGGATTGCAAACGGCTCATAAGTGAGAGAAAAATCATCTCACTTTTCTGGATGCAACTCTGAACAATTTTTATACAATCGTCTGACCCCAGCGTTAGAAAATCATTTAGAAAGCCAAGTTTTGGTGTCACTCTGCGCTTGCTTATAGCACGTGTAGATTTTATTTTCTGATGCACAGACATTCCCAGATGTGCAAATGTATTAACATGCATGTGCCATGAAATAAATTTCTCACAAATCAATGCAATAATTTTATTCTTCAATGCCAGGTTTGCAAATGTGGGCTACTATGATTACACGCAATCGGTATCAGTGACCCTTTTAGCACCCCAGGACGCCAGGGCTCAGGTGAAACTATAACGTTTGTGAGCTCCTATATTATCCCCCTCTTTAATAATCAAAGAACCTTTATGTAAAAAACAAAAACTTAGTATTAAAACGTTCATAAGACAAGAGCCAGCTGCCAGCTGTAAAAAGGCAAAGCTATAGCTCAGACAATTAAATGTCTGTAAAATGAAATTGACTAGCCTTTATTTTACAAGTTTCTTTGATACAATGCCTGTTTAATACATTGTGATGACATGGAATGTGTTTATCTTGATAGCTCTTTTAAAAGTTTTATTGCATATGTTAGGGAAGTGAACAATAGCTCTGCACTCTACGGCTGAATATTAGGAATTCTTGTCTTGTCAATGTATTTACTTTGATGTTTGTCCCATTCGCTCTACTTATTTCTGTTGTTTTTGGTAATTAATCGTATACTGCTATTGTCATCTAGACACATTACAGAAGAATGTGTACCCCATATATTAGCAGAATGGTAGGGATGTGAGCGAATATGTATTTATCATTATCATTCCTTTTAGCAGTAAGGTGATGTGAAGCAGCTGAGCCAGGTTTCCGCAGTTGTACGTCTGCCAATAGTTTATTCTGGTTACAGTTTTCTGAAGTTTTTATGGCTCTGAAGATAACATAAATCTTTCAAACAGTAGGTAGCAAAATGTTGCCTGTATTTTTAATTTTAAGCAGAGTTGGGATTTATTTTTTTTTACAGACACCTTTCCAGCCTTTTGATAAAAGGATTTTTACCTTCTATCATCTTGAGTCTAATTTTAAAGATGATTTTTCACATAATCTTTTTATTTAAATCTGCTCATTAAATGGACTGAAGGGCTGATTAAAACCTTTTTGTCTGTTTGTTTTCTCCACACTTTACCTGAGATATGGGCTTTTTACATTAAGAACACCCAATGTTCTGTCCTCAGTAATTGAAGCAGACTTCATGTAACTTAAACAGGCAGCTAAACCGCTATACCGGGGTCCAATAAGGAGACAGTAGGTAGAATCTGTATTTTATTAAACGTGGTGGTATATTGATGCGGTGAAACTACAAACAAAACATATATATACACTGAGTCAATACAGGGTACATTAGAGATACATAGCATACATAATACATTAAAAATCAACATCTGCACTACTATCTGAGGAGGGGAGACTGACTGAGCAGGCTGACCTGAGACAGGAATTAGACACAAGAAGCATGTTTGCTTACCAGCGATGCTGTTGCAGAGGGAGAAGAGAAATGAGATGCTTCCAGGATGCAGGCTGAGAGAAAATGGAGAACTGGCAGGAAAATGGGGGCTGGACTAACCATGATCCTTTGCAAACTTACCAGAGTGCCTTGCAACGTTCCCAGAATACATTGTGAACGGAGGGAAAGATGCAAAGTGAAAGTAAACTACAATATACTGCAGTTATGACTCTGGCCACTAGATGGAGCCAGAAACAATGAAAACAGTAAAATCTATAGAAAACTGAACATCCTATATATTCTCAATACATCATTGTAAATATTATCAAATAGACAGTCAAAGGTTGTGAATTAGATGTCGGAGAAAGAACACCCAACATCCAAATAATCCTCTTCAAACAAGGAGATGGAAGTAACAGAGATTTTTTTCTAGGGACAGATACATTATCCCCTCTGACACTGCCCAATCTTGAAAAAGCAGCATCATAGTGGGGGAAAAGAATCAGATGTCCCCAGAGAAGGTAAAAACAAGCATTTCCAGTGATTCACTTGGCCATGCTGAGAACTTCTCACTCCCCTCGCTTTCTGGCATTACAGTTAGGAAAGGAGTAAAGCAGCAACATGGGAGCGCCAGGAGCAGTGAAGATCTTTAAAGGGAAGGTGCCGCAATTTTATATAATTTGCAAAAAAATAGTAAGTAACAAAACATGTTCTTTCAGCAAATGTTGTACTAACCAGGATTTATGGTTTGTTTGTAATAATGTTTTAATGTAGTCACTGGGCGCTGCCATATTGATTTGCAGATCTGTGGAGGACTCATATAGTCTGCAAATATGGCCGTCCCTGGACATAGGAGACTGCGGTCGGCTCCCGACCCCACATTGCAGCCTCATTAGCAGTGAACTGGGCATGCCCCTGTGGGCTGCACCATTCACTGCTGTAGGTGTGGCTGGGCGCCATTTTACTGTAGCCCAGTGCTATCTGCTGAGCTCCACTTACCCTCTATCACAGGACCACTTGTGGCATAACAGGTTCTGTGTTGTGAGGAGAGGCTGTAGATATGGAGAAGGTGGTCAGCAGAGGAGAGAACCGCTCACTGGAGCCGGAGGATGGAGAGTGGTGAGTGTGGGTGACTTTCCTCTATGCTCCTCTGTCCTGCTTACTCCAGGCTCGGCCCTGTGCTTCCTGCTCTACTGTGTTCTTCTCCTGCTCTGTCTCTGCTTCCTCACTCACAACCCCAGTGATCTCCGGTAATCTGACACCTTCCTTTCTATGACAGCTTTTATGGCTGTCTGAGGAGGACAGTGACTTATACAGCCCATAGTCTAGTGTATAATTGGGGGGGGGCTGGAAGTTTCACCAGTGTGGGCATATCTGTAATACTGTCTTGTGTGATACTGCCTGCTGAGCCGTGTATCTAATCCTCCCCTGTGTGATACTGACTGCTGAGCCGTGTATCTAATCCTCTCCTGTGTGATACTGCCTGCTGAGCCGAGTATCTAATCCTCTCCTGTGTGATACTGTCTGCTGAGCCGTGTATCTAATCCTATCCTGTGTGATACTGACTGCTGAGCCGTGTATCTAATCCTCTCCTGTGTGATGCTGACTGCTGAGCCGTGTATCTAATCCTCTCCTGTGTGATGCTGCCTGCTGAGCCGTGTATCTAATCCTATCCCGTGTGATACTGCTCTCCTGAAATACTCTGTGCTGCTGTCACCCTGCTGGTTTTATATGTGATCTACATGGTGGTATGAACTATATGGTGGCATTATGTGTGAAGTATATGGCGGTATTATGTGAGAACACTATGGCAGTATTATCTGCTAAAAGGGGACCCATTCTAGGGTGGTTCTGGCTGAGCACCTGCACACGGGTCAGGGGTAATAGGTGCAGTCAGGGGAGGGCTGGGGAGGCAGCTGAAGAGAGGGGTCTCATTTTTATCGTTACTGTATGGCTACATTTCCCCCATCCTGCTTCCCAGCGTCACCCCGGACTGCGCCTGTCGCCTCACTTTCACACATCGCCAGGACAGAATCTGAGGAGGGGAATGGGGTCTTTGCCTGCAAAGTCTGGATCAGAACAGGCCATCAATCAGCAGAGATGTTTCCTGGATTTCTGTGCTGCTGTCTCCCTGCTCCTCCCCCATACATCTCCCTCTGTGCCCCCCATAGACCAGCACACTGCTCTCCTGAAATACTCTGTGCTGCTGTCACCCTGCTCCCAGAATCCTTGCTGCCTGCCATCCCCGGTGACCGAAGACCCCATTCCTCTCCTCAGATCCTGTCCTGGCGATGTGTGAAACCGAGGTGACAGGGGCCTGATGTATGGTGGAAGGAGCAGGGCGACAGCAGCACAGAGTATTTCAGGAGAGCAGTGTGCTGGTCTATGGGGGGCACCCTGTTCGGTGCCAGGGATAGTACATAGAGCGCTGTGTTTTATACACATGGATGGACCGTCTGCTTGTCTGCTCCACAGAAATCCAGGAAACATTTCTGCTGATTGATGATCTGTTCTGATCCAGACTTTACATGCAAAGACAGTCAGTAACTTTGCAGGCCCCATCAAAATGGCTGCTCACTGTGTTCCTAGATGTCATAGGTTTTTGTGCCAGATTTCAGTAGCTGCTCCCCCTAGTGTTAACAAGTGGAAATGCCAAACTTTTAAAAAATTATTTTTCATATTTTGCAAAATTAAAAAAAAATATATATATTTTTTAAGAAAATGTAAACATTAATTCTTTACATTTTTTCAATTGCTGAAAAAATTTTTTTTGGATGGCACCTTCCCTTTAAGAACGTCTGCCATATACATTGTCCCAATACCTGCATTACGTCCATAGCATTGTATGTGAGAAACGCTGCTTTGGAGACCTTTTTAGAAGAATCCACTGACAATAAGGTGATCATACACTATCTTGCTGCTGAGATCCTTATCAATTGTTTCTAATCTATTAGGGAACATCCAGCTAGTGTTCATTTTCTATAACGATATGTCACATGGGAAATTGTTACAAAGGGTTTAAAGACACAATTCATCAAAGGTTTTATGCCAAAAAAACTGGAGTAAAAATCTTTGAAAAGTGGCACAATTTTTGCATATGAAAAATGTTGTTACTTTTGTCGTCTTCATGCCACTTTGAAGACGCTCTGCCAAAATGTATGGAGCTGTGGAGGAGCCACAACAGGACGAGTTGTGGCTACAATCACCTATTAATTTCAGCAAACTAATATATGCGTTTCTTACAGTAGAAATTCTGCTTCCTCTTAATTAAGTTGCCACATTGTACTTGAGCGGGTGTGCGCAACGCCAATCTTAATGAATCGGTTTCTATTTTCTTCACAAATTTGGTATGTACGGTGAATTGTGACCTTTCAGGCACACATAATGCTACAAACTAGTATCAATTAATTTCTAGGTGTAGCACCAAGCCCAATAGGTGATATGACACAATGGCCTTTGCCCTTTGTCTTTCTTTAGTCTAGGCAGCACCATGTCTAAGCTCATTACTCTCACACTCAGGGTGATATCTTTCGCCTTTCGTTATGCAAGGCACTACTTCCTCTTCCTTGGGTAATATCCCCACTGCTTCAGATGTGTCCTATTCCCATTTACAAGTCATGCAACTGACATAGAATGGAGGGAAGTTAGACATTAAGTAACCTCTGTTCTGACCAGCTTCCTTCATACAGCAAGCTTAACCTCTGACTTACTGGGCTGCTGCAGTGTCAGCATGATGTAGCACTCATCAAAGATGTGTAACTTGGCACGTGTCAGTAGCCGTAGACGATGTACTCATCTCTGTCGCCCCGGCATGTAACATGAAAGTAGGGATCCTGGCTGGGTGTGTGGACTTCATCAATGGGTGCACTAGACCCTTGCAGGACGCATGTTGCCTATGAATTTGGTTGGCCAGACACCAGATGTTGAAGACTTTAATGAGGGAGACCACCACTGAAAAATAAAGTCTTTTATAAAACAGCAACTTGGTCAGCACTATGTACAGTAGATAGCAGGTGCAATGCTTCAAGAATGTTTCCTTTAACACATGGAGCATCTTCAACATCTTCATATAAATTCTCCCTGTTTTTCTCAGAATGACTGACTCAGAATGAGCCCTATGCAGCACAGTACTACAGTCCAGTAAGTGAGAGCTCTATTTTTAACCTATAGTTCCGAGTCCTCTCATCCTCTCAAAGGAATTATTTTGCAAAATTGGCTGTTATTTAGCTTATTCACTTGCTGACGCCTTGGGACCCCCGCCAGGGTCATTTTTTTCATCTCACGGTCTCTGCTCTATCCTGGCCTGGGACTTTCCTGAGTTATAAACTTGGGGCCGTACTGGTAGGCATCTTGTCTCAGGACTCGTCTCTAGAGTTGAGCGACTTTGGTCGGATCGGGTTTCATGAAACAAAATTTGTTTCAGATGAAACTGGTCCGACTAGGGCAAAAAAAGTCGGAGTTTCATCCGAAACCCGACCCCAATGCAAGTCAATGGGAAATAAAAGTCGGCATTGAGTGGATGACATTAATCCACTCAATGCCAACTTTTAATCCCCATTGACTTGCATTGGGGTCGGGTTTCGGACGAAACTCCGACTTTTTTTGCCCTAGTCGGTCCAGTTTCATCTGAAACAAATTTTGTTTCATGAAACCCGATCCGACCAAAGTCGTTCAACTCTACTCATCTCCCTTTGATCACTCTGTCGTTCAGCCACTTCCCTCTCTCTCACTACTCAGGATTACACTATCCTCTGGCTCTGTCTCCACTCATGTTAGGGACATCCTGACAAGAAACTGTTGCTGTTCTTTCACCATAGACCTTCCCACTCTGGGCTAGTCTGAATCATTAACCTTAACTCTCACTACTGTCAGGCAGAACACAATACCATCACCAATAATGCACATCACGATACACATTACAGCAATACAACAATACGCGTGTCATCAAGAGTGAACGTGGACAGTATGTCCATCTCTTTACAGACACACAAAATACACAAACTACACAGGTTGAGATGAACAAACAATTAAAACAAAAACAAGAGTAAAGAGAATAAGTCCTGGTGGGAAAGCTGAAAGCTCATAAAGCAAAGTGCGTGTCATGAAAGTTTGTTAGCAGGACAGTAATTTTAAACCCCCTTACAGTCTCCCAATGGTCTCTCTATTGTGGATTCAACCAATGATGTTTCAACACATAAAAGAAAGTCAGTAATGAAAAAAAATACCAGCCTTTGAAAAGACCGATGCTGACACTGCTGACATTCAATATGGCAGTAATCTTTTTTCTGCATATTTTCATATGGTATAGGTGCAATATTTAGTTTATTTTGTTCTGAATCCATTTAGCATGAGCACAGTTAAGAAATATAGGAAGTTAAGGACGAGACAGCAGTTTCTCAGCTGTACATGCACAAATCCAATTTTTTAGTCTTCATTGACTTCTTTGGAGGAAAATGGACATTAGTAAGGCATCCAATGTAGGATGACACTTTTTTTTCAAATAGCAGCTCTTATAACACATAAAACAACTGGTGAAAATTGCAGCTGTAAGATACTAAACGGTACTACACGGTACTTTCCTGCTGTAAGATACTGTATTTTGGATCCGAACCAGGTGTAACTAATGAATATGCATAAAACATTTACAGTTATGAGTGATTCCAAAGAGTCTAACTGGTAAGCGACATGATTATCTTAACAAAACTAAAGTGTGTGTATATATATATATATATATATATATATATATATTTATATTTTACTAGCTGAAGAGCCCGGCGTTGCCTGGGCATAGTAACCAACTGTGGTTAGTTATAACAAATTATAATGATTATATTGCACATAAAAACCGTGCATCTAATCCTATCCTGTGTGATACTGACTGCTGAGCCATGTATCTAATCCTATTTCTGTGTGATACTCTGTACTGAGCTGCATATCTAATCCTATCCTGTGTGATACTGTCTGAAGAGCCGTGTATCTATTCCTATCCTGTGTGATACTGACTGCTGAGCTGTGTATCTATTCCTATCCTGTGTGATACTGACTGCTGAGCTGTGTATCTAATCCTATCCTGTGTGATACTGCCTGCTGAGCCATGTGTCTAATCCTCTCCTGTGTGATACTGACTGCTGAGCTGTGTATCTAATCCTATCCTGTGTGATACTGGGCTCCCCCTGCAGTCTGTGTCAGAGGGAGGTCTGTGTTGGCACGGTAATAAATTGTGTTATTTCCAGCTTTACAGAAGGACGATAGCACCATAGAAATGATAAGAATAATAGGCCTCAGTTACCACAACTGTCTACAAAGAAAACTGTTGCTGATAGCAACCAATCACAGCTCATTTTTCATATTTTAAACAGCTCTGGGACAGCGTGGTGAGTTTTGAGTGGCTACTTTTGTGTTTCGACTTTAATGTGGCGAGGTTGGTGTATGTGTGGTGAAATGTGTGCTGAGGGTGGTATATGTGTTGAAGCACGTGGTAGTGTGTGGTGCATTTTGTGTGCGTGTTCATATCCCCGTGTGTGGTGAGTATCCCATGTCAGGGCCCCACCTTAGCTACTGTACGGTATATACTCTTTGGCGCCATCGCTCTCATTCTTTAAGTCCCCCTTGTTCACATCTGGCAGCTGTCTATTTGCCTCCAACACTTTTCATTTCACTTTTTCCCCATCATGTAGATAGGGGCAAAATTGTTTGGTGAATTGGAATGCGCGGGGTTAAAATTTTGCCTCACAACATAGCCTATGACGCTCTCGGGGTCCAGACGTGTGACTGTGCAAAATTTTGTGGCTGTAGCTGCGACGGTGCGGATGCCAGTTCCGGACATACATAAATACATACATACATACCCACATTCAGCTTTATATATTAGATTATTAATTTATTTATTTTTTACGAGGTTAACTTAGTTTACTTGGTACAATGCTAGACTTGTAATGCTGCATGTTCTAATTATTCATTGCACATTTGTGTTATCATCAGCGTTTGTTAAGGTACAGGCACTTACCGTAACACTTTTTCAGCATGTATTCCCAGTGGTCTCACATTCAACAAAAGGTCATCACAACCATATACATGATAGTTTTATCATTCCCAGTACTTAAATCACTGCAGTTTGGTGTGCAATCCTTTATTGATATTTCTCTCCTATTCTCATAATTGCTTTGCTCTTTAGAAAGCTGCATGAGTACTGTTACTTTATATTATTTCATCAAAAAACAGATCATAACCCTGAAGGATCGGAGACACTGACAGCTCTATAGAGCTGAGGATTCTTAATGCACCCATGGGTCACAAGGCATTTTCACTTTCTGTCAGATGACCTCTAGAGTACAGATCAATCTATTTCTATTACCTAGCGCAATGCATGTATTTAAGAATTTGATGCAACCTGTTATAGATTAACAGCCTGTTCATTTCCCTTGATGATACATTCTAAAATGTAAAAAGATGTTTCAAAATAAAAAGGAAAGAGATGCAAGTAGAAGGCACTCCATTACTGGCCATTTACAACTGACTAAAGTGTTAAAAAAAATCTGGAATATTACTTGCAAAGCCCAATAGCCGCTTCACCAACTGTTCTGGCCTGAATCCACCTTGCTGTTAAAATGGCAGGATTCCTTACTGACATGTTTCTGCACAAATTGTTTTCAGCTCTTGTTTTTTTTAATATGTATAATTTTAATGAGAATAGCATTTTATAAAATCATTAACTGTTTCAAAGGCAAATTGAGTATTATAACTTCTTAATAGGGAACTGGAGGAACTCAATGGGCAGTAGTGTGGCAACTGTATAAACCTAAAGTTACTATTATATACAGTATAACGTGTGTGCTAAACCTATAAGTAATTATCCGTAAAGTGATAACAAATGTCCTCAAACAGCAGATCTATCAGGTTATTATACTATTGTATGTAAAGGTTACAGATCCACACTCCAGTAGTCAAAAATGCAAACGCTAGCACAGGTTAATGTAAGGTTACTTCTTTGGATGTGCTGTCTCCATCTCCAAGTTTTTGAGTGTAAAGTCCCCTTTACATTTAGTGATGCACTAGCGATCCGACCAGCGATCTGACCCGGTCAGGATCACTGGTGCATCGCTAAATGATCACTAGTGAGCTGTCACACAGGCAGACCTCACAGCGATGCAGCAGCGACGCAGCGCACGATACTCACCTTTCACACACAGCGATCCTGACGTCCTCCCGTCTGCCTCCAGCAGGAAGCGCCCAACTAGAAATGGAGCCGGACATTCTCGCGCGATCAGCGATGGACAGCGGGGGAGCTGATCGGAGGTAAGTATCACACATAGCGAAATCGCTAGCGATATCGCTATAACGTCACAAAATCGTGTGTAAAACCCCCTTAAGGGTATGTGGACACGATGGGCTCGATCCATCAAAATTTCATGCCACAATTCCATTGTAAAAGCTTTGAGAAGTTGCAAAATGTATTTACAATTCAGAGCTGCAACAACATTTGAGACTCTTTGTGCCTTTATGCCACTTTTTCAAGCTCTGCGGAAATGGTTGGAGCAGGGGCACGTCTGAGGAGATGACATGGGCCGTTTCATTCAGTAGTGGCATTGCATACACCAGACATCTCCCTACTGCTCCTGACTGGAGTGAGATTTCTGATATAGAACACGAAGATTTATGAAGAGGCGTGATTAATTTTTTTAATTTTTTTCAAGTAGTTTTTTTGTTTAACCCCTTAGCGACAGAGCCAGTTTGCAGCTTATTGACCAGGCCAATTTTTACAATTCTGACCACTGTCCCTTTATGAGGTTATAACTCTGGAACGCTTAAATGGATCCCGCTGATTCTAAGAATGTTTTTTCGTGACATATTGTACTTCATATTAGTGGTAAAATTTCTTCGATAAGTCTTGTGTTTATTTATGAAAAAAATGGAAATATGGCGAAAATTTTGAAAATTTTGCAATTTTAAAACTTTACATTTTTATGCCCTCAAATCAGAGAGATGTGTCACACAAATTTCTTAATAAATAACATTTCCCACATGTCTACTTTACATCAGCACAATTTTGGAAGCAAAATTTTTTTTTGTTAGGAAGTTATAAGGGTTAAAAGTTGACCAGCAATTTCTCATTTTTACAACAAAATTTACAAAACCATTTTTTTTAGGGACCACATCATATTTAAAGTCATTTTGAGGGGTGTACATGACAGAAAATACCCAAAAGTGGCACCATTCTAAACACTAGACCCCTCAAGGTGCTCAAAACCACATTCAAGAAGTTTATTAACCCTTTAAGTGCTTCGCAGGAACTAAAGCAATGTGGAAGGAAAAAATTAATATTTAACTTTTTTTTGCAAAAAATTTAATTCAGAACCAATTTTTTTTATTTTCACAAGTGTTAAAAGAGAAAATCAACCACAAAATTTGTTGTACAATTTCTCCTGAATACGCCGATACCCTATATGTGGGGGTAAACCACTATTTCAGCACGCGGCAGAGCTCGCAAGGGATGGAGCGCCGTTTGACTTTTTCAACGCAGAATTGGCTGGAATTGAGATCGGATGCCATGTTGCGTTCGGAGAGCCCTTAATGTGCCTAAACAGTGGAAACCTCCAACAAGTGACCCCATTTTGGAAACTAGACCCATTAAGGAACTTATCTAGATGTGTGGTGAGCACTTTGAACCCCCAAGGGCTTCACAGAAGTTTATAACGTAGAGCCGTGAAAATAAGAAATCTATTTTTTTCCACAAAGATGATCTTTTCGCCCCCAAATTTTTATTTTTTACAAGGGTAACAGGAGAAATCATACCCGCACAGTTGTTATGAGATTTGTCCTGAGTATGCCGATACCCCATATGTGGGGGGAACCACTGTTTGGGCGCATGGGAGAGCTCGGAAGGGAAGGAGTGCCATTTTGGAATGCAGACTTTGATGGAATGGTCTGCGGGCATCATGTTGCACTTGCAGAGCCCCTGATGGGCCTAACAGTGGAAACCCCCCACAAGTGACCCCATTTTGGAAACTAGACCCATTAAGGAACTTATCTAGATGTGTGCTGAGCACTTTGAACCTTCAAGTGCTTCACAGAAGTTTATAACGTAGAGCCGTGAAAATAAAAAATCCATTTTTTTTCCACAAAAATGATCTTTTCGCCCCCAAATTTTTATTTTTACAAGGGTAACAGGAGAAATCATACCCGCACAGTTGTTATGCGATTTGTCCTGAGTACGCCGATACCCCATATGTGGGAGGGAACCACTGTTTGGGCGCATGGGAGAGCTCGGAAGGGAAGGAGTGCCATTTTGGAATGCAGACTTTGATGGAATGGTCTGCGGGCATCATGTTGCACTTGCAGAGCCGCTGATGGGCCTAAACAGTGGAAACCCCCCACAAGTGACCCCATTTTGGAAATTAGACCCCCTAATGAACTTATCTAGATGTGTGGTGAGCACTTTGAACCCCCAAGCGCTTCACAAAAGTTTATAAACGCAGAGCCGTGAAAATAAAAAGTCTTTTTTTATTTCCACAAAAGTGATTTTTTTAGACCCCAATTTTTAGACCCCCAAAGTTGGCAAATAGTGGAAACCCCTCAATTCTTGCTCCAACCCTAACCCCAACACACCCTTAACCCTAATCCCAACCCTAACCCTAATCCCAACCCTAATCCCTAATCCTAATTCTAACCCTAATTCTAGTTCGCCCTAACCCTAATTCTAACCCTAGTCGTGACCCGAGCCCTAACCCTAGCCCTAGCATAACCCTAACCCTAGCCTAACCCTAGCCCTAACCCTAGCCCAACCCTAGCCCTAGCCCTAACCCTAGCCCAACCCTAACCCTAGCCCAACCCTAACCCTAACCCTAGCCCAACCCTAACCCTAACCCTACCCTAACCCTAGCCCTAACCCTACCCTAACCCTAACCCTAGCCCTAACCCTACCCTAACCCTAACCCTAACCCTAATGGAAAACTGAAAAAAAAAATATTTTCTTTATTTCATTATATTGGCCTATATAAGGGAGTGATAAACGGGGGGGTTATGTACTATTTTTTTTTTTTTTTGATCACTATGATCGTTTATCATAGTGATCAAAATAATGAATGGAATCTGCCAGCCGGAGCCGGCAGATTCCCGGCGGGCGCACTGCGCATGCGCCCGCCATTTTCAAGATGGCGGCGCCCATCGGAGGATGCCGGCGGGACGTGGGACCACCGGGAGGGGACGGAGGGCCATGGAGAGGTACCGGGGGGGGATCGGGGACCCTATTTCTCTCTCCTCTGATGTGCGATCACATCAGAGGAGAGAGAAATTAAATGTAAAATCGCGGCTTTTTTTTTTTGCGGTCGCCGTTATAGGGTTAATAACGGCGATCGCAAAAGCGGGGGTCGGTAAAAACCGACCAATTCATGTTCTCTGGGGTCTCGGCTACCCCTGGCAGCTGAGATCCCGGAGAAAATCCGACACTGGGGGGCGCTATTCACTTAAATCACTGCGCCGTGAATTAATGGCGCTGTGGTTTTAGTACCCTTAATTACCGCCGTTAAAAGGCGTATCGGCGGTCGTTAAGGGGTTAAAATTATGAAGAGGTGTGCACCCTCTCATGAATCAGGAGAGTCTGACTCCAGCATGCCCACTCATTAATACCAGTGGGCACAATGCTGGTCTTGAGGAATCAGGCCTGATGTCTTTTAGATGTGTGTGAACCCGACAAGTGTTTTGGGAAGAAGATGCTACAGGAGAAGCAGTCATTTTTTGCCTGAACTGTCTTTTTTCTTTTTTTTTTTTTTCATTCATTCCCTGAGCACGTTTTGCAATATTTTTGGCCACTTGTATTTTTTCCTTGTATTGTATAAACTAATGAGCAGTTTTGAAGCGAAAGCAGCTTCAAAAATACAGTGGGTAGGGAAAGTATTCAGACCCTTTTAAATTTTTCACTCTTTGTTTCATTGCAACCTTTTGGTAAATTCAAAAACTGGAGCTCAGCCAGAGTGATCTTAGGGTTCTTCTTTACCTCTCTCACCAAGGCTCTTCTCCCACAATTGCTCAGTTTGGCTGGATGGCCAGGTCTAGGAAGACTTCTAGTGGTCCCGAACTTCTTCCACTTAAGGATTGTGGAGGCCACTGTGCTCTTAGGAACCTTGAGTACAGCAGAAATTCTTTTGTACCTTGGCCAGATGTGTGTCTTGCCACAATTCTGTCTCTGAGCTCCTTGGCCAGTTCCTTTACCTCATGATTCTCATTTGGCCTGACAAGCACTGTGAGCTGTGAGGTCTTATATAGACAGGTGTGTACCTTTACAAATCAAGTCCTATCAGTTTACTTAAACACAGCTGGACTCTAATGAAGGAGTAGAATCATCTCAAGGAGGATCACAAGGAAATGGACAGCATGTGACTTAAATATGAGGGTCTGAGCAAAGGATCTGAATACTTATGACCATGTGATATTTCAGTTTTTCTTTTTTAATAGATTTGCAAAAATTTCTACATTTCTGTTTTTTTCAGTCCAATGAAACAAAGAGGGAAGAATTTAAAGGAGTCTGAATACTTTCCGTACCCACTGTACTGTATATACAGTATATATATAAATATATATATATATCCTTAAGGCCTATATGCATATTAAGTATAAATGATGTAGCTCATATCGTAAATAAAGCGCCAGTGCAAAAATAATTTATAAACCTACATAAAAATACATAAATATTTAAACATACATATATGAGAAAAACTGTGCTGAGTCAAGTGTATTATTGCATCAAGACAAAGCAAATTAAATAGTAAGGTGCCAGTACAAACAGTACAAAAACAGTTAAGTATCTGACCAATGCATACAGACCACCTACACACACACTGCAGCTCCCAACAAGCGAGCTTGAACGAGGGAATGAAGTGATTAGCATATACTCAAGTATTCATACAGGAAATGTCCAATCATATGGATCGCTTAATTAAAGCCGATAGTAACAGCTGATGTCAGCCCGTGAATATACCATGTATTGTATTCCCAGCGCCACATCCGGTCCGCGAGACATGTCTCCATGGAGCATATCACCAGGGTGGAAATTTTGGTGGTGTGTGCTCCATTTCGGAACGCAGGAAGCGCAGGTGAAGCCTTCCACCTTGGAATCCAAAAGCAGTGATAGGGAAAATATGAAAAAAGTGCCTAATATAAAAAAGGTGACTTATAATATTCAATGCCATTACCTAAAAAACTTCATTTGTTGTGGACATGGGTTAAGATAGAAAAAGGATTGATACATTATATAGAAATATAAAGTGGGCTAGTAGTGTATTAAATCAATTAGTGAGAATAAATATGATAAATAAAATAAAACATATATAGATGTGAGATAAACAATGAATTTCCAAATAATATTACATTAATAATCATACACTATATAACATGAACTGTACATATTACACAGATATATTATAATGTATCAAATCAATATAAAAAACAGTGAGCTGCATAATAAATTGGTGTCTCCAGGATCTTGAAAAATGTATCATAGGCAAAATATCTAAATCGAGAGAGTAGGAAGAAGAAAAAGAAATAAAAATAAAGTACTTAAAAAATATATAAAACAAACCAGTTGATCAGAAAAATCCAGTGTATTAATTATAAAAAGGGGACAACGTTAGGTGTTTCATTGAGACCCTTGGGTGACATAGTATCTAAGCTTGTGGTACATCTGACCTCCTTTTGGGCCAGGCATTTTTTCCAGTCACCCCCTCATATATTGATGTGTTTTTTATCAATATCACTTACCTTTAATTGTGATGGGTCACAATTTTGGATTATTTTAAAGTGCCGAGGTATGGTTTTCAATTCTGTGATGTCAGTGATTTCTGTCGTCTGTTAACCCCTCTGAAAGTTCACATTATGTCCCCTGACTATAAATCTCTCTTCAAGCATGTTGGCCTGCCACTCAAAATTGATGTTATTTGAGCATATGATGCACATTCTGAGGATTTGGCCCATTGAAATACAGTACAGACCAAAAGATTGGGCACACCTTCTCATTCAAAGAGTTTTCTTTATTTTCATGACTATGAAAATTGTATACACACTCTGAATGCATCAAAACTATGAAATAACGCATGTGGAATTATATAAGTAACAAAAAAGTGAAACAACTGAAAATATTTCTTATATTCTAGGTTCTTCAAAGTAGCCACCTTTTGCTTTGATTACTGCTTTGCACACTCTTGGCATTCTCTTGATGAGCTTCAAGAGGTAGTCACCAGAAATGGTCTTCCCACAGTCTTGAAGGAGTTCCCAGAGATGCTTAGCACTTGTTGGCCCTTTTGCCTTCACTCTGCGGTCCAGCTCACCCCAAACCATCTCGATTGGGTTCAGGTCTGGTGACTGTGGAGGCCAGCTCATCTGGTGCAGCACCCCATCACTCTTCTGCTTGGTCAAATAGCCCTTACACAGCCTGGAGGTGAGTTTGGGGTCATTGACCTTTTGAAAAATAAATGATGGTCCAACTAAACGCAAACTGGATGGAATAGCATGCCGCTGCAAGATGCTGTGGTAGCCATGCTGGTTCAGTATGCCTTCAATTTTGAATAAATCCCCAACAGTGTCACCAGCAAAGCACCATCACACCTCCTCCTCCATGCTTCATGGTGGGAACCAGGCATGTAGAGTCCATCCGTTCACCTTTTCTGCGTCGCACAAAGACACGGTCGTTGGAACCAAAGATCTCAAATTTGGACTCATCAGACCAAAGCACAGATTTCCACTGGTCTAATGTCCATTCCTTGTGTTCTTTAGCCCAACAAGTCTCTTCTGCTTGTTGCCTGTCCTTAGCAGTGGTTTCCTAGCAGCTATTTTACCATGAAAGCCTGCTGCACAAAGTCTCCTGTTATGATTGAGCCACCGTAGGAGGCAAAAACAGAAATGCTAGCTAAGTCCAGAAAACCAGAGAAGTTGCCAACTATCAGATTGCAGACCCCTGAACCTACCAACACAACTAGCAGTAGCCGTGGGGGTTTCCTACGATGACCTAGACCCCTCGATCACAGCCGGAGAGATACATAGGCCTAAAGAAGGAAAGGGGAAATCTAACTGCCCCAGAGCAGACCCCAAAGCAATAGGCAGCCCCCCACATATAATGACGGTGAAGCAAGATGAAAACACTTACACAGACAGAAAGACAGACTGAGCAAAGACGGGGCCCAAAAACTACCTAGATAGGAACGGATAGGAAGGCTGCTGTCTGCAATCTGCCAAAACCCTATCAGAGAAAAAGCCAACAAGCTGATATAAAAGTGGCCCTGAAGCAACTAAGCTTCAAAAACTAAATCAGCACTCAGTTACTTTCAGAAGACAGAGATAACGGAATACTGCACACTCCAGCAGGGAGTGGCAGAATCCAAACAGCAAGAAAAACAAAAACAAATCTTAAATGCAAAAAGGCAAAGCAGCAAACTTAGCTTTAGGAGAGCAGGAATCAGACTGGTGTCCAAGAGTCCACAGAGAAATCACCCGCACGGCAGAAAGGGCGTAGGCTGCCTTAAATCCAGTCAGTGACTCCACTCAGCCAATCGTCTTCATTAGTCCCAGGTGCCTGATAATCAGGCTCACTACCTTCCTTCACTAGAATAGGGAGTTCACCAGGCCTCAGTGACAGAGGGGAAAATGAACTCACAACAGTACCCCCCCTTGAGGAGGGGTCACCGAACCCTCAACAACGCTACCAGGGCGATCAGGGTGAGCCCGATGAAAGGCACGCACCAATCTTTTGGCATGAATATCAGAGGCAGAGACCCAAGAATTATCCTCCTGAGCATAACCCTTCCACTTAACCAAATACTGGAGTCTCCGTCTAGCCAGACGGGAATCCAGAATTTTCTCTACCTCATATTCCAAGATACCTTCAACCAATACAGGATCCGGAGGTGCCACCTCAGGCACAACTGGCTCAACAAACCTCTTCAACAAGGACTTATGGAACACATTATGGATCTTAAATGTGACAGGAAGAGCCAAACGAAAAGAGACCGGATTAATAATCTCCAAAATCTTGTACGGTCCAATAAATCTAGGCTTAAACTTAGGAGAAGCCACCTTCATAGCAATATTTTTTGATGATAACCACACCATATCACCAATCTTAAACTGGGGACCAATGGTCCTATGTCGATTGGAAAACCGCTGAGCCTTTTCCTGGGAGAGAGATAACTTATCCACCACTTGGTCCCAGATCTGGTGCATTCTCTCCACCACAGTGTCAACACCTGGGCAGGCAGAAGGCTCCACCTGCCCTGAAGAAAATCGAGGATGAAACCCAAAGTTACAAAAAAAAGGTGACATCAAAGTGGCAGAACTAGCTCTATTATTTAAAGCAAATTCGGCCAAGGGCAAAAATGAAACCCAATCATCCTGATCAGCGGAAATAAAACATCTCAAATACGACTCCAAGGTCTGGTTTGTTCTCTCTGTCTGCCCATTGGTCTGAGGGTGAAAAGCAGAGGAGAAGGACAACTGAATTCCCAACTTGGAACAGAACGTCCTCCAAAATTTAGACACAAATTGAACTCCTCTGTCAGATACAATGTTCTCAGGAATCCCGTGCAAGTGAACCACCTGTTGCAAAAACAGGGGCACCAACTCAGAGGAAGATGGCAACTTAGGGAGTGGTACAAGATGAACCATCTTAGAGAACCTATCACAAATCACCCAAATAACAGTCATTCTTTGAGAGACTGGCATATCAGAGATGAAATCCATTGAAATATGGGTCCATGGCCTCCTGGGGACCGGCAAAGGCATCAACAACCCACTAGAGTGAGAACAAGATTTAGACCGGGAGCAAGTCCCACAGGACTGCACAAAATTTCTGACATCATGAGACAAGGTGACCCACCAAAAAGAGCGACTCACCAGATCTCTAGTACCAAAAATACCTGGATGACCTGCCAATGCAGAGCAATGAACTTCAGACATCACTCTCTTCTTCCACTGGTCAGGAACATACAACTTTCCACTGGGACAACGCTCAGGTTTGTCCTCCTGGAACTCTTGCAGAGCAAGTCTCAAATTGGGCGAGATGGCAGAAAGAACTACCCCTTCGCCTAAGATAGTAGCAGGCTTGGTCACCACAGGAGAATCAGCAAAGAAACTCCTAGAGAGGGTGTCTGCCTTGACATTCTTAGTTCCAGGAAGGAAAGAGACCACAAAATCAAAACGTGTAAAAAACAAGGCCCACCTAGCCTGTCTAGGGTTCAAGCGTTTAGCCGACTCTAGGTAAATCAAATTTTTGTGGTCAGTGAGGACCACAACTTGATGTTTGGCTCCCTCCAACCAATGTCTCCACTCCTCAAATGCCCATTTCATGGCCAACAGTTCCCGATTCCCCACATCATAGTTACGTTCAGATGAAGAGAACTTTCGGGAAAAGAAAGCACAGGGATTCATTTTAGATGTTACCGGATCCTTTTGGGACAACACCGCTCCTGCACCAATCTCAGAAGCATCCACCTCTACCTGGAACGGGATTGAGACATCAGGTTGCCGCAGAACCGGGGCGGAGGTAAATCTACGCTTCAGCTCCTGAAAGGAAGCAACAGCCTGCGGAGACCAATTCAACACATCCGCACCCTTCCTGGTCAGGTCAGTCAATGGTTTGGCAATACTAGAAAATTTTGCTATAAATTTCCGATAAAAATTAGCAAAACCCAAAAACTTCTGGAGGGCCTTCAAAGAAGTGGGCTGAACCCAATCATAAATGGCCTGTACCTTGGCCGGGTCCATTTCAATAGTTGACGGAGACAAAATAAATCCCAAAAAAGAAATCCTCTGTACTCCAAAAAGGCATTTTGATCCTTTGTCATACAGGGAATTCTCTCTCAAGATCCGGAACACAGTCCGAATATGTTCCACATGAGAATCCCAATCCTTGGAGAAGATCAAGATATCATCCAGATAGATAATCAAAAATTTATCGACAAAATCTCGGAAAATATCATTCATGAAGCACTGGAAGACAGAAGGGGCATTAGTGAGCCCAAAAGGCATCACCAGGTACTCAAAATGTCCCTCCGGAGTATTAAACGCCATCTTCCATTCATCCCCCTGCTTAATGCGGATAAGATTATACGCCCCCCTGAGGTCAAGCTTGGTAAACCAGCAAGCACCTCTGACTCTAAAGAATAGATCCGAAATCAGGGGTAACGGATACTGATATTTAATAGTAATTTTATTGAGGGCACGATAATCAATACAAGGCCTTAAAGAACCATCCTTCTTGGCCACAAAAAAAAAACGGCACCTAAGGGTGAAGAGGATGGTCTAATATGACCCTTCTCCAACGCCTCCTTAATATAGGACCGCATAGCCTCGTGCTCGGGTACAGATAAATTGAAGAGCCGACCCTTAGGAAATTTACACCCCGGGCTTAGTTCAATTGCACAGTCATAACTCCTATGAGGAGGCAAGAACGCAGACTCATTCTCACTAAATACATCATAGAAGTCCGCCAAATAGTCAGGAACCTCATGCGACTGAGGAGAGGTGGAAAAAACCAGAGCCTCATTAAAGGTACACCGGCAACCCCAACTCACCACAGACACAGACTTCCAATCCAAAACTGGATTATGAATCTGCAACCAGGGAAACCCCAGAACAACGGCATCATGCAGACCATGCAACACCAAAAATCTGCAATTTTCTTGGTGGTCTGGGGCGACCCGCATGACCACCTGGGTCCAAAACTGAGGTTTATTTTTAGCCAGAGGGGTAGCATCAATCCCCCTCAAAGGGATAGGCGTCTTCAGAGGTGTCAACGGAAATCCACAATGTTTAGCAAAATCCAAGTCCATTAGGTTTAGCGCTGCTCCCGAATCCACAAAAGCCTTGGCGGAAAATGTGGACAGGGAGCAGATCAGAGTAATTGCCAGAAGAAACTTAGGTTGAACACCACCAACAGAAAACGTGTGTGCAAAGCGTTTCTCACGTTTAGGACAAACAGAAATAATATGTGAGGCATCTCCACAGAAAAAACACAGCTTATTACGCCTTCTGAATTCCTGACGTTGCGCCTTAGACAAAACTCTATCACATTGCATAGGTTCAGACGTCTGTTCAACCGGTGGCAACACCTCTCGTGTAATCCTGCGTTCACGTAAACGCCGATCAACCTGAATGGCTAAAGACATAGAATCGTCCAGAGCAGAGGGAACAGAAAATCCCACCATAGTATCTTTTACGGCTTCTGACAAACCCTTCCGAAAGAGAGCAGCCAAGGCACTATCATTCCAGATAGTAAGGACCGCCCACTTTCGGAACTTTTGACAGTACAACTCTGCAGATTCTCGACCCTGGTTCAATGCTAACAGGGTCTTTTCAGCCTGATCAATAGCATTAGGTTCGTCGTACAGCAACCCCAAGGCTTGAAAAAATGCATTCACATTAGTCAGAATAGGGTCATCTGGCTTCAAAGAAAACGCCCAATCCTGGGGATCGCCGCGCAGCAAAGAGATGACAATTTTAACCTGCTGCGCGGAGCTCCCTGACGAGTTAGGCTTCAAAGCAAAAAATAATTTACCATTTTTTTTGAAACTCAAAAATTTAGATCGATCCCCAAAAAATACATCAGGTGTGGGGATCTTTGGTTCAACAGCATGTGAACGAGCAAGATAGGCGGAAATTCCTTGCACTTCAGCAGCGAGCTGCTCCACACGATCAGACACTTGCTTTATCTCCATTGAGAGAAAAAAAAAATTCCCCCTACGGCCACAGAGATATAGAGGAAAGAATATACACACTTTTTTTTTTTTTTAAACACAATTCTTTCCTGCTATTGAGTACCCTAGGATCTGCGGTTTGGCGGGTGATTCTGTTATGATTGAGTCACCGTAGGAGGCAAAAACAGAAATGCTAGCTAATTCCAGAAAACCAGAGAAGTTGGCAATTATCAGACTGCAGACCCCTGAACCTACCAACACAACTAGCAGTAGCCGTGGGGGGTTCCTACGATGACCTAGACCAAGGTATATGTATGGAGGTCACAATTAAAGAGACTTACCCATAGGAAAGTGCTACTGCGAGTGCAAGCTCTCAGGGTACTGCCCCATGCGTGTTTTGCTTTCTCACGGAACTCTCAGGAGGCGATTCTTAGGCTCAGCTCTGTGTCTCCTTGATTCACAGCTGAGCATCTTGCCACCGCGCAACCATGCAATCCAGATAAAGCAGAGTTGGCCTCTTCCTGGGACAAATGAATGGACAGGTGAGGAATATGGTGTTTTTTCATTTGTAATTTTACAGTAATATATTGGTGAAAAAGGCTGGGAAGTGTTTCTTTCAAATAAAGGAGTCTATGTTTTTATATAGAAATAAAGGACTATTCTGTGTCTGTGTTTACATTTGACTATAGGGTTAATAATCGAGGTGTATTATAGAAACCTTTGCATTACTAATCAACCTCAAAAATATTACCCCACTTGCCATCACACCAGGGCAAATTGGAAGAGCTGGGAAAAGTGCCAGAATTGGTGCATCAAATAGATGCGACTTTTCTGGGGTGGATGCCGGCTGCTATTTTAAGGCTGGGGGAGCCAATATCCATGGCCCCTTCCCAGTCTGAAAATACTAGCCCCAAGTATGCTTTAGCTTGGCTGGTTGGCAAAAATGAGGGGGACCCCAAGACTTTTTAAAATTATTTATTTAAATATTTAAAAAAACAGCATGAGGACCCCTCTATTTTTGATAACCAGCCAAGATAACGCTGACAGCTGAGGACTGCAGCACACAGTTGTTGTTATTTCCTGCCCTGGTTAGCAAAACTATAGGGATCCAATGCCATTTTTATATTTAATGTGTTTATTTTTTGCACAGGCAATGGCTGATGAATACTCTCATCATCGTATGTCTGGTATCACTGCTATGAACGAGACCAGGAATACGATGATGAGAGTAGTACTCTCATCAGCTGACTCCTTTTTACCACCAGTCACAACTGCCGGCATGCACGCATTCATCTGTATGACAGAGTGAGAACCACAGTGCTCTGACCGATGATAACGAACTTACCGCTGAACAGAGTCAGTGTTTCTCACGCTGTCACACAGATGACAGCATGGGAAAAACTGGATGTTTAGGCTGCCAAACCAGAACAATTACACGGACTTGAGGAAAAAGTCCTTGTTTGGGGTCCGTGCACGGACAGTGAGTGCTCTGCATGGACCCCAAAATTTATCGTTCAAAGTTCGCCCATCCTTAAAAGTGATCCCTGGAAAACTTGTTCCCTTGATTTTATGTTGCACTCAATGCTTAGATGTCAAATTTGGAAAGAGAGATGTGAAAGGGCAGATGTCTCTAATAAAGTGATCTCCAGACTAGTATACTAGACCACTATTCTCCAGACATTCAGCTGTCAATTACTTATGTCTGAGAGTAGCAATTGTGCTGAAATGCTAGCATTCTTGAACTGCGAACATGCGGCTGGTACATTTATGATATAGCTGAAAAAGCTTTTGCATGTAATGTAAATGAAGGTTTCTTGACAGTTTGAAATGGACTAAAAAGTGAAGGGAAGTAGGAGTCAGAATGTGAAAATGTGTACATTATTACCAACTTTTTCCAATAAATGCATTTTCATAAGCTGCATCCACATATAATGTAGCTTGCTTGGGTGAATCTAATTGTAATTTTCTATGCCAGGAAATGTATAACCATGATATATTTTTCTACGGTTTTAACAGCATGATCCCATCCTTGTCCCTTATGGTAGACTGTGTAGGAAAACCTGATTGCCATTCAAATCCCTTTCTGAAGCTTTTTGTATTTGGCACCTTCCATTTCCTCTCATAAGCTTTCCCAATCGGGCAGCAGCAAGTTGTTCTCATTCAACAGAAGGAATACTGCAAGACACAATGGGACAAGATCCAGCTATTCAGGAAGCCAATTTTTTGTCACAAACATTGATGTGTTCTGCCTCACACATATTATTTCTAGAATTCAAATAACATGTCGAAAAAGGAGGACACGTTTTATCTTTTAGTTTTATTCCTGTCTCCGCACCATCAAACCATCAAGAGTTAACTGACAGCTTAAAAAAATGTATTTAGATAAAATGTTACCTTGACAAGTTCAGTCCTGTGGGCAATACTGCCATCTAGAGGTGATTACATTATAATTGCATCTTCATTGTCGCCATTCAGTTACACTGGGGAAAAGTATAGTCAAAATAAGAATATATTCAATGGATATTAATCATCAAGACCAGAACAAAAAAATCACATTTATGGGTATATGAGTAGAGCATACGAAAATCTGAAGAACAAAGAATACATGGGACTAAAGCACACATATGTCATCCTGAGTGCCTGCATTTAGAGGTTTTCTAGCTGTTAGATGGATTCAGATCCATCATTTTTCAAATTGATCTGACAGCCTTGAAAACATCATGTAATGCCAGCGCTTCCTTGTACTTCTTGCTTCCACATTCTAAGGGTCAGGAGTCTGTGCTGGAGAAAAAATGGAAAATAAAGATTTTGACTACCTGGTCTTCATATATACTGTATATAAGTATTGTAGCGACACCGGTACGTGTCATCATGTCACCAACTATCTTTAACCAGGGTTACATGGTTGCAATGAGACACAAACTGTGTGGAAGAATCATACTGTGTCTTTTTCATCTTACAGTTGTGTAGTAAAGAATCAGAAGGAATAAATGATGAGAAAAATCAATATCTGTTATCTCACACAAGTGGACCCAAAAGACACAAAGTTTAAAGTGAGAAAAAAAGTAAGACCTTCATATTATTTCATGGCATTGCTTCCATCTTTTGGAACTGCTGCACATTTGCATGTAGTATTGATTCATGGAAAGTTTTTTGAAATGATGATAACCAATTTGGTTTTTAATGTGAGATCTGGAGATCTGGAGAGAGATTGACTTTACAAAATGCAGATATTGCTGTAAGCAAGAGAAAGATAAAGGCCCCTTTACATTTAGCGATGCACCAGCGATCCCGACAACGATTAGGATCGCTGGTGCATCGCTAAATGGTCGCTAGTGAGCTGTCACACAGGCAGACTCACCAGCGACGCAGCAGCGATCTAGCGGTCGTTACTTACCTTTCAGACGTGGGATCCTGGCATCCTCCGCCCGCGTCCAGCGTCGCTCTTCGGCGCCAGCTGGAAGCCCATCAGGAAGCGCCCGATGAGAAATGGAGCCTCACGATCAGCGATGGACAGCGGGGGAGCTGGTCGGAGGTAAGTATCACACATAGCGATATCGCTGCTGCGTCACCAAATCGGTGAAGCTTTAGCGATATTGTTAGCGATATCGCTATGTGTAAAACCCCCTTAAGTCTCAGTACCAGTCCCAGTGTGTGGCCATTTTTACAAATTGGTTTAAATCTAAATTTAGGAGAGTTCCCATGCGAAAATTATTCAAGTGAAAACTGAATTCTTGAACTTTGCAAAATGATTATTCTCAAGAATATGGATTTTATGTAATTCGCTTCATCAATTTGCTCGGAAATTTTGCTGAGACCCGATAGAGGATTAAAAACAAAATAAGGAAAGAATACCTCAGTGCTCATGTGTCTAGTCGCCTTCAATTCTCACTGCACGGCGGCTGGTCCTCCATCCTTCTTTCTCACATCGTAGCGTGCCACATCATCAGCCTCATCTTAGCGGCGCTGCCAGCAACTTCCGTTCCCTGGGATGCATTGCGTGAATTACCTCTGATGACATAGCGGTCACGCTCTAGACCCTGGGTACCATCCGCACATGAAGCGCTCACTTTACGCATGGTGGGCATAGCCACATGCGTAAAGTGAACGTTTCAATGCAATCCTATGGCGGCAGAATCGCCGCAATTCCACAGAATTAGTGGACATGCTGTCGATTTTACCGCTATGTGATTCCGCAGCAGAAAAATCAGCAGCATTTGCACAGCAACTGCAGAATCCCATAGGATTGCATGGGAAAGCGTTTTTTAAGCGTTTTCTAAGCGTTTCCGCAGCCGCAAAAATGCGGCGGAATCGCTTAAAAAACGCAACGTGGGTACACAGTCTAAACTGGAACTTTCAGGCACGACCAGGCCTCAGCTATCCCTGCACATTGGAAGGTACGGCATAATATTGTACCGTCATGACACACATTGCGGGGACCATCCACATTAGAGGTATATCATCAAATGGCTGGATGGCTTTTGTGCTCTTTGATCAAAAAATGGTAACTAACTACCTTACATATCATTTACAGCAATATTGGAGTACATGTTTCCATTAATCGCAGTGTGCTGATGCACCATATATGTTCCTCAATTGGTCACATAGCATATTTGTGTTGAGGTGATCTCTTAAGGTGAGATGTTAGTGATTACAAAAATGCAAAACAGAGCAAAGGAATGCGCAATGATCATAAATCTTAATAAACAATAACAATTTTATTCAATAAATAAATAAATATACAAAAAAACATAAAAACATAGATCACAGTGATTTGGGACAAGAAATCAGTTAGACTACAGGCAGTTAGTGCATAAACTCACCCCCATAATAATAAAGATCTACAGACTTGTCACTTTGAGAGCCTAATATATATACTTATATCTAGATTTCCAAAATAGTTAATGCTACACCTGACAGCTAACAAGTGTATGTTCAAAATTTTATATATATATATATATATATATATATATATATATATATAACCACAGTTATATTAATATGGTGTGCATAAAATATACAGCACCATCAAAGAACCATATTACCATAATATATAGGCACCTGTATTAGAGCTTACAGAAAATATATTACAAAGACATAAATTATGTCACTTTGCTACCCAATATGTGAATAATAATACAAGCACCAATAACATATCTCAATAAAGCAATATACCTGTGGTCATGGTGAGAGGAGTCTGCACTAACACTGCCCAGAAAAGAAACACCTCTACGCGCATTTCACCGCCTCTGCAACTTCGTCCGGAGGTCACCTTGTCCCAAATCATTGCGATCCATTTTTGTAACTTTGCATTCTTGAGGGGATCATTATAATAATTAATGAGGAACTTTATTTGTTTCGAGATCTTAGTGATTGCCTGCCCCTGACCTGATAAATATGAGCCAAGTGCATGCATAGAAGAAATACATCGGACTCAATGTCAGATGTGTGCTCCTCTCTTGGCAAAAGCTGGCACAGAACTGAACTTTATTAGTACAAACAAAAGACCATGTAACAGGCAGGAAGAGGGCGTTGCACAGCTTCAGTCATTGTATCAGTCTGTGATAGGTCCATCCTAGGTCTGTTCAAGATATAGTCTTCAGTGTATCCACCTCACATTCCAAGGACTCCAGGGTGTAGTTCCAGGATGTAGGCACCATCTTGCCATACCACATATATTACTAGCTTATGTAAGGTTAACAATTGATTTCGTTAGCCATTCTCTCCTTCACATTTGTGCACCTATATATTAATTTAATACCAAAGGTGTGTTAGCCATATTTTTTCCTTATTTTTTGCATGCACTGCGGAGATGTCCAAAGCCTGGTTGTGCTTGCAAGTCCCAGATAAGCAGAAGAGGCTGGAGATGCAGAATGTAACAGTGGAAAATTGATCAGAGTCTTAGTCCTTTTTTAGTCTTATTTTTATTGTGCACTGGGATCTTGGGAGATAATATGGAACATTCAATGTGCAGTGAATAACCTCACTGCAAATTTAATTTCCTGGTGAAAGCCACATGATTCAGAGAATGCAAATGTGCCCAGATCTGCTTATTTCTGTACAAAAGAATCAGAAGATTAGATAGAAATGGAAAATCTATGGATTATTTCCCAGTCATATGTAATTTATAGACCAAGCTATTACTGTGGATTATTGCAAACCTTTGGTATTACCAAATTAGCATTACCACGTTGGTCGCATTTTGCAAATTGTCATCTGTTGTCCACTTCACAAAACGTCAACTTTACGTCAACCTTAAAAAAAAAGAACTTAGTTGCCAAAGTTGACAAAATAACATTATTTTAGGATATGTTTAGTACAAAAATAATGTATTCATTCTTATGCATTAAATTATTATTCATTTTTTTAAGTTGTTTTTTGTCCATTCTAGATTTTGATGATCAGTAAAATGAAGACATATTGTTACACATTCATTTATTAGTGAATTCAGAAGCTCAAAGTAGGAGAATGAAAAACTATATTCAACAGTCACGATGGCCACTGAAAATAACACCACGCAACAATGATTTTGCTACCTAGAGAAATGCACGTGAATTATACTAAATTGCACGTGCTGATTCCTAATATGAACTACGAATTTGCCTGACACATTTAGAATTTTACTTTACCCATTCAAAGTCTATTCCCTTATAATATTAATGTATTATATATTGGAAATATTTTAACGGACATGTCCGGACCTGTCTGTCAGGTCTATCGGCTGATGTCAGCAGTAAGTATAGAAGGCAAGCTGACAGAGTTCAATAAAGTGATCTGTTATATTGCTATCAGTTTTGAAACTAAAGATGGATAGACACAAATGTGTTAACAATCCGGACAATTTCTGCTACATATGTGTCAAATACGCAAATACTTGTTTGTTGCTGAATCACCATTCAGACTGTTATTTTTGCATGATTGAAATCGCTGGATATTCAAAGAGAAACAAGTCACAAATTGAGTATCCTGACTGAGTCTGCTCTTAAACCAGTACCACACGATGTAGAGAATCCAGTACCTGCCCCGCCAAAGCAGAACCGCAATTGAATCTAACGGTTCTGATCCTGATGAAGAAGGAGATGCTGATTGACATGATGTTTTTCCTGATCGAGTAGAACCCCTGAGTGAGCCGCACTTGCTGAGCCAGCCAAATTTATATGATCTGGTCAGAGATCTGTTATTATCTAAAGAAAAGTCAGATCTGCAAGCTTCTAGACATCAGGAATGGAATTTGCTACAACGAGGAACCATAACTTCACACTTTCCTCATCGACACACCAAGTTAGCTGCATACTACGGAATGGGAAGCAATGTCTGTTTCTGTACTGATGCAAATGGTCTTATGATGGAGTTAGTGGTACACATGTTCCCAATGAATGGAGGCTATTCATAGACACTAGCAAAACAAGTTTGAAAGCTGTCTTGTTGCACAATGGTAATGAAAAACCATCTGTTTTATTGGGTTGGAACGAAAGAGACCCATTCTTCTATGGAGTTAATTTTAAAAATGGTCAAATACTCAGAACATACATGAAAAATCTGTGGTGACCTGAACACTGTAGCACTGCCGCTTGGCCTACAGATAGGGTACACAAAGCATAGGTGTTTTTTGTGCTTATCCAAAAGTAGTGATGACAGCAATCATTACAAAATGAGAGAGTGGCCCCTCAGAGTCGAGCACATAGTTGGTCGGTACAAGGTTCAAAACAAAACACTGGTCGATATACTTCAAGTTTATCTTCCACCACATCACATTAACCTTGGTTTAATAAAAAATGTAGTAGTTGCTATTGATCATGATGGAAATGGTTTTCAGTATTTGAAGGAGAAGCTCAGCACACTGAAAACTGAGGCTAAAATAAAGGAAAATGTTATTGGCCCTGAAATCAATAAACTAATGCATGATAACACATTCAGAACAAAACTCAACCTACTGCAACTTGCAGCTTGGATACATTTGTGCTAGTAGTGCAGAACTTTATTGGGAACCGACGAGCTGAAGACTATGCTGAACTAATAGACAACATGCTTAAAGCATATGAACAACTTGGTTGCTGAATATAATTGAAAATGCATTTCTTACATTCCCATCTTGACTTTTTTCCACTCAATTTTGGACATGTACAGTAAGTTACGAACATGGAGAGAGATTCCATAAAGATATTTCTACAATGGAGAACAAATATCAAGGCCGCTGAAATCCCAACATGATGGGGGGACTACTGCTGTTCTTTGGAAATGGGCACATATGAGTGTTCACAAATACAAAAGAAGATGCGTGAAGTGCTGTTAACAGTGCTGGACCTTGCTAAAGTAAGACTTTTAATGCATTTTTAACATAATCTTTTACATCCTGTAATTCTCTATGTAATTTAGAGCTAGTTTTCCAACTAATAAAGCCATCTTAAATACAGAATAGATAAATACAATAGAAAGATAGAATAGATAAATACAATAGATAGAAATCTGTCCGCGAGATACATAATTAGTGCCGTGCATGTATAGTTTATCTGCATATCTTATTGGTTTTTAAGAAAGTCTGTTTAGGTTTCAAGGGCTAAACGTGATGACAATACTTAAAGTGCACTCCTATCTGAACAGTATTGGTGTACACAATCAAATGTTATGATAATGGCGCATATTTTACCTGCTATTTATTGATTGCTGTGGATACAATGGCGTCCCTCTGCCCAATTTCGTTATTTAAATGATGATAGCAAATTAACCAGTTTTCAAAAACAAAGAAATTTCAAAATTGGAAATTTTGAGATCCAATAAGAGTAGACAACCTGTTTTATTTAAAGAATGGGGACTGTGTACAAATTTAGGAAATGTAAGACCATTAGTACCGTCCCTGGCAGAGGTCAGTCAACAAAAGTCAATCTAAGAGCAAGGCATAAAATAGCTTGGAAGTTTTAAAAGGAACCCAAGGTAACCTCTAGTCAACTAAAGGCATGTTTCACATTAGTTTTATTGCTCATGATTCCATGGCTTGTATGGCAGGATTGCAGGGCAAAAGACACTGCTCTCGAAAAAAGAACAATGCTGCTCATTTGCAGTTTACCAACGTTCACACAGATAAGACAGAAGGATAGTTGAATAATGTTTTGTGGATATAACAAGATCAGAATTGATCTTTTTGGTTTAAATCAGAAGCATTATGTTTGGAAAAAGAAAAACACTGCATTACAGCATAAAAATCTCATACCATCTGGTGAAAAATGGTATGATTTGTACCTGTGTGAGCAGGTTGCAGGATGCAGTGACGGACAGGAGGGAGAGCAAGGGTTAACTTATTTTACTTTAACAAAGATATACTCCTCGCAGGGAGATAAAGAGTAATACAGGGGTCACAGTCTCCCCCTCCCTTTGAACACGGCTAAACAACTGCATGCGCAACTCTCTGACGTCTGTGGGGTCTCCGTGCATTTCTTCCAGAATTTGCAGCACCTTGTTAAAAGTGTCTCGTTCACCAGGGGTCGGAGCATAATGGAACTCCTCGCCTCCGAGTCCAGTGCCATCAGGGCAACCTCAGCCTCCGTTGCGGGGGTCATGGGGTGCATCCGCAACAGTCCACTGACCAGCTCAGTCCAGTCCCATAGCAGAGTGTTATTCCCTGTAAATATGGGGAGTTGGCTCAACATCGCCCCCAAGGATATGCTGGTCCTAGGAGCACCCCCAACCGCTTGGTCTGCCCCTTCTGCTCTGGTGGACTGCATCCTGCCGACTACGCCAAGTGTGAGCAGGTTGCAAGATGCAGTGACGGACAGGAAGCAGATCAAGGGTTAACGTACTTTCCTTTAACAAAGATATACTCCTCGCAGGGAGATAAAGAGTTAAACAGGGGTAATGCAGATAATAGGCAGTAAAGGATATACGGTTGCAGGAAGTGCAGGAGAAAATAATGGTAGCAGTTCTTGAAGTATGACTTATCCAACACGACGGCTTCCAGGCTGTAGAGTCCATGAAACCAGCGTTGGTGCCAACGGTCAGTGCGGGGTTAATCCAGTGTAGTCCTGAAGACAACTAGCTGAGTGCATCCAGCAGGAGTGAGCCTCTGATGCCTTCTGCGGCATCCTCAGTTCAGCGGGTGCTGTGGAGGGTGAGGCACAGGCCAAAGCAATGTCGGAGTCTAATGTGTCCCGAAAAATATGCACAGGGGATCAGGGTTCAGTTCACGGTCACACATCCGGTCTTTCCTAGGTGACACGTGGCGTGGTACTCACGGGCCTGGAGCGTTCGGCAACTTGCTTTGTGGGGGCCAGCGGACACCCAGTACATCTCAGTTCAAAGTATCTGCGGGCAGCAGTGGGGATGCTGGAGCATGGGCCTGTGCTGTTACAGTGCTCAAGGGATGGAGCGCTCACCTCCCCCTGCTGTGCGCTGTCAGTTCCCGCCAAGTTTGCCTGTTCCTTCGCGCACTTGCACTTTTTAACCTCAGGCATGTCTCCTGGCCCCCTGCTGGCAAGTGTAAAGGATGGTCCAGTTCTCTAAGCTTTCCCCCGGACAACAGAAGTGACAGCCCCGACAATTCTGGACCCCGCGCAAGAAAGGTACCCTCAGCCCGGTCCTTCTGCTTACACCTGTCTTACAGCATCTGGGCTAGAATGCCTTACCATCATTGATGGGACAAAGAATTCTGAGTTGTACCAGCAAACTCTAAGGGAAAATCTCAGGAAATCTGTCCATGAACTGAATCTCAAAAGAATGTGAGCCATGCAGCAAGACTACAACCAAAAGTAGACAAGTAATTCCACAAGAGGATGGCGAATGAAAATCAATATAAAGTTTGGAATGGCCAAGTCATGGTCCAGATTTTAATTCAACAGAAATGTTGTAGACAGAGCGGAAGCAAGCAGTTCATGAGTGAAAACCCACCAGCTTAACAAAGTTGAAGCTGCTTTGTAGGGAGGAATGAGGTAAAATTTCTCCAACCTGATCTGCAGGACTTACTGGAAAAGTTTATTGTCATGATCCAGGACAGCGTTTCGCTTTGGCCCGTCCTGGTCAGACTGGGGGTTAATTGTTCTGCCTCTTTCTGGCAGAGGGCGGCTATTTAATGTTCACTGGACCTAGGTCCGGTGTCAGTTATACTCCTGCCCTCGGCTGAGTTAGTTGACCTCTTGTATACGTGTGCCTTGTGCCTGTTAAACTTGTTGCTTGTTTGGTTGTGATCCGGTTCTGTCCCTGTTACGAGTTCTGTCTGCCCTCTTGTACCGCACCGCTCTCTCGTGTATGACTCTCTGCTTGTGACTCGACTGCTCTCTGCTCGTCCATTTGGTACCGCACCGCCCTCTTGTGTATGACCTTTGGCTTTGTCTGACCTCCCGTCTGTTTACCCCTCCTGTACCTCATTTGCCCGTACTGTGTATGACCTCTGTATTGCCCGACTCTGAGTTTTCTACCTTCTCTGAAAGCAGGACGGTAAGCCCCGCCCCCTTGCAGTCACATGACCGTAGGTCCTGTGCCAACTTGCTAAACTTCAGCGTTCAGGTCCTGTGCATCTGTACTTTCTGGCTGTTCTTGTCCCCAGGGGTCCCTACAGTGCGGGTGAGCCCTGCTCAGCGGAGGCTGTATGCCGGTACTGTCAGGATCTTGATATTATAACTGACCAATACTAATTTTTTTTTCCTCTGCTCCCCTTCCCCTGTGTGTGTGTGATGGATCTTATGCACGCTCTTTCTGAGCAGGTAAAGCACCTGACTCAGATGTCTCAAACTCCTTGGAGAACAACGAGTCCTGGCTCAGTCTCAGCAGCTGATCGCTGACACTGTGCAGGGGGCTTTTATATCGGGGGCTCGGGATGTTACATTAGTTTCCCCTGAGTCTCCGGTTAAGTTACCGGATATCTTTTCTGGAGATAAAAAATAATTCAGAGTTTTCAAGGAGGGCTGTAAGCTTTTTATTTCATTAAGACCACACTCTTCTGGGGATGAAAGTCACAGAGTGGGGGTCATTATGTTCCTGTTAAGGGGAGCCCCCCAAGCTTGGGCTTTCTCCCTTCTGACCACGGCCCCTGAGCGTATGACTGTGGATGCATTTTTAGAGGCCCTGGGGCATATTTATGATGAGCCTGATCGGATGCGTATGGCTGAGGACATGGTGATGAGTGTGTGCCAGGGGAAGCACTCAGCCGAGTGGTTTTGCTCAGAGTTCAGACGCTGGGCTGCTGAGGTCTGCTGGAATGATGCCGCCCTCCGGGGTGTTGTGAGCTCATTTTCGGGTTTGCCTCTGGCTTCTGGTGAGGGCTATGGAGCTGGCTGTGCTTACAGAGGAGTAGTGAGTTCTCTATCTGGACTCCCTCTGTTGGTGAAGGGAGGTAATGAAGCTGATCTAAATGGCAGAGACCGGCCACCTGAGGAAGAGGACTGTGATTGGACATCAGAAATTTCTGATTGGATTTAAGGCAGCCAACTCCCTAGTTTCTTGCTGGTGATATCTCCTGACTGTGGCTTCTGGTTTCCAGTTTGGTTCCTGCCTTCTTAAAGCTAAGTTTTCTCTGCTATTGTTCATATGAGTTTTTGTCTGGTTTACTTAGTTTTTGTGTTCAGCCAGCCCTGGCTGGGACTGGGCTGAATCCCCATTTTGTCTCTGATCAGTTGATCTCTTTTGCTCTGTCTTCAGAATATACCTGAGTGCTGATATAGGGAATTGAAGTCTAGCGACTTCAGAGCCTTTTTCTATCAGACGTGTTGGACATTTTTTGGCAGGGTTTTTTGCGTGATTGCAGACAGCAGCTTTTCTTTCCTGTCCTTTCTGGTTAGCAAGGGCCCCATCGTTTGCTCAGCCTATCTTTCTATCTGTGTTTGTGTTTTCATCTTGTTTCACCGACAATACATGTTAGGGGCTGTCTATTGCTTTGGGGTCTGCTCTGGGGCAGTTTAGATTTTCCCTTTCTTTCTTTAGGCTTATTTAGTTCTCCGGCCGTGACGAGGCATCTAGGACCACCGTAGGCACGCTCCACGGCTACTGCTAGTTGTGTGTATAGGATCATGGGTCTGCAATCCGCTAGTTACCAACCTCTCCGGTTTTCTGGGCTTAGCTTGCTTTTTGTTTTTTCCTCCTCGGTGACTCATTCATAACAGAATCACCAGCCATACCGCAGATTCTAGGGTACTCAAAAGCAGAAGAGAATTGTTAAAAAAAAAAGTGTCAGAATTTTATTTTTTTTTTATATGTATATTTTCTCCTCTTTTTTCTCTGGGGCCATAGGAGGATTCTTTTTTTTCTTTCCCCTTGATGGAGATTATGTAATTATCTGATCGTGTGGAGCAGCTTGCTGCTGAAGTGCGGGGAATTTCCACCTATCTCACTCATTCACATGCTGTTGAACCAAAGATCCCTACTCCTGATGTGTTTTTTGGGATCAGTCTAAATTTTTGAATTTTAAGAATAATTGTAAATTATTTCTTGCCTTGAAGCCTAACTCATCGGGGAGCTCTGTGCAGCAGGTTAAAATTGTCATCTCCTTGCTGCGCATCAATCCCCAGGATTGGGCATTTTCTTTGACACCTGAAGATCCTGTTTTGACTAATGTGGATGCATTTTTTCAAGCCTTGGGGTTGTTATATGATGAACCTAATGCTATTGATCAAGCTGAGAGAGCCCTATTGGCATTGAACCAGGGTCAGGATCCTGCAGAGTTATACTGTCAGAAATTCCAAAAGTGGGCGGTCCTTACTACATGGAATGATAGTGCATTGGCAGCTCTCTTTCGGTAGGGTTTGTCTGAAACTTTAAATGATACTATGGTGGGATTTCCTGTTCCCTCTGGTCTTGACGATTCTATGTCATTAGCCATTCAAGTTCATCAGCGTTTACGTGAACGCAAGACTACACGGGAGGCGCTGACACCTTTTGAATAAATGTCTGAACCTATGCAATGTGATAGAGTTTTGTCTAGGGTGCAATATCAGGAGTTTAGAAGGCGTAATAAGCTTTTTTTTCTGTGGAGATGCCTCTCATGTTATTTCTGTCTTCCCTAAATGAGAGAAACGTTTTGCACACACATTTGCTGTGGGTGGTGTACAACCTAAGTTTCTTTTGGCAATTACTCTGATCTGCTCCTTATCCACATTTTCCGCGAAGGCTTTTGTGGATTCAGGAGCGGCCTTGAATCTGATGGACTTGGATTTTGCTAAATGTTGTGGTTTTCCTATGACACCTCTGCGGACGCCTATTCCTTTGAGGGGTATTGATGCCACTCCTTTGGCGAAGAATAAACCTCAGTTTTGGACCCAGGTGATAATGCGGGTCGCCCCAGACCACCAAGAAAATTGCAGATTTTTGGTGTTGCATAATTTACATGATACCATTGTTCTGGGTTTTCCCTGGTTGCAAATCCATAATCCGGTTTTGGATTGGAAATCTGTGTCTGTGGTGAGTTGGGGTTGTCGGTGTGCTCTTGGCGACATTCCTGTTTTCTCCAACTCTCCCCAGTCGCATGATGTTCCTGACTATTTGGCTGATTTTTATGATGTATTTAGTGAGAGCAAGTCTGTGCCTTTGCCTCCTCATAGGAGTTATGACTGTGCAATTGAGTTCAGACCTGGGTGTAAATTTCCCAAGGGTCGACTTTTCAATTTATCTGTACCCGAACACGAGGCTATGCGATCTTATATTAAGGAGTCGTTGGAGAAGGGTCATATTAGACCATCCTCTTCGCCCTTAGGTGCTGGGGGTTTTTTTGTGGCCAAGAGAGATAGTTCATTAAGGCCTTGTATTGACTATCGTTCCTTCAACAAAATTACGGTTAAATATCAGTATCCGTTACCCCTGATTTCTGATTTATTCTCCAGAGTTAAAGGTACTTGCTGGTTTACTAAGCTTGACCTCAGGGGGTGTATAATCTTATTCGCATCAAGCATGGGACAAATGGAAGACGGCGTTTAATACTCCGGAGGGACATTTTGAGTACCTGGTGATGCCTTTTGGGCTCACTAATGCCCCTTCTGTCTTCCAATCTTTCATGATGAATGATATTTTCCGGGACTTTGTGGATACGTTTTGGATCATCTATTTGGATGATATTTTGATCTTTTCCAGGGATTGGGATTCTCATGTGGAACATGTTCGGACTGTGTTCCGGATTTTGAGAGTGAATTCCTTGTATGTTAAGGGATCGAAGTGCCTTTTTGGTGTACAGAGGATTTCATTTTTGGGATTTATTTTGTCTCCGTCAACTATTGAAATGGACCCGGCCAAGGTACAGGCCATTTATGATTGGGTTCAACCCACTTCTTTGAAGGCTCTCCAGAAGTTTTTGGGTTTTGCTATTTTTTATCGTAAATTTATAGCTAATTTTTCTTGTATTGCTAAACCACTGACTGATGTAACTAAGAAGGGTGCTGATGTGCTGAATTGGTCTTCAGAGGCTGTTTCGGCCTTTCAGGAGCTGAAGCGGACGTTCACTTCTGCTCTGGTTTTGTGGCAACCTGATGTCTCACTTCCTTTTCAGGTGGAGGTAGACGCTTCAGAGATTGGTGCAGGAGCTGTTTTGTCCCAAAAAGATCCGGTGACGTCTAAAATGAATCCCTGTGCCTTCTTTTCCCGAAAGTTCTCCCCATCTGAATGCAACTATGATGTGGGGAATCGGGAATTGTTAGCCATGAAATGGGCATTTGAGGAGTGGAGACATTGGTTGGAGGGAGCTAGACATCAAGTTCTGGTCCTCACTGACCACAAGAATTTGATTTGCCTTGAGTCAGCCAAATGTTTGAATCCTAGACAGGCTAGGTGGGCCTTGTTTTTTACGCATTTTGATTTTGTGGTCTCCTTTCTTCCAGGCACTAAGAATGTTAAGGCAGACGCCCTTTCTAGGAGTTTCTTTGCTGATTCTCCTATTGTGACCAAGCCTACTACCATCCTAGGTGAGGGGGTAGTTCTTTCTGCCATCTCGCCCGATTTGAGACGTGCTCTGGAAGAATTCCAGGAGGACAAACCTGAGCGCTGTCCTATGGGAAAATTGTATGTTCCTGACCAGTGGAGGAAGAGAGTGATGTCTGAAGTTCATTGCTCCGCATTGGCTGGTCATCCAGGTATTTTTGGTACCAGAGATTTGGTGAGTCGGTCTTTTTGGTGGCCTGCCTTATCTTGTGATGTCAGGAATTTTGTGCAGTCCTGTGGGACTTGTTCCCGGTCTAAACCCTGTTCTTACTCTAGTGGGTTGTTGATGACCTTGCCGGTGCCTAAGAGGCCATGGACCCATATTTCAATGGATTTTATTTCTGATCTTCCTGTCTCTCAGAGAATGACTGTTATCTGGGTGATTTGTGATAGATTCTCTAAGATGGTCCATCTTGTACCACTCCCAAAGTTGCCATCTTCCTCAGAGTTGGTACCCTTGTTTTTACAACAGGTGGTTCGGTTGCATGGGATTCCTGAGAACATTGTGTCGGACAGAGGAGTTCAGTTTGCTTCCAGATTCTGGAAAGCCTTTTGTTCCAACTTGAGAATTCAGTTGTCCTTCTCCTCTGCGTTTCACCCTCAGACCAATGGGCAGACAGAGAGAACAAACCAGACTTTGGAGTCCTATTTGAGATGTTTTATATCTGCTGATCAGGATGATTGGGTTTCATTTTTGCCCTTGGCCGAATTCGCTTTAAATAATAGAGCTAGTTCTGCCACCTTGATGTCCCCCTTTTTCTGTAACTTTGGGTTTCATCCTCGATTTTCTTCAGGGCAAGTGGAATCTTCAGCCTGCCCAGGTGTTGACACTGTGGTAGAGAGAATGCAGCAGATTTGGGACCAAGTAGTGGATAAGTTGTCTCTCTCCCAGGAAAAGGTCCAGCGGTTTTCTAACCGGCATAGGACCATTGGTCCCCGGTTTAAAGTGGGTGATATGATTTGGTTGTCATTAAAGAATATCTCTATGAAGGTGGCTTCTCCAAAGTTCAAGCCAAGATTTGTTGGACCTTACAAGATTTTGGAGATTCTTTATCCGGTTTCTTTTCATTTGGCTCTTTCTGTTACGTTTAAGATCCATAACATGTTTCATAAGTCGCTGTTGAAGAGATATGTTGAGCCAGTAGTTCCTATGGCGGCATCTCCTGACTCTGTATTGGTTAAAGGTAATGTGGAATATGAGGTAGAGAAAATACTGGGTTCTTGTCTGCCTAGACGGAGACCCCAGTATTTGGTCATGTGGAAGGGTTATGGCCAGGAGGACAATTCTTGGGTCTCTGCCTCTGATATTCATGCCGATAGATTGGTTCGTGCTTTTCATCGGGCCCATCCTGATCGGCCTGGTGGCATGGATGAGGGTTCGGTGACCCCTCCTCAAGGGGGGGTGCTGTTGTGAGCTCATTTTCGGGTTTGCCTCTGGCTTCTGGTGAGGGCTATGGAGCTGGCTGTGCTTACAGAGGAGTAGTGAGTTCTCTATCTGGACTCCCTCTGTTGGTGAAGGGAGGTAAAGAAGCTGATCTAAATGGCAGAGACCGGCCACCTGAGGAAGAGGACTGTGATTGGACATCAGGAATTTCTGATTGAATTTAAGGCAGCCAACTCCCTAGTTTCTTGCTGGTGATTTCTCCTGACTGTGGCTTCTGGTTTCCAGTTTGGTTCCTGCCTTCTTAAAGCTAAGTTTTCTCTGCTATTGTTCATATGAGTTTTCATCTGGTTTACTTAGTTTTTGTGTTCAGCCAGCCCTGGCTGGGACTGGGCTGAATCCCCATTTTGTCTCTGATCAGTTGTTCTCCTTTGCTCTGTCTTCAGAATATACCTGAGTGCTGATATAGGGAATTGAAGTCTAGCGACTTCAGGGCCTTTTTCTATCAGACATGTTGAACATTTTTTGGCAGGGTTTTTTGCGTGATTGCAGACAGCAGCTTTTCTTTCCTGTCCTTTCTAGTTAGTGAGGGCCCCATCGTTTGCTCAGCCTATCTTTCTATTTGTGTTTGTGTTTTCATCTTGTTTCACTGACAATACATGTTGGGGGCTGTCTATTGCTTTGGGGTCTGCTCTGGGGCAGTTTAGATTTTCCCTTTCTTTCTTTAGGCTTATTTAGTTCTCCGACCGTGACGAGGCTTCTAGGACCACCGTAGGCACGCTCCACGGCTACTGCTAGTTGTGTGTATAGGATCAGGGGTCTGCAATTCACTAGTTACCAACCTCTCCGCTTTTCTGGGCTTAGCTTGCTTTTTGTTTTTTCCTCCTTGGTGACTCATTCATAACACCGGGGTTTATTCCGTAGAGGCCTGTCTGAACATCTGAAAGATGCCTTGGCTCTCCACCCTCCGCCTGATTCCCTGGAGGAGGCTATGACACAGGCCGTCCGAATGGATCGCAGGCTACGGGCGAGGGGAGTGATGCAAATTGAGACACCATTATTCTCCCAAGGAAAGGGAGCCAGTCCTATGTTGGAAATCACGGAGATGGGAACCATCGACCTCAAAGAGAATGAAAGGAGACAACGGCGCATAGGAAAATGCTGTTTTCACTGTGGCGATTCTGGACATTGGAAAAAGGATTGCCCCTCCCGTCCACTAACAAACAAGCGACTGAGCCCGGGTGATTGTCGTGGAGGTCACCCAGGCTCTCAGGTACCCTTTTCTGCCTTCTCTAAAATGTTGTTGCAAGTGGAACATTGTTGTGGGAGTGTCTCCACATCCACTTCTGCCTTCGTGGATTGCGGATCGCCATTGAACTTTATTGACTCTGACTTAGTGTCCAGGTGTAAGTTAGGGACAGTTAGGTTGGAGACTCCTATTCACATTCTTGCCATTGACAAAACACCACTGGTTAAGAATGACATTATGTTTCATACTGAAGAGTTTCTCCTTAAAGCGAGTTCCTTGCACCAGGAACATATTTCATGTTTTGTGATGGACAACCTGCCTGCGGGACTGGTGTTGGGGCTCCCCTGGTTACAATTGCATAATCCTGTGATTAATTGGGAATCTCGAGAAATTGTTAAATGGGGTCCCTATTGTTCTGAAAAATGTCTTGTTACTGTGTCTGTCGTCCGTGGGTCTGGAAGGTACTCTGGAGTGCCTGAAAGACTATACGGACATTTTCTCTGAAAAAGAGGCTGAGATTTTACCGCCACACCGCCCATTTGATTGTGCCATTGACCTAGTTCCAGATGCTAAATTGCCCAAAGCCCGCTTGTATAACTTTTCGGGTCCAGAACGGGCTGCGATGAAGGAATATATTTCTGAGAGTCTCCGTAAGGGACACAATCGTCCTTCTGTTTCTCCCTTGACGGCGGGGTTCTTTTTTGTAAAGAAAAAAGACGGTTGTTTACGCCCATACCTCGATTTTTGTGAGTTAAATAAGATAACTGTGAGGAGTACGTATCCCCTTCCACTTATTCCTGATTTGTACAACCAGTTGTCCGGAGCTAAGTGGTTTTCAAAATTAGATCTACGGTTAGTGCATAACCTTATCCGAGTCCAGGACGGAGATGAGTGGAAACCGCTTTTCTCACTACTGAAGGGTTGTTTGAAAATTTCATAAATCACGTGTTCTCTGATTTTATTGGACTTTTTTGGTGGTATATTTGGATGACATATTGATCTGCTCTCCTGATAAACAGGCTCACATTGGTCATGTTCGGGCAGTTCTCCAAAGACTCCGGGAGAACTGTCTCTTTGCTAAACTAGAAAAATGTTTATTTTTTGTTCAGGAACTGTCCTTTCTGAGGTTCATTGTGTCTGCTGAAGAGTATCGCATGGATTCTAATAAGGTGCAGGCCATTGTTGAGTGGGTTCAACCTTGTGATTTGAAGGCTCTGCAGCGTTTCCTAGGATTTGCCAATTACTCGCGTAAATTTATAAAGGGGTTCTCACAGGTGGTTAAACCCCTCACAGACATGACTCAAAAGGGGGCCGATATCAAGAATTGGTCAACCGCAGCGGTAGCGGCATTTCAGTTTCTGAAAAAATGTTTCATGTCTGCCCCGGTTCTTATTCAACCGGACCCGTCTGAACCATTTATTGTTGAGGTAGATGCCTCAAAGGTGGGGGTGGGGGCGGTATTGTCCCAGGGACCCGCCACTTTGACCAATTTAAGACCTTGCACCTTTTTCTCAAAGAAATTCTCCCCTGTGGAGAGAAACTATGATGTGGGGAATCGAGAACTTCTGGACGTAAAGTTGGCCTTTGAAGAATGGAGGCATTTTTTGGCGGGGGCTGTCCATCCTATAACCGTAATTACGGACCACAAAAACCTAGCTTACATTGAGTCAGCTAAAAGGTTGACTCCCAGACAGGCTAGATGGTCACTTTTTTTTCCCGATTCAACTTCTTGATCACTTTTCGGCCAGGATCCAAAAATGTCAGAGTGGATGCCTTGTAAATCAACAGCCGCGGAGACACCATCACATGTTTCTCAACGCAAGCAATGACTAGCCAGGTATTTCACCGGGAAGGAACAACCACGGGAAGGGCAGTCTCCAATGAAGGAAACCACCTATGCCAAAAAATGGTATCCATCCACAGACAGCTGTTTCGGGGTATGCCTTGTCACGCAGTCTAGATCCGGTGTCCCCCCTGGAACCTCCATCCTCCATTCTTCAGCCTGGGGTAGTGGTGGCAGGTATTTCTAATATGTTGGAACGGGAGATTTGGGAAGCCCGGTCTCTTGCACCTCCGGCTAAGCCGGTGGATAAACTTTTTGTGCCAGCTCAGTTTCGTCTCAAGGTCCTCCGGGAGTCCCATGACTCAGTTCTGGGTGGACATCCAGGGATCTCAGCCACCCGGAAGGCTATTGCTAGAATATTCTGGTGGTTTTCTTTAGCCTCTGATGTTGGGGAATATGTGTCTGCATGTGATGTTTGTGCCTGTGCAAAAACCTCCCTTAACCGGCCGGCCGGGGAATTGGTACCACTGCCAATTCCTGAGAGACCATGGACTCATCTGTCCACGGATTTCATCACCAACCTTCCCCCCTCCAAGGGTAATACCGTCGTCTGGGTTGTGGCAGACAGGTTTACTAAGCAGGCACATTTTGTACCTTTGGCAGCTCTACCTAATGCGGAAACATTGTCCAGATTGTTTGTTAAGCATGTGGTGCGGTTCCATGGGGTACCCTTGAATGTGGTGTCTGATAGGGGAGTGCAATTTGTTTCCAGATTTTGGAGAGCTTTTTGTAAGAGGTTAGGTATTGATCTGTCCTTTTCATCCGCTTACCATCCAGAGACTAATGGGCAGACTGAGCAGACCAATCAGTCTCTGGAGCAAATTCTGTGTTGCTTGACCTCAGCCCGACAGGATGATTGGTGTTCTGTGTTACCGTTGGCCGAGTTTGCATTTAACAACTGCATTAACCAGTATACGGGTACATCTCCCTTTTTCTGCAATTATGGGTTTCATCCTCATTTTGGAGAATTTTCCCGCTTGAATTCTGGGTGTGCTGGGGCGGATGAGACGATCCAGCGGTTGGGGGAGGTATGGCGGGAGGTCCAGAGTAACATTACGAAAGCCCAGGACAAATTTAAATTTTTGCGGACAAAAAACGATCCGCGGGACCGGTGCTTCAGATTGGGGATAAGGTATGGTTGTCCACCAAGAATATAAGGCTCAAGGTCCCCTCTGCTAAGCTTGGACTCAAGTTTATAGGTCCCTATTAAATTACCGAAGCAGTTAACCCGGTTGCTTTTCGGTTGCCATCTCTGCGGATCCCAAATGTTTTCCATAAGGCCGTTTTGAAACCTGTGAGGTCCGGTGGGGAGGGATCATCAGCTTCCCTGCCACCAGTTTTGGTAGACGGGCAGTCGGAGTACGAGGTGGAACGAATTGTCGACTCCAGGTTGGTCCGTCGTGCCCTTCAATATCTGGTACATTGGAAAGGCTACGGCCCTGAAGAACGCTCATGGGTTCCTGCTCGATCGGTTCATGCGGATCGGTTGGTCTGAGTCTTTCACGCCAAGTACCCTGAGAGACCATGGGGTCCGGTGGCCCCCCATTGAGAGGAGGGTACTGTCATGATCCAGGACGGGGTTTCGCTTTGGCCCATCCTGGTCAGACTGGGGGTTAATTGTTCTGCCTCTCTCTCTCTATTTAATGTTCACTGGACCTAGGTTCGGTGTCAGTTATACTCCTGCCCTCGGCTGAGTTAGTTGACCTCTTGTATATGTGTGCCTTGTGCCTGTTAAACTTGTTGCTTGTTTGGTTGTGATCCGGTTCTGTCCCTGTTACAAGTTATGTCTGCCCCCTTGTACCGCACCGCTCTCTCGTGTATGACTCTCTCTGCTTGTGACTCGACTGCTCTCTGCTCGTCCCTTTGGTACCACACCGCCCTCTTGTGTATGACTTTTGGCTTTGTCTGACCTCTCATCTGTTTACCCCTCCTGTACCTCGTTTGCCTGTACTGTGTATGACCTCCGTTTTGCCCGACTCTGAGTTTTCTACCTTCTCTGAAAGCAGGACGATAAGCCCCACCCCCTTGCAGTCACATGACAGTAGGTCCTGTGCCGGCTGGTTAAACTTCAGCGTTCAGGTCCTGTTCATCTGTACTTTCTGGCTGTTCTTGTCCCCAGGGGTCCCTACAGTGCGGGTGAGTCCCTGCTCAGAGGAGGCTGTACACCGGCACTGTCAGGATCTTGATATTTATAATAGGCCATTGAGTCAGAATCAAAACTCTTAATTCGGGACTTACATGTAGAAGTGGTGTTTGGGCTACATTTGCATAGTAAAATTGGTAAAATACACACAATTTGACACTAAATTAGCATGATATTGCTACATGATAATATTCAGCATGGGATGTACAGGTGAAGCACATTGAAAAGGCAACTTTAACATTTTGGTGACATTTGGTGTACATTTGTTTCACATTTACCTAGGGAGAATGTGGAGTGGTCTCATGAACATCTTGAAGCTGTAGTGTTCTTTTTGCTCGGTCATCATTCTATCATAGCCAATAATATTAGGAATTTGAAGCTGTTCTGTGGAATAGAGCAATAGGTTTAAGGCTTTGCTCCTAAGTGCAAAAATTAGCCTTGGCAATCATGAGCAATGGCGGATCTTATTAGGGGCGGATGGGGCGGTCGCCCCGGGCCCAAGGTTTTTTGGGGGCCCAGGGCAGTGGCGTATCCAGGGGGGGGCAGGCAGCAGGGGGGCGCAGTCGAGCCGCCCGGCCGCCTAATGCAGCGGTCCGCAGTATGCCAGTATCTCTCTATCTCCCTCCCCCCCCGGCGGCTGTGTTCTGCCGCTACCAGTCCTGGGAGTCAGCGGTTCTCTGTGTCAGCTGTCAAGCTGACAGCCGACGCAGAGAAGGAGGCCGCGCCGACTCCCAGGCAGCAATTGTACTTGGCGTCTATAGACGCCAGTACAATTGAAGCTCTGACCGCCGGGTCAGAGCGACGTCAGCAGCGTGATCAGGTCATGTGATCACGCTGCTGACGTCACTCCCGGCGCCCAGAGCAAACGCTGGTGGTAAGTGTGCTCCTCTGTGGAGCTGAAGAACCACCGAAGATGGGGATGGGGGTTAATGAGCGGAGATGGGGGTTAATGAGTGGAGAGGGCGGTTAATGTGGGGGTGGGGGTTAATGAGTGGAGATGGGGGTTAATGAGTGGAGATGGGGGTTAATGAGTGGAGATGGGGATTAATCTGCGGGGGTTAATGAGTGGAGATGGGGATTAATGTGCGGGGGTTAATGAGTGGAGATGGGGATTAATGTGCGGGGGTTAATGAGTGGAGATGGGATTAATGTGGGGATGGGGGTTAATGAGTGGAGATGGGGGTTAATGAGTGGAGATGGGGGTTAATGAGTGGAGATGGGATTAATGTGGAGATGGGGGTTAATGTGTGGAGATGGGGGTTAATGAGTGGAGATGGGATTAATGTGGGGGTTAATGTGGGGATTGGGGTTAATGAGTGGAGATGGGGGTTAATGAGTGGAGATGGGGGTTAATGAGTGGAGATGGGGGATTAATGAGTGGAGATGGGGGTTAATGTGTGGAGGGGTTAATGAGTGGGGATGGGGGTTAATGTGTGGGGGGGATTTGGAGTGGGGGTACATAATGTGTGGGGGGATTTGGAGTGGGGGTACATAATGTGTGGGGGGATTTGGAGTGGGGGTACATAATGTGTGGGGGGATTTGGAGTGGGGGTACATAATGTGTGGGGGATTTGGGAGTAGGGACAAGGGGTTATTGAGTGGGGATGGGGGGTACTTAATGTGTGTGGGGGATTGGGGATGGGGGGGATTTGGAGTGGGGATGGTATTTAATGTATGTGGGGAGATTTGAGGACACAAAATGAAGAGTATGTATGAGGAAACAGTATGGGGGATGGGTGCAGACAGTATGGAGAGCGAATGGGTGAATGCATGTGGACACAGTATGGGGAGTCAGGGATATGTGTGAGCAGACAGTATAGAGAGTGAGGGGGTAAATATATGAGGAGACAGTATGAGGAAGGAGGGGAATAGTGTGAGGAGACAGTATATTGCAGATATTTGTATTTAGGGGCATTATAATGACACTTCTATCTTTAAGGGCATCGTGTGGAGATTTGCTGCAGAAGACCGTTGAAGATGTAAGTCTGCAGAGGCCGCTGTGGATGAGAAAACTCATCATGGGGTCTGGACAAGAAGAAGAAAAGGAGAACGACTCCAGAGATGACGTCATCTATAAGGTACCTGGATGTAAATATTATTTGTGATATTGACTAATTCTCATGTTTTTTATTTATGTCAGGAGCATTACAGGGGTTGTCCAGGTCTGTGCTGAGTCTGCAGACATTCTATGTGACTGCAGACTTCTGAATTCTCACAGTGCTCACTGAACGCTGTCAGGATTCTCTCGTGCTGGTAATTTACATACATGCGGTCACATGCTGACTAGACATGTGTGGCCTCACTCAATGAAAGTGAACGGAGCGAGGCCGGGCACGTCTAGTTGGAATGTGGCCAGAAGTATATAAATCACATACTTGTGTTGACATGACTGTATATCGGCAAGGGAGAATCCTAAAAGTGTGCAGTGCATTCGTTGTGAGAATTCAGAAGCTGCAATGTCAGGATTCAGCTCTGCAGGTTCCAGTACTCATCACATGGACACCTCACTTGACACGCTGTCAATTCCCGCACGGGGACCGCAGCGCTCAGGTGGGAAGAGGGGTACAGGGGCCCAGGTTTTATGAACAGCCCCGGGCCCATAGTCCACTTAATCCGCCACTGATCATGAGTGATGCCTATACATCAGTAATCCTACCTTTTTGACTGTAGGTTCTAACCACTCCACACTGGAAACAACTCCGTAGAACAAAGATGGTCTGACCCAGTCTTCTAGCCATCACAGTTTGCTCTTTGTCAAAATAGCTGAGATACTTGCACATGTCCATTTTCCAGTTTCCAATGCATCAACTAATCATCTGCTTATTAATTATATCCCAACACTCAATAAATTTTACTACAATGAGATAAACCACTTAGCAGTGGTTTTTAATGCTGGAGCTGATCAGTAATTGCTATTGAATAGTCATTCTGGTAGTCAGAATTTTTATCTAGTATTCATTTGCTCTTGGGGCCAACCATTTACTATTGCTTATGTAATATCAGTTTTAAAATTGAAAATATACTTACATAATAAATTTACAAAATACCCTATAAAGTAGACACCACACATTGCATGTAGACGACATAGTACAGAGCACCTACAATAAATTGAATTCTGCTGTGAATCAAATATAAATGTGAATTGTAAAACCTAACTTTAATGACACATAGAGATCAAGCAAAGTGGAAACAATAAAATCAATAAAACTAGCAATCTTGATCTGACAAAATATTACTGCCTAAATAAATCTAACAGAACAAGTTTTTCATAGAGGATTTACAAAATAATGAACAAAGTTTCTAAAAGAAAATAATACAACAGGAAATCTGTCAAGGGAGGTACAGAGTATGTGCATCAATAGTATGTAATATACTACACAGTGGGGAAAATAAGTATTTGATACATTGCCAATTTTGCAACTTTTGCCATCTAAAAAGAATGGAGAGGTCTGTAATTTTTATGGTAGGTACACTTCAACTGTGAGAGTCAAAACCTTAAAAAAAATCCAGAAACTCAATGTGTAAGATTTTTATATAATTAATTTGTATTTTATTACACAATAAATATTTGATACAACAGGAAAACAGAAATTAATATTTAGTACAGAAATCTTTGTTTGCAATTACAGAGGTCATATGTTTCTTGTAGTTCTTAACCAAGTTTGCACATACTAAAGCAGGGATTTTGGCCCACTCTTCCATACAGATCTTCTCCAGATCTTTCAGTTTTTGGTGCTGTCGCTGGGTAACATTGAGTTTCCACTCCCTCCAAAGATTTTATATTGAGTTCTGGTATGGAGACTGACTAGGTGACTCCAGGACTTTGAAATGCTTCTTACGGAGCAACTCCTTGGTAGCCCTGAATGTGTATTTTAGATCATTGTCATGCTGGAAGAACCAGCTATGACCTGACTCATCTTCAATGCTCTTACTGAGGGAAGGAGGTTGTTGACAAAATCACGTGATAGATGACCCCATCTATCCTCATGTCAATACGGTGCAGTTGTCCTGTCTCCTTTGCAGAAAAGCACCCCCAAAGTATGATGGTTCCCCCACCATGTTTTATGGTTGGGACAGTGTTCTTGGGGTTGTACTAATCATTCTAATTATTCCTGCAAACACGGCAAGTGGAGCTGATACCAAAAAGTTCTATTTTGGTCTCATCTGATCACATAATCTTTTCCCATTCCTCCTCTAGATCATCTAGATGGTCTTTGGAGAACTTCAAATCGGCCTGGACATGTGCTGGCATGCTCTGCATCCATGACGGCGTATTGCATTACTAACCCCTTCATGACCGGAGATATTTTAATTTTTGCATTTTTGTTTTTTGCTCCCCTTATTCCCAGAGCCATAACTTTTTATTTTTTGTCAATATAGCCATGTTATGGCTTGTTTTTGTGGAACGAGTTGCACTTTTGAATGACACCATTGGTTTTAACATATAATTTACTGGAAAATGAGAAAAAAATTCCAAGTACAATGAAATTGCAAAAAAAAAGTGCAATCCCACAATTGTTTTTTGTTTTGCTTTTTTACTATGTTAACTAAATGCTAAAACTTACAAGCCATTTTGATTTTCCAGGTCATTACGAGTTCATAGACACTAAACATATCTAGGTTCTTTTTTATTTAAGTGGTGAAAAATTCCAAAGTTTGTTAAAAAAATTGCGCCATTTTCCGATACCCATACCTCCTCCATTTTTTGTGATGTCGGGCTGGGTGAGGGCTTATTTTTTGCATGCTGATCTGATGTTTTTAATTATACCATTTTTGTGCAATATGATCTTTTGATTGCCCATTATTGCATTTTAATGCATTGTTGCAGTGACCAAAAAAAAAATAATTTTGGAATTTTGACTTTTTTTCTCGTTATGCCATTTAGCGATCTGGTTAATTCTTTGATAATATTGATAGATCAGGTGATTCTGAATGTGGCAATACCAAATATGTGTATGTTTGCTTTTATTTTACTGTTTTACTATTACTATTTAAACTTTTATTTTTTTATATTTTTAAAAACCTTTTTTTACTTTTGGCATGCTTCAGTAGTCTCCATAGGAGACTAGAAGCTGCCATAGCCCGATTGCCTTTGCTACATACAGGCGATGATCAGATCGCCTGTACGTAGCAGAATTGCTGACTTGCTATGAGCGCCGAACACCAGGAGACACTCATAGCCATCCGACATTGACAACCATAGAGGTCTGCAGGAGATCTCTTGTTGTCATGCCAACCAATTGGTCACCTGCGTTCACGTGACGGGATCACCAATGGGCGAATTTCTGGCACGCTTGCTGGAAGCGCGTGTTAAATGCCGCTGTCAGAGTTCGACAGCGGTATTTAATGGGTTAATAGCCGCTGGTGGATCGTGATTCCACCAGCGGCTGTTCAGCACACATGTCAGCTGTTCAAACAAGAGTCTGCAAAAAAAGCTGTTGATTCTGGACCATAAAAGGGGGGTCCAGAGAAGAGTCTCCCTCCCCTCCTCTATGAGTTTCATATTTTCTAAAAGGCATACACACAGGTATTGTCTTTATGCGACTAATCATTATACCAAAACCTGTCATTTCAAATAACTTTTCTGTAAAAGTTGTCATGTGTGTATTGTTGCATTTTTCACTATTTAAAATTTCTACAGACACTACTTCTGATTTTCAGTTGTCCCTGACCTAGTACGTGGAGACTATTATATCTCAAAACTGCAGAACGCAAATCCGAGAGACATTCCTGCTCTTTTTCTATTTAGCGCACATCCTGAAATAGCAGTAACATAGAGGACGTTACACAACTGTACAGAGCAGAGTGTTTGTTAGTACAGCTTTGCTGTGATGTAAAATATTTAGTGAAAAGCAGCAACACTATTTCTCTGTGTGCATCCCTTAAGACCCCGTCTCATATAGCGAGATTGCTAATGCGTCAACGATTTGTGACACAACTGCGATCTCGCCTGCGATCTCGCTACATGTAACACGCAGCAGCGACCGGCCCCCTGCTGGATATCGCTGATTGTGCAGGAATGTCCTGGGTCATTTTTTCATTATCAGCATCCCGCTGGCCAGCATGCATTGCTGTGTTTGATGGCTGGATCGTTGCTGCGTTGCTGAAGAGATCTGACTGTTTGGCAGCTTACTAGCGATCATTTAGAGATGCACCAGCGATCCCTACCAGGTCGTATAGTTGTCAGGATCGCTGGTGCGTCGCTAAGTGAAACAGGACCCTTACTCTGCTTTTCCTCTCTCTCACCTCCATGTACTACAGAAATCAGCTGCAATCTGAAAATTCAGTGCGTTGACCATTTGTATTTGCATTAATAAGATGGATTATTGCAGTTTAGTGATGAGCGAGCATGCTCGGCTCTACTCGGTACTCGCCCAAGCATCTCACTGCTCTAAAAGCTCTGAGCTCGCCGAGTATTTCCGGGCTTGCTTGACGGGAGCTCAGGTCCCCTCCCTGCATGTTTGGTGCCCTTTAGAGAGCCAATGAACATGTAGGGAATATTTGCCACACATTGTAATGTTGAAGCCATGTCGGTTGTGGCATTACAGTGATTGGCTGCACAGCCTGCTCATCACAGTCTACTCCAAAATCAGGCAGTATAGGGAGAGTTGCTGCTGAGCTAGGGAGAGATTTGCTCATCACAGTCTACTCCAAAATCAGGCAGTATAGGGAGAGTTGCTGCTGAGCTAGGGAGAGATTTGCTTGTGTGTTAGTTAGTGTAGGTATACCACAAAATATTAGACACATATCCATCTCAACTAACAGTCCTTCTGAGGACTAGTCTTGCTGCAAAAATATCAGTGCTAGGCAGGCAGAGAGTGTATGTAGCAGACTGTAGTGCATATAGTAATAGGGTCCATTCCAGTTCTGCAGGAATGCAGGTATTAGGGGCCAGTGTTAAGAATGGGTCACCAAGGAAGAAAGCAAGACCAAGCTAAGCCACAGAAAACCAGAGAGGTTGGTAACTAAGGGGATTGCAGACCCCTGATCCTATCCACACAACTAGCAGTAGCCGTGGAGCATACCTACGATGATCCTAGATGCCTTGGCACAGCCGGAGAGCTAAATAAGCCTAAAGCAAGAAAGGGGAAATCTAAACTGCCCCAGAGCAGACCCCAAAGGAATAGATAGCCCCCAAACATATATTGTCTGTGAGACAAGATGAAAACACAAACGCAGGTAGGAAAATAGACTGAGCAAACAATGGGGCCCACACTAACTAGACAGGAAAGGAAAGACACTGTCTACAATCACGCAAAAAACCCTGCAAAAAATGTCCAACACGTCTGATAGAAAAATACTGAAGTCACACGACTTCACCCACTATATCAGCACTATGGTATATTCTGAAAGCAGAGCAAAAAGAGGCCAATCTAATAAGGGACAAAAACAAACTGGCACAAGCAGTAACATATGGATGGAGATTCAGCACAGCCCCAGCCGGAGCTGGCTGAGCACACAAAACTGAAATAGACAAAACCAGATCAAATGAGAACAATAGCAAAAGAACACTTAGCTGAGCATGCAGGGACTGAGCTGGAAACTAAGACCTCAGGAGGCAGGAAAAAATCACCAGCAGGGGTAGAGGGAGTCAGCTGTCTTAAATCCAGTCAGAAACCCCAGATCTCCAAATCGTCCTCCTCATTATCAGGTGGCAAGCCTCTGTTAATCAGATCAGCTCCATTACCTCCAGAAACCACCAGAGGGAGCCCAGAAAGAGAACTCGCAACCCCTCTGTCAATATAACCAGCTCCACTACCTTCACTAGTAACCAGAGGTAGGCCAGAAAGCGAATTCACAACAGGCCAGGAATAATTTTTTTGGGGTCTTAATCCTGATTATTTGCTTAAAAAGCAATCCAGAGAACAACGTTTTTCTGCTCCATTTGTTTGTTGGCACTGCAGAATACAGCCAGATCCTTTCCATATTACAGCTCTTAAAATCCATCTATTTAAAGCTGTGGTTTGTCCGTCACACGGATCACATTTCTGGCTTCTATTTAAATTTTGTTGCAGTGTGTTAGCCAAATTATTGACACCAGTTTGCTGTTAAAAATAGTTACCTACAGGCCAGCTATTTAAAACTGTGGTTTTCCGTCACATGGATCACATATAAGTGCGCTCAAAATTCTGCAATTTCTGGTCTCCATTTAAATTTTGTTGCAGTGCGTTAGGGAAGTTATTTACACCAGTTTGTTGTTAAAAATAGTTACCTACAGGCCAGCCATTTAAAACTGTGGCTTTCCGTCACATAGATCACATATAAGTTCGCTCCAAATTCAGCCATTTGTAGTGAATGTGGAAAATATTGTCCTCCATTTAAAATGGGAAAGGCGCATTACAACGGACCGGGAACTGGATGTGATGGTGATGGTGCATGCAGAGGCCGAGGCCGTGGGCAAGCTGAAATTGTGCCACAGCAAACACCCATATGTGCTCGTCTGACCTTACTGTCCCAATTACTAGGGGATCGCAGCACACCACTATTGAACCGAGAACAGTGTCAAAAGGTTGTTGGTTGGATAGTGGATAATACTTCCAGTCACTTTGCCACCACCACCACCACCCTGTTTTCCACATGGTCAAGTCTCGTGAGTCTTGGCCACATATTCTTCACTTCTTCACCCTGATCCTCCTTCCTCCCACCATGCTGAGTGCCCAGAGACAACTGAGCCCACACTTGGACACTGCGAAGAGCTGTTCACTTTTCCATTTATAGATTTGGGCCTCTCGTCCAGTCCACTTGAAGTAGGGCAAGGTGAGATTGCATGTAGCGATGACCAAATATTTGAACAGCCACGGTCACATGAAGGTGACGGTGGGAACGTGTTACAAGAGGTGGACGATGATGAGACACAATTGCCAGAAAGTCAGGAGGAGGACCAGGGTGCGGAAGGGAAAGACGAGGTAGAGGATGATATAGTAACTGATCCAACTTGGCAAGAGGACATGCAGAATGAAAACAGCAGCACACAGGGGAAGGGAGGCGTAGCACCCCAACAGGCAGGAAGAAGCATTGTGGTGACAGCAGACAGAGGGTGGGCAGCCGTTCCCCGTAACACCAACACGACGGAAGTTGCCAGTACAACTGTTAGGTCTTCCCGAGTCTGGTTCCTTTTTAAATACTCTGCTGATAACCCCAAAAAGGCCATTTGCACCAACTGCCAGGCCAGCATCAGCAGAGGTAGCAAAACTATCAGCCTGACCACTACCAGCATGATCAGGCACATGGCAGCAAAGCACCTGACTTTGTGGGCTGAACCCCAGGGTCCAGGAACAGTGTTTGCGGGTGACACCACTGCTCCCCTGTCCATTGTGCATGAGAAGATGCCTCCTGCCCTGCACCTGTCATTACACACACTCAACTAGCACCATCAGCAAGCACGTCCACGTCCTTGTCCCAGCGCAGCGTTCAGTTGTCCATACCCCAGTCCTTGGAATGCAAGCACAAATATGCAGGCCACACTACAAAATTCACACATTTCATGACTGCTTGAGCTCAAAATTTTGCCTTTTAGGCTTGTGGAGATGGAGGCTTTCCGCAACCTGATGGTGGTAGCCATCCCTCTGTACTCGGTCCCCAGCCACCACTATTTCTCCTGGTGGGTCATCCCCGCATTACACAAGCACGTGTCCCACAACATTGAATGTGCCCTCAACAATACTGTGATGTACTGTGTATGATTCATATAGCGAGGAAAACACAGGAGACACAGGTGTGATTAGGAAGGACTTGTATTACTTCATACAAGTAAGCAAAAGGGTTCACACAGTTTGCAGATACAAAGGCAGGAGACACAGCAGGCAAGAGTAAACTTTAAGCACAGCAGAACTTCTACAACAAGTTCATGGTCTCTCTGTTACTTCCCTTGCAACTGTGGATTTAGCAGGCAACAGGTTTCCAGTGTCCACAAGTGTTCCAAAGTTCATCAGGAGCAGATAGCTGGAGCATCAAGTCCAAGGCTTCCAGAAGCGAGGTCACAGGCTAACTGCAGACTTGATTCTGAAGCACTGATTGCTCAGCTGAGGCTGCTTTAGAGGCAAGAGGGAGAGAATCAGGGCGGGAACATGAAAGATGGAAACCCCATACTAACTGAGGGCAAGATAGCTGCAGCAAGTCAGAAAGCAAAATGGTCGACGGAAAAATTGAGTTTAAAAAAACATGTCAAAAGAGACTGAGAACCTTACAAATACAGTTACAGAGAAAGTCCACCTAACCACGGACAGGTGGAAAAGTGCTTGTGGGCAGGGACTGTACATCTCACTGATGGCACACTGGGTTAACATAGTGGGAGCTGGGACCCAGTCAGATCTTGGGATGGAACACATCGTCCCAACGCCGAGGGTTGCGGGCGCTAGGTCAAACAGGGTTGCCCCCCCAGTCTACAGCGCCTGTACCTCATCCTTCTCCTCTTCAGCCTAAATCTCCGAAATGACCACATGAGTCACAAGCTGGCAGCACTGCAGCACTGCCTCAACCAAGTGGCAACAGGCAGTGCTGTAGCTAACATGCTTTGGTAACAAATCGCACAATGCTGAAGAGCTGTGGACAGCTCTGAAAGAGCAGGTTGATCTGTGGCTGACACCGCTGAATCTACATCCAGGCATGGTCGTGTGTGACAATGGCCGGATCCTGGTGGTGGCTCTGAGACAAAGTGAGATCAAACACGTACCATGCTTGGCCCATGTGCTTAACCTAGTGGTTCAGCGGTTTATCAAAACCTACCCGGAGCTGGGGGATCTGCTTGTCAAAGTACGCCACCTGTGTGCCCATTTTAGAAAGTCAGCTACAGCTTCTGCCGCCCTTGCTTCAGCAGTGTTTGCAGCTTCTGGCTCACTGACTGGTGTGTGATGTCCCCACATATTGAAACTCTACACTGCAGATGTTGGGAAGGATTTGTGAGCAGAAGAGGGCAGTTGTTAACTAGCAGCATCAAAAAGGCTGTCGGTATTCAGTTCAGACTCCACACATAAGACCTCAAGAGTGGACATGCATGTCAGACATATGTACCATGCTCCAAAACTTTGAGGAGCCCACAAAGATGGTGAGTAGCAATGATGCCATAATTAGCATCACCATTCCACTTATCTGTGTTCTAAAACGCTCTCTGCTCACAATCAAAGAGGATTCATTGCAGGCAGAGCATGATGAGATGGAGCAAAGTATCATACAGGGTGATTACACACAGCCTAGCCTCATCTCATCCAACGTGGAAGAGGAGGAGGAGGAGGAAGAAAAGGAGCTAGTTTCATGCACTATAGACAATACTACCTGCACAAATGTCATAACGTCTATTCAGCGTGGATGGCCTGAGGACAGGGAGGTGGAGGAGAGCATAGTAAGTCGATCTCTTGCTGAGGACATGGAAGTCTTGCCTGTTAGCAGTCAGGTACGCAAGGCTGAGTTTATGTTATGCTGCCTTGACCGTGACCCTCGCGTTCTCAAAATTTTGGGTGACAGTCATTACTGGTCTGGTGACACTTCTAGACCCATGCTACAAGAAGAACTTTCTATCTCTTATTCCCAAAGCGGATAGGTCTATTAAAATGGGGCAGTACCAGAAGGCCTTGTTTCAGAATTATTAATAAAATTCTCAGCTGAAAACTGGCGGTAGAGATCACAGAGACACAACTCCAATCAAGCAAAGGCAGGGGAACACTATCAAAGTTCTGGGAGAGTTTTCTCAGACCTTCCCATTGCACAGGCCCTGAGGCACAGGGTACTCTCAGAAGCAGTGCAAACTTTGAGAATATGCTGAGGAAGTACCCTGCTGACAGTACCAACGTCCTCCATGATACCTTATAATTACTGGGTATCCAAGCTGGACATGTGGCATGAACTGGCTCTCTACACTTTGGCGATCCTGGCCTGCCCTGCCGCTAGTGTTTGGTCAGAGCAGGTTTTTAGTGCTGCTGGTGGAATTATAACTGATAAGCGTATTCGTCTGTCAACTGAAAATGCTGACATGCTGACTCTTATGAAAATGAACAAGGGCTGGATTGGGCCAGACTTCTCAACACCACTGAATGATAGCAGCGTAACATAAACTCAAATCCAGTTTTTTTTTGTGAGTTCTGTTCCCATGCACCTCTTCAAACCCACACATGGGTATACTCTTCCTGATTTTGGCTATTTGCTATTGTCCTCCTCCTTCTCCTCATCCCCATTCTCCACCACCATATCACCAAGGTGACCGTAGTCCGTGATGCTACACCCACATAATTTTTTTAAAGGGTATTTATGATACCCATAAAAAAATTTGCTATACAGTATGTTCATGTATACCCCAGGGGTAACTGTTTGTCATCCCATACACTTATTGCATAGTCATTACAAGTATAGGGAACATTTTTTTATGAGGCTCTCCTCCACATCTCTTCCAAAGGGCATTGGAGTGCCTCCAAAATTTTGGCAGCCCTTGCATTCACTGCATAGGAAAACACTATGGGAGACCCACTTCCTAATAATTGGAACATTTTTTCATGAGGCCCTCCTCTACATCTCTTCAAAGGAACACTGGAGTGCCTCCAAATATTTGGTAGCCCTTGCATTTACTGAATAGGCAAACGCTATGGGAGACCCACTCCCTAATAATGGGAACATTTTTTCATGAGGCCCTCCTCTACATCTCTTCAAAGGGGCATTGGAGAGCCTCCAAATTTTTGGCAGCCCTTGCATTCACTGCATAGGCAAATGCTATGGGAGACCCACTTCATACTAATGGGAACATTTTTTCATGAAGCCCTCCTCTACGTGTCTTCAAAGAGGCTTTGGAGTGCCTCCAAATTTTTGGCAGCCCTTGCATTCACTGCATAGGCAAACAGTAAGGGAGACCCACTTCCTAATAATGGGAACATTGTTTTCAGGAGGCCCTCCTGTACGTCTCTTCAAAGGGGTATTGGGGTGCATCCAAATTTTGGCAGCCCTGCCACTCTCTGCATACACAATAACAGTATAGGAGACCCTCTTTTAATAATAGGAGCAACAAAGCATAGCCGGCTGATGGCTCTCTAAGAATAGTGAGGTCCGACTGTTGGCCCTTTAAGAATAGGAAAGGCTGCCTGATAGCCCTATAAAAATAGGCTTTGTGACTTTCAGAGTCCCTCTTTCATAAATAAAATATGATGTGTCTGATGTTGTGTAACACATCACATGGCCAGATAAGGTTGTAAAATGTTAAAATGATATTTCCCAGTGAATGCACTTGTCTTGGTTGAAAACAATCCTAAAGTTCAAAAACGCATCAAAATTGCTATTTGTGAACCACTGGGGGGGCCACTGGAAAAATGCTCGAGTTTCCCATAGACTTACATTGGGCTCGTTGCTCGGGTTGAGCGCCCGAGCATTCCAATTTGTTTGACCCGACCATTTTAGCGCTCGCCCATCACTAATGCAGTTTTTTCATACTGAAGAATGAGTTTAGGAGTCATGGTGAAAGAGAAGAGCTGGCTCATAAATGAAGAAAGAATCCAGAAATGCTATTTCAGAGCTACTTTAGCTGTAGTAATTACATGTGACCATTGTGTGGCTATAACTGCCATTTAAACAAGACATCATCACTGTTAGTCAGTATCCCAGAGATCAGCATGGAAACAGGTTAGCATTACCTGGGTAAAAAAAAAAATCAGCTTCCAATATAGAGTAAGATGTATCAAATTCAATAACAGCTGCATGGCTTTTATAATCTATGGACTGCCTTAACAAAACACTTAAAAATGTGCACCAGCTATGAGCTGAAGTAGATTTTTGCTTTCTAATGTAAATTATATTGATACTGCCAGACAGTCACCCGTTAACACAAAAGAGTTGAAAATTTTTGACACAATTTAGAACTTGTTAAATCTAGAATACAGGTGTAAACTGTCTATGAATTGTCCCTTTTGTAACACTGTAAGGCTACTTTCACACATCAGATTTTCGGCGTCAGGCGCGATCCGGCGTCGTGCCGGAGCGCCGGATCCGGCAAATATTTCGTAAAACCGGATGTGACGGATCCGTTTTTCTGCCGGATCCGTTTTGTTCTTGACAGACAAAACCGGATCCGTCTCATCCGGTTAATCTGGTTTTTGTTCCTTTTTTTGATGGATTACGCCGGATCCGGTTTTTAAAATTGACCCTTGTGGCCTTCCGAACGGGATTAGCTACTGAAAAACTATATATAGCGTGTTCATACAGCCCTTCTTTGACAGGTTGTAGAGGAGAAAGTGCAGGTTGGAGAGAAGAGCAAGTTACTGGCGAAGATGGATGTTGTGATTGGAAATATTTTGAAGAATTTGGCGGATTTTACAGCGGAGGCGAATCGTTTGAGGGTGATTGTTCTGGAGAAGGAGAGAGCGAGACAGCAGTGCATCAGGCATCGTAGACGACGTTTGTGGATCCACCCCATCACAGCCAAGAGAATGACGCGTGGGGCCTATTCTACACTCTGCATGGACCTTAGACGAAACCCGGATACATTTTTTGGATATGTTCGGATGAAAATGGAGAATTTTGATTACTTGGTGGAGCGCATTGCACACCTCATAAGAAAAGCAGACACCTATTGCCGCTTCTCTGTTTCACCCACAGAGCATCTGATGGTGACTTTAAGGTAAGCCACATTTATTGGATATGCTTGCATCAGAGCACACTTTCACTGCAATCTTGTTGGTGGTAGTTTGTATCTCCAAGTGTTATAGCTGAGTTTTGGTATGTAATGCTGTGATTTTAAACTAATTGATTGTTTTTTAATTCCCCACAGATTTCTTGCAACTAGAGAATCCCTTTCGTCACTGCATTTCCAGTACAGACTCGGGATTTCCACCATATCTGGAATAGTGAAGTACACATGCCGTGCACTATGGGACTCCTTAGCTGAAGAGTTTTTACCAGAGCCCACAACAGAGAGGTGGATTGAAATTTCAGAAAAGTTTCAACAGATATGTCAGTTTCCGAACTGCTTGGGCGCTGTGGACGGGAAACATATCCGCATTGTAAAGCCAGCCGGATCGGGATCGGAATATTTCAATTACAAGAAATATTTTTCCATTGTCCTCATGGCCATCGCTGACGCGGAATACAAATTTATTGCTGTTGATATTGGGGCCTATGGCCGCTCCAATGACTCTCAAGTTTTCAAACTGTCTGCCATGGGGCGTAAACTGTATGGAAACACCTTCCAGTTCCCACCCCCTAGACCGCTGCCGCAAACATCTGGTCCACCTATGCCATTTGTCTGTGTAGGGGATGAAGCCTTCCAGCTGTCAGAACACCTTTTGAAACCGTACTCTAGCAGAGGATTGACAAAAACAAAACGCATTTTTAATTACCGCCTCACAAGAGCAAGAAGAATGGTTGAATGTACCTTTGGTATTCTGACAGCCAAATGGCGGGTCCTATTGACTGCGATCAACCTCAAGACAGAAACTGTGGACGAGGTGATCAAAGCTTGCCTGGTACTCCACAATTTTGTTATCTGCAAGGAACCCATTTCCATTGAGGACACCTCTGAAGAAACCACCTTGCAAGATTACCATGACATTACCACTAGAAGTTCTGTGACGGTTTCAGTAATGAGGGACAATTTTGTACTATACTTTATGTCACCTCAAGGCAGAGTACACTGGCAGGATGACAGAGTGTGAAAGATTTGTGCCCTTAACCAAACTTGTGTACCTTCTGTACCAACAGTATATACCTTTGCCAACCAAAGTTGGCTATCTTGTCATGGTCTTACTATTTTTACCTTTAGGCCACAGGTGTGTACCTGGTTGTGTTTTATGCAAAGTATTTCACCTTGTAACAAAAGTTGTGTACATTGTTAGGAAATCACCAACAATAAACACAACTTTTTAGGTGAAATACTTTGCTTCAAACACAACCAGGAACACAACTGTGGCAAAAAGGTAAAATGTACCCACAGTTATATACCTGGTTTTGAATACCTTTTTACCTTTGAAATACCCTGTATTTAACCTTTTTTTTAAACATAGTTTGCCGCAGAAAGAAATGACAGACAACCATTGTGAAACGATAATTTAACTTTTATTTAAAATATTTTTTTTTTGTAAAATGTTTTTAATGTGCAAAAAACTTTTTTAATAAAGGTTTTAAAACCAATAGGCATTTTTATTAAAAAACACATTACAAATCTGTGTAGTGTGGGGTGGAAATACTGCTGGAAGGGCTGCGGGACACTTCGACACTGGGAGTGTGGAGAGAGGACTGGGATCGTGGTGGGGAAGGAACAGTTAGAGGTGAAGGTGTGGAAAAAGCTACAGAATGGGTGGACATGTGGGAGGCAGAAGAGGTGGTGGGCGGTGGAGTGGAGGGTTGGGCAGGGACTGTAGGAGCAGATGATGTTGATGGCAAGTTGTATGGGGAAGGAGTTTGGTAGGGGGAAGGAGTTTGATACGGGGCAGGTTGCTGGAAGTGGGGAGATGTCTGGTACTGGGGAGGTTGCTGGTACTGGGGAGGTTGCTGGTACTGGGGAGGTTGCTGGTACTGGGGAGGTGGCTGGTGCTGGGGAGGTGGATGGTATGTAATAGGAGGGGGAGGATGGAAAGTGGCTGGAGGGGGTGCAGGTGGAGGAACTACTGTGGTGGGAGGAGGAGGTTGGGAGGTAACGTGCTGGAGAGCACCGTGGCATGAATGCATTACATGCATCTGCTGGGTAGGAGAGAGCGTTTCCATGCGCTCCACAACAGACCTGAAAAAGGTGTGGTTTGGCGAAGATCTTGCTTCTGAATGCATGGTTTGCAGAAGTGTCTTCACCTCCAGAATGCTGGAGTTGATCTGCTGAAAGTCTGCGGAGATTTGCTCTGACAAGACTTTTAGACAGTTCTGGAAAGATGCATTCAGATGCAAGAACTCTGGCGCATAAGTCTTTTCCTGACCCCTCTGCCGCTGACGCCCAGTACCCGCAGGTGTACTAGAGGTGGCGGGGCAGAAGGGTGGGGTAAAGGGAAAGCGATCTCCTCACCAGCAGCTTCATGTAATGTAGGCGGCCACGATGCTCTTGTGCTGGTGGATGGGACAGATGGGTCGAATGTGTGGGAAGGCTGGGAAGGTGCAGATGTACCGGGGCGGTCGAAGTGTCCCTCGGTGTCAGTCTCCTCAGGGATCGCCTCAGAAGGGTCCAATCGTGCAGGCTCCCGAGTGCTGCTCACCGTGCTGTGGAATAAAGAGAAAAAAAAACAATTAAAATAGTGACATGGTATGGCCCTGGCTGAAAAAAAAGTTACATAGAAACATTTTTTTTCACATGTGCTGTGTAATATTTACCTTCTGGTGACCATTGTTTCCCGGAGGAACAACAGGGCTTGTGCATACTTGTACTTGCTCCTGCGTCCTCCAGATCCACTCGGGGCCCGCATCTCTTTATTGAACTCCTTCTTGAAACGATCCCTCACAGACCGCCACCGCTTCACAATTCTGTCCCCTGAAACGAGAAAGGAGTGTTTAGTATACAACATCAGTGATTCCCAAACTCCAGTCCTCATGGTCCCCAGGGGTCATGTTTTCAGGATTTCCATAGTAAATGGAAATCCTGAACACATGATCCGTGGGGACCACGAGGACTGGAGTTCGGGAAACACTGGTTTACATCAAGCAACCAGTACTGTATATACTTACGTTCTTTAATCTGGGCCCGAGCATCGAGGTCCTCCCAGCGGTCCACAAGGAGCGAACAGATTTCCTCCCAGAGTCGTCGGGTAACGATCAGGTCAGCATGGCGGCGGTCAGCCATATTCCATAGCGGCTCCCTTTCTCTGACGAGATCGATGAGGTGGTCCACATCAATCCCTCCATCCTCACCGTCAGAGTCGGGAGCACGCTGTGAAGGCTGTTAAAGAAAAAGACAAAAATGACATAATTAGTCTCCACAAAAGAAATGAAATAAAAAGTTCAAAAAAACAAAGCAAAAATATTTATACTTACACGCTGGTGACCGCCGCGTTGCTGTCGCCGACGACCCTGGGAGGCACTGCGAGGACCTCTTGGCCGAGCACCAGATTGGGAAGAGTAGAGAAGAAAACAAAAAATGTTATGTCTTTGGATGTAGGCATTTGTTTGCTGTGTGTGGTCTGCAAAACATTGTTTTCTATGTGTTGTGTGTAGTGTGATGTTGTGTTTCTGCATTTGATGCAAAAAACTTACCAATTGTGAGCCCACTCCAGGTGTCTGTCCACCCCTTCCTTCTTCTTCTGGGAGCTCCTCTTCATCTTGTGATTCCTGTTTTGAAATAAAAGGCAATGAATAGACATATATTACAGAGATGATGGATTTTGGAAATAAAAACTTACCGTCAAACGCTGACGATGCGAGGGAGGGCTCCCAGAAGATGATGTGCTGTCTTCCTGCTGGCCAGACTCCATGCCTGTGGGTGGTGTTACTGCTGCTGCCAGTGCTGCCAGTGCTGCCACTGTTGCTGCTGCTGCATCTCTTGGGCGGCTGTTGAATAAAGAGAAATAAAGGGCCAATGAATATCTTGATATTCCATGGCCCTAGTTTGGAGGAATGGGGGATTTGATAATTACCATCTCTCATCTGCTGCTGGACTCCCCTCCTGTTGTTCAGCATGCTGCTCCATTTGGGGTGGTGGTGGTGCTGATGGTGCTGCTGCAGTGGTCTCCTGCCTTCTCCTGCGCCTGGTTGCTGTCTTGGGTGGCATGTTGGGTGTGGCTGAGGGTCCCACTGTCATGCTTTTATATGTGTCTTGTGGGCAGAGCTACTGAGCATGCTCAGACCAAAAAAAACGGATCCGGCCACCGGATCCGGCTATCGCCGGATCCGGCGCATTGCGGCACTCATAGGCTTTCATTGTGTGAAAAAGCCGGACCCGCCGGATCCGGCGAGTCCGGCTTTTTCGCCGGAGACAAAAAACGTTACAGTAGTCTTTTTTCCAGACGCCGGATCGTGACACATTGCCGGATCCGGCGAAAACCGGATGAAACGCATGGCCATCCGGCTCGATCCGGCTCTAATCCAAGTCAATGGGGGGAAACCGGATCCGGCATTGCATTTCGCCGGATCCGGTTTTTGTCAAAAGCGCCGGATCGCGCCTGACGGCGAAAACCTGATGTGTGGAAGAGGCCTAAGTGAGGAAAAAAAAGGTAAAGAAGAGGGAGGGGATGAGAGGTGTATGAAGCCACATTCTCTCTGGCTAAGCCTCTTATGCTGAAAGAAGGGAATAGGTAGAAGCAGAATTAGATTAGAAAGGTTATGCTATTCTAGCTCAACAATACTCAGCATAATTATAGAAGTTATAGAATGACAATGTACATTTGTAGAAATAATGGAGACTGAAGATCAAAATAAGAAAAATTAAAGCAAGACATCTACTATATAATCGTCTAATTCTGTCTGTCTGTCTTTTTGTATTGGATATCCCATGTCGCTGATAGGTCGCGCCCGGCCGGGCCCGACCAATCAGCGACGCGGGATTTCCGTTACAAACAAACACACTGAATTAGAATATTATATAGTAGATAGTTAGATTATACTCACCCCGGCGTTCGGTCCGGTCCGATGGGTGTCGCCGTCCCGCTGGCACCTCCCATCTTCATACGATGACGTCCTCCTCCTTGCTTCTCCCTCGGCTCCTGTGCATGCGTACTTTATCGGCCCTGTTGAGGGCAGAGCAGAGTACTGCAGTGCGCAGGCGCCGGACCTCTTTGACCTTTCCCGGCGCATTTTCACTGCAGTACTTTACCCCTACTCGTATGAAGATGGGAGGCACCGGACCGAACCGCGACACCCACCGCACCCACCCCCGGTGAGTATAATCTAATGTGTTTTTCTTATTTTTCAGGTTTCATTGGGGGCTTATCTACAGCATTACAGAATGCTGTAGATAAGCCCCTCATGGCAGTGGCCCCAGCTTATGGGGTAAAAATGGGGTGACAGATTCCCTTTAAATAAACTACATACATATTCTAGAATACCCGATGCGTTAGAATCGGGCCACCATCCAATTATATATTCCTCACCTAGCATAACATCCTTAGCAAAAGTCAAGCTGGGTTCATGCCAAACCACTGCACTACTGACCATATCTACACCCTCCACAGACTCATTCAGAGCCACGTCTACAACACAAAGCACGGGAAGATGTACGCTTATTTTGTGGATTTTAGAAAGGCTTTTGACTCAGTGTGGCACCCGGGCCTGCTATTGAAACTGCTGGAGAGCAGAATAGGAGGAAAGACCTTTGATGTCATCAAAAGCTCCTACACTGAGAACCGCTGCAGCATGAATGTGAACGGTAAAAGAACTGCTGATTTCCAGCAGAGCTGTGGAATAAGACAGCGCTGCACCCTATGTCCAATGCTCTTCAATATTTACACCAATGAGCTTGCCAACGCTTTGAAATCTTCCACAGCACCAGGTCTCACACTCCATGATGCCCAGGTGAAATTTTTGCTGTATGCAGATGACCTACTGTTGCTGTCACCAACTGAGAAAGGTCTCCAAGAAAACCTGAAAATCTTGGAGAAGTTCTGCTCCACATGGGCACTACTGGTCAATGCAAAGAAAACCAGCATCATGTTGTTCCAGAGGAGAAAGCCAAGATCAAACCAGCACCTTACATTTGTACTAAACAACTGCATTCTTCAGGAAAACAGACAAATACCTTTTCCTAGAAATTCACCAGTCAGGGAGCTTCAAACAAGCCATAGATACCCTGAAGGACAAGGCCTGCAAAACCTTCTACGCCATCCGAAGGAAACTCTACCATCTGAAGCAACCAGTGAGGGTCTGGCTGAAAATCTTCGATGCCATAATCACCCCAATCCTCCTGTATGGCAGTGAAGTGTGGGGCCCTCACACATACCAAGACTGGTCAAAGTGAGATTCCAGTCCAACAGAAATATTCCACCTGGAATTCTGTAAACACCTTCTCCAGGTCCATTGAAGCACCACCAACAGTGCCTGCCAGGCTGAGCTGGGCAGATTCCCACTGCACCTAGAAGTCCTGAAGAGGGTGCCTGGAACAGCTCACGCAAACCAAACCTGACCAAACCATCAACCAAAGCAGCCTGACAAAAGCCAGAATCAGAAATATGGTAGATGAGGGGCAGGAGAGGTATGTAAGTGACTGAAAAAATGAGACCAGCAGCTCTCAGAAACTGGCCATGTACCAGAGTCTACAGAGAGAATACAGACTGGCTCCATATCTGGAGAAAATCTTGGACCCCAGAGACTGCCAGATCCTAAGCCGGTATAAACTCAGTGCCCACAATCTGGCCATCGTGGTTGGCCAGCACAGAGAGAGCTACAAGCCCAGGAAGGACAGACTGTGCCTACACTGTGACCTGGAGGCCCTGTAGGATGAGACCCACTTCCTGCTAAACTGCATCAAATACTCAGCAGTGAGGGACACTCTCCTCAGGAGACTATCCAATCTCTTCCCAGATTTCAGCTTCATGAAGGAGGAAAAGAAAATATATGTCCTGCTGGGGTAGAAGAGCGCGCGGTGGAGATAGCAGCACAGTATGTAAGCGCATGCCATAGGCTGCGAGAAAGGCAACCATGATATGCCATGGACTTTCTTAGCCCCCACTCTGTACCCCATCCATCATTCCTTCAGTCCCCACCCATTATCCCCACTCCCTATTCCCTACTGTACATGTGCTTTGGCAAAACTAATATTTATTTGGTCCTGCCAATAAAGCTTCTTTGAATTGAGAATATATATATATATATATATATATATATATAGTAGCTGAAGAGCCCGGCGCTGCCCGGGCATAGTAACTAACTGTGGTTAGTTATAGCGAATTATAATTATCCTCCATCCCATAGTCCCGTGCCCATATACCCATCATACATATCCACGATCCCATAGGCCCGTGCCCATATACCCATCATACATATCCTCCATCCCATAGTCGAGTGCCCATATACCCATCACACATCCTCCATCCCATAGTCCCATGCCCATATACCCATCATACATATTCGCCATCCCATAGTCGAGTGCCCATATACCCATCACACATCCTTCACCTCATAGTCCCATGCCCATATACCCATCAGACATCCTCCATCCCAGAGTCCCATGCCCATATACCCATCATACATATTCGCCATCCCATAGTCGAGTGCCCATATACCCATCACACATCCTTCACCTCATAGTCCCATGCCCATATACCCATCATACATATCCGCCATCCCATAGTCCTGTGCCCATATACCCGTCATACATATCCTCCCATCCCATAGTCCAGTGCCCATATACCCATCACAAATCCTCCATCCCATAGTCAACCATTATGACATCATAATGAGCGGCGGGGCTTGCAACCTATGATGACATCAGCGTTGCCATGGCAACCATTATGACATCATAATGAGGGGCGGTGCTTGATACACACACACTTTTTCCCCATTATGTAGATAGGGGCAAAATTGTTTGGTGAATTGGAACGCGCGTGGTTAAAACTTCACCTCACAACATAGCCTAGGACACTCTCGGGGTCCAGACGTGTGACTGTGCCAAATTTTGTGACTGTAGCTGCGACGGTGCGGATGCCAATCCCGGACATAGATACATACATACATACATACATACACACCCTTGAGCTTTATATATTAGATATACTGTATATTGTGGCAGGGTCACTGGCAATGAGAGTGAGGGGAGATATGTATCACGAAGATTGCTATCTTCTGTGTTGTGAAGGAAGCTTCTCTCCAGCGCGTTATGTGCTGAGAAGGGTTAATTGGCCATGACAGGGTTGGGTTTTTTTGTGAGTAGTTGTAAGGCTGGTTTCACATTTGCGTTTTTTTGCTCGGCAAAAAAACGCATACGTGCGCATGCGTTTTTTCCCCTATATTTAACATGGGTGCGCATACGTGCGGATTGGCATGTGCACGTATGCATTTTTCGTGCGCTGCTTTTTTTTGTGGTGTGCGATTTTATTTTCCAGATGCTACATGTTGCATTTTTTGGTCCGCCCAACCGCTTTAAAAACGCATGCGTACGTATGCACACGTTTTGCGCAAAAAATTACTATTATGGCCTATGGATGCGCATACGTGCGCATTGGCATGTGCATGTATGCAGGTTTTTTTGCGCATGCATTTTTTCTGGTGTCCACTGGTTAGACAAGTTATAAAATTCCCAACTCAAAAAAAAAAAAAATGTCTATATAAAGGAGGTGTCTGCCCACACTGTACCACAACTATAGTGACAGACTGGAGAGCAGAAATTCAGCTAAAAACGAACCCATCTTCAATCCCAGCTTCAGCGTCAAGAATGTGAGTATTATTACATCTAATAATGTATGCCTGTCCATTTAAATTGTATATGTACTAATGCGTTTTATTATTTTTACATGCAGTATGTCTTCGGAATCAGAATATTCCCCATCCCGGCAGGAACTGGCGCAAGCAGACCGTGAGGTGATTATTTTCATGCATTTGGTAAGTATATCTGCTGCTTCTCCAAATCTCTTACGTTTGTTTTTTTTTTTTTCAGACATCGTCATCTTCTGCGGACGTGACTACTGAGGGCGAACAGCAGGAGCAGCCAAGCCAAGTCCCGGTGGTGATACGGAATGTAAGTATTAAATGATTTGTAATGTTCTTTATTTTTTATCTTCTATATTTCATCTTTTCTGGATTTTTTTGTAACTTTTTATTCACTCAAAATTTGAATATTCTAATGAACGTGTTTTGTCTAGGTTCCACAACGGGATGAAGACGTATACCTGGATAATGAGCAGCTTATCAGCCTGGTCCAGGAGCGTGCCCCGTTGTGGGACAGCCGTGACCGGTTGTATAAGGACAAAGTGGTGACCCGGCGGCTATGGAATGAGGTGGCCGCAGCATTGATGGATGGCTGGGACAGCGACACTGCATCCTCCAAAAAGGCGTTTAGTAAGTATTTCCCTGCTCTGTTATGCCGCAGTTGGGTTTCGTGCTAGATATATTCTAGCAGGAAACCCAACAGTGTCATCTGGCTCTACAGTGACTGCTTTGGGTATTGTATTGCTGTATTGTGCCACAGTGACTATTGTCCTTGATAGCACTGTTGGGTTTCGTGCTAGATATATTCTAGCAGGAAACCCAACAGTGTCATCTGGCTCGACAGTGACTGCTTTGGGTATTGTATTGCTGTATTGTGCCGCAGTGACTATTGTCCTTGATGGCACCTTTGGGTTTTGTGATAGCATATGTCGTGCATCAAACACAATTGTTACATGTTGTTGGTTTGTTTTTCCAACAGTGGGCAAACGCCGAACACGTTGGCGCTCGATCAAGGACCGCTTCAACAGTGATGTTCGTGCTGAGGGCCAGGTTCGCAGTGGATCTGCATCAAGGACAAGAACAAGATACCAATACTATCACGCGTTGCAGTTCCTAAGACCTGTCCTTGCCACCAGATCGTAAGTATTATAATTTTTTGATTTTTATTTTTATTAATCTGTGTTTTTCTAATCCACAGCTGATGCTTCTTGTAAAGGCATGATAGTAATGATTTTCCTTTCTTCCACAGCACCTGGAGCAGCACCCTGCAACCTGGCCCTGGAGCGGTCCTTCATCAGACGTCCTCTGACCAATCCCAGCCATCCGACAGCCAGGAAGCACTTTGCAGGTCAGCCACACAGACAGCTGGTGACCAGGAAGCTGGTCCATCAGGTGTTCCACTGTCCCAGGTCTCTGCCACTGGTTATGCGGGCACTACCCGCCAGCGGCAGAGGGCCTTGGACAGGAATGTCTTGCCCGAGTTTATGCACTTGAGCGAGGCCTTTAATGCCAGCCTCAAGTCGCTGTCCGACAGAGTGGAAAGCGGTTTTTCACTCATGGAACGTGGTTTTAACCACATGGAACACCGCTTCCATTCTGTCGAACAGCGCCTTGACCGTCTGGAGGCCGACCTCAACAGACCAGCACACCATTTTTTTTAGTAAGATTGAAAAGGGCATGGCAGAACACCTTAGTCCTGAGCAACAGCTGAATGTGCTGCAGGCCTGCAACAATGCTTTCTTGCAGGCTATGCAGCATAATCGGTACGGGCAGCAGTCAGTGGTGTCATTTCCACCTGTGCCACCATTGACTCACTTCACCTCACTACCGACTTGTGCTGCATACCACTGCACGGACACCTCTATTCAAAGCCAGGACATCCACCGTTACACCACCACAAGTCTGAGTGCAGCTGGTCACTTCACCAACACCACCATGGCAAGCGCTGCTCCTGTCTGGAGCACCACCGCCACCCCCATGCATGCTTGGAGCTCAGCCACCACTCCGCAAACGTGGAACAGCCCTGCCGCTACAACAACATGTAGTAGCCCTGCCACCACCACTCCACAAACCTGTACCATCACTGCCGCCACCAGTCCTCCTGCAAGGACGAGCACTGCCACAGCCACCACAGAGCATCAGCAGCAGCCACAGCAGCAGCAGCCACAGCTGTAGCCGGGGGACCCACATTCAATATTTGCCCCAAGTTCAAGGCGCCATAAATCAAGGCGTGCATTGGGCCCAAGTAGGTCCAGGCAGACAAGTTTACGGAGACAAGCACTTAGGACCAATGTCCCTGAACCTCTTTCCTCTCCTCCAAGTGTGTCTAGTTCAATTCCCATAACTGGACTCCATTCCCCCACAAGTTGTGTTGCCCCTTCCCCTAGAACACCTTCTTCAACTGTAAGTTCTGCATATTCCCTGCACACACCCAACTTGCAACCATCTGCCCCCAAACGCAGAAAAAAATAAAGTTTTTTTTTATTTTTCTGGTTAAAACTACATTTAAAATTTCTGGTTCACCATAACAAAGTTTGATTAATGTTTTGGGCGCCGCTCACACACACTGCGCCGTACACACAATGCGACTTAAACTTTGCAAGGTGTCATAAAAAGTGTTTGGAGGATTGGCTGTTTTTACCATCCTCATTTCACTTATTGTGATTCTAGGCAAGGGGGATTATTGATATACCTTGTAATTAACAACATACTCTTGTGTGTTGAATCCACTGATGGGTAAAATACACGTCATATGTTAATATGTTAAATACCAAGGCCTAGTATAATAACTAGCGTTTTACCGACTAGGATCTGGTTTCCTGAAACACAAACTGGTGAAACTCGGGCAAAAAAAAAGGCGAGCTTCTTTGCATTGTGGTTTGGTTTTGAACGAATCTCCTACTTGTTTTCCACTAGTTGGACAAGTTTCATTTGAAACAAATTTGGTTTCATGAAACCCGATCCTACCAAAGTCGCTCAAATATCATAATCATAATTATTTATCAATCATGGCCTGGTTAATACACATATCATATTTAACCTGCAGCTTTGCTTACGTACCAATATATTTAACGCAGACTAGCGATGCTACATTTTAACTCATATGTGTATTTACATGCGCAGGTTTGAGAACATCATGAATTTACAGGTATACATGGGAAGTTTTTTATTTTATTGGAGTGTAAAAAACATAGTGCACTCGGTACTGGTATCAAATCAGGTTTTTTATTAACATACACAAACGAAAACATTCTTACACCATTTCATCTTGCCAGTGCACCCGTCCTACATCAGAGATAAAGTAGGCCGCAAATTGGTACCTCATTTGGCCAACTTCAACGGATGACCTGAGAGGGTGCTGAGTGAATTCAAGCAATGGGTTAGGAGCAGCATCATCGAGTTCAAAGGTCGGGTGCTCTTTAGCCATCACAAAATTATGTAGAACCACACACGCCTTCACCACCTCATCGACTGTTTCAAGTTTAAGATTAATGGCTGTGCCGAGAATTCGCCATCTGGAGACAAGAATCCCAAAAGAACACTCGACAGTTCTTCTGGCCCTGGTCAGCCTGTAATTAAATATTTTTTGGTGTGGTCCAAGTCCCGGCTGGAGTAGGGTTTCAGTAAGTTTGCGCACATTTGAAAAGACTCATCCCCAACCATTATAAAGGGCAGTGGCGGAGCATCGGTGTGAGGAAGAGGCCGTAGCATAAGGAAATTAAATTGGTTGCCATACAACCTCCGGCCCATGTCTGAGTTTTTAAAAGCCTGTGAGTCATTACCACGGCCAAATGCTCCAATGTCCACTGCTACAAACATACATCCGGCATCTGCAATGGCCATGAGTACTATTGAAAAGTACTTTTTGTAATTATAATACTCAGATCCAGTTCTTTTGGGTTTGATGATCCGTATGTGTTTACCATCAACAGCTCCCAAACAGTTGGGGAAATTGCAGACTGTCAAGAATTTGTCAGCAATTTCCATTCACTTTTCAGCGGTGGGCAGGGGCATAAATTCTGAACAAAGAACATTCCAGAGAGCCAGGCAGGTGTCCGCAACAATTCCAGACAAGGTAGAGATTCCAATACGGTACTGGAAGTGTAGTGAAGATAGGGTTTCTCCAGTCACCAGGAATCTGTGAAACAGAGAAAGAAGTAAAATTAATATTTCTGTATATGGTTTTGTAAAACTATTAAATAAAATATTGGTACATTCACGAAAAATAATTAGCCAAGGTTTTGAATAGTACATGTAAAAAAAAAAAACATCAGACCCCACCCCTTGGTTTTTAAATATTACATACCGTAATGTCACCAGTAGCCGTTCCTCAGGAGGAATCGCACAACGGAGCTGTGTGTCCTGTCTCCGGATGGATTCTTGGACACGAGCCAGCAAATCCCTGAAGCTTTCTTGGGACATCCGGATATAATCTGAAAATTTCTCCGGGTTTGCCTGTAGCTCACTGTAGAGGGTGTGGTATGCCCCATGGCTCTCCCGGAGTTCAACAATCGGATGTATCCACATACGCCACCGCTGCCGTCTTCGCTGCCTCTCTCTCTTCCTTTGTTCATGTCAAGCAACTGCATAAGCCTGAGCCATCGCGATATCCAAATCCAAGTTGAAGTGAAAACTCTTCCAGCGCAGATCCATGTTGACACGAGAACAATCAAGCAAATTTGAAGAATACTGTAGACAGGGTCTATATATTAACATACCACACCGCCACTGAAGTCCCATTGGTCGTGTGTGTTGCCAGATTGTTATTTTTTTTTTTTTTGGGTGAGGACAAACAATGTGGAAAAAAACGCAAACGCACTAAAAACGCATACAAACGCATAAAAACGCTGCGTTTTTTTCCTGCATGCGCATAAAAATGCTTGAAAAAAACGCAGCGTTTGTATGCGTTTTTTCCATGCGTTTTTTTGCACAAAAAATGCGCTGCAAGAAAAAGCAAGTGTGAAAGTAGCCTTAATTATTTAAAAATCATGCAATGTGATTTTCTGTTTTTTATTTTTATATTCTGTCTCTCTCAGTTGAAGTGTACCTACGATTAAAATTACAGACCTCTGCATTCTTTGTAGGTGGGAAAAAGTGCAAAATCAGCAGTATATCAAATACTTATTTTCCACACTGTATCTCCCCTCAAGGACATGTTACAGCAGTTTCCTCTATATAGGCACATCAGGGGCTCTCCAAACATGACATGACATCCGCTAATTATTCCAGGAAATTTTACATTTAAAAAGTCAAATGGCGCTCCTTCCCTTCTAAGCTCTGCCATGTACCCAAACAGTGGTTTTTCCCCACATATAGGTTCTGGTGTGCTCAGAACAAATTGCACAATACATTTTCAGGTCCATTTTCTCCTGTTACCCTTGTGAAAATAAAAAAAATGGGTCTAAGCAAAAGTTTTTTGTGAAAAAGGTAAATGTTAATTTTTTCCTTCCACATTCCATTAATTCCTGTGAAGCACCTGAAGCTTTAATAAACTTCTTGAATGTGGTTTTGCGCACCTTGAGGAGTGCAATTTTTAGAATGATGTCACTCGTGGGTGTTTTCTGTCATATAGGATCCTCAAAGTCACTTCAAATATAATGGAGTCCTAAAAAAATGGTTTTGTAACTTTTATTAGAAAAATGAGAAATCACAAGTCAAATGGGTGTGTGCACACGCTGCGGATTCTGCTGCGGATGCGCAGTGGTTTTGGCCCTGCGGATCCGCAGCAGTTTTTGCAGTGGTGTACAGTACTATTATTTTCAATGGAAAACAAAAACCGCAGTTCACACGGTGCGGATTTTTCTTCTTTGTGCAGAATCCACAGCGGTTTTACACCTACTCCATTGTAGAGGTGTCAAACCGCAGGCTGATCTGCAGATAAACTGCAGGTAGAATCTGCAGCGTGTGCACACACTCTTATAACTTCTTAACAAAAAAAAATATGTTTCAAAAATTATGCTGATGTGGGAAATGTTATTTATTAACTACCGTAAGTTGTGTGACATAACTCTCTGATTTAAGGGCATAAAAATTAAAATTTTGAAAATTACAAAATTTTCAACATTTAGGCCAAAAATCCATTTTGTTTCACAAATAAACGCAAGTCATATAGAATAAATTTTACAACTATCACAAAATACAATATGTCACAAGAAAACAGTCTCATATACCTCATAAATTGACTGTGGTCAGCAAAGAGCAGGACCGGACACAATAGGACGGTAGGTAGCAACTACCTGCCTGTTTCTGCTTATGCAAATATTTTGTTTTTCGCAAAGTCCCAGATATCCCCTTTAGGCCGGGATCACACACAGCGCGATATGGCCGAGTCTCGCAGGTTAAAACCAAGCTCTGGCGCCGGCACTCCGGAGCGGAGCGTGCGGCTGAATAGAAATAAATGGAGCCGCACGCTCTGCTCCCGTGTGCTGACAGCAGTGCCGGGTATTACCATGCGAGACTCGGCCGTATTCCTCGCATGTGTGATCCCGGCCTTAAAGATGAGGAGGATTTTAAATGCATGATGTCAAGTTTGATAAAGAACAACTGTGTTCGAAACACGTTGCTTGCTGACCATCCTGTCCACAATTTTTAATTGATTTTGATGCAATAAAGATCATATTTGAAATTTTAACAGAAGCTGGAACTTTTCCTCTTTTCTCACATGATATTGATTTGTCTCCAGAAGAGTGATTACCTGGGTAACTTTTTATTGTCTTTTATGTTCATCTCTGATAAAAATAAATCTGCAACCTGGCTGTGCTATAAAGATATATTTTGATGTGGTAATCACAAGTGTGCTGTTTGCCCATACTGTATATTTGAAAGGAAGAATCAATAAACACCACTAATAATAATTACACCAAAATATTAGGTTCTTTTATAAACCGCAGCACAACATATGTTGCATATGTAATGGAAAGCACTCATTGTACCCTTCAGTATATAGGATGGATGACACGCAGATTAAAGTTTAGAATTGTTGAAAATTTTGTTGGTTTTCATAAACCCAAGTTAAAGGCCTATCTCAAGCATCATAGTGCTTTGTTAATGAACATTATGGTAGTGATAATTCTCTCATGCTATGTTCACATAAGCGTATGCAAAATCATTAGAAAAAAATTACAAGTTTTCATGCATGTTGTCATTTGTATGCTATTTGTGTGTCCGATTTTTATGTCCATATGCCATCTGTATGTCCATTTTGCCCATCCATATGGCATCTGATTATTACATAAATATTTTAGTAACTAATAAAGGACAAATACAGTATTCTATCTTTATAATTGTAATATGTGCATTAAAAACACGACATATTGTTGCTATCCCTTATGGGATCCTTGTATTATGCACTCATTGACTTATAATTATCGTAGGACAGAATTGGACAAAATGCAGGTGAGTCACATCCAGCCCACAGACCAAAACAGCTAAAGGGTTGAAACAGTGGTCCACACACCACATCATGCCCTCGTTCGCTGTCACTGCTATCCGTATCCTCAAGATGCAGACGGCGGTTAATTAATTGGTGAAGCTAATAAAAAAGCGTCCGGCTTCTTCTTAAACCAATCAGTGTGCGATACATCAGGTGCAATTACATCATTGCATCATGTTTGCCATACAGGAGTCAGCATATTGAAGCAGAGCGCCAAGGAAACAGGAGATAGGTGAGTATGTGTTATTTATTTTCATATAAGTATGGTATGTTTGCATATAAATAGGAGGCTGTGTAGGGCGTCATACTGTATTTTGGGGCAATGTGTGGGCTCATGCTATTTATAGGGGCTGTGTGGGCACTCATACTGCATATAGGTAGCTATGTGGTGACTCATACTTTATATAGGAGGATATGTGGGGCTCATATTGTACATATGAGGCTATATGGGGGCTCACAATGTATATAGGAGGTTAAATAGAAGCTAATACTGTGCAAAGAGGAGGCTATGTGGGGGCTCTTACTGTATATATATGAGGCAATGTGGGAGCTCATCATTTACATAGGAGGCTATGTGAGTCCTCATACTGTACTTAGAGGGCTATCTTGAGGCTCATACAGTGTAAGGGGGCTATGTGGGTGCTCATACTGTATATATGAGGCTATGTGGGGCTCATACTGTATTTAAGAGGCATTTTGGGGGGTCATACTGTATTTGGGGGCAATATGGGGCTCATGCTGTATATAGGGGTTATGTGGGCACTAGAGTTGAGCGACTTTGGTCGGATCGGGTTTCATGAAACAAAATTTGTTTCAGATGAAACTGGTCCGACTAGGGCAAAAAAAGTCGGAGATTCGTCCGAAACCCAACCGCAATGCAAGTCAATGGGAAAAAAAAGTCGGCATTGAGCGGATGACATTCATCCACTCAATGCCGACTTTTATTCCCCATTGACTTGCATTGGGGTCGGGTTTCGGACGAATCTCAGACTTTTTTTGCCCTAGTCGGACCAATTTCATCTGAAACAAATTTTGTTTCATGAAACCCGGTCCGACCAAAGTCGCTCAACTCTAGTGGGCACTCATACTGTATGTAGGAGCCTATGTGGGTGCTCATATTTTATATAGGAGGTTATGTGGGGCTCATACTGTTCATATGAGGCTATATGGGGCTCACAGTGTATATAGGAGACTATGCAGGAGCTAATACTGTACATATGAGAGGCTATATGGGGCTTAAACTGTATATGGGGGCTATGTGAGGGCTCATAATATATATAGGAGAGGCTGTGTGAGGGCTCATCATTTGTGTAGGAGGTTATGTTTGGGCTCATACTTTATTTACAAGGCTATGTGGGGGTCCATACTGTAAATTGTAGGCTATGTGGGGGCACATACTGTATACAGGAGGCTAAATGAGGCCTCATATTTTATATAGAGATGCTATGTTGGTCTCACACTATATATAAGGAGGCTATGTGCGGGCTCATACTGTACACAGGGGACCAGGCTATGTGATGGTCAAACTGTATTTAGGAGGCTATGTGGGTGCTCATACCATATTTAAGAGGCTATCTGGGGCTCATATAATTTTTAAAGGGCAATGTTGGCACTTATACTGTATATAGGAGGTTATGTGGGGCTCATATTTTACATAGGAGGCTATGTGGTGGCTCACACTGTATATAGAAGGCTTTCTCCCCACCGGGGGGTATATGATGCTCCCGAACAAGCAAAGCGTCCTCCCCTTGGAAAACCTGCCCGGGCACTCCTCCAGAAGCAAGAAATTCCTGCCTTGACAGCTTGTTGGACCGGCCCCTTTTCTTAACCCCTTCTATCCCTAGACAGACTTAATACAATTGCAATGACACAGAATATACAATGACCTGGGATGTGCAAAGCATTACACATTACATATGAAACATGACAAGACAATATGCAACATTAATACACAGCAGGACAGTGTAAACAGGAGGGAACCATTGGGGTGCCGCATGGGCCCAGCATATCGGAAAGAGGAGGCAAATGAGGGTCCCCACCACCTCCTTACATATGTTTACACAGAAAAGATTCCCACCCATTGCTACCAGCAGAGAGCTAAATACATTATCAGTTCATTGCAGCAATACACAGGTGAATAGGAAAGGCACAGCTGTCTCAGCAATCTTAACCCCTTAATGACCAAGTCAAGTTTTATAATTCTGACCATTGTCACTTTATGAGGTTATAACTCTGGAACACTTCAATGTATCCTAGTGTTTTTTCATGACATATTGTTCTTCTTGATATTACTGAAATTTCTTCAATATGACTTGCATTTATTTGTGAAAAAATGGAAATTTGGTGAAAATTTTGAAAATGTCTCAATTTTCAAACTTTTAATTCTTATTCCCTTAAGGCTGGAGTATAAAAATATGGTCTGTTTTCTAAGGACAAGAATCGCAGAAATGTTCCCTGAACAGTGATCTGTATGTCATTACATTTGCAATGCGAGGATGCAATTTTCTCGCATCTAAGCATCCGTGGGACATCCGTATGGCATCCATATGGCTAGATTTTCTCGCCCGCTTGCAAAATGGACATATGATGGATCCATGGCCTCAAATATTCATGAAAACATATATACAGTCTATATACAGTGCCTTGCGAAAGTATTCGGCCCCCTGGAACTTTTCAACCTTTTCCCACATATCATGCTTCAAACATAAAGATACCAAATGTAAATTTTTGGTGAAGTATCAACAATAAGTGGGACACAATTGTGAAGTTGAATGAAGTTTATTGGCTATTTTAAATTTTTGTGGAAATTCAAAAATGGAAAAGTGGGGCGTGCAATATTATTCGGCCAATTTACTATCAGTGCAGCAAACTCACTCCAGAAGTTCATTGTAAATCTCTGAATGATCCAATGTTGTCCTAAATAACTAATGATGATAAATATAATTCACCTGTGTGTAATCAAGTCTCCGTATAAATGCACCTGCAAGGTGACATTAGCCCCTTATTACCCCATATGCCACCCACTACAGTGTAGGGAGGAGGGCCCCCGCAGAGTGTCAAGGCCGGAACCAAGGGGACCGCCATCTAGGTTCCTAAGGAAATAGTACCCGGGGAACGAAGGAGGAGAGTGGACTGCTGAGAGTGACAGGACAGCAAGGGGAGGGGCGAGTATAAAAGGGACAGGGAGCGGGCAGGGGAATCAGTTGGTGGAACGGCAGACAAGGAGCAAGAGACTGCGGGACTTTGGGAGAACCAGAGTGACAGATGGTGACATGAGAGGAGACCAACAGCAGAGGGGAGACTTTCAGTGGCCTGCGGAGAGTAAGCGATGAACCTACCAACAAGAGACTTGTGCTTTACTCCAATCCGGGGTCGCTCCCCACCCACGGTCGTCCTCAGCTGTTACCGCTGTTTTCCTCTCTGTTGCGGCTGGTCCACCGCCCCTCACAGCCGCTGCCACTTCACTGCAGCCCACGGCTGCGGCCTGCTCGCTGCCGCCCCGCCTCAGTCCGCAACTGCGGCCTCTTCATCATCGGCCACAGTGAACGTCACCCCGCCGCAGTCGGCAGTTGGGGCCTACTCCCCACCTACATGGGAACTCTTCTTCTAGGCCCAGGCCGTGCACATGGCCTGCCAACCGCCACTCCTGGGAACTGTGACACAACCCAGCTTGGAGACTGGAGTCTCATTAAAGTCGCTGACAAGCCGAACCCCGCTGTGTCTACAGGGGGTTACCTCATCAAAGGACTCCTTCAGGGCCTGTTGACCTCTGAGAGAGACCCAGCTTTCTCACACTGGGCCCTACATTATGCTGCAAAATTTGTTGGTAGCCTTCTGACTTCATTATGCCATGCACACGGTCAAGCAGTCCAGTGCCAGAGGCAGCAAAGCAACCCCAAAACATCAGGGAACCTCTGCCATGTTTGACTGTAGGGACCGTGTTCTTTTCTTTGAATGCCTCTTTTTTCTCCCGTAAACTCTATGTTGATGCCTTTGCCCAAAAAGCTCTACTTTTGTCTCATCTGACCAGAGAACTTTCTTCCAAAACGTTTTAGGCTTTTTCAGGTAAGTTTTGGCAAACTCCAGCCTGGCTTTTTTATGTCTCGGGGTAAGAAGTGGGGTCTTCCTGGGTCTCCTACCATACAGTCCCTTTTCATTCAGACGCTGACGGATAGTACGGGTTGACACTGTTTTACCCTCTGACTGCAGGGCAGCTTGAACTTGTTTGGATGTTAGTCGAGGTTCTTTACCCAACATCCGCACAATCTTGCGTTGAAATCTCTCGTCAATTTTTCTTTTCCGTCCACATCTAGGGAGGTTAGCCACAGTGCCACGGGCTTTAAACTTCTTGATGACATTGCGCACGATAGACTCAGGAACATTCTGGTCTTTGGAGATGGACTTGAGATTGCTCATGCTTTTTCACAATTTGGTTTCTCAAGTCCTCAGACAGTTCTTTGGTTTTCTTTCTTTTCTCCATGCTCAATGTGGTACACACAAGGACACAGGACAGAGGTTAAGTCAACTTTAATCCATGTCAACTGGCTGCAAGTGTGATTTAGTTATTGCCAACACCTGTTAGGTGCCACAGGTAAGTTACCTGTGCTGTTAATTACACAAATTAGAGAAGCATCACATCATTTTTCGAACAGTGTGGTGTGGAATTATATCCAATTTGGCTTTAGGACAATTCTTTTTGTGTTTTTTCATTTAAGACAAATTAAATGAAGATAATAATACCAAAGAATGTGTTTGCAATCATTTTCAGGAAGAAACTGAGTATTATCTGACAGAATTGCAGGGGTGTTAATACTTTTGGCCACAACTGTATACAGTATATATATATATATATATATATATATATATATATATATATATATATATACCTATACTATGGGTATACATGTATTCTATCTATTCTATTTTAACCTGTCAGTGTTATTTTACAGTATAGCGCATTAAATTGACGGCTTTTCTAAAGGACACGATGCGTACTTCTCGCAAGTCACATGCATGGTCGTGTGTAATCAGTTTTTTTCTCTCCCCCATAGACTTGCATTGGCGAGTCTCGGCCATAATACGGTGCAAATCGCAGCATGCTGTGATTTCCTCCGCAAGTATAATACGAGCGAGAAAAAAACGCATGATGGGAGTTTCCCCATAAATTAACATTGGTCCGAGTGATATGCGATTTTTTTCTTGCATAGCACTCGTTCGTATTTCTCTCTAGTGTGACTCCAGCCAAAATCAGAGCCAAGTCACACAAAATAGTTAATAAATAACATTTTCCACATGTCTACTTTACATCAGTACAATTTTGGAAATATATTTTTTTTGTTAGGAAGTAAGAAGGGTTAAAAGTTGATCATTAAGGACCACATCACATTTGAAGTGACTTTGAGGCTCCTATATGACAGAAAATACCCCAAAGTGACACCTTTCTAAAAACTGCACCCCTTGATGTGCTCAGAACCACATTCAAGAAGTTTATTAACCCTTCACGTGCTTCACAGGAACTGAGACGATGTGGAAGGAAAAAAAAAGCATTTAATTTTTTTCACAAAAATTTTAGTTTAGGCCCAAACTTTTTTACTTTCACAAGGGTAGCAAGAGAAAATAGACCATACAATTTGTTGTGCAATTTCTCATGAATACAACGATACCTTACTTGTGGGGGAAGTCTATTGTTTGGGCACACGGCAGAGCTCGGAAGGGAAATACCGGTATTTGATTTTTTTTTATGTAAAATTTGCTGCAAGAATTAGTGGATGGCATGTCATGTTTGAAGATCCCTGGATATGCCTAAACAGTGTAAACCCCCACAAGTGACCCAATTTTAGAAACCACACCCCTCAAGCATTTTATCCAGGGGTATAGTAAGCATTTTGAACCAACAGGTATGACACACAATTTGATACCATTAGGTTGTCATATTGAATAAGTCATCTCTGTGTTGAGCAAAATGGCTCTTAAGTAGCAGTTTGCATTGAGTGCTCGGGTATGCACCAAATATCACGGGTGCTCAAGTGACATGCTTGAGTCCCTGCCCCTCATGTTCTGCAGCTTTTAGGCAACCAAAAATAAACATGCGGGATCTGCGATACTCAGTGCATACCCGAGCTCCTGATGCAAAACTCGAGTAGCAGGCACTTACGCTCAACACTAGCCGTCAAATCATCGTTTCTCTTTTTACTTTTGAAAAAAACCCAATTCAATTGACTTGCATGGCCGAGTGTGGTTAGAATCAGATCCAACTTAGGCATGCAGCAATTTTTTCCTCCTTTTTCCTCATAGATTCATTGCCCTGATGATGCCAGTTTGGTGAAACATGATGCGCAGGCTAAGAGCTCATTTTTTAGCAAGCATAAGTGATGATAGGAGGAGGATATTTATGCAGCATAGCATTTACCAATAGCACATTGACAATCCGCGGGCGTACAGTGCCTAGCAAATAGTAATAGCCATTATTCCTCAATATTTTGGGATCTATTTAGATAGGGGTGACAAAACAATAATACTAGGATATATGTATCCCATTATAGGTTTCCTCCTATCTATCGGTTCATGCACTTTCAACCAATTAGTGCAACAATTCCCATGTATTAATAGTTAAAATAAAAGTTCATTTTTAATTTATGGTCTTTAGTTAGGGAATATTTTTGCCTTTGGTAATTTGTAGCTAATATTAATTTCCCCTATGCTGACTGTAGAACAGTTAATAAGCTGTGTGTTTTTTTCATCTTGGTCCGAGGAAAAAATCAGACATGTGCACGGCTCCATCATATAACATTGGTCCGAATGCGATCCGATGTATCATTGGATCGCACTTGAACAAAAATACAGTCATGTGCGTGAGCTCTTAAATAAAGCACCACCATACTTCTATAAGGTCTCATAACTGGAGACAAGGTGTATAAAACATAGAGACACATTAACAGCCAATTTCAGTTGATCCTGTGTCCATTTTAATAGGATATAGTCTTCATAGTTGTTACTGAGCGTTAACAGGGAAATTCGACTTCTTGTTACCAATTATATTGAGAAACTGTCATGACCACAAGGGTCGGTCCAGCAGACGGCACAACAAACAGCAACAACAGGATGGGAAAAGAGGGAGGAAGGCCCTAATAGTAGGGAACAAGGGATGGGGCACCTCCTAACTCAGCCTGTGCCTATCCGTAAGCTCCCCTAACACCCTATGCAGGTCCTTCCCCCGCCACCATCACGTACATGGTCCCTAGCTGTCATCTCACTGAACCCTGGCTAGTGCACTTGCCAGCAAGGATGCTAGCCTCTTTACTGCAGATGGTGTAAACACATGGGGTGGTGTCAAGCACGAAACAGACAATGTACATAATCAAGCAACTTAGCTCCAGGTTCCGCTGCCAAACTCCACACTGCAGAGGATGCGGAAACAGGACTCGGACTCCACAGAAGTGGCAGATTCAGCTCTGACACCAGAGAGCTGCAACTCTAAGGCTGGCATACGTAGAAAACTCTATTACCAACAGTTAGCTGATGCGTCATGTGACTATTTAAAGGATGGTCGGAGTGGTCACCACCACATCAGCTGACCTAGCAACACAGCAGTTCCATCAAGCTGACAGCAAGGAAAATGACATTAAAACTTGCTTGCATGAAAGCAAAAAAAACAATGTTTAAATTAAAGCAGAGCCAGAGCTGTAAAGAATCGAAAAATGTATTGTGACAGAAACCTTACAATTATCCTTTTTCCAGTCTAAAGGTGAAAGGATTTTTGTGGACAATTTCTGCTTAAGGAACTGAGATGTAGATCCATTCATCAGTAGATACATGTGGTTACTCCTGATGTAGAAGTAATCTCTAACTTCGAAATGTGTGGAATAAACCACTACCTTTCTATCAAATCCCACCTGGATCTACATCTCAGTCTTTCACCTTTATGCTAGATGCTTGCTGACTCGAGGATCTGCTGCAGCTGATACCCACATTCTATGCTTATTTCCCCGAGGAAGCCCACGCGAAACGCGCGTCGGGGCAGCTATAGGACACACACACTGGCAGCCTTATTATGGTAAGACATGTATACCTCTTGTTTGGTCTCTATTGGGATTGGGTTTGTGATGCCAATTAACTAAAGAATAATGGAGACTACTATTTAGCCCTTTTCCTTTTGCACCTTACATGCACTTTACATGCACTTGGCACTTTGTGCACATTATTTGTGAGTAAAACAATTCATTGAGGTTTTCTAGTTGTTCCCATGCTGTTACAACAGTGTTGTCTTGGTCCGAGCACACATGAGCTTTTGTATTACTCTTTGTTTCTATTGAGTCTGTTTATTACATGTTATTTGGATTAATAAATCAATTTTTACTAAATTGTGGACTTAAGTACTCCGTTGTTTTGTAGGATCCTTCAAGTTAGTATAATGTTATAAAAACTATACTGTGTCTATCAGATAACACTATATTTGCGCTAATTTCTCCTACAGCCTCATCGATTAACCTTTTTACAGTCTGAAATGGCTACTTCCAGTCCACAATAGATAACATAGATGAAGGCTTAGTGGCCCTTTAGCTTCATACTGATCCTGCTTGTAGGTTCAAGATGGAAGAGGCCCCTGCTGGGACCCTCAACAATGCCATAACTAGAATCTGAGGCACATATGATACTGTAGACATACAGATGTTTGATGTCGGGAATTACACGTACATATAGTAAATTATTTCTCCAATAGAGAATGAATTACAATATTATATTGCCTATATAATGTATAACTTGACACAATTTTATAATTAAAAAGATTGTTTTTTTTTTTTTTTTTTTAAATGATGGTTGACTTAAAGAGACCTTATTTGATAAAATCATAGGAGAAGTTTTATGCGGGTTGATGGCATTAGACTATTATAAGTACTAAAATGCTAAACAGACAAATGGACTAAATAAGAAATTCGCTTTCAGCCAAAGCGGGCTGGTTCTGTATCATACATTATGAGGCTGGCTTTTGATGCAATTTGAAGTCCACCTGTCTTAAACCAGCAGGGATTTCTTTTCTATCTTTTATAAGAGCTTTCTGCTGCCAATTACCAGCCGCTGAAACAGTTGGAGATAGTTTTTTTTTTAAAAAAACTGATTGTTACAAATACAAACTCATTAAAAATTTTATCTTCGGTCTTTCGACAGGTTTTCTTTTTCAACATTGTCACAGCAGAAAGCATCTTATGAATCAAGTGATCTTTTTGTGCTCATTGCAACTTTATAAATCTGAAAACATATTTTAATGAGGCTCTGCTGCTTCTGATCACAGCATCCTAGCTAACGTACTGTTCTCCCAATATCTATCCCCTTCCATTAACAGAAAAATTAAAACATTTATTTTAATGAACGGATAATAATAAAAAAATTGGACATTTTCTTAAGTCTTTGGAACACATAACATTTATGTATTTAAGGTTAGGTTTAGGTTAAAATGAAGTTTCTATCCAATTGCCGTCGTATCATCGGTTATGGAAAAATATAGGGATATTTATCGTAATAAAACTCACTAATTAGGACCGTTTTGAAATCACATTTGATCTTTTTCTGTATAATGAATCTAATCAGGTACACCGTGGTATGGCACATCTGTAAAATGCTGCAAAAAAAGTCAAAGAAAAGTAAAATATTCCAATTAAAAGCTGGCTATAGTCATTTGTTGCGCTGCAGATGGAATACAATGAATTTCTATAAGGGCATATTAAGTCATGGTCAATGGTTTAAAATTTTCATAAAATGGGACAAATACAGAAAGACAAGAAATGGATTTATTTTATTCTTAAGTTTGACTTAAAAAATGTAAACCAGCATAATTTTTTTTTAAATATAAGCTTGTGCGTAATTTATATATAATATATTATATGACTTTCCACCATGGACATGTATTTCAAGTCAATAATTATAGATGTCTGACAGAAAAGTGACCCACCTATGAGACCCCCCCATCCTCGCTGGAGAAGAAGGTCTCTTTTGTAACCTACAATGAGGAAGACATAAATACATGACCGATCACCTTTTCATTCAATCTCCTTTCCCTTCCTCTTGATAGGTTGGGACCCTTTCCCTATTTTCCCAATAAGGGGTGAAAATGTGACACAACCACCTACTAGTCTTTTGGCATAGCATTATGTTTTAACCCATTAATTATCTACTCTGCTAGTCATTTATCTAGCCACAATCATTAACAGTTTCTGGTTGATGTCACCTGCTACGCATAGTGAGTAGTATACTAACAATTCTACATTGATAGCCCGTCTGGTACCGGTTAATGTACACAGCCCTCTAATTTCATTTATAAACTAAGAAACTCTAGAATAACAATTTATAGGTCTGTCTTGCCTGTGAAAGCATTGAATAGATTTAGACAGGGAAATTTAGGTGAGCAAGAAGCTATCTTTGGGCTCTATACTCTACATGTACTTTCTATATTCTATGTATGGCTGTCAGAAAAGAGACAGCAAGTACTGATGGAAGTCAGATGGGCACTGAAAATTGTTGCCATTTGTTTAGTGAACAACTGGGGTCTCAGCCCTTCTAATCTTTCAACTTAATGTACATTTGTTTATGCACCCTTCAAAAATCCTTCTAAGGGTATGTGCACGTGGGGTTTTCTGAGCGCTTTTTTGGAGTGGATCCACTTAAAATAAAAAATCAATTTGAAACTGTTTGAAAAATTCTTTCTTTTCATTTCTATTGTAAAATCACTTTACCATTCATATGTTCAGTCTTTTATTATCATTTTTTTTCTTTTTCAGGTTTTGTAAAACATCTGGTGAAAAAAAAAATACTCCAAATGGATTTTACTCCAAATTAATCACTGTACGATCAGAAGGCTCAAAAAAAAAAGAAAGCTTGAAGAAAAAAAATCTCTTCCAAGACGCTTCAAACATTCTATGAAGCCTCTTCAGAATACTAAAAATTCCCCAAAAAACTCCGCAAAAATTAAGCTTTTTTTAAACTCTGCGTGCGCACACCGTAAGTGTCAGTAAGGCAGTCAAAACAGAAATATGGAATAAAATAAAAAAAATTATAGAACATTTTCAAATTATCTACCTCAAACTCATGAAGAAAACGTTTTAAAATAACAGCAAAAGTGGCTAATAATAGCTAGATGTAAGTATTGCATCATCTTGATTATTCTGGCTGACAGAATATAAATCAGGTTGCTTTCTCCTACTTGTCTGCTCAATTACTTCATCCTTTTCCATGAATTTTCAAATAAAGCACAAATAGAAAATAATGATCAGTCAATAGCAGTTCACTGAAAAATGTAAAATCTCCTCAATCTCTTGGAAAATGAGTAGGGCAAAACAAGTCAAAGAAGGTCATTTCAAGAGAGCGTTTTATTTAGAAACAAACCTGATGAAGTATAAAATAAAAATAAAATTCAGACAAAATGCCCATATTCTTTGCAATGCATATTCATTCAAATGTAATGAGAATGCACAACATTATATGTGGAGTTAATTAATATCTTCTGGGCAGATGCAACCTGGGGAGATTCACAATGACCCAATAGGTTAGGGGGCCACTGTCAACTTTAGGCTAGGACAAAACAGTGACAAAAACAATCAAAAAGCAGTTTTACCCTGTGGCATCACATGTTATGGTTTTAGTCACACTGCTACCGGGGGCATGCTCAGTGGACTGACAGGAGGACTTAGTCCCTGGAGTAGCTCGCTGCTGACCAACATGCGTTGCTATAGCTGGACCAGAGGTGGCAGCAGCAACCAAACCTACAATGCTGGTGCGAGCAGAGCACCGGGATCAATGAGTCTGCTGAGCAGGCTCCACTGCAGCCGGAGAGTAATGGGAGACCGCTGAAGGCAAAGCTCGGGATTCCTGCTGTGCAGCAACAGTATCCCGATGCCTAACACTTTCTTCATTGTAATACTACCCCCCTCCCATTAGCATCATTTACAACCACAAAATCCATCCTGTGCCTGTGCCCTGCACTCTATCAGAAATGCATACCTCATTCTCCCTTCTATGGGCACTGTATCCCATATGGATCCCTGAGGATCTTCTGAGCAGTGACCTGTGGTGTGCACGCCGATATGGTGCTATCCCCACTTCCTCTCCGCATAGTCATCACCATGTACATATGGTTCCTAGCAATGACTATGCAGGGACAAAGTGGGGAAAGCAGAGTATCGGCCCGCACACCAGAGATCACAGAGACTCGCCGGCGCAGAAGATCCCTGAATGCAGTGCTCACAGAAGGGAGGATGAGGTTTGTATTTCTGAAGGAGTGCAGGGTGGAGGCGCTGAATTACCGGACCATAACTGATGCTGATGAGAGGAGGTAAGTATTACAATGAAGAAAGGAGGCAGGGACTTCTTCTAGGCACCCCAGAGCCTGGAAGAAATCAATAGAATAAAAGCAGAATATAACATTTCTCAGTATCAAGACCATTAATATGAGGCATACAGGTAGGACTACCTTAATATTTCTATTACTTGTATGCCCACATTAACAGGTCATATACGTCTCGGGGGGTGACAGATTCCCTTTAATGAACATAGATTGTTGGTTATTATCATGTTACCGTCAATTTATATGATTACGTCACTTTTACAATACTAAAGCTGTCTTTGCATTAAAGTGATTGAAAGGCATTGAATACAGTTTTAGGAGATCTCAGAATGCTATACACATCTTTTCAGGGCAGTTGGAATACCTGTCCGTTGAGGCAAAAGGATACACCATGAATCAAATTTTTTAAAAACCAAATTCACCAAACCTAGCAAATTTGAATTGCAAAAGCTTCAACCACCTCTAACAGTTATTAGAAAAACTGTACTACAAATTTACAGCAAATTCACCAGAATTACATTCAGTTGTGTTGTGGATTTTGCTTTAAATTAGCAACCCAATCATTTTATGCATTGTGAAGTGTAAAGTCAGCACCACAAAAAAATTTCTTTCACAGATTCTGTGCGGTATTTTCATGCAGCCTGTGAAGAAAATTTGGTAATCTCTCAACAACTTTGCCGTACTGTAATATGCTGCAGACTTTCCGCACAGAAAACAACAAGCAGAAAAACACCAGTATACCCTCCACCATGGTTTGCCAACTTGACTTTTTAGTTCTTTTGAGACAGCTTATCAAAAAATTACTGACAGCCAATATTTTTATGAACATATTGGAAAAACACCATAAATCATTATAATTATATGTGATCTACGTCTACGGCACATAATTCTCATATGAAGGCATCAGCTGCATTCACTGTAAGCTGTAAAATGATAATTACAGTCAAAGTAATCTGTATAAGTTTCAACACCTTCAAAAAAAATCTTACATTTTTTTCCGGACAGGGGCAAAAAAGTGCCCAATTTTTATGGCAACCCAGTCCTCCACATGTTAACATACTGTACCAGGATTGCCAACTTGATCTTTTATTTTTTTTTTCTCTTAGACAGCCAAAATTGTTTTACAAACATATTGAAAAATTATAATGAATCTTTAAAATCATGAGTGATGCACATCTACAGCTTGAATACAGAAATGAACACATTATCATTAATTACTGTGAGCTGTAAAATAATGATAGCGACAATAACACAAGCGCCTCTAGCTTTAAAAAATATATTTTTTTTAAGGAGAGTTTTAAAAAATGACTCTTTTCTGTGGACTCTCCAGGAATTTTAGAATAATTGTCAAAACTAAAAATGCGGTTAAACAGATTTTTACTAAATAGAAAGATAAATATTTCTGATCTCAGCATTTCATCCTCTATCATATACTGTCTACATGTAAGAATTTCACAGCATAAGAGACCAGAAAGATCAACTATAAAAAGAAAGAAAGGCTACAATATAGTGTGCCACATCTACGTTATCCTTTAATCCCCAACTGAGCTATATTTTTAGAAAGATCATTTGTGAGGTCAACCAAACTACTGCTTTACTCCAACTTACAATGTCTCATTTAATTTTACACTCCTTAACACTGAAATTGCAGCATAAAGTAGGAAAAATTATGGAATTTTATATATCTCAGTTACAATGGTCACGTCATGGAAATGTTTACGAAATGGAAACTACATTTTTAAAACATCTTGATTTATTTGTATTGAGCATGATTGTCCCATAAATAAATATATGTACTTACATACTTTGGCATGCTATCCATAACTATTAATGGTTATCTGAGGAATGTTCTGCTGTGCTGAATGCACTTGGAAACACAAATCTTCAAGATCTGCTGCTGGCAGCTCCTTTTGCAATTGCTGACCAATGACATTCCAGTTGTGCTCAATGGGAGACACATCCAGTTGCGCTGCAGGCCATGGTCACACATTTAGGCCATGTAGGCTTGTCACAGTAACAAGAGCAACAAGTTTCCCTGATGTTGCTTTGAAAAATGTCTCTTGGGACACTTTTGAGAAATGGCTGTACCACTACTTTCACTACCAAATTAATGCAACACCAAGTTGTTAGTGTGCCTGGAAAGAAGACTAGAGGTGTCCAGGTATTGTACATTATGCCCATTCACACCATAATCTTGTGAGTAGGACCATGATGTTCCATCACAAAGGCATCTTCAAGACATTGCTCACGGAGGCTAGAGTGGAGAAATAGAGGTTGGAATGGAGATGTACCTCTTTCAGTGACGAGAGCCACTTTTCATTTGGATGCAATGAAAGCGGAAGACCTTGTGGCCAGCACGTTGAAGAGGCCTTCACAAAGGAACGTCATACCAGTCCAGCCCTAAAGCTCCTTATTTCTTGCTACAATACATTCATAGCAAAGAGATTTCCTGACTGCTTTAAACAGCTCAGCGGGAAGTTTTGCACTGTGCTCTTAAAGGTGAAACCATAGGATGTCAACTATGATCTTCGGCATGTTTACAGTGACTGGAAATATGATAGGGAGAACGAGCAAGCAGTGTAAAGGCTCTGTTACATTTAGCAATGCACCAGCCAGTGATCTTGACCACGATATGACCCGGTCAGGATTGCTGGTGCATCGCTAAATGGTCACTAGTGAGCTGCCAAACAGGCAGATCTCACTAGCGATGCAGCAGCGGTCGGCGGTCGTACTCACCTGTCAGACGCGGCAAGGGTGACCGTCTTCCGCCTGTGTCCATGGCTCGCTCGTCGGCGCCAGCAGAAAGCCAACGATAAGAAATGGACCGGGCCGATCTCGAGCGATCACCGATAACCAGCGGGGGAGCCGGTCGGATGCGAGTATCACATGTAGCGATATTGCTAGTAATATCGCTGCTGCGTCACAAAATCAGTGATACTTTAGCGATATTGCTAGTGATATCGCTACATGTAAAAGGCCCTTAAACTGACATTGGAAGCTCCACACTTGTAATCTTATCAATTTGTGACTTTGGCCAGATGGGATGGTACTTGGCGTAGCAGACTGTTAGATTATATGATAATACATGAACACATTATCTGACTCATTGCTGCCCTGCTGTATACTGAGCCTATGTGGTGCAACTGTCAGTACATGTAACATTATTGTCTATAAGAGAGTCTCAGGACAGTGCATACTAGATTAAATCTAGATTAAATGAAAGGAATGTCAAGAAGGTGATAATGTGGTGGGCCATTTTCCATTTTCATACTGTATAGGATTCTCTGGCTGTGCTTTGTAGGTGGAGTGGGTAGGCAATAAGAGTGGGAGCATGAGAGCTGTGAGAGAGATACAGCTCTGACTCTTGAGAAATTTAGATAAGAGGTACACAAGAAAAGCTGCCAGGAATTTCAGGATATATACAATGACAAACTAGAAGATTGGCCATAGTGGTTTTAGGTGAGGTTTAAAAGCAATAATAAAGGTAAATGAATAGAAACTGCGGATGGCACCGCTATTACCATATATCAGCTGATGGTATGCGTCTGGCAGCAAGCTGTCATCCAATGCTCCTGGGTGCTTGACCTCGCAGCGATCAAATCATTGAATCCAAGTATAGGAAAGGTCGCACTCGACAGGATAAAATATAGCTCCTTTATTGACACATATTTACATGTCAGGTCAGAGTGGTGTGGCAAGAGTGTTCACAAGCTGACAACGGCTGTTTCGCGCTGTTCAAGCGCTGGACCCGTGGAAGCGCTTGAACAACGCGAAACGGCCGTTGTCAGCTTGTGAACACTCTTGCCACACCACTCTGACCTGACATGTAAATATGTGTCAATAAAGGAGCTATATTTTATCCTGTCGAGTGCGACCTTTCCTATACTTGGATTCAATGCAATAATAAAGGTAGCTGGGGGTTTTGAGGACGCATTTTTGGTAAACCCAGATTGGAATTTTTTGTGCCAAGAAAATACCTTGGTGGTGAGGAGATATGATTTAAAAACTTTGCACCTCTAAAGTTCTATCTATCTATCTATCTATCTATCTATCTATCTATCTATATCTATAGCATGCAGCGGGGATGGAGCTCTGTATCAGAAAAACAAAGCTCCAACCACTGTGAACATATATTAAGACTTTAATGAGCACATCATTTCAGCCCTTTTAGGTTAAAAAAGAGAGTGATATATGAAGGGGGATATTCACATTAAAGTCAATTGTCCTAATGGAGTTAATTTAACAGTTCCCTTAGGTTGCCCTCTATGGTTGAGATATCAGTAGGTCATACAACACAATCCAGATCATCGAGGCAGGTTCCTGACAATGAAGATATGACAGTGCTATTTATGTCACTCATTAGAACCACATAAAAAACCATGTTCATGTAATTTAATGCTATACTACTCTATAGAACAGCACAGAAAATGTTTTGGGGTTAACTTTAAACTTCCTCTGCATTGTGTGGTTGGTCTTGTAGTAAGATAATCATAATTGCTTCTAATAAAGCTAAACAACACATTACACTGTACAGTCTTTGATGTATATTTTATAATATTTCTTCCTCTGTGTTAGGCTCCTAATTGATTAATATTATGTGTACATTCCAGCACCTGGAGATCTCAGAAGTCATTAAGTCAAGATGCCCTCGCTGTTCTTTTTCATCATCGGTCTCTTATTACAAAATGTCCTCAAAGCCAATATTCCAAGATCCATTTATTCATCATACTCCGCTACCAAGTAAATGCGTGGAGACCAAGTCCTATAATCTTCAGTTCATTAAACTAGCCTTTAATATGGACATTATTAGAACACTGCCTTTTTAATTAAAATAAATTAACAAAGCAATAAAAAAGTCAATATCAATCATATCTCCCACACATACATTTAATGAAAAGTGTGTTAATGGATAAGTAAAGTGTTTGGGGAAAACATGAGTAGCCCACCCCTCATTGGTCTGTGGTGGAAACCCTTAACAAAACAATACAATATTTAGTTATGGGATCAGTATGATACTGTATGCTCTACAGTAATTTTACCCCTTGTCTAATATTACTTTCCCATAATTAATATTTGGGATAAATAAGTAGTTGGTATCAAACAAAGTGAATATTTGATTTTGCTGCATTACACTCATAATCTATTTCTGTTACTATGATGGCTGTGCATTCCATCTCTGAAGTGGTTTTACTGCTTCACCTTATTTGACCTTTTTTAATAGATTGTTTTTCTGTTCAATGAAATATAATAAATTTAATGAAATATAAACAGTTTTACTTTACCCTGTAAAATGTAGGTAAATGTGTATTTTTTTGCATAGCAATGGAAATGTGAGTCCTGGTTAATTAAAGTACATTTAATTGTTTGGACATGTTAGGGTTGGTGGATTGCACTAAATAAAATCTACTATATAATCGTCTAATTCTGTCTGTCTGTAACGGAAATCTCGCGTCGCTGATTGGTCGCGCCCGGCCGGCCGCGACCAATCAGCGACAGGCGCAGTCCGGCCGTGAATTGGCGCGGCATTTGAACGACGCACGCCACCGCTACCGACGGTTGCAGCGGGTCATCTCCTGCCGCACGGAGGTCAGCGGCAACGCACTCAATGTGAGGATGGTACCCAGGGTCCGGAGGAGAGGAGACTCTCCTCCAGGCCATGGGTACCATAAACCTGTAAAAAATAGAATTAAAATAAAAAATAGTGATATACTCACCTTCCGACGGCCCCCGGACTCTTTTCCTCCTCTCACCACGCGCCTGGCATCTTCCGGTCCCAGTAATACTTTGCACGAAAGACCGCTGATGATGTTGCGCTCTCGCGAGAGTAACGTCATCTCCGGTCCTTCGCGCAAAGCATTACTGGGACCGGAAGATGCGGGGAACGTGGAGAAGAGATCGGGGGCCGTCGGAAGGTGTGAATAACCTTTTTTTAAATTTTTTTAAATTATCTTTTACATTCTATTTTTTACTTTTGATGCTGCATAGGCAGCATCAATAGTAAAAAGTTGATCACAATTGTCAAACACTATGCTTGACAAGTGTGACCAACCTGTCAATCACATTCAAACTGCTTGGAATGCGCTTGAATTCCGCACGCGAAAATCGCGTGAAAAATGCAAGTTTTCCGCAGGAAAACGCATGCGAATTCACATGTGTTTTTTCCATGGCGGGAGTTGCGGAAATGCTGCGGAAATTTATGCACTTCTGCAACGTGGGTACTTAGCCTCAGTGTGACACACAGCAGCAACCAGGCCCCCGCTGTGAGATCGCCGATCGTGGTGGATCGTCCTGGACCATCTTTTGATCGTCGGTCTCCCGCTGGCCATATTCTAGAATACCCGATGTGTTAGAATCGGTCCACCATCTAGTATAAAATAAAGTGCAATTGCAACCCAGGGTCCACCGTGAAGAGATGATCCTTCTGCTAGTGTGAACAATGACAGAACAAAACAGTGAGCATTACCTTAAACACATTTGTGCTAACACCACACAGAGTGATCGGAATGCAGAGTACCAAGCTCAGTTACTTCACAGAGAGGTACTGTACTAAGAATGATAAGTACTATACCCTGCTAACGTCACAGGGATGTTAGCGCGTAGAACCAACCCAAATCATGTTCTCCGTGGTCTCAGCTACTCCCCCTAGCCAAGACCCCGGAGAATTTCTGATGCTGGGGGCGCTATCTACTTACTTCTCAGTGCCGTTAAAAAAGCGCTGAGGAATAAATACCCTTAACTGCTGCTGATAAAAGGCATATAGGCAGTCATTAAGGGTTTAATAGTGTAAATATTTTTTTGAAAGTGTTTATAAAAAAACTGTAGGGAATTGCTCTTTGGCAGATTACAGAGTGTCACGCTCATGCCCTGACTGGTGGGCATAAGCCAGGGGGTTGTGGCCCCACTGTGACACAAACCAGACTACCCTGGAAGGGGCGTGACTAGGACAGCTACCTTCGTGTTCACTGGAGCCTCTGATGGTGAGGCCAGGCTTGTGTCGCAGGTAGCTGCCAGGTGCCACTCCAGGGTGGTGTCTGGCTGTGGCTGCTGATCCCACTTGGGGAAATGGAACACTATGACAGGTGCAGGCAGCAGGCATGACTGGCAGACGAGCACGGCTGATATTTGGACAAGTAGGCAGGCAACCACGGCTGAGACCCTAGCAGGTGGGCACAGTTGAGACACAAGGCAGGCACGACTGAGACACAGGGCAGGTAGGCACGGCTGAGACACAGGGCAGGCAGGCATGGATGAGACACGGGGCAGGCAGGCATGGCTGAGACACAGGGCAGGCAGGCACGGCTGAGACACGGGCAGGAACTAACTCAAAAGGCTCAGAGATAAGGGCAGGAAGGGGTGGTGTATGGAATAGGTAGAGTCCTGTTCACACAGCAGGTGCAGGTACTGGTATTGGCAGGAAGGAATGGTGTATGAATGAACAGGTAGAGGCCTGTTCACAAAGGAAGTGTACCGCCAGACTGTGTAGAGGTGCTGCAGTTTGCAGCAAGAGGTTCCGTAGCAGCGGAAACGAGGCACATGCAGAACCGCAGGAGTGCGTAGCATAAGCAGAGCCACAAGAGTACAAAGCAGAGCCACAAGAGTACGGAGCAGGCAGAGGCGCAAGAGTGTGGAGCTCAGGCAGAGTCACAAGAGTAAGGAGCAGACAGAGCCGCAAGAATACGGAGCAGGCAGAGCCACAAGAGTGCGGAGCATAAGCATACTGAGAGGACACAAGGATAGACACAGCAAGGAAAGTAGCCACAGTCGAGGAGACCGAGAGACAGAGGTAGAACTGAGTACAGATAAGGTAATGGTACGAGACAAGGTACAGGAACAAAGACACAGGGAGCCAGACATACTGCCACCGGGTGGGTAGAGAGTAGAGTTGAGGGACTTTTGGTTTTTTAGGGTCGCGTTTCATTTCGTGAAACCCGACTTTTCCAAAAGTCGGGTCGAGCAAGATCGTCCGATTATAGGGAAAAGTCGGGGTCGTCCCGAAACACGAAACCCAATGTAAGTCAATGGGGAATAAAAGTCGGCAGTGAGAGGAGGACAGGAAACACACCTACAGTGCCCATTTGAATGCCAAAAGCATCAATTCTTCTTACTTAAGCTTGTCAACCTTAATTAACTTCATAATACAAGTTACGCACTGAAAAATGGGGGTTATTTGGCTAAAGTTGTGGGGGGGGGAGGGCTGGCTGCAGGTTTTCATGTGCCCTGGGCGAAAGAGCGCCCCTTTAACACATACCACAACTCATCATGCTCCGATACGGCAGATAAATAGCGGTATAGTACAATGAAAAATACCTCCCTTTTTACATCTCATGACGAGGCCCATCTATTTCTCCATACAGAATCATTGGTCCCATATAATGTTTGAAACAGTATATGATGAGCTCCACATAATGCTACAGTATATGTTGGTCCCCATGGATGAAGCTCCACTGTCTTATGGGCCCAAATAATGCTCCAAACATAATGGGCCCCATTTCTAATGCTCTAGTGTATAATGGGCCCTGTAAATGCTGCTCCAGTGTCTGATGTCCACCTTTGGAATGTTCCAGTGTATGGTGGGCCCCATCTATCATTCTCCAGAGTATAGTGCTCCCCAAAAATTGCTGTCCCAACATTGAAAACAATCAAATAAGTCTCCTCGCTAGGGAATCCCTGTACGTGTCTGGACAGGTGCTGTAGCTTGCTTAACAGCTCGCCAGCCGTTCTCACGCCCAGTATGGATTGCACGTGATTGCACAAAGGTTAGAAAGGGTACCGTATCCCTGGATAACATGTATGGATAGCGTACACATTCAAAATATATGTCTCAGGAGGCAGGCTCAGACGGTGTCAGGCCCAGTATGGATTGCACGTGATTGCACAAAGGTTAGAAAGGGTACCGTATCCCTGGATAACATGTATGGATAGCGTACACATTCAAAATATATGTCTCAGGAGGCAGGCTCAGACGGTGTCAGGCACAGTATGGATTGCACGTGATTGCACAAAGGTTAGAAAGGGTACCGTATCCCCGAATAACATGTATGGATAGCGTACACATTCAAAATATATGTCTCAGGAGGCAGGCTCAGATGGTGTTAGGCCCAGTATGGATTGCACGTGATTGCACAAAGGTTAGAAAGGGTACCGTATCCCCGGATAACATGTATGGATAGCGTACACATTCAAAATATATGTCTCAGGAGGCAGGCTCAGACGGTGTTAGGCCCAGTATGGATTGCACATGATTGCACAAAGGTTAGAAAGGGTACCGTATCCCTGGATAACATGTATGGATAGCGTACACATTCAAAATATATGTCTCAGGAGGCAGGCTCAGACGGTGTCAGGCACAGTATGGATTGCACGTGATTGCACAAAGGTTAGAAAGGGTACCGTATCCCCGGATAACATGTATGGATAGCGTACACATTCAAAATATATGTCTCAGGAGGCAGGCTCAGACGGTGTTAGGCCCAGTATGGATTGCACGTGATTGCACAAAGGTTAGAAAGGGTACCGTATCCCTGGATAACATGTATGGATAGCGTACACATTCAAAATATATGTCTCAGGAGGCAGGCTCAGACGGTGTCAGGCACAGTATGGATTGCATGTGATTGCACAAAGGTTAGAAAGGGTACCGTATCCCCGGATAACATGTATGGATAGCGTACACATTCAAAATATATGTCTCAGGAGGCAGGCTCAGACGGTGTTAGGCCCAGTATGGATTGCACGTGATTGCACAAAGGTTAGAAAGGGTACCGTATCCCTGGATAACATGTATGGATAGCGTACACATTCAAAATATATGTCTCAGGAGGCAGGCTCAGACGGTGTCAGGCCCAGTATGGATTGCACGTGATTGCACAAAGGTTAGAAAGGGTACCGTATCCCTGGATAACATGTATGGATAGCATACACATTCAAAATATATGTCTCAGGAGGCAGGCTCAGACGGTGTCAGGCACAGTATGGATTGCACGTGATTGCACAAAGGTTAGAAAGGGTACCGTATCCCCGGATAACATGTATGGATAGCATACACATTCAAAATATATGTCTCAGGAGGCAGGCTCAGACGGTGTTAGGCCCAGTATGGATTGCACGTGATTGCACAAAGGTTAGAAAGGGTACCGTATCCCCGGATAACATGTATGGATAGCGTACACATTCAAAATATATGTCTCAGGAGGCAGGCTCAGACGGTGTTAGGCCCAGTATGGATTGCACGTGATTGCACAAAGGTTAGAAAGGGTACCGTATCCCTGGATAACATGTATGGATAGCGTACACATTCAAAATATATGTCTCAGGAGGCAGGCTCAGACGGTGTCAGGCCCAGTATGGATTGCACGTGATTGCGCAAAGGTTAGAAAGGGTACCGTATCCCTGGATAACATGTATGGATAGCGTACACATTCAAAATATATGTCTCAGGAGGCAGGCTCAGACGGTGTCAGGCACAGTATGGATTGCACGTGATTGCACAAAGGTTAGAAAGGGTACCGTATCCCCGGATAACATGTATGGATAGCGTACACATTCAAAATATATGTCTCAGGAGGCAGGCTCAGACGGTGTTAGGCCCAGTATGGATTGCACGTGATTGCACAAAGGTTAGAAAGGGTACCGTATCCCTGGATAACATGTATGGATAGCGTACACATTCAAAATATATGTCTCAGGAGGCAGGCTCAGACGGTGTCAGGCACAGTATGGATTTGACGGCCCAGATTACACAGCGGAGGAGCAGGGAGAGGTAAAGATTGCAAATGCTGGGGCCCTGCCCAAGCAAGGGGGGCCCACTCGTGGGCGTCGGTACTGGCACTGGGCCCCTCATAGTACAGCGGTGTGTCTGACGGCGGGTGTGCACCACCACCGTCAGAGACACTTGATTGCACTATGAGGGACCCTGTGCCAGTGCCCGCGCCTAAGAGTCGGCCTACCCACCTGTCCAGGGCAACGGCACTCGCACGGTGTCGTGCGGTAGGTGGTGACCCTGGCCATGGGGGGGGAGGCAGCACAGTTAGGGAGTTTTAGAAAGTGGCATATGTTGATGTTGGACATTCAGCTGATGCAAAAGGCGAAATAGGTGAAGTACCAGGAAGAGGTGGACCAAAGCAAGCCATTTTTCTGTCACCCTATGTGTCATCAGGGGAAGGTGGGACAAAATCCTTGGAAACCCATGCGTGGTTCATTTTAATGAAGGTTAGATCATCCACATTTTGGGTTGACAGACGGGTCCTTTTTTCTGTCAGGATTGATCCAGCTGCACTGAAGACTCTTTCCGATAGCACACTTGCAGCTGGGCAAGTGAGCTCCTGTAAGGCATATTGGGCCAATTCAGGCCAGGTGTCCAGTTTAGCGGCCCAATAGTCAAAGGGGAATGACCTGTGTGGGAGAACATCGATATGGGAGGAAAAGTAGTTTGTAACCATAGTTGACAACTGCTGTCTCCTGTCACTTTCCATCGATGCAGTATTACCAGTTGTGTGAGCGGTATTTGAAAAATCAGTCCACAACATTGTCATGAAACCCCTGTCTCCAACGCCACTTCTGCTGTGTGCACCACGAACACCTCTGCCAAGCTGCCCCCGGCCCGTACGGCTCGTGTGAGAACCATCACCGCTGCTGTGTGCTGGGAATGCCTCAAGCAACCGATTTACCAGAGTTGCTTGTTTATTAGCCAATATTAGGTCAAGGTTCTCCTGTGGCATGATGTTTTGTAATTTACCTTTATAGCGTGGATCCAGGATGCTGGCCAACCAGTAGTCGTCATCGTTCATCATTTTGGCAATGCGGGGGCCCCTTTTTAGGATCCGCAAGGCATAATCTGACATGTGGGCCAATGTTCCCGGTGTCAATGATGCACTGCGAGTGCTGGGTGGAGGAGCACTTTCTGGCAAATCCACATCCCTCCAGTCATGCACAAACCCTGTACCAGACCTTGCCACGCCAACATTTTCACTTGCCCCACGAGATGCATCCTCCTCCCCTAAGTAATCATCCCCATCATCCTCCTCCTCCTCCTCCTCTTCTTCCTCCACCACCTCGTCCAGGAGAGGTCCCTGAGCAGACAATGGCTGAATGTCATCAAGGATTCCCTCCTCCTCTTCCTCCTCATCAACATTGGCTGCAGACGCCTGCTCCTTAAGGTGCGTCAAAGTTTGCATGAGCAGACGCATAAGTGGGATGCTCATGCTTAGGATGGCGTCGTCTGCGCTTACCAGCCGTGTGCATTCCTCAAAACACTGAAGGACTTTACAAAGGTCTTTCAGCTTCGACCACTGCACGCCTGTCAACTCCATGTCTGCTCTCAAAGTGCCTGGCCGTGTATCCTCCCACAAATGCATTATGGCCTGCCTCTGCTCGCACAGCCGCTCCACCATGTGCAGGGTGGAGTTCCACCTTGTTGCAATGTCGATAATGAGGCGGTGGTTGGGAAGGTGGAGCAATCGCTGCAGCTTCTGCATACGAACGGAGTGTACAGGCAACCGGCGGATGTGCGCGCACAGTCTTCGCACCTTCTGGAGCAGGGCTGTTAACTCCGGATAATTTTTGAGGAAGCACTGCACCACCAGGTTCAAGGTGTGAGCCAAGCAAGGTATGTGGCTGAGTTTTGAAAGGGCTATGGCTGCCACAAAATTACGGCCGTTATCACTAACTACCTTGCCTGCCTCAAGATGTACACTGCCCAGCCATGACTCAGTTTGTCGCTTCAAGTACTCGGCCAGCACCTCGGCGGTGTGTCTGTCGCCCAAACACATCATCTGCAACACAGCCTGCTGACGCTTTCCACTAGCTGCTCGATAGGGGGACACATCGTGTGCAACAGTGGCAGCTGCAGATGGAGTGCTCGTACTACTGCGCTCTGTGGATGAGCTTTCGCTTCTGGAGGAGGAGGAGGAGGAGGAGGGTCGAACGCCTACAGCCAACTGTCCCACCACCGCTGTCCCCTGTGGACCGTGCATCCACCACATTAACCCAGTGTGCAGTGATGGACACGTAACGGCCCTGGCCATGCCGACTGGACCATGCATCAGTTGTGAGGTGCACCTTTCCGCTCACTGACTGCTTGAGTGCATGGACAATGCGGTCTTTCACATGATGGTGGAGGGCTGGGATGGCTTTGCGAGAGAAGAAGTGGCAACTGGGTAGGTCATAGCGTGGTACTGCATAGGCCATGAGTTTGCGGAAAGCTGTGCTTTCCACCAACCGAAAGGGCATCATCTCAAACGAGATTAGTTTGGCAATGTGGGCGTTCAAACCCAGTGTACGCGGATGAGAGACTGAGTACTTTCTTGACCTGCTCATAGTGTCTGGGAGGGTGAGCTGGACTTGAGAGCTGCATATGGTGGAAGTAGCGGTGGACAGGGCGGACTGAGAGAGGGTTGATGATGGTGATGGAGTTGGTGTTCTTTCTGATGGCCTAGAATCAGTCTTTCGTTGATATAACAGTGGGATTCCCTGACTGCTGTGGTCTTGCAACGACACCTCAACATTTGCTGCTGTGCTAACCGGTGGGCTTACAGTGGGGGAAACAATGTAGCGTTGCTGACTACCTTCGTTGTGTTCAGTTGCACATGTGGCACTTGAGGTTTGGTGTTGTGTCCACGCTTGCAAGTGCATGCTGGTTAAATGTCTAAGCATGCAACTGGTATTCAAATTTTTCAGATTTTTCCCTCGGCTAAAGGTCTTTGCGCACTTCTTACAGATAACCTTGGCCTGATCATGAGGATTTTGTTCAAAAAAGTGCCACACTGCACTCTTCCTACTTTGGCAGACATTTTGCGGCCTAGCACGCTGTGATCTTTTGACCCTCTGGACAAGCTGTCCAGCAACTCTTTTGATGTTTGGAACCTGTCTTTGGAGTGCTCCGGGCCTGCCAGATAACAGCTGTTGCGATGTCGATGTCTGCTGTGGATGCTCCTCATCTGAGCTATTGGAAGCAGCACCCTCTTCCCCCAATGGATGCCAATCTGGGTCAACAACTGGGTCATCCATCACCTCCTCTTCTATGTCATGTGCACCTTTCTCTGTGTCACCGTGTATGGTGGTATAGTGTGCGGGAAGGGGCACCTGAGTCTCATCAGGGTCAAAATCTGGCTCTGTACACTGCGAGGACAATGTAGTGCTCTGAGTGAATGTACCAGCAGAATCATCCATCAGCGGCTGTGCATCAGTGCACTCCATGTCAGATTCATCTTGGCCTGGGTAATTCACCATTTGACTTGATAATCCAGGCATGGTATGTGAAAACAGCTCCATGGAGTAATCAGTAGTATGGCCTGCGTTATCCTTCAATCTTGGCTGGGGTGAAGGACACAAGGAAAGGTGTGGTTCATGAACATGAGCCTCCAATGATGACTCAGTGCTTTTACTTTTTACAACTGAAGAAGAGGAGGCGATAGAGCTGGAGGCTGAGTCAGCAATGTAAGACAAAACTTTTTCCTGATGCTCTGCCTTTAAAAGCGGTTTGCCAACTCCTAGAAAACTAAGCGTTCGAGGCCTTATGTAGCCAGACGATGACGCAGGGTCAGCACCTCCTGCATTCGGTCCTATTTTGCTCTTGCCACTACCATCAGATCCACCACCAACACCATCATTACCAGCTGCCAACCCCCGCCCAATTCCACGGCCTCTTCCACCAGCCTTCCTCATTTTTGGTAGAAATGTAGACAAAATCCAACAAACTATATAGTAATGTAAAACAAGGTACAAGGTGTCTATAGGACAGGGGAGATTTAGAATTTCTGCACACACTTGTGGACAGTGGACACTTTTGGATTGTGTGAGGCCCACTGATATCTGAGCGCTATGTGACAGGCTCGATGGCACAGCTGCCTGTGACCAAAGTGACGAGAGGATAATGGAGATTTTGAATCTCTGCGCACACTTTTGGACACTGGACACCTGTGGATTGTGTGAGGCCCACTGATATCTGAGCGCTATGTGACAGGCTCGATGGCACAGCTGCCTGTGACCAAAGTGACGAGAGGATAATGGAGATTTTGAATCTCTGCGCACACTTTTGGACACTGGACACTTGTGGATTGTGTGAGGCCCACTGATAGAATCATAGAATCATAGAATCATAGAATCGTAGAGTTGGAAGGGACCTCCTGGGTCATCTGGTCCAACCCCCTGCTCAAAGCAGGATTCGCTAAATTATCCCAGTCAGATGTCTGTCCAGCCTCTGTTTGAAGACTTCCATTGAAGGAGAACTCACCACTTCTCGTGGCAGCCTGTTCCACTCATTGATCACTCTAACTGTCAAAAAGTTTTTTCTAATATCTAATCTGTGTCTCCTCCCATTCAGTTTCATCCCATTGCTTCTAGTCTTTCCTTGTGCAAATGAGAATAAAGTTGATCCTTCTACAATGTGACAGCCCTTTAGATATTTGAAGACAGCTATTAAGTCTCCTCTCAGTCTTCTCTTTTGCAAACTAAACATTCCCAAATCCTGCAGCCTTTCCTCATAAGACAGGGTTTGCAGACCGGTCACCATTCTGGTCGCTCTTTTCTGAACTTGCTCCAGTTTGTTGATGTCTTTTTTAAAATGTGGTGCCCAAAACTGGACACAATATTCCAGATGAGGTCTGACCAAAGAGGAGTAGAGGGAAATAATGACTTCACGTGATCTAGACTGTATGCTTCTGTTAATACATCCTAGAATTGCATTTGCCTTTTTTGCGGCTGCATCACACTGTTGACTCATATTCAGTCTGTTATCTATTAGTATACCCAAGTCTTTTTCACATGTGCTGTCACTTAGCCCTATTCCTCCCATTCTGTATATGCTTTTTTCATTTTTATTGCCCAGATGTAGTACTTTGCATTTCTCCCTGTTAAAAACCATTCTGTTAGTTGCTGCCCACTTCTCCAGTTTATTTATATCTTTTTGAATCCTCTCTCTCTCTTCTCTAGTATTAGCTATCCCTCCTAGCTTTGTGTCATCAGCAAATTTAATCAGTTTACCCTCAATTCCTTCATCTAAATCGTTGATAAAGATGTTGAACAATACAGGGCCCAGGACAGAGCCCTGTGGTACCCCACTTGAGACATTCTTCCAACTGGATGTGCAGCCATTTACGACCACTCTTTGGGTCCGATCACTAAGCCAGTTATGAATCCACCTAACAGTTGCCTTGTCCATTCCATACTTAGTCATTTTTTCAATAAGGATTGTATGAGAGACTTTGTCAAATGCTTTGCTGAAGTCAAGATATACTATATCTACAGCATTTCCTTGAATCACCCAATCAGTGATTCTGTCATAGAAGGAAATTAAGTTAGTCTGACATGACTTATTAGTTACAAACCCATGCTGACTCTGTTTAATCACTTCATTCTTATCCAGGTACTGACATACATGTTGTTTAATAATTTGTTCAAAGATCTTTCCTGGTATAGAAGTCAGACTCACCGGCCTATAGTTGCCTGGGTCCACCTTCTTCCCCTTTTTGAAGATAGGAACAACATTTTCTCTTCTCCAGTCTTCTGGGACTTCTCCTGTTCTCCAAGAATTTTCAAAGATTATGGAGAGGGGTTCAAAAATTTCTTCTGCTATCTCCTTCAGTACTCTGGGGTGTAATTCATCTGGACCTGGAGACTTGAATTCATTTAGGTTAGCTAAGTGTTTCCTCACTATCTTTCTGTTTATAGATATCCTGGATTCTTCTATTCCCTTAATAGGACAGTGAAGAACAGTTGATGTTACATTTCCTTTCTGAGAGAAAACAGATGCAAAATAGGAATTTAAAAGTTCGGCCTTCTCAACATCCTGTCTTACCATTTCATCATTTTCATCCTGTAAAAATCCTATAGCATCTTTGACTTTTCTTTTACTTTTGACATATCCCCGAAATCCTTTTTTATTGCTTTTGACATCTCTTGCAAGCCTCAATTCATTTTCAGCTTTAAATAATCTGATTTGTGCCCTGCAGGTTCTGCAGCCAGCATTATATTCTTCTTTAGATATGCCTCCCTCTTTCCATTTTATAAACATATTTTTCTTCCTTTTTAGCATGTGCTTAAGTTCTGTGTTCATCCATCCTGGTTTCCTTAAATGCTTCCTATTCTTCCCTCTTTTCGGAATTGTTAACAACTGTGCTTTGAGAATTTCATTTTTCAAGATTTCCCATCCTTCCTGGACATTTTTGTCTTTAAGGATATCCAGCCATTTGATCCCTCCAATTCTCTTTCTGAATCCCTTAAAATCTGCCTTTCTGAAATCTAACCTTGACGTCTGAGTCTTCACAGGTCTTCCGCCTCTAGTTATCCAAAATTTTAAAATAGCATGGTCGCTACCTCCTAGGCTCCCAGCCACTTTTACCTCCTCAACCATTTCCTCCCTGTTTATAAGGATTAGATCCAAGGTAGAAGTTCCCCTTGTTTTCTCCCCTACCTTCTGGAAGATAAAGTTGTCAGCAAGAGAGGATAAGAATTTCCTTGACCTGTTAGTTTTGCCTGAGAGAGATTCCCAACAAATGTATGGATAGTTGAAATCTCCCATTACAACTATGTCATATTTTTGGGAGAACTTGGCCATTTGATGCATAAAGAGTTCATCCATATCTTCAGCTTGCACAGGCGGCCTGTAGTAAATGCCTACAATGGTGTCCTTTCCATTGTTCTGTCCTTGTATTCTTACCCAAACAGTTTCCACAGAACTCCCAGTCTCTGAAGCTTCAATCTCTGTGCAGATATACGCGTTTCTAACATACAATGCGACACCTCCTCCTCGCTTATCAAGTCTGTTTCTTGCAAATAAGTTGTATCCTTCTAGTCTTGTATTCCAATCATGTGTATTGTCCCACCAAGTTTCAGTGATTCCAATGACATCACATTTCTTTTCCTGTGTTAGTAGTTCCAATTCTCCTTGTTTGTTGCCCATGCTTTGTGCATTAGTATAGAAACATTTTAGTTTGTGATTGGTTTCTCTTTCTCCAATATTTTTATTAATTAGATTCTTTTGTCTTTGTTCTTCCTTTTCACTTCTAATAGCAGAGCTCTCAATAGCATTTGTCAGGTGTATGGCTTTTTCTGGTCTTTTGCTTCCCTTCCCATGTTGTTCTAGTTTAAAGCTCTCCTTACAAGTGTAGCAAGGCGACTTCCAAATGCATGTTTTCCAGTCTTCGTAAGGTGCACCCCATCTCTAGCAAGTAGTCCATCGTATAAGTAATTCACTCCGTGATCCAGAAATCCAAATCTTTGCTGACGGCACCATCGACGTAGCCAGTTGTTCACCTGCAGAATCTTATTCCACCTCCTTGTTCCATGGCCATCCACTGGGAGGATGGAAGAGAAGACCACCTGCGCTCCCAGTTCTTTCACTTTCTTGCCTAAGTCTTCAAAGTCTCTGCAGATGGTTTCCAGGTCATTTCTTGCGGTGTCATTTGTCCCCACATGTAGTAGCAGGAATGGGTAGTCATCTGTAGGTCTGAAGAGTCCTGATATCCTGTCAGACACATCTTTAATTTTTGCACCTGGAAGACAGCACATTTCTCTTGAAGTTATATCCGGTCTGCAGATAGCGGCCTCTGTTCCTCTCAACAGGGAATCCCCCATGACCACCACTCTCCGTTTCTTCTTCACAACATTTTTCTTTCTCCATCCAGGAGGACTCTGAAGGCGTACAAGGTTGCTGTTTGTTGGCAAAGTCTTATCCTGATGTATTTCTTCATCGTTTTCCTGCGTGAGAGCCTGGTACTGGTTCCTGAGCAGTATGGGTGCTGACTGCCTCCTGATCCTCCTGCTTCTCTGGGTCACATGTATCCATTCCTCTGTTTCTTCAGGTGTACTTCGAATTTCTTCTCTTTCTGTAACATGAAGAGATAATTCTGCTCTGTCCAAGAACTCTTCACCTTCCTTAATGATCTTCAACGTAGCTAACCTCTCTTCGAGATTTTGCAACTTTTCCTCCAACAGGGTCACAAGCTTGCATTTGTGGCATGTGAAGTTTGGCTTTTCCACTGGTAAGTCTGTGAACATGTAGCAAGAAATGCAGCTCACCAAATGGCTCCTGGCCTCTTCCATCTTGAGATTTCTTAAAAACGATGAAAGATGAGCCAAAATTCGTTGAGCTCGCGGAGACTCTTCACTTATCCCAGAAGGCACTGGGAATATGCAAATGATCTCCTCAAGACTCTTCCCCTGGTTTTCCAATTTCCTCTTTTCAGCTGCAACGGCCAAAACCCAGTGATCGTTGAGCTCGCGGAGACTCTTCACTTATCCCAGAAGGCACTGGGAATATGCAAATGATCTCCTCAAGACTCTTCCCCTGGTTTTGAGGTTTTTGATATCTGAGCGCTATGTGACACGCTCGATGGCACAGCTGCCTGTGACCAAAGTGACAAGAGGATAATGGAGATTTTGAATCTCTGCGCACACTTTTGGACACTGGACACTTGTGGATTGTGTGAGGCCCACTGATATCTGAGCGCTATGTGACACGCTCGATGGCACAGCTGCCTGTGACCAAAGTGACGAGAGGATAATGGAGATTTTGAATCTCTGCGCACACTTTTGGACACTGGACACTTGTGGATTGTGTGAGGCCCACTGATATCTGAGCGCTATGTGACAGGCTCGATGGCACAGCTGCCTGTGACAAAAGTGACGAGAGGATAATGGAGATTTTGAATCTCTGCGCACACTTTTGGACACTGGACACTTGTGGATTGTGTGAGGCCCACTGATATCTGAGCGCTATGTGACAGGCTCGATGGCACAGCTGTGACCAAAGTGACGAGAGGATAATGGAGATTTTGAATCTCTGCGCACACTTTTGGACACTGGACACTTGTGGATTGTGTGAGGCCCACTGATATCTGAGCGCTATGTGACACGCTCGATGGCACAGCTGCCTGTGACCAAAGTGACGAGAGGATAATGGAGATTTTGAATCTCTGCGCACACTTTTGGACACTGGACACTTGTGGATTGTGTGAGGTCCACTGATATCTGAGCGCTATGTGACAGGCTCGATGGCACAGCTGCCTTTGACCAAAGTGACGAGAGGATAATGGAGATTTTGAATCTCTGCGCACACTTTTGGACACTGGACACTTGTGGATTGTGTGAGGCCCACTGATATCTGAGCGCTATGTGACACGCTCGATGGCACAGCTGCCTGTGACCAAAGTGACGAGAGGATAATGGAGATTTTGAATCTCTGCGCACACTTTTGGACACTGGACACTTGTGGATTGTGTGAGGCCCACTGATATCTGAGCGCTATGTGACACGCTCGATGGCACAGCTGCCTGTGACCAAAGTGACGAGAGGATAATGGAGATTTTGAATCTCTGCGCACACTTTTGGACACTGGACACTGGTGGATTGTGTGAGGCCCACTGATATCTGAGCGCTATGTGACAGGCTCGATGGCACAGCTGCCTGTGACCAAAGTGACGAGAGGATAATGGAGATTTTGAATCTCTGCGCACACTTTTGGACACTGGACACTTGTGGATTGTGTGAGGCCCACTGATATCTGAGCGCTATGTGACACACTCGATGGCACAGCTGCCTGTGACCAAAGTGACGAGAGGATAATGGAGATTTTGAATCTCTGCGCACACTTTTGGACACTGGACACTTGTGGATTGTGTGAGGCCCACTGATATCTGAGCGCTATGTGACAGGCTCGATGGCACAGCTGCCTGTGACAAAAGTGACGAGAGGATAATGGAGATTTTGAATCTCTGCGCACACTTTTGGACACTGGACACTTGTGGATTGTGTGAGGCCCACTGATATCTGAGCGCTATGTGACAGGCTCGATGGCACAGCTGTGACCAAAGTGACGAGAGGATAATGGAGATTTTGAATCTCTGCGCACACTTTTGGACACTGGACACTTGTGGATTGTGTGAGGCCCACTGATATCTGAGCGCTATGTGACACGCTCGATGGCACAGCTGCCTGTGACCAAAGTGACGAGAGGATAATGGAGATTTTGAATCTCTGCGCACACTTTTGGACACTGGACACTTGTGGATTGTGTGAGGTCCACTGATATCTGAGTGCTATGTGACAGGCTCGATGGCACAGCTGCCTGTGACCAAAGTGACGAGAGGATAATGGAGATTTTGAATCTCTGCGCACACTTTTGGACACTGGACACTTGTGGATTGTGTGAGGCCCACTGATATCTGAGCGCTATGTGACACGCTCGATGGCACAGCTGCCTGTGACCAAAGTGACGAGAGGATAATGGAGATTTTGAATCTCTGCGCACACTTTTGGACACTGGACACTTGTGGATTGTGTGAGGCCCACTGATATCTGAGCGCTATGTGACACGCTCGATGGCACAGCTGCCTGTGACCAAAGTGACGAGAGGATAATGGAGATTTTGAATCTCTGCGCACACTTTTGGACACTGGACACTTGTGGATTGTGTGAGGCCCACTGATATCTGAGCGCTATGTGACAGGCTCGATGGCACAGCTGTGACCAAAGTGACGAGAGGATAATGGAGATTTTGAATCTCTGCGCACACTTTTGGACACTGGACACTTGTGGATTGTGTGAGGCCCACTGATATCTGAGCGCTATGTGACAGGCTCGATGGCACAGCTGTGACCAAAGTGACGAGAGGATAATGGAGATTTTGAATCTCTGCGCACACTTTTGGACACTGGACACTTGTGGATTGTGTGAGGCCCACTGATATCTGAGCGCTATGTGACACGCTCGATGGCACAGCTGCCTGTGACCAAAGTGACGAGAGGATAATGGAGATTTTGAATCTCTGCGCACACTTTTGGACACTGGACACTTGTGGATTGTGTGAGGCCCACTGATATCTGAGCGCTATGTGACACGCTCGATGGCACAGCTGCCTGTGACCAAAGTGACGAGAGGATAATGGAGATTTTGAATCTCTGCGCACACTTTTGGACACTGGACACTTGTGGATTGTGTGAGGCCCACTGATATCTGAGCGCTATGTGACAGGCTCGATGGCACAGCTGTGACAAAAGTGACTAGAGGATAAGGGAGATTGGATTGCTTTTAAAAAAGCAGTTTGCGGAGCAGTGGGTAAACAGCAATGCCAGCGTGTCAGGAAGCCTTAAAAGGCAGCCCAACAACCAACACCACTGATACACCACAATATAGCCTCCCCTTGCACTGCACACACAGTGACTTGTGTGTTGTGCAGGCCAAATCGCTAGCAGCAGAAGCAGTTTTTTTGTCTTCTTCCCTGCCTAACGCTCTCCCTACAGAATCAGCAGCAACCTCTCTCTATACTAAGATCGGCAGAAGATGGCGGTCGGCGTGCACGCCCTTTTATACCACCTGTGACGCCCACCAAAGCAAGCCAATCACTTGCATGCCCTTCTGAAAGATGGTGGTGACCCGTGCCTAGGTCATCACGTTGCCTACAGTGTCCGTGGATCCTGATTGGCTGAAAAAGAGCGCAAAACAAACTTTTGAAACGCGACTTTGGCGCGTAAGTCGCCGACCTCGTGGCCGACCTCATCCTAGGGTCGGGTTTCGTTTCATGAAACCCGACTTTGCCAAAAGTCGGCGACTTTTGAATTTTTTTGACCCGTTTCGCTCAACTCTAGTAGAGAGGACACATGCAAGGCAAGGAACAATAGCACAGGGATCAGGATATTCTGCCTCCAGGAGGGAGGACAGAGAGGTACAAGACAAGGTAAAGAACTATAGCACAGGGATCAGGATATTCTGCCTCCTGCAGGGTGGACGGGGAGGTACTAGACAAGGCAAGGAACAAGGACACAGAGACTAGGATATTCTGCCTCCTAGAGGGCAGACAGACAGGCACAGACACAGAACTAGAAATCAAGCCTCCAGAGGAGGCAAAACATAGGACAGGACCTGGCAACTCAGCAGCAAAACACTAACTGAGTTTAGGCTTTGCTCAGGCAGTTACCAATGGGTGGAGCTGCCCTAAATACTAGAGGCCTCTTGGTAATTGGTCAGGGACACATTAGACAGGTGCACCCTGATTCCATAAGAACCAGAGAGTACTGGTGCCGCCCCCCTATGCACATAGCCAGGAAGCATGCAGAGAGCAGGCAGGAAGCAAGAGACCAACAGCAATCAGCTGGCAGCAGACAGAACACACAGCAAGGCCTGGAGCAATAAGTAAGTTGGTGTGTGGGGGATGGAAGGCCATGCAGTGATGCCGGCAGGGTTTGTTACACAGAGGTTCACAGCTTCTTGCGCAAACAAGAAGGTTTATTGAGTCCATAAACTTCCAACAGAAAACAGTCTTTTCTCCAGCAAAAATGTACTGTATATCATAACAATAAGTCCCCTAGAAAGTATGGGCTCACCTGTTTAAATCTCAGTCATCCACTTACAGCCTTTGACAGAGGCTGAGCAACATATATTCATCTTCACTCTCAGACAAAAGTATCACAGGTGTTTCCACTTGTACTGCAAGGTACTCATGGACAGCTGCACCTTCTGGATTGGAGAATGGGAATGACTAGTCCCACATCTCATTTAGTTATTCCTAAAAACCTGAACCCATACTGGTCCTACTAACCCTCTCAGCACATATCAGTACTGGAGCCTGCTTACCAGGTTTCATATCCCTGAGAATTGCTACCTTAGTAATATACACCTCCCAATCATGATGTTGCCAGATGCCTGTATGTATATAAACCCACCCTTTCTTCCTAAAGACAGGGACTGGGCATCTTCTGCAAACACTCCACAAGGTCCTTACTCCCCACTGTGGGAACCATCACAAGTGCACGATTCCCAGGCTTCAGTTGTCTTGCTTGAGTCTTGAGGAGGCACTCTTTTACATGGCCCCTCATTTTGGTTTGGTCCCTCAACATAACAGGACATTATGGCTAGCCAGATGAAGAGCCTGCTTATCAGGTCCCATCATCAAAGGAACAACATTTAATTCCCTTTTTCCAAGCATCTTTTAAAGTTATGTCTCTGAGTTTGGTGGTTCCAAAATTTTTGCTGGACACCTCCAGTTCAGGAATATTAACTTTAGTATATGCTTCCACATCTTTATTGCAAATAGTACAGACAATGACAGCTTGACGGACATAGCATGTGACAAGGTTTCTATCACTGTATTCTGGTTGTCAGCCGAGCTATAAGGTAGTACTGCTTACCCCACAAATCCCAAAGCAAAGGAAAATCATGACTGAGGCTGGTTTCACACTTGCGTTTTTTTCGCGGTATTTTAGCGCTAAATAGCGCATGCGGTTTTTTTTCCTATACTTTGCATGGGATGCGCTTATGTGCGCATACACATGCGTTTGTACGCGTTTTTCCGCGCATGCGTTTTTTTGCGGTATGCGCTCGGGCGCACAAAATGCAACCTGTTGCATTTTTTGGGCGTCCGACTTGCCTCAAAAAAACGCATGCGCGCGCAATGCATTTTTTTACAGCAAGACACCCATTATAAGTCTATGGTGAGCATATGTGCGCATTGGCATGCTTATGTATGCGTTTTTTTGCACATGCGTTTTTTTTTTACCATTAGTTTAGACAATGGAATTTAGTGGTTTGGGTAAAGTTAGGGTTAGTTAAGGGGGTTTAGGGTTAGGGTTAGGGTTCGGGTCAGGGTCAGGGTTAGGGTTAGGATCAGGGTATGGTTTGGTTAAGGGTTAGGGTTAGGGTCAGGGTTAGGGTTAGGGTCAGGGTCAGGGTTAGGGTTAGGATCAGGGTATGGTTTGGTTAAGGGTTAGGGTTAGGGTCAGGGTCAGGGTTAGGGTTAGGGTCAGGGTATGGTTTGGTTAAGGGTTAGGGTTAGGGTTAGGGTCAGGGTTAGGGTTAGGGTTAGGGTTAGGGTCAGGGTATGGTTTGGTTAAGGGTTAGGGTTAGGGTTAGGGTCAGGGTTAGGGTTAGGGTTAGGGTTAGGGTCAGGGTTAGGGTTAGGGTCAGGGTTAGGGTTAGGGTCAGGGGGTTAGAGTTAGGGTTAGGGTTAGGGTCAGGGTTAGGGTTAGGGTTAGGGTCAGGGTTAGGGTTAGGGTCAGGGTTAGGGTTAGGGTTAGGGTCAGGGTTAGGGTTAGGGTCAGGGTCAGGGTCAGGGTTAGGGTTAGGATCAGGGTATGGTTTGGTTAAGGGTTAGGGTTAGGGTTAGGGTTAGGGTCAGGGTTAGGGTTAGGGTTAGTAAAGTCATGGTTTGGGTTAGTGTGAGGGGCCACCTAATGTTGGAAAAAAACGCAAACGCGGTAAAAACGCACTAAAAACGCATACAAACGCATAAAAACGCTGCGTTTTTTTCATGCATGCTCATAAAAATGCTTGAAAAAAACGCAGCATCTGTATGCGTTTGTATGCGTTTTTTCAATGCGTTTTTTGCGGGAAAAACGCGCTGCAAAAAAAAGCAAGTGTGAAACTAGCCTGACAATTGTAGAATGACACCAGTTTTTGACCAATCCCTCTTTGTGGGTCTCAACTCACGGAACCACAGTTTGTGTCAATGTCAACCTGGGCCACAGGAAAGTTCTAGATGATTCTATGAATACACCTGATTCTCAAAACCTTCCAAGGGATTTATACATGTACAAACTCCCTGAGTCCAGTAGTACTGTCACTAGGATATATTTTACAGACACCTGGCATATCTGGGGCCCCTCGCCAGGATTAGGAACAGTGCTGCAGGCAGGGTAGGCGAAGTAAGATTATTACCAGCCTAAGCTGCAGTCCATTGGCTCCAAGGTCAAAACACAATTAACTGATATATGACCCTGGGCACGAAACCTCCAAGAGACAATGTTATGAGATGTGCCACTTAAACCTGGCTCTCACTCCTTCAGGGACCTTGGATTCCCTTCAGATGTTATTCTTTTGGGTATTCCATAGCAGTGAACGCAAGCTAACTTGACTGCTCAGGGAGTTCTCAAGTATTTTTCCACCAGGCTCATTAAGTCATCTGCACCCGTTGCGCCCTGACAGACAGGGTTATGCCCAAACATGCCAAAGTCTCCATCTTCAGCTTGCAGTACTCCATGGCGTCCTGCTGGGCAAGGTAATAATATGTCTTCTTCTGGTCCTCAGTAAAACATGGTGCCAGGACCTCTGCTCACTGCTCCAGAGGCAGTCTCTATCCTCCACGTACTCAGAAATGGTCAGGAATGCCTCAAGTCATTTTCTGCAGGTTTATTGAGTCAAACTTTCAACAGAAAGCAAAACAGTCTTTTCTCCAGAAAAAAAGTTATAACATAACAATTACCAGTTCCATCAGAGGTACGGGCTCACCTGTTTAAATCTCAGTCCTGCACTTCCAGCCTCTGGCAGAGACTGAGCAAGGTCTTTTCACTTTCACTCTCAGACACTAATATTAGAGGAGTTTCCACCTCTAACCCAGGCACTTATGGACAGCTCAGCTGACATTTTAAACCAGCTGCACCTTCTGGAGTCTACTTACCAGGTTTCATATTCCCAAGGCTTGCTATATACTGTATATACAATATACTTATGCATGCATATGTGTTCAGAGTACTATGTTGAATTAGACCACAAATAATAGCTTGTTTAAAAAAAACATGCACACTATTCATAGAATCATAGAATCGTAGAGTTGGAAGGGACCTCCTGGGCCATCTGGTCCAACCCCCTGCTCAAAGCAGGATTCGCTAAATCATCCCAGTCAGATGTCTGTCCAGCCTCTGTTTGAAGACTTCCATTGAAGGAGAACTCACCACTTCTCGTGGCAGCCTGTTCCACTCATTGATCACTCTAACTGTCAAAAAGTTTTTTCTAATATCTAATCTGTGTCTCTTCCCATTCAGTTTCATCCCATTGCTTCTAGTCTTTCCTTGTGCAAATGAGAATAAAGTTGATCCTTCTACAATGTGACAGCCCTTTAGATATTTGTAGACAGCTATTAAGTCTCCTCTCAGTCTTCTCTTTTGCAAACTAAACATTCCCAAATCCTGCAACCTTTCCTCATAAGACAGGGTTTGCAGACCGGTCACCATTCTGGTCGCTCTTTTCTGAACTTGCTCCAGTTTGTTGATGTCTTTTTTAAAATGTGGTGCCCAAAACTGGACACAATATTCCAGATGAGGTCTGACCAAAGAGGAGTAGAGGGAAATAATGACTTCACGTGATCTAGACTGTATGCTTCTGTTAATACATCCTAGAATTGCATTTGCCTTTTTTGCTGCTGCATCACACTGTTGACTCATATTCAGTCTGTGATCTATTAGTATACCCAAGTCTTTTTCACATGTGCTGTCACTTAGCCCTATTCCTCCCATTCTATATATGCTTTTTTCATTTTTATTGCCCAGATGTAGTACTTTGCATTTCTCCCTGTTAAAAACCATTCTGTTAGTTGCTGCCCACTTCTCCAGTTTATTTAAATCTTTTTGAATCCTCTCTCTCTCTTCTCTAGTATTAGCTATCCCTCCTAGCTTTGTGTCATCAGCAAATTTAATCAGTTTACCCTCAATTCCTTCATCTAAATCGTTGATAAAGATGTTGAACAATACAGGGCCCAGGACAGAGCCCTGTGGTACCCCACTTGAGACATTCTTCCAACTGGATGTGCAGCCATTTACGACCACTCTTTGGGTCCGATCACTAAGCCAGTTATGAATCCACCTAACAGTTGCCTTGTCCATTCCATACTTAGTCATTTTTTCAATAAGGATTGTATGAGAGACTTTGTCAAATGCTTTGCTGAAGTCAAGATATACTATATCTACAGCATTTCCTTGATCCACCCAATCAGTGATACCGTCATAGAAGGAAATTAAGTTAGTCTGACATGACTTATTAGTTAGAAACCCATGCTGACTCTGTTTAATCACTTCATTCTTATCCAGGTATTGACATACATGTTGTTTAATAATTTGTTCAAAGATCTTTCCTGGTATAGAAGTCAGACTCACCGGCCTATAGTTGCCTGGGTCCACCTTCTTCCCCTTTTTGAAGATAGGAACAACATTTGCTCTTCTCCAGTCTTCTGGCACTTCTCCTGTTCTCCAAGAATTTTCAAAGATTATGGAGAGGGGTTCAAAAATTTCTTCTGCTATCTCCTTCAGTACTCTGGGGTGTAATTCATCTGGACCTGGAGACTTGAATTCATTTAGGTTAGCTAAGTGTTTCCTCACTATCTTTCTGTTTATAGATATCCTGGATTCTTCTATTCCCTTAATAGGACAGTGAATAACAGTTGATGTTGCATTTCCTTTCTGAGAGAAAACAGATGCAAAATAGGAATTTAAAAGTTCAGCCTTCTCAACATCCTGTCTTACCATTTCATCATTTTCATCCTGTAAAAATCCTATAGCATCTTTGACTTTTCTTTTACTTTTGACATATCCCCAAAATCCTTTATTATTGCTTTTGACATCTCTTGCAAGCCTCAGTTCATTTTCAGCTTCACCTGATATTCATAGAATTATTAACCTCTTAATGACCGCCAATATGTCTTTTAACTGACCTGAGATATAATTGAATAGTCTCCCCAATCCAGCAGCTGTTGGCTGTACACTATAGCTGACAACTTGCTGCATCAGCCACAATCAGTGTTTGCACTGTCCAAATCCCCTTAGATGCTGCTGTCAGTAGTGACTACATTATATAAATTATCTAGTATAGACTGTAGGTGGCGCTAGTAACTGTAAAAAAGAGAGAGGAACACTTGCTGCAAATTAGGAACACACACCACCAATGTGATCTATAAAATATAAATAAATAATTAAAATTTGCGCTTAATAATGAACCCCTTTAGCTTGTAGTGACTTAAAAAATACACACAAATTAATTGGATTGCTCCAAGTTAGGTAGTTATTACCTTAAGGTGTAATCTGAGCGAATGTCTGGACTCCAGAGGACCATTAAAGAGCGCTGTGTGTCTTCATGTGAAGTCAGATTGAATGATGTTTGCCAGATAAACGTGGGTTAATACCACAGCTCTTCAGGAGTGCTGTCTCGGCCGGTGACAGACACTCCACGCTCCCCTCTTCTTGCAGCACGCTGGCGTGCAGTGTGCAGGATGTGAAGCTGTGGCGTGAGATGAGCCAACAGGACCTTCGTGATGTCACCAGTCACCTGATAGATTACAGGGAGCACAGTGGACCAATTCCTCTCTGACTAGTTTTGGAAAAAACACGGTTTCCTTCATCAGGGATGAAAGCCCCTGATGTGCCAAAACAGTGGAAACCCCCCAATTCTAACTCCAACCCTAAACTCAACACACCCCTAACCCTAATCCCAGCCCTATCCCTAGCCCTAACCCTAACCCTAGCCCTAACCCTAATGGGAAAATGGAAATTAATACATTTTTTCATTTTATTATTTTTCCATAATTAAGGGGGTGATAAGGGGGGTTTGATTTACTATTTACGGGGGGCGTTTTATGTTTGGCAGCTGTCTCACACTAAAAGACACTTTTTATTGTAAAAATAGTTTTTGCATCATCACGTTTTGAGAGCTATAATTTTTCCATATTTTGACCCACCGAGACATGTGAGGTTTTATTTTTTGCAGGACAAGTTGATGTTTTTATTGGTACCATTTTCGGGCACGTAACATTTTTTGATAGCTTTTTATTCCAATTTTTGGTATGCAGAATAAACAAAAACCAGCAATTCATGAAATTCTTTTGGGGGTTGCGTTTACACCGTTCCATAGTGGTAAAATTGATAAGGCGGTTTTATTCTTTGGGTCAGTACGGTTACAGCAATACCTCATTTATATGGACCTACATAGAAGACGGAGTATGACGCCATGGAGTCAATGACAGTAATTAGTTAATGTCAAAAATTATTCGCTCTTTATTAATACAGGTGCATAAAAAGTGTACATTACATAATACAATTATATGATCAGATGTCGGATATGACACTACAAAGAGAAGGGGATGGATGCACCGCACATGTATGGTAAATGCAATAGTACAAGAAATGAGTTTTCAAAACCCCAAAAAAATGCATGAAAACTAGTACCCACGCAAAAAAGTCTCACACTTAAACATCTAGTGTTGCTGTCGGAGTAAAGTGCATGGCACAAGGCATGGGGAATTCATGCAAATGCTTTACAATAAAGTGCTGTGTGCAAAAAAAGCATGGGGGGTTTTGCAGAAAAGTGATCATGCTTACCCATAAAGAAAGTGCATGTGCGTGGCGTCCAGCCCCAAAGCCCCTTTGGGGCTGGACGCCACGCACATGCATTTTCTTTATGGGTAAGCATGATCACTTTTCTGCAAAACCCCCCATGCTTTTTTTGCACACAGCACTTTATTGTAAAGCATTTGCATGAATTCCCCATGCCTTGTGCCATGCACTTTACTCCGACAGCAACACTAGATGTTTAAGTGTGAGACTTTTTTGCGTGGGTACTAGTTTTCATGCATTTTTTTGGGGTTTTGAAAACTCATTTCTTGTACTATTGCATTTACCATACATGTGCGGTGCATCCATCCCCTTCTCTTTGTAGTGTCATATCCGACATCTGATCATATAATTGTATTATGTAATGTACACTTTTTATGCACCTGTATTAATAAAGAGCGAATAATTTTTGACATTAACTAATTACTGTCATTGACTCCATGGCGTCATACTCCGTCTTCTATGTAGGTCCATATATTTCTAAGGGAGTTGCCTTTTTGTTCATTCCATTTTGAACTTCCTTTTTTCTAGATAGGAAAAAGTATTATGTTTATTGCTATGTTGGACTATGTTAAAATACCTCATTTATGTAGTTTTTTTATGTTTTGGCGCTTTTATGCAATGAAAACAATTTTATATAAAAAATAATTATTTTTTGCATCACTTTATTCTGCGAGCTATAACTTTTTTATTTTTTCGCTGATGACACTGTATGGCAGCATGTTTTTTGCAGGACAAGATGATGCTTTCAGCGGTACCTTGCATATTTATATGCGTCTTTTTGATCGTGCGTTATTGCACTTTTTGTTTGACGGTATGATGATAAAACATTATTTTTTGATTCTTTTTTATTTTTTATTTTTTAAGGGGTTCAATAAAGTGGTTAACTAGTTGGTCAGTGTTATAGGGTGGGTTGTTACGGACGCGGCGATACCAAATATGTGTACTTTTATTTTTTTTTATTATTATTTTCAAAAAATGAATTTATTAGGGAATATTTTTTTTTTATTTATTTAGCGATTTTTTTATAAATTATTTTTACACTTTTTTTTAACTTTATTACACTGTCCCAGGGGGAACATCACTGTCATGTGTGAGATCGCTGATCTGACACATCACAGATCGCTGTGACAGATCAGCGATCGGACACAGGCACTGCAGCAGGCTTCCTCATGCCTGCGCTTTGCAGGCAGTGAGGAAGCCGGCTCCCTGCAGGCCCCCAAAGGTCCCAGCCACCATATTGGATCCAGGGACCTGCAGGGAAGGAGGCCCCCACAGCAGCGCAGCACATTGCGCTGCTGTGGGGGTCTCAGGGATGCACAGAGGGAGCTCCCTCCCTGGCGATGCTTCCCTGATCCTTCGGTACACTTGTTGATTGCAATGTGCCGGGGGTTAATGTGCCTGACACATAGTGCCAGGTGTCAGCTGTGATAATCAGCTGACACCCGGCCGCGATTAGCGGCGCTCCCCACAGGGGGGGGCGTCGCTGATCACTATGACGTACTATTCCATCCTTGAGACTTTGGTCCCAGATCACATGGACGGAATAGTACGTCTAATGTAGGAAAGAGGTTAAACTTGAACCCTGATATCTGATATTAACAATGGATTTTTTGGACAAGTCTGTGCTATTGTGCATGTTATCGAGTTTCAAAAGCGTGGTCTGCCACATTCACATATTTTAATCGTACTTGACAACAATTCGAAAATCAGAACTGAACAAGAGATAGACAACATTGTGTGGGCTGAAATTCCTGACAAGACAACATACTCTCAGCTCCACAACATTGTTCTGACAAACATGATTCACGGTCCCTGTGGTGAAGCCAATCCTAACTCTCCGTGTATGGATCATGGACACTGTACCAAAGGATTTCCAAAAAAATTACAAGAAATGGATGGCTATCCAATTTACCGCAGAAACATTGGGACAACATACCAACATAATTCTAAAACAATTGACAATACATTGGTTGTTCCATATAACCCATATTTGCTAAAAAAAAAATACAACTGCCATATTAATGTGGAAATTTGTGCTAGCATCCAGGGTCAAGTATTTATTTAAATACGTTTACAAAGGAAATGACAAGGCTAATATTGAAATAGCTCAAAAAAACCTCCAACATGGTGAAACAAACCAATTTGTCGATTCACGATACATCAGTGCACCAGAAGCTGCGTGGAGAATCTTTGCTTTTCCTATGCATAAACTGTCTCATGCCATTATTTGCCTAGCAGTACATCTACCTAACTCTCAGCCACTATATTTTCATCAAGATGATCCCATTGACAACATACAACAAAAACTACTTCAAAATTCAACACTCATGGCATACTTTAATCTTAATAAGATAGACCCTAATGCACATCAATATTATTACAAAGACATTCCAGAACTAGTGTTGAGCGATACCTTCCGATATCTGGAAATATCGGATCGGATTGGATCGGACCGATAACCAAAAAGTATCGGATATCGCCGATTCCGATACCAGAAACCAATGCAAGTCAATGGGACAGAAATATCAGAATTAAAATAAACCCTTTTTTTCCTTGTAGGTTAATTCTACATGAAGGAAAACAACTAAGAATAATGTAGAATGTATTGGGGGAGGTGGAGGAGACATTAAAGGCATAGAGGTTTAGCCCAATCAAATGGAATAGCAGGAATTAATTTTTTTTTTAAGACGTTCGGAGATACAAAGATATTGACTATGTTAAAGGGGTTGTGTAGCAATAGAGAGAGACGTTCAGAAAAGGCACTTATATTGGCGGAGTGTTGAAACGGAGTGCTTCATCTAGCTTGGAGGTTGACTGAGCCCCTGACCCGGAGGTGACAGCACGGATGCGGGCACCTGTATGCACAACAGACTGTGAGTAAAGCTTTGGAACTACATGCCCTGGTGTCCTCCAGTTATTACTGCGCCAACACACTCAGCACTCCTACATCTCTGTGCCTGGCACTGCACCATCTACGTCTCTTCACTACCTCTCCATCTACACTGCCCTGGGACTACAGCCCTACCTGTGGAGGGCCACAACATCATTGCTGCACCCCACCATCTGTCCAAGAGGATCTGTCTGCAGCGTCGGCTTAACATCTTCATTGCCGAACACCACAGGTGGCGTCATGAATCATTCACTCATAAACTTTAATCATCATCCACATTTCCCTTTTACAATGGACACCCAGGGCCATGGACCGGTTCACAGCTACCGTGACATCTCCCATTGAAACCAACGGGCCCGGTACCGAGTACCCCACCAGCCCTGGCGGGCGATCCAACTTGGAGGAAATACATAACAGAACAGGTTGTCCGGGCTTTTCACATAATCTCAGTGCATATCTAGGCTGCAGAATGCTGACAATAAGTAATTTACCTTCTGTGGCTAGTCTGCACGGTTTCCAAGATATCATCTCTTGCTTCTAAGATAAACGTCCGGGGGGGTGTTCTGGCATTGAAATGAGAACTTGTCGTTTCCTCCTCCCTCACTAGTTTCACTTTCCATAGATCACTGTTCAGCGTGTGTCTGGGGGAGGATCAGCTGGGTGGTCTGCTCGCAGCCAATCACAGCCATGTCATTAGTTAACATGCCTACATGCCTAACAGGATGTGCCCACACTTCTTAGGATTCCTCATTGGCTGAATCAAATCAAACTGGCTCATAGCATTATGGGAACTTCCGATTCCGGTATTCGATATGCAAAAAGTATCGGAACTCAGTATCGGAATTCCGATATCGCGAATATCAGCCGATACCCGATATTTGCAGTATCGGAATGCTCAACACTATCCAGAACACTACGTTTGGAAACATGGCATATGGGAACCCAGAAAGCAAAGATGCCACACTGTAATAGGAAGAATGTATACAGTTAGTCTGAAAGACCAAGAACGCTATTATTTACATTTGTTGTTATTACCTGTAAAAGGAGCAACAAGTTTTCAGAACCTTAAATCTGTCAATGGTATTACACATGAAACCTTTCAAGAGGCTGCCTTAGCACTCGGATTATTAATGGATGATAGTGTCTGGAGAAATACTATATTAGATGGAACCATTCTGAACATGTCTATATAACTTCGGGAGATGTTCGCTTACATCTGTGCTTTTGGATCACCTACAAATCCACTGGAATTGTGGAGTTGTGGAATGAATTTAAACAACATTTCTTACAAGACTACTGTCACAGATACCACAACAACACTGTTCAAGATGTGCTAATAATACCTGGCAAGCCTTATTTGGATTTCAATTTACCATGCCCTGCAACAAATATACACCAGCCTCGAGAAGACTGTGATAAAGACTATGAATTAGCTACAGCTACTGAGATAAAAAAAAACCTCTTAATCCTGAGCAACTGTTGCCATTTTGGATGCTCTACAAGACAATACGTTGACACCTAAGTGCTTCTTTATAGATGGTCCGGGTGGCAGTGGAAAAGCCTACTTATATCATCTAATTATACATTATGTCATAGGACAAGGACATGTGGTCTCACCTGCTGCCACTACAGGAATAGTAGCAAACTTGCTACCAGGAGAACGAACTATGCACTCTCTGTATGGCATTCCAATCCCAATCAATGAGACGTCAGTTTCCAGGATTAAAAGTGAACCTAACGCTGCCAATAATGTAAAAAATACTACACTTTTTATACTTGATGAGTGCACAATGGCACAAAACCATTCTTTGAATGTCATTGAAAGACTTCTATGTGATCTTATGACAACACATGTTGATGACAAAAATAATGTTCCCTTTGGTGGTAAAGTTTTCACACTCTGAGATTTCCGACAATGCCTTCCTGTACTTACATTTGCCACCAGAACTGAAATTGTGGATTGCTGTCTTAAATATTGTCATCTCTGGAAACACTTCACAAGACTCCGGCTATTCAACAACATGAGATCCAGGGATCCAGAATACAGCACTTGGTTACTTAAACTAGGAAATGATCAGCTCTCAAACGAATACAACCTTTGAGAGGATGTTATTGAAATTCCTCCAGACATGCTGTCCTCTGCCTGTTTAATCACAGACAAATTTGGTACAAACATTCATAATAATGTTAATGACACTGAAAATGTTATGTATGCAGCATCCCATGCAATACTCTGTCTAAAAAATGAAGATGTTGAACTTCTAAACTCTCAAACTATGGACCGAATGAGTTGTCAATATGTCTTATATACAAGCGATGATTCCGTGGATGGAGATGATGCTAATGAAGGTGAATATCCAGTCGAATTTTTAAATTCTTTAACACCATCTGGGATGCCACCACATCGCCTACAACTAAAAATAGGAACAATTGTCATGTTACTGCGAAATCTGAATACAAAAAAAGGATTATGTAACGGAACTCGGCTCATTGTAACATCCTTAAACCCACATATCATACGGGCAAAGGTCATCACAGGATCAGTGAAGGAGACTTTGTTTTTATTCCACGCATTGATTTGAGTCCATCTGAAACTGGGTTACCATTCAAACTACGAAGACGACAGTTTCCTGTTAAGCCAGCTTTCACAATGACAATTAACAAGGCCCAAGGACAGACTCTACATTGGGTGGGTATTTATCTACCTCAGCCAGCCTTTGGCCATGGGAAGCTATATGTTGCTTTCTCCAGAGTCAAGCAACGCTCCCATGTCAAAGTGAAGGTTTTAGGTACACCACTACAAGGACAGTTGTTACATGGTAGTGATAAAGTGTTCACTATAAATGTAGTTTATAAAAATGTTTTAAACTAATTTATGTGTTTAGTCATCTCACTAACATGTACATACTATTATATCACATACATAGTGATTTACTTTTTTACACACATTGATATGCCTTAGATACATACACACCTACATAGATACATAGCACAATATACACATTGCTATAGATCGAGGAGACATTATAGATACAGACATATATAGTTTACCATACATACATAAATAATATATTTACACCAATCTACCTAATACATAGAAATAGAATATAATAACATTTCTATGGATTTTCTTTCTGTTACTATTATGTAAAAGTAAGAAGCTTTGCCATTATTTTTGACATGTTAATAAATTATATCGTTTCACTTCCTTTCTGTTTTATTGGTCCACTTTGGGAACGGACAATCACACAACCATACGAACTGCATAAAACAATGTACCACCTCCAATTATAGTCACAACAGCTTGCAAGAGACAACATAGGGTAAATAGACACACAGCACACAAGGGAGACACCACATAGCGAACACCGCTCAAGAAACACCACACCAGATACCAAAATACAGCACACAACAAGGAAGAAACAGTGCACAAGGGGTAAAAGACATCAAATGACCCAACACATACAATCCAAAAATGCAGAGGAATGATATAAAACAGATTTGTTGGAAAGCGCAAACGGTGTGAGACATGTCCGCTACTCCTGTCAGTGCCACTAAGCATACACAGATGTTAATTTGACCGCACTCCCAATGCGATAGAATCGGACCTATTTCTAGTCTATATATATAAAAAAGTGCATGTATGTGTGTGTATCAGCCACGCCCATTCCACATAGCAACCAATCACTAAACATCTTTCATTTCTCCAGAGCTGTTTAAAAGAAGCTGAGCTGTGATTGGTTGCTATGAGCAAAAGATTATCTTGTAGACAGTTGTGGTAACTGAGGCCTATTATTCTTATAATTTCTATGGTGTTATCGTCCTTCTGTAAAGCTGAAAATAACACAACTTATTACCGTGCCAACACAGACCACCCTCTGACACAGACTGCAGGGGGAGCCCAGTATCACACAGGATAGGATTAGATACACAGCTCAGCAGTCAGTATCACACAGGATAGGATTAGATACACGGCTCAGCAGACTGTGTCACACAGGAGAGGATTAGATACATGGCTCAGCAGGCAGTATCATACAGTAGAGGATTAGATACACGGCTCAGCAGTCAGTATCACACAGGAGAGGATTAGATACATGGCTTAGCAGTCAGTATCACACAGGATAGGATTAGATACACGGCTCAGCAGACTGTGTCACACGAGAAGATTAGCTACCCGGCTCAGCAGTCAGTATCACACAGAAGAGGATTAGATACACGGCTCAGCAGTCAGTATCACACAAGAGAGGATTAGATACATGGCTTAGCAGACAGTATCACACAGGATAGGATTAGATACACAGGTCAGCAGGCAGTATCACACAGGATAGGATTAGATACACAGGTCAGCAGACAGTAACACACAGGATAAGATTAGATACATGGCTCAGCATACAGTAACACACAGGATAGGATTAGATACAAGGCTCAGCAGACAGTATCACACAGGATAGGATTAGATACACGGCTCAGCAGTCAGTATCACACAGGAGAGGATTAGATACACAGCTCACCAGACAGTAACACACAGGATAGGATTAGATACATGGCTCAGCAGACAGGATCACACAGGATAGGATTAGATACACAGGTCAGCAGAGAGTAACACACAGGATAGGATTAGATGCACGGCTCAGCAGTCAGTATCACACAGGATAGGATTCGATACATAGCTCAGCAGTCAGTATCACACAGGATATGATTAGATACACAGGTCAGAAGACAATAACACACAGGATAGGATTAGATGCACGGCTCAGCAGACAGTATCACACAGGATAGGATTAGATACACAGCTCAGCAGACAGTAACACGCAGGATAGGATTAGATACACAGCTCAGCAGACAGTAACACACAGGATAGGATTAGATACACGGCTCAGCAGACAGTATCACACAGGATAGGATTAGATACACAGGTCAGCAGACAGTAACACACAGGATAGGATTAGATGCATGGCTCAGCAGTCAGTATCACACAGGATAGGATTCCATACACGATTCAGCAGTCAGTATCATACAGGATAGGATTAGATACAAAGGTCAGAAGACAGTAACACACAGGATAGGATTAGATACATGGCTCAGCAGACAGTATCACACAGGATACAATTAGATACACAGCTCAGCAAACAGTAACACACAGGATAGGATTAGATACAGAGCTTCACAGACAGTAAAACACAGGATAGGATTAGGTACACAGCTCAGGAGACAGTATCCCACAGGATAGGGTTAGATACACAGCTCAGCAAACAGTATCACACAGGATAGGATTAGATACACAGCTCAGCAACAGGATGTGCCAAAGGAGAGGACATTTTCAGTCCAAGAATTACATTCATTCCATCTGATTTGCCTTTTGATTTTAAACGCCTCCAGTTTCCACTTCGACTGGCATTTGCAATGTCCATTAACAAGGCTCAGGGACAGTCCTTGAAAGTAGTAGGGATCAGTTTGCAATCTCCATGCTTTTCTCATGGTGAACTTTACATGGCCTGTTCAAGAGTTGTAACTGCCAAAAATCTGTTCATCTTTGCATTGAAAGGAAAAAACAAAAATATTTTTTATCAAAGGGCTCTTGAATGATTTGAAAATAAAATACTACCAATACTTAGGTAATCATTTAGTTAAGTTGTGTTGCAGATCTGTAGTGTTGAATATATGATGTGAAATGCTTTTATGTGCAATATAATCATTATAATTTGTTATAACAAACCACAGTTAGTTACTATGCCCAGGCAACACCGGGCTCTTCAGCTAGTATACAATAACAGTTAAAATAACAGACTTGTTGGTAAACTGTAACATGCAGAATGCTGTTATTTTAAAAAATATAAGAACATTTCTAGTAAAATATAACAATATATTGTTCTATTTTGATACAAAATTAAAGGTAATAATTCAATATTTCACAGATGAATACTATAAAGTCTTCATATTTCTCTTCACGTATTATGGATTCAATAGGTATTCACTTATTAGTGGAAAGCTACTATGTGACTAATGGATGTTTACCAAGAGGATGAAGTGGGGCTGTTTTGAAACTTGGAAAAATTAGTTTGGACAGAAGAATAAAGGTCAACTATATGGGATATTAACATGGCAATGTAATATTCAGAACCAAAATGATTTTATAAAGATGTTGCAACTGATAAGGTAAGAAAGAAGTTAAACATAACTCATTTAGCTCACATTGTCTATCATTAGTTTGGTTTCTGTGAATGCATCAGTGGACTTAAGATAAGAACTGTTTTGTTGGGCGTAAATCTTAAAAATAAGAAAAGTTGTTTTCTATGAAAATATGCTACATTATTTTACGAGAGGCATCACTGTCACGTATATTTCCAAATTCTGATTCTGTATTATTCTGATCTTGTATGTTTTTGGCTCTTAACACAGAATTACCATACAGTATGTGTGCATCACTACTATTGGTAATAACGCCCTATACTTAATAGATGATTGAGCAACATAATCTTAGACTGTTAATGGTAGGGCCTGTAGGCTATTTTCTTATTATGAATAAATTATTTTCCCGAAGGACTAGTTGTATGGAACCAGAGTACTGTGTTCTTTTTATCAGCTCTGTAATGCTAGGGGGTACCAAGTTAGAGAGTGGACCCTCTGGATCGCGGATCCGGAGCCCCAGGGTCGAGCACACCAGGTGAAGACCGACCCCTATACAGGGATCGTTTGGGGCAGGACCACAGAGGACGGAGGCGCGACAGCCGGAACCAAGAGGGACGGCTCCACGGACAGAAGGAGGGGGAAGGCAATGGTAAGTGGAACGAGCAGGGACCAGAGGAACAGGACAGGACCAAAACGGAAGGCAGGCACGTGGGAAGACCTAGGCGGGCAGAAGGCGGAGGACGGCACCGGGGATGGAAGACAGTGCGCAGGCAGGCTGGGAGGGAAGGAAGCAGGAGACAGGGAGCATAAGGCGGAACGTGGATAAGCTACAGTAGAACTGTAGAGGCCAGAAGGTGCAGGAAAACTACACGATCATCAGGCGTCCTCCTAACTGCGAGGACGCCTGAAGTACAGCAAGCCCAGGATGTGCGTCACCCAACCCCGCCCTCGGCGCCGCCCATTGCAGGGGAGACCAAAGGCCGACTCTCAGCGCCGCCCACTATGGGAGAGAGGAAGACGGCGGCGAGCGCGAGCCAGGGGGCGGGAAGCAGGAGCAGATTTGAAGAGGAATTGACGGCGGGCGCGTGGCCGGGCGGGAGCGCGCAGGTGAGGGGATGCCGCAGCGGCCGCCGCAGCAAAAGGGGCATCGGCGGGGATAACCGCCGATGTCACAGTACCCCTCCCCTTACGGCGTCCCTTTGCGAGATTGGCCAAAAACTTTTTTAGAATGCGAGGGGCGTTGATATTCTCCCGAGGCTCCCAGGACCTCTCCTCGGGACCAAAACCCACCCAATCGATAAGAAAAAGGGTCTTACCCCGGGCTTTTTTCATAGCCAAGATGTCCTTGACCTCGAAGACGTTATCAGAGATGGCAGGAGAAGGAGGGACGATGGGAACCGGTTGGAACCGATTCAGGACTACGGGTTTCAGGAGCGAGACATGGAAGGCGTTGGGCACCCGGAGCGAAGCGGGCAACCTCAGTTTGTAAGCCACGGCATTAATACGTCCAATCACCTCAAACGGTCCAATGTACCGAGGACTCAGTTTGTAAGAGGGAACTCTCAGACGGATATGTCGAGTTGAAAGCCAGACCTTGTCACCAGGATGGTACGGGGGTACGTCCTTCCGTCTCTTGTCTGCGTGCTTCTTGATTCGGTCGTTGGCACTTTTGAGCGCATCCCTGGTCTCTCTCCAAATCTGCGAGAATTCTTTAGCAAGAGAATCGGCTGCGGGTACCTTGGTAGAGGTAGAAAAAGGTAACGGAATACTTGGGTTTTGACCGGTTACCACAAAAAAAGGTGACCTGGTGGTAGATTCACTGGGATGATTATTGTGCGAGAATTCAGCCCAAGGTAAAAGCGCAACCCAGTCGTCTTGATGAGCGTTGGTGAAGTGACGTAGGAAGGTGGTTAACCCCTGATTAATTCGTTCCACTTGCCCGTTGGTCTGAGGATGATATGCGGAGGAAAAGTCGAGAGATGTACCCATAAGCCGGCAGAGTGCCCTCCAGAAGCGGGAGGTGAACTGGACCCCCCGATCCGACAGAATCCGCTGAGGAAGACCATGCAGCCTGAAGACCTGGTGGATGAAGATCTCAGCCAACTTCGGAGCGGACGGTAGTCCCGATAAGGGAATAAAATGGGCCATCTTAGAAAAGCGATCTGCCACGACTAAGATGGTGGTACATCCGGCCGAGCGGGGCAAATCGGTCACAAAGTCCATGGCGATCTGTTGCCAGGGGGCTTCAGGAACTGGCAAAGGGTGAAGAAGACCGGCGGGCAAAGTCCTAGCCACCTTATTCTGGGCACAGATTGTGCAAGAGGCCACGTAGTCCATCACATCCTGGCGAAGCGTGGGCCACCAATAATACCGGGAAAGCAGGAAGAGAGTCTTCTTGGTCCCAACGTGTCCAGCAATTTTGGAGGAATGTCCCCAGCACAACACCTCTATACGTTTGCCTGGAGGGACGAAGGTCTTACCGGGCGGAGGGATGGCAAAGTTCACAGGAGCCACAGTGATCATCCTGGAAGGCTCGATGATACAGGATGGGATTTCGTCCCTCTCTGAAGACTGCAACGACCTGGAAAGGGCATCGGCCTTGATGTTCCTATTGCCCGGTCGGAAGTGAAGTTGGAAGTCAAAGCGGGAAAAAAACAGGGCCCACCTGGCTTGCCGGGCATTGAGCCTTTGGGCGGATTGCAGATAGGCCAGGTTTTTGTGGTCTGTGAGGATGGTAAAGGGATGTACAGCTCCTTCGAGTAAATACCGCCATTCAGTCAAGGCCATCTTAATGGCCAGTAATTCACGGTCTCCAATGGAGTAGTTGCACTCCGCCGGTGAAAAGACTTTGGAGAAGAAACCGCATGGCACCAGCCGTCCGGACGAAGCCTGCTGGGACAAGACCGCCCCCGCTCCAGTGGAGGAGGCATCCACTTCCAGGACAAAGGGTCTGCTGGCCACGGGCCGATGCAAAATGGGTGCTGAGGCAAAAGAACGTTTCAGAGTTTGGAAAGCTTTTTCCGCTTCAGGAGACCAGCTGTTGGGCTTCGTTCCTTTACGGGTCAGGTCCGTGATGGGTTTGGTAACCGTGGAAAAGTGAGGCACAAACTGACGGTAATAGTTTGCGAACCCAAGAAACCGCTGGATGGCCTTAATCCCCACAGGACGAGGCCACTTGAGTACCGCACCGAGTTTTTCGGGATCCATGCTTAGACCGGAGTCGGAGACGACATATCCCAAGAAGGGTAGTGACGACTGCTCAAAAAGGCATTTCTCGATCTTGGCGTAGAGTTGGTTCTCTCGGAGACGATGCAAGACCAAGCGTACACTTCTGCGATGAGAAGGCAGATCGGGGGAGAAAACGAGGATATCGTCCAGGTAGATGACAACACAAGAATAGAGTAGATCCCGGAATACCTCATTGATAAATTCTTGGAACACAGCGGGGGCATTGCAAAGGCCGAATGGCATGACTAGATATTCATAATGCCCGTCACGAGTATTGAAGGCCGTCTTCCACTCGTCCCCAGCACGGATTCGGACCAAATTGTAGGCTCCCCGCAGGTCTAACTTCGTGAAGATCCGGGCTCCTCTCAACCGGTCAAAAAGCTCCGGAATCAACGGAAGGGGGTAGCGATTCTTGATGGTGATCTTGTTCTGGCCCCGGTAATCAATGCAAGGCCGCAGTGATCCATCTTTCTTCCGGACGAAGAAAAAACCTGCGCCTGCAGGAGAGGAGGACTTTCGGATAAACCCCTTGGAGAGATTTTCGTGGATATATTCCGACATGGCAGTGGTCTCGGCTGGAGAGAGAGGGTACGTTCTACCTCTGGGGGGAACCGCTCCAGGAATCAGGTCGATGGGGCAGTCATAAGGCCGGTGCGGGGGCAGGGAATCCGCCTCTTTTTTACAGAAAACATCAGCATAGGCGTGATATGGCACAGGAAGACCAGGAAGGTCTGTAGGCTTGCGCTGAGGCTGGGGACGGACCAGGGTACGTAAACAGCTTGCATGGCAGGCGTGCCCCCAGCGCAGGATCTCTCCGGAACGCCAGTCGATAACAGGCTCATGCCGCCTGAGCCAAGGTAGCCCCAAAAGAATGGCGTGGGACAACTGAGGCAGGACATAAAAGGCAATCCTTTCTGAGTGGAGAGCGCCAACTTGCAGGTTTACTTCGGTGGTTACCGTGGTGATGAGCCCAGGAAGAGGTTTGCCATCAACGGAGGTGATTGCTCGAGGATTACTTAAGACGACCACGGGAATCTGGAGTCTGTCAACCTCCTCCTGGTGGATGAAGTTGCCTGCCGCGCCCGAGTCCACATACGCCTCCACAGAGCTACGCCCCCGACCTGAAATAAGTAGAGCTGAAACGGTAAGTGGAAGAGAGGGGGTAGAATCACCTAGGGGGCCCTCTCCTACCTGGCCTAGGCGGAAGCGTTTCCCGGTCTCTCAGGACAAGTGCGTATGAAGTGATTGGCCCCTCCACAATAAAGACAGAGTCCCTTGGTCATTCTCTCCCTACGCCGTTGTTCAGACAGCTTGATGCGATCAACTTGCATTGGCTCCGGGGTGGTGTTACTAGGGGGGGCACCAGTGTGCGGAATAGGAGCTTGGTATAACCTAAAGGACCTCCTCTCCTTAGCCGACTCTCGGGCGCGCTCCTGAAAACGCAGGTCAATACGAGTAGCCAAGGAGATGAGATCCTCCAGGGTGGTAGGGAGGTCACGCCCGGCCAACTCGTCTTTGATTTTACCAGAAAGTCCTCTCCAAAATGCCCCAACCAGGGCTTCATTATTCCACCCCAGCTCCGAGGACAAGGTCCGAAAACGGATGGCGTATTGCCCTACCGTAAGGGACCCCTGGCTGAGGTTAAAAAGGGCCTCAGTGGAGGAAGCAAGGCGTCCAGGTTCATCAAAAACCTTACGAAATGTCTCCAAAAAACACTGGATGTTGGTCACCACCGGGTCATCCCTCTCCCATAATGGATTCACCCAAGCCAACGCCTCCCCTTCAAGGTGGGAGATTATAAAGGCCACTTTAGCACGGTCCGTAGGGTACTGTTGGGGCGAAAGATCAAAGTGCAACCTGCACTGATTTAAAAATCCCCTACACAATTTTGGGTCCCCACAGTACCTGGGTGGTTTACCGAGACGAGGGGGGGGAGAGGAGACGGTGTCCCGGGCTAGGGTGGAAGCGGCAGTAGAGGACTGCAGGGAAAGCAGCCTATCATCCACCGAGGCCATATACCCCAAAATGTGAGACTGAGCATCGCGCTGTTGTGCGAGCTCCTGCTGGAGACTGACTAAGAGGGGTGCGTGTGCTGGGTCTGCAGTCTGAAGAGCGGAGAGCCGGGTGTCCATGGACTTCATGAATGACATGATACGGTTCTGATTTTCTCTAAGGAAGAGCAGTTCCTTTTGAGTGGCAGCCGCGGCACCGGCGGGGTCCATGGCCTGATGATACTGTAATGCTAGGGGGTACCAAGTTAGAGAGTGGACCCTCTGGATCGCGGATCCGGAGCCCCAGGGTCGAGCACACCAGGTGAAGACCGACCCCTATACAGGGATCGTTTGGGGCAGGACCACAGAGGACGGAGGCGCGACAGCCGGAACCAAGAGGGACGGCTCCACGGACAGAAGGAGGGGGAAGGCAATGGTAAGTGGAACGAGCAGGGACCAGAGGAACAGGACAGGACCAAAACGGAAGGCAGGCACGTGGGAAGACCTAGGCGGGCAGAAGGCGGAGGACGGCACCGGGGATGGAAGACAGTGCGCAGGCAGGCTGGGAGGGAAGGAAGCAGGAGACAGGGAGCATAAGGCGGAACGTGGATAAGCTACAGTAGAACTGTAGAGGCCAGAAGGTGCAGGAAAACTACACGATCATCAGGCGTCCTCCTAACTGCGAGGACGCCTGAAGTACAGCAAGCCCAGGATGTGCGTCACCCAACCCCGCCCTCGGCGCCGCCCATTGCAGGGGAGACCAAAGGCCGACTCTCAGCGCCGCCCACTATGGGAGAGAGGAAGACGGCGGCGAGCGCGAGCCAGGGGGCGGGAAGCAGGAGCAGATTTGAAGAGGAATTGACGGCGGGCGCGTGGCCGGGCGAGAGCGCGCAGGTGAGGGGATGCCGCAGCGGCCGCCACAGCAAAAGGGGCATCGGCGGGGATAACCGCCGATGTCACAAGCTCGTCATCCAAAATCTCACCCAAACTTTAATCGGAATGAAGACCACCAGACAACTGTGAATCACTTCATTGTGGACATACATAAAGTCTAACTATGATAATTTTCTGGGGGATTTCTCTTGGAATTTGAAAGACACGAGAGGGAGATAATACACAATCAAGTTTTCAATGGCAAACAGGACAGTACAAAGTCAGGGTAAGACCACTGGTAATGCTGTACCTTCCTCATTTTACTGGTTGGGAATATCAAGCATTGTCTTTTCCTCAGATTATGAAACCCATGTCTGGAGGTTTGAGAGTGCAATATCTGTGTGAAATCAGAAGTGTCAAGTCTGGCAACTTGTTTCTTGGTCGTATTACCATTTTTCATCTGGTAGTGCCATCCCCATGGTGAAGGATTTAAGAGGTAGGCTCCCTGGTACATATGTGCCTTATGTCCATAGAGATTAGAGAATTTGTTCAGGTTTTGTCCCCAAATCTGATTTTGACATATTCGAGCCATATTCGAACAATATTCGTGCTAAATGTACGTCTTATTAACTGTTCCGAACATATTCTATAATTTCTACTCCCATTGACGCTAATGACGTTCTGTAGTGTTTGACGATTATTGCAAAAACAATACTCAATTCTGATCGTATTCGAAACCGAATACAAACAAATTCGCTCATCTCTGTTATGAACAGAGGTATAGTACTAAGTATCCAAAATAGAGGAATGGCCATATCCCTAGTAATTTCAGATCTAGGATGGAGACACAGAAAGATATAATGTTATAATCTGTAGTTAGGAGTCTCTTGAGCCATTTAGCTCATGTGCAGTGACACCATCCTTTATCAGTGTCATACTGTATATAGCATTCTGTCTTCTGGGACAGCGAGTTCTTGTCCCCCTTTTGATGAGCTGTTGTTGTTTTTTTTTGTATCGCGTTCATATTTTAGATCTAATATATTTTCACTGTGAAAGAAAGAAAAAAAGAATTGAAAACAAAGTAAAGACCATACAAAAGGGTGCTTTTCTTGTAAATATATGCTATGTATATACCATGCGCTCCTTCCAGAACTCTGACACCGGTATGTCAGGTGATCACTATGGGCATCTAAATTTGAATGTCTCATCTATTTAAAGTCCTTTAACGTCTGTACATGTACATTGTGGTGTTCCTGACGAAGAAGTCGTGTACTTTGAAACACGTTGAATAAATCCACAATTGAATGGCTACATGTTTTGGACCTTGAATCATTCAGCAGGGCAGATTAAATCCACAATCTACCCATTTTTTTACCTTCGGTTGGTCACGAGTGGACCGGTGGATCTGCTGTAGCGGATATCTCTACAAGCCTGTTTTGTGGCTCAATCTGGCGAGTACAATACTATCATTTCAATCATTTGTTTCTCGGATAAGACCCTATTGCGCTATTTTCTCCAGCAACGTACATTGAATGTTATAATCCTCCAAGATAAATAGTTAGGACCTAGGATTTGGCCCACAGGAATAAGCATCCAAGATAAGAAGCATCCAGCTTAGAACAGAAGAGTCAGAGGAAAAAAAGATAGTTAGGACCTCGGATGTGGTCCATGATCACCAAAGGCGAATGAAGGGGGAGAAACCAATGATGAAAGCAGTAAAAGATTTGAATAAGATGGAGAGGAAATGCCCTTAGATTGATTGTTGGATATAAAGGGCAGATTGGATTAGAAAAGAAGTGGATTGCATGAAAGATTGCATAAAGATCATTTGTAGCCTAGCCAAAAAGCGTTAATGTGTTATACATGTAGAACATTGCTGGAATCTGACAAGTGATTAGTCTGATGGAAAGTAATGTGCTAATTGTTAAAGATTGTGATGTTCACTATGAATTGATGGAATAAAAAGAAGTGTTGGATTTTTTATGTAAATCAAAATGTTTTTGTCTTTGCAAGAGCAATAGGTTATATTTTGTCAGGGCTATATACTATATATATGCTAACTGGTGATTGTTAGCAATGGAGGTTCATATATGTGTATAGATGAAATGATTTCTTACCTTTCTTCATGGTTCAATGCATTGTGTGTTGTAATTGACCACATGCTCATTATCATGTTTTGTATAGATTATACTGTGCATATGGTTTTAATGAGTTTTAGCGCTGATAATTGGAACAGAAACTATGTAAAGATAGCATGCAGTATGTGTTACAAATTGTTAATAAAGGCAGGTACAGGACAGAACATACAGAGGGAAAGATCATCCAGCATGAACAGAAAATCTGCAGAAAAGAAGATTGCTGAGAAAAAATACCAGCCTAATATTACTATTTTACGTATAATTGAAGAAGCCTTGAGAGGGTAATGAGTATATGAGTAAAATAATATTTACAACGTTTATTTACGGCATGTTTTTATTTTATTGTGGCCTGAATTTCTTCTGCATTTTCTTAGTCCACGGGAACTTATTTGTGTGAATGATGGATGAAGTGGCCAAGTGACTAGACAACCATGAAAACGTGAACGCCAATGTATGTACAGACTCAACACATGCTTTTTGGATAACGCACAATTAGGGGCCCATGAGGCATAGCAAACGCTTTGTGGAATCCTCGAACACTTCAATTAACAATGCAGATTTAGGCCCCCTTCATCATTGTCTTTGAGGCTATTTTTTGTGTAATTGTGTGTGTTTTGCATCTTTTTTTGTTTGCACTTAATTCATTATGCTATGTATCTTTTTTTAAGGCTATTTTATATGTATTCCCCTTTTTTGTTTTCTGCTTTATGGCCAGAGTTTATCAACTCCAATTTATCAGTTGTGATTTTTTTAAAATGTCATAAAATTTGGCATGACTTTATGCCAGTCCCTCCTGGTGCACTTTTGAGTATGCCAGTATTTTGTCACAATGTTTGTAACTTTTGGCCCCAAAACGCAATTTTGGGCACCAAAAGGAATTCCAATTTTTACTTTGCTGAAATTCATTAATCACAGGTACCATTTTGATGAATTTGGTGCCCTCAAAGGCAACTAATACCACAAGACTAAAAAGGAAACTGAATTAAAAAAAAATACAAATTATAAATTGGGACCTTAGTGTCTAAGTTGTTTTATGTTCTTAATCTGCCTAAAAAGGCAGCTATCACCAAGAAAGCCATACTTGAAGCCATTGGTAAAAGGAGGGTGAATAAAGTGGCCAATGCTGTTGTCCCTCCTTCTGCCCCTTCAAACTGATACAGTTGAAAGCAATGATGTAGGAGAGAGAGTATCAGCTAACGCTGCCTTTCCCATTATTCCCACTCTGTGTCTGATGCAGCGGGCACAATGATGTGTCACTTTATCGCATGCCATACTACTGAGATGTGCTGCAGACACCACAGCAGCGGGGAAATGTGGAGAGATGAGTATTGTCTTTTTTTTTAAAAAAAATCGGTGATTACATTGTGGTGGCCATGATACTGGAGGATTATGGAGCTGCATTATAATATATGGGGCTGCATATTGTACGATATGTGGCTGCATTATACTCCATGAGGGCTGCATTGTACTATACAGGGCTGCATTGTACTCTATGGGGCTGCATTATACTCTATGTACTCTATGGGGCTGCATTATACTCTTTCTACTTTAGGGGAATGCATTATATTATATGAGGGCTGCATTATGACATTATTCCATATGGATTCTGTATTATATTCTATGAGGGTTGCTAAGTAGTTATGTGGTTGCATAATACTATGCGAGGCTGCATTATACTCTATGGGGCTGCATTATATTCTCTGACGCTGCTGTCATGATCCAGACCGGGTTTTGTATCCACTTTCTCTTTCCCAGTCTGATCATGTTAAGGGTTAATTTTTCTCTGTCTCGTTCTGGCGTCAGGTCGGCTATTTCTCCCCACTGCATCCTGCAGACGATGTCAGTTATAGTTTCTACTTTCGTCCTGCTGCTTTTTCTGACTGAACCTGTGTCTGTTCCCCTCTTCCTGTCCCAATTCTGTGTTCCCCATCATGTTTGGACTCCCTGGTACTTCACTTGGATTGGACTCTGACCTGCTGTTTTGTCTCTTGTCTTTGGCATATCTGCTCCTGAGTGGTACTGACCCTTTTAGCTTGTTTCTGACTCTGTGTTTGCTTATTCCTTTGATACTCTGCTACAGACTAATATTGACCCAGCTTGTTTCACTATTCTGCTGCCACCTGGTGGTGGCCTCGCTGCTGCACTACAGGTCTGCTCTTGCTGTGTGCAGTCCCCTTCCACTCTATTGCCATCTGGTCGAGCTTGCTTTTACCTGCATTGCAGCAGCGTGACAGCTGCATTATACACTCACTGGCCACTTTATTAGGTACACCTGTCCAACTGTGTGTTAAGACTTAATTTCTAATCAGCCAATCACATGGCGGCAACTCAGTGCATTTAGGCATGTAGACATGGTCAAGACAATCTCCTGCAGTTCAAACCGAGCATCAGTATGGGGAAGAAAGGTGATTTGAATGCCTTTGAACGTGGCATGATTGTTGGTGCCAGAAGGGCTGGTCTGAGAATTTCAGAAACTGCTGATCTACTGGGATTTTCACGCACAACCATCTCTAGGGTTTACAGAGAATGGTCCGAAAAAGAAAAAAAATCCAGGGAGCGGCAGTTCTGTGGCCGGAAATGCCATGTTGATGCCAGAGGTCAGAGGAGAATGGGCAGACTGGTTCCAGCTGATAGAAAGGCAACAGTGACTCAAATTGCCACCCGTTACAACCAAGGTGGCCAGGAGAGCATCTCTGAACGCACAGTGCGTCGAACTTTGAGGCAAATGGGCTACAGCAGCAGAAGACCACACTGGGTACCACTCCTCTCAGCTAAGAACAGGAAACTGAGGCTACAATTTGCACAAGCTCATCGAAATTGGACAGTAGAAGATTGGAAAAACGTTGCCTGGTCTGATGAGTCTCGATTTCTGCTGCGACATTCGGATGGTAGAGTCAGAATTTGGCGTAAACAACATGAAAGCATGGATCCATCCTGCCTTGTATCAACGGTTCAGGCTGGTGGTGGTGGTGTCATGGTGTGGGGAATTTTTTCTGGGCACTGTTTGGGCCCCTTGGTACCAATTGAGCATCGTTGCAACGCCACAGCCTACCTGAGTATTGTTGCTGACCATGTCCATCCCTTTATGACCACAATGTACCCAACATCTGATGGCTACTTTCAGCAGGATAATGCGCCATGTCCTAAAGCTCGAATCATCTCAGATTGGTTTCTTGAACATGACAATGAGTTTACTGTACTCAAATGGCCTCCTCAGTCACCAGATCTCAATCCAATAGAGCATCTTTGGGATGTGGTGGAACGGGAGATTCGCATCAGGGATGTGCAGCCGACAAATCTGCGCCAACTGTGTGATGCCATCATGTCAATATGGTCCAAAATCTCTGAGGAATGCTTCCAGCACCTTGTTGAATCTCTGCCACGAAGAATTGAGGCAGTTCTGAAGGCAAAAGGGGGTCCAACCCCTTACTAGCATGGTGTACCTAATAAAGTGGCCAGTGAGTGTAATATATGAGGCTGCATTATACTATATGAGGCTGCATTGTACTCTATGAGGCTGCATTACACTATATTGGGGTTGAATTATACTACATGGGACTGCATTATACTATATGAGGCTGCATTATACTATATGTGGCTTCATTATACTCTATGGGATTGCATTTTACTCTATTGGGCTGCATTATACTTTATGAGGCTGCATTATACTATATGAGGCTGCATTATACTCATTTAGGCTGCATTAAAGTGTATGGAATCTTCATAATGCTATATGGGGCTGCATTAAACTCTATAGAGCTACATTATACTCTGTGGGGCTGCATTATATTCTATGGAGGTGCATTGTACTCTATGAGACTGCATTGTACTCCGTGGGGCCGCATTGTACTCTGTGGGGCTGCAGTGTACTTTGTGGGGCCCCATTATACTCTGCACTCTGTCAAGAACTATGGGGAGTGCACTATATTATATGTACTACATAGGGGGCTGCATTATACTATATGGGGCTGTATTATACTTTATCAAGGACTTTAGGCTGTGTAGTATACTGTATGTACTATATGGGGCTGCATTATTCTGTATGGAGGACTATGAGGGTGCAATATACTGTATGGAAGACTACATGGAATGCATTATACTATATAAAGGACTATGGGGTGCCTTATAATATGGGGAGTGCATTATACTACATGGAGGACTATTGGTGGGGCATTATTTAATATTGAGGACTATGGGAACATTATACTATATTGAGGACTATGTTTCAATGCATTATGCTGTATGGATGGCTATGGCTAGTGCATTATACTATATAGAGGACTATGGGGAGTGTATTATACTATATGGGGGACTGTGGTGCACATTATACTATATGGAGGACTATGGCATGTGAATTATAATATATGGAGGTCTATGGAGTGCATTGTACTATGTGGAGGACTCAGGGTGCATTATATTAAACAAGTAAAATTCTGCCCATTCATCCAGTGATTGAATTGTTTATGCTGGAGCAAAAAAAATTGTTGTCAGCAGCACATCGCCCGATGAAAACTGGTATTGATCATTCTGTGCCCATTATTATTCCTCCGCCGGTGAAAAGAGGCTGGGAAACAAGCGCTGAATGACTTCAACATTGTCAATCACGCTCGTTTAATGGCCTCAACTCAACCTATGTATATACAACTGAAATGTCTCTGTGTGATGGTGCAATATGTGATCATTTGAGGCCCCACTTTAAAGTTTTGCACAGGGCCCCATTTGTCTAAAACTGGCCCTGTTCTTTTTCACTCTGCATACTCTTCAAGAGGAGAATAAGCCGCAAATGTCCAGACTTATAGTGCTTTTTGGCCAGAGACTATGAACTACGACTTTCAAGCAGCACACAATACATCATCAAGTGCTAATTTGGTAAAGACAAGCCGGTCAGCAAACAGAGCAAACCTCAAGTTGCCCTCCTCCTTTTTGGCATGCTCATCTTTCTGTCCATGAAAGATGAAGATAATAAGAGTGTCAAACACAATTAGACAGCCAGTCCATAAAAGACGGTTCTGATCTTAAAATACATATCAATAGTTTTTCAGATAATTAATATAGTCAAGACTAGTGATGAACGGACATGCTCGGTGATACTGCCTGTATATTCACAGTTTAACTAATCAGAGTCCTCTAGTGATGATACTGATGCTGATTCTGAACCATCATACTAACATGCCTGGAGGTATGCAGATAAATGGATACTTAATACATGCTCGCTGTAATATATGAAGGATAGCTTATATAAGCTCACCCTGATGTTTGTGACATATTTAGACGGCACCTGTGTTGTATGTAGTGCTGTTTTAGTGTCTCTACTGTAATGATGCAGAGATTTAGGTAAGCTTCTGAGATTACATGAAGGAATGGTATATAAGGAATGGTCAGTTTATAGGTATCCCTAACAATCTTATTAAAATCAACACTTTTGTATAATATTGGTATTGGACAGTGATGGATTACCAGGGGGAATCTACGACGAGCAGTGGTACCACTATCGTGACCCTAAGGTGCCTACCTCCACTGAAAGGCAGAGGTTAGCAGCAGGGTAAGACCCCGCTCCCAATATCTATATCACAACCATTTCTTGTGTTAAGCACAGTTTATTGACAGACAATATCAGAAATGAATAATGATTGTTTGGTTGAAGGGTCCGTCTGATGATAACTTGTGAGACTGTGCTAACATCAAAGGGAGCAATGTTTGTTCAGAGAGATGGTATTTTGCTATTGACCCCATAATTGTTATATGAATTTGATAGTGAGTCATGTTTTTATATCCAGCTGAGTGATACACCAGCTAGGTGGGTGGATCTGGGTTTGAAGACCTTTTTGGTAGAGTTGAGCGAAACGGGTCGAAAAAATTCAAAAGTCGCCGACTTTTGGCAAAGTCGGGTTTCATGAAACGAAACCCGACCCTAGGATGAGGTCGGCCACGAGGTCGGCGACTTACGCGCCAAAGTCGCGTTTCAAAAGTTTGTTTTGCGCTCTTTTTCAGCCAATCAGGATCCACGGACACTGTGGGCAACGTGATGACATAGGCACGGGTCACCACCATCTTTCAGAAAAGCATGCAAGTGATTGGCTTGCTTTGGTGGTCGTCACAGGGGGTATAAAAGGGCGTGCACGCCGACCGCCATCTTACTTCTGCCGATCTTAGTATAGGGAGAGGTTGCTGCTGATTCTGTAGGGAGAGCGTTAGGCAGGGAAGAAGACAAAAAAACTGCTTCTGCTGCTAGCGATTTGGCCTGCACAACACACAAGTCACTGTGTGTGCAGTGCAAGGGGAGGCTATATTGTGGTGTATCAGTGGTGTTGGTTGTTGGGCTGCCTTCTAAGGTTTCCTGACACGCTGGCATTGCTGTTTACCCACTGCTCCGCAAACTCCTTTTTTAAAAGCAATCCAATCTCCCTTATCCTCTCGTCACTTTGGTCACAGGCAGCTGTGCCATCGAGCGTGTCACATAGCTCTCAGATATCAGTGGGCCGCACACAATCCACAAGTGTCCAGTGTCCAAAAGTGTACGCAGAGATTCAAAATCTCCATTATCCTCTCGTCACTTTGGTCACAGGCAGCTGTGCCATCGAGCGTGTCACATAGCGCTCAGATATCAGTGGGCCGCACACAATCCACAAGTGTCCAGTGTCCAAAAGTGTACGCAGAGATTCAAAATCTCCATTATCCTCTCGTCACTTTGGTCACAGGCAGCTGTGCCATCGAGCGTGTCACATAGCGCTCAGATATCAGTGGGCCGCACACAATCCACTAGTGTCCACTGTCCACAAGTGTACGCAGAGATTCAAAATCTCCATTATCCTCTCGTCACTTTGGTCACAGGCAGCTGTGCCATCGAGCGTGTCACATAGCGCTCAGATATCAGTGGGCCGCACACAATCCACAAGTGTCCACTGTCCACAAGTGTACGCAGAGATTCAAAATCTCCATTATCCTCTCGTCACTTTGGTCACAGGCAGCTGTGCCATCGAGCGTGTCACATAGCGCTCAGATATCAGTGGGCCGCACACAATCCACAAGTGTCCAGTGTCCAAAAGTGTACGCAGAGATTCAAAATCTCCATTATCCTCTTGTTACTTTGGTCACAGACAGCTGTGCCATCGAGCGTGTCACATAGCGCTCAGATATCAGTGGGCCGCACACAATCCACAAGTGTCCAGTGTCCAAAAGTGTACGCAGAGATTCAAAATCTCCATTATCCTCTCGTCACTTTGGTCACAGGCAGCTGTGCCATCGAGCGTGTCACATAGCGCTCAGATATCAGTGGGCCGCACACAATCCACAAGTGTCCACTGTCCACAAGTGTACGCAGAGATTCAAAATCTCCATTATCCTCTCGTCACTTTGGTCACAAGCAGCTGTGCCATCGAGCGTGTCACATAGCGCTCAGATATCAGTGGGCCGCACACAATCCACAAGTGTCCAGTGTCCAAAAGTGTACGCAGAGATTCAAAATCTCCATTATCCTCTCGTCACTTTGGTCACAGGCAGCTGTGCCATCGAGCGTGTCACATAGCGCTCAGATATCAGTGGGCCGCACACAATCCACAAGTGTCCACTGTCCACAAGTGTACGCAGAGATTCAAAATCTCCATTATCCTCTCGTCACTTTGGTCACAGGCAGCTGTGCCATCGAGCGTGTCACATAGCGCTCAGATATCAGTGGGCCGCACACAATCCACAAGTGTCCAGTGTCCAAAAGTGTACGCAGAGATTCAAAATCTCCATTATCCTCTCGTCACTTTGGTCACAGGCAGCTGTGCCATCGAGCGTGTCACATAGCGCTCAGATATCAGTGGGCCGCACACAATCCACAAGTGTCCAGTGTCCAAAAGTGTACGCAGAGATTCAAAATCTCCATTATCCTCTCGTCACTTTGGTCACAGGCAGCTGTGCCATCGAGCGTGTCACATAGCGCTCAGATATCAGTGGGCCGCACACAATCTACAAGTGTCCACTGTCCACAAGTGTACGCAGAGATTCAAAATCTCCATTATCCTCTCGTCACTTTGGTCACAGGCAGCTGTGCCATCGAGCGTGTCACATAGCGCTCAGATATCAGTGGGCCGCACACAATCCACAAGCGTCCAGTGTCCAAAAGTGTACGCAGAGATTCAAAATCTCCATTATCCTCTCGTCACTTTGGTCACAGGCAGCTGTGCCATCGAGCGTGTCACATAGCGCTCAGATATCAGTGGGCCGCACACAATCCACAAGTGTCCACTGTCCACAAGTGTACGCAGAGATTCAAAATCTCCATTATCCTCTCGTCACTTTGGTCACAGGCAGCTGTGCCATCGAGCGTGTCACATAGCGCTCAGATATCAGTGGGCCGCACACAATCCACAAGTGTCCACTGTCCACAAGTGTACGCAGAGATTCAAAATCTCCATTATCCTCTCGTCACTTTGGTCACAGGCAGCTGTGCCATCGAGCGTGTCACATAGCGCTCAGATATCAGTGGGCCGCACACAATCCACAAGTGTCCACTGTCCAAAAGTGTACGCAGAGATTCAAAATCTCCATTATCCTCTCGTCACTTTGGTCACAGGCAGCTGTGCCATCGAGTGTGTCACATAGCGCTCAGATATCAGTGGGCCGCACACAATCCACAAGTGTCCAGTGTCCAAAAGTGTATGCAGAGATTCAAAATCTCCATTATCCTCTCGTCACTTTGGTCACAGGCAGCAGTGCCATCGAGCGTGTCACATAGCGCTCAGATATCAGTGGGCCGCACACAATCCACAAGTGTCCACTGTCCACAAGTGTACGCAGAGATTCAAAATCTCCATTATCCTCTCGTCACTTTGGTCACAGGCAGCTGTGCCATCGAGCGTGTCACATAGCGCTCAGATATCAGTGGGCCGCACACAATCCACAAGTGTCCACTGTCCACAAGTGTGTGCAGAAATTCTAAAACTCCCCTGTCCTATAGACACCTTGTACCTTGTTTTACATTACTATATAGTTTGTTGGATTTTGTCTACATTTCTACCAAAAATGAGGAAGGCTGGTGGAAGAGGCCGTGGAATTGGGCGGGGGTTGGCAGCTGGTAATGATGGTGTTGGTGGTGGATCTGATGGTAGTGGCAAGAGCAAAATAGGACCAAATGCAGGAGGTGCTGACCCTGCGTCATCGTCTGTCTACATAAGGCCTCGAACGCTTAGTTTTCTAGGAGTTGGCAAACCGCTTTTAAAGGCAGAGCATCAGGAAAAAGTTTTGTCTTACATTGCTGACTCAGCCTCCAGCTCTATCGCCTCCTCTTCTTCAGTTGTAAAAAGTAAAAGCACTGAGTCGTCATTGGAGGCTCATGTTCATGAACCACACCTTTCCTTGTGTCCTTCACCCCAACCAAGATTGAAGGATGACGCAGGCCATACTACTGATTACTCCATGGAGCTGTTTTCACATACCATGCCTGGATTATCAAGTCAAATGGTGAATTACCCAGGCCAAGATGAATCTGACATGGAGTGCACTGATGCACAGCCGCTGATGGATGATTCTGCTGGTACATTCACTCAGAGCACTACATTGTCCTCGCAGTGTACAGAGCCAGATTTTGACCCTGATGAGACTCAGGTGCCCCTTCCCGCACACTATACCACCATACACGGTGACACAGAGAAAGGTGCACATGACATAGAAGAGGAGGTGATGGATGACCCAGTTGTTGACCCAGATTGGCATCCATTGGGGGAAGAGGGTGCTGCTTCCAATAGCTCAGATGAGGAGCATCCACAGCAGACATCGACATCGCAACAGCTGTTATCTGGCAGGCCCGGAGCACTCCAAAGACAGGTTCCAAACATCAAAAGAGTTGCTGGACAGCTTGTCCAGAGGGTCAAAAGATCACAGCGTGCTAGGCCGCAAAATGTCTGCCAAAGTAGGAAGAGTGCAGTGTGGCAGTTTTTTGACCAAATCCTCATGATCAGGCCAAGGTTATCTGTAAGAAGTGCGCAAAGACCTTTAGCCGAGGGAAAAATCTGAAAAATTTGAATACCAGTTGCATGCTTAGACATTTAACCAGCATGCACTTGCAAGCGTGGACACAACACCAAACCTCAAGTGCCACATGTGCAACTGATCACAACGAAGGTAGTCAGCAACGCTACATTGTTTCCCCCACTGTAAGCCCACCGGTTAGCACAGCAGCAAATGTTGAGGTGTCGTTGCAAGGCCACAGCAGTCAGGGAATCCCACTGTTATATCAACGAAAGACTGATTCTAGGCCATCAGAAAGAACACCAACTCCATCACCATCATCAACCCTCTCTCAGTCCGCCCTGTCCACCGCTACTTCCACCATATGCAGCTCTCAAGTCCAGCTCACCCTCCCAGACACTATGAGTAGGTCAAGAAAGTACTCAGTCTCTCATCCGCATACACTGGGTTTGAACGCCCACATTGCCAAACTAATCTCGTTTGAGATGATGCCCTTTCGGTTGGTGGAAAGCACAGCTTTCCGCGAACTCATGGCCTATGCAGTACCACGCTATGACCTACCCAGTCGCCACTTCTTCTCTCGCAAAGCCATCCCAGCCCTCCACCATCATGTGAAAGACCGCATTGTCCATGCACTCAAGCAGTCAGTGAGTGGAAAGGTGCACCTCACAACTGATGCATGGTCCAGTCGGCATGGCCAGGGCCGTTACGTGTCCATCACTGCGCACTGGGTTAATGTGGTGGATGCAGGGTCCACAGGGGACAGCGGTGGTGGGACAGTGCTGCCTAGCCCACGGTCTAGGAAACAGTTGGCTGTAGGCGTTCGACCCTCCTCCTCCTCCTCCTCCTCCAGAAGCGACAGCTCGTCCACAGAGCGCAGTCGTACGAGCACTCCATCTGCAGCTGCCACTGTTGCACACGATGTGTCCCCCTATCGAGCAGTGGTTCAGCCGCTCGACCCTTGTTCACATTCACACCACTTGGCAAGTGAAAAGGTTTTAAATACTAGAGTAGGGACTGTCCCACAAGGGTTGCCGTGACGTGGCGGGATGGCTTGTACATTATTTTGATCAAAATTATGTTTACTAAATACCCTTATTATTATTACCTTTATGCATTATTTGCAGTATACATTTTTTACTTTTTAGTTCAGGATATTTGTGTTTTTTGCTTTTTGTTTTCTCTGGTTAATGGTCATGTGTTGATATGCACTTACATTGTGCATACACATTAACTTACTTTTCTCAGTTCAGATTTGTTTTTTATTCATTTCATTGTGCATTCAGTGCATATATGGGTGTGACCGCCCTCTTTCTGAGCTGGGAAAGCCATCCAGTCTGGCCTACACTGTTACTAGTGGTTCAGCCGCTCGACCCTTGTTCACATTCACACCACTTGGCAAGTGAAAAGGTTTTAAATACTAGAGTAGGGACTGTCCCACAAGGGTTGCCGTGACGTGGCGGGATGGCTTGTACATTATTTTGATCAAAATTATGTTTACTAAATACCCTTATTATTATTACCTTTATGCATTATTTGCAGTATACATTTTTTACTTTTTAGTTCAGGATATTTGTGTTTTTTGCTTTTTGTTTTCTCTGGTTAATGGTCATGTGTTGATATGCACTTACATTGTGCATACACATTAACTTACTTTTCTCAGTTCAGATTTGTTTTTTATTCATTTCATTGTGCATTCAGTGCATATATGGGTGTGACCGCCCTCTTTCTGAGCTGGGAAAGCCATCCAGTCTGGCCTACACTGTTACTAGTGGTTCAGCCGCTCGACCCTTGTTCACATTCACACCACTTGGCAAGTGAAAAGGTTTTAAATACTAGAGTAGGGACTGTCCCACAAGGGTTGCCGTGACGTGGCGGGATGGCTTGTACATTATTTTGATCAAAATTATGTTTACTAAATACCCTTATTATTATTACCTTTATGCATTATTTGCAGTATACATTTTTTACTTTTTAGTTCAGGATATTTGTGTTTTTTGCTTTTTGTTTTCACAGGAGAACCTTGACCTAATATTGGCTAATAAACAAGCAACTCTGGTAAATCGGTTGCTTGAGGCATTCCCAGCACACAGCAGCGGTGATGGTTCTCACACGAGCCGTACGGGCCGGGGGCAGCTTGGCAGAGGTGTTCGTGGTGCACACAGCAGAAGTGGCGTTGGAGACAGGGGTTTCATGACAATGTTGTGGACTGATTTTTCAAATACCGCTCACACAACTGGTAATACTGCATCGATGGAAAGTGACAGGAGACAGCAGTTGTCAACTATGGTTACAAACTACTTTTCCTCCCATATCGATGTTCTCCCACACAGGTCATTCCCCTTTGACTATTGGGCCGCTAAACTGGACACCTGGCCTGAATTGGCCCAATATGCCTTACAGGAGCTCGCTTGCCCAGCTGCAAGTGTGCTATCGGAAAGAGTCTTCAGTGCAGCTGGATCAATCCTGACAGAAAAAAGGACCCGTCTGTCAACCCAAAATGTGGATGATCTAACCTTCATTAAAATGAACCACGCATGGGTTTCCAAGGATTTTGTCCCACCTTCCCCTGATGACACATAGGGTGACAGAAAAATGGCTTGCTTTGGTCCACCTCTTCCTGGTACTTCACCTATTTCGCCTTTTGCATCAGTTGAATGTCCAACATCAACATATGCCACTTTCTAAAACTCCCTAACTGTGCTGCCTCCCCCCATGGCCGGGGTCACCACCTAGCGCACGACACCGTGCGAGTGCCGTTGCCCTGGACAGGTGGGTAGGCCGACTCTTGGGTGCGGGCACTGGCACAGGGTCCCTCATAGTGCAATCAAGTGTCTCTGATGGTGGTGGTGCACACCCGCCGTCAGACACACCGCTGTACTATGAGGGGCCCAGTGCCAGTACCGACGCCCACGAGTGGGCCCCCCTTGCTTGGCCAGGGCCCCAGCATTTGCAATCTTTACCTCTCCCTGCTCCTCCGCTGTGTAATCTGGGCCGTCAAATCCATACTGTGCCTGACACCGTCTGAGCCTGCCTCCTGATGTATAGACATATATTTTGAATGTGTACGCTATCCATACATGTTATCCGGGGATACGGTACCCCTTCTAACCTTTGTGCAATGACGTGCAATCCATACTGGGCCTAACACCGTCTGAGCCTGCCTCATGCTGTATAGACATATATTTTGAATGTGTACGCTATCCATACATGTTATCCGGGGATACGGTACCCCTTCTAACCTTTGTGCAATGACGTGCAATCCATACTGGGCCTAACACCGTCTGAGCCTGCCTCATGCTGTATAGACATATATTTTGAATGTGTATGCTATCCATACATGTTATCCGGGGATACGGTACCCCTTCTAACCTTTGTGCAATGACGTGCAGTCCATACTGGGCCTAACACCGTCTGAGCCTGCCTCATGCTGTATAGACATATATTTTGAATGTGTACGCTATCCATACATGTTATCCAGGGATACGGTACCCTTTCTAACCTTTGTGCAATGACGTGCAATCCATACTGGGCCTAACACCGTCTGAGCCTGCCTCATGCTGTATAGACATATATTTTGAATGTGTACGCTATCCATACATGTTATCCAGGGATACGGTACCCTTTCTAACCTTTGTGCAATGACGTGCAATCCATACTGGGCCTAACACCGTCTGAGCCTGCCTCATGCTGTATAGACATATATTTTGAATGTGTACGCTATCCATACATGTTATCCGGGGATACGGTACCCCTTCTAACCTTTGTGCAATGACGTGCAATCCATACTGGGCCTAACACCGTCTGAGCCTGCCTCATGCTGTATAGACATATATTTTGAATGTGTACGCTATCCATACATGTTATCCAGGGATACGGTACCCCTGCTAACCTATGTGCAATGACGTGCAATCCATACTGGGCCTAACACCGTCTGAGCCTGCCTCATGCTGTATAGACATATATTTTGAATGTGTACGCTATCCATACATGTTATCCAGGGATACGGTACCCTTTCTAACCTTTGTGCAATCACGTGCAATCCATACTGGGCGTGAGAATGGCTGGCGAGCTGTTAAGCAAGCTACAGCACCTGTCCAGACAAGTACAGGGATTCCCTAGCGAGGAGACTTATTTGATTGTTTTCTATGTTGGGACAGCAATTTTTGGGGAGCACTATACTCTGGAGAATGATAGATGGGGCCCACCATACACTGGAACATTCCAAAGGTGGACATCAGACACTGGAGCAGCATTTACAGGGCCCATTATACACTAGAGCATTAGAAATGGGGCCCATTATGTTTGGAGCATTATTTGGGCCCATAAGACAGTGGAGCTTCATCCATGGGGACCAACATATACTGTAGCATTATGTGGAGCTCATCATATACTGTTTCAAACATTATATGGGACCAATGATTTTGTATGGAGAAATAGATGGGCCTCGTCATGAGATGTAAAAAGTGAGGTATTTTTCATTGTACTATACCGCTATTTCTCTGCCGTATCGGAGCATGATGAGTTGTGGTATGTGTTAAAGGGGCGCTCTTTCGCCCAGGGCACATGAAAACCTGCAGCCAGCCCTCCCCCCCCACAAATTTAGCCAAATAACCCCCATTTTTCAGTGCGTAACTTGTATTATGAATAGAGTTGAGCGATACCGTCCGATACTTCAAAGTATCGTATCGGATGGTATCGGCCGATCTTTAAAAAAAGTATCGGTATCGCCGATTCCGATACCGGAAGTCCCATTCAAGTCTATGGGACTTCCGGTATCGGAATAAGAAAAACCCTTTCCTGCCCTTGTACAGCCTCTCTGGGGTCTGTACGGGCCTTTCGGGGGGCTGTGCCGGCCTGCCAGGGGGTCTGTGCAGGCTCCGGTGGTCTGTGCCGGCCTGCCGGTGGTCTGTGCAGGCTCCGGGGGGCTGTGCCGGCCTGCCGGGGGGCTGTGCCGGCCTGCCGGGGGGCTGTGCAGGCTCCGGGGGGCTGTGCCGGCCTGCCGGGGGGCTGTGCCGGCCTGCCGGGGGGCTGTGCCGGCCTGCCGGTGGTCTGTGCAGGCTCCGGGGGTCTGTGCAGGCATCGTCCGATGGGACTACAAGTCCCATCGGGCGATGCCTGCTACCATGACAGTGATTGACACATTAGCCAATGATGGGACAGTAGTAGTCCCATCATCCGGCTAATGTGTTAAATGTAAAAAAAAAAAAAAAAAAAAATTACATGCTACATACATACAACATGCATACTACATACATGCTACATTCATACTACATACTACATACATGCTACATTCATACTACATAAATACTACATGCAACATACATACTACATATATACTACATGCATGCTACATACATACTGCATGCTACATACATACCACATATATACTACATACATACTACATGCATGCTACATGCATGCTACATGCTACATACATAACACATATATACTACATGCATGCTACATACATACTACATGCTACATACTACATGCATGCTACATACATACTACATGCTACATACTACATATATACTACATGCATGCTACATACATACTACATGCTACATACATACTACATATATACTACATGCATGCTACATACATACTACATGCTACATACTACATGCATGCTACATACATACTACATGCTACATACTACATATATACTACATGCATGCTACATACATACTACATGCTACATACATACTACATATATACTACATGCATGCTACATACATACTACATGCTACATACATACTACATATATACTACATGCATGCTACATACTACATGCTACATACATACTACATATATACTACATTCATACTACATACTACATATATACTACATACATACTACATACATACTACATGCATGCTACATACATACTACATGCATGCTACATACATACTACATGCATGCTACATACATACTACATACATACTACATGCATACCACATATATACTACATACATACAATACATTCATACAATACATACATAGACATACAGTACATATAACATAGAGTAACATACTTACCAATACTTGTCACATTGTTCCCCGAAGCCATTGTCTTTTCCGGGATAAATATTAACATAACAAACCACAAAAATACTCACCCACGATCCGAAGCAGTCCACGAGTGTGTCCCACGACGATCTTGGGTAGAGAACTGCAGCATCAGATGATGCTGCCGTTCTCTACGGGCTGCAGGAATCCAATGACGGAAGGTAGGTATCCTTCCGCACTGTATTCCTCCGCCACTTAAAAAAAAAAAAGTCCCTAGTCTCACTTTATGCCATTGCTGTGTGGGAAATTCCCACACAGCAATGGCATAAAGTGAGACTAGGGACTTTTTTTTTTTAAGTGGCGGAGGAATACAGTGCGGAAGGATACCTACCTTCCGTCATTGGATTCCTGCAGCCCGTAGAGAACGGCAGCATCATCTGATGCTGCAGTTCTCTACCCAAGATCGTTGTGGGACACACTCGTGGACTGCTTCGGATCGTGGGTGAGTATTTTTGTGGTTTGTTATGTTAATATTTATCCCGGAAAAGACAATGGCTTCGGGGAACAATGTGACAAGTATTGGTAAGTATGTTACTCTATGTTATATGTACTGTATGTCTATGTATGTATTGTATGAATGTATTGTATGTATGTAGTATATATGTGGTATGTATGTAGCATGTAGTATGTATGTGGTATGTATGTAGCATGCATGTAGTATGTATGTAGTATGTATGTAGCATGCAGTATGTATGTAGCATGTATGTAGTATGTATGTAGTATATATGTAGTATGTATGTAGCATGTAGTATGTATGTAGCATGCATGTAGTATATATGTAGTATGTATGTAGCATGCATGTAGTATGTATGTAGTATGTATGTAGTATGTATGTAGCATGCAGTATGTATGTAGCATGTATGTAGTATGTATGTAGTATGTATGTAGCATGCATGTAGTATGTATGTAGTATGTATGTAGCATGCAGTATGTATGTAGCATGTATGTAGTATGTATGTAGTATATATGTAGTATGTATGTAGCATGCATGTAGTATGTATGTAGTATGTATGTAGCATGCAGTATGTATGTAGCATGTATGTAGTATGTATGTAGTATATATGTAGTATGTATGTAGCATGCATGTAGTATGTATGTAGTATTTTTTTTTTTTTTTTTTTTTTTAACATTTAACACATTAGCCGGATGATGGGACTACTACTGTCCCATCATTGGCTAATGTGTCAATCACTGTCATGGTAGCAGGCATCGCCCGATGGGACTTGTAGTCCCATCGGACGATGCTTGCACAGACCCCCGGACATCAGCACAGCCCCCCGGCAGGCCGGCACAGCCCCCCGGCAGGCCGGTACAGACCCCCACAGGGTGCACAGACCACCGGCAGGCCGGCACAGCCCCCCGGCAGGCCGGTACAGACCCCGGGCAGTCCACACAGCCCCCCGGCAGGCCGGCAGAGACCCCCGGAAGGCCCGAAATGACGGCGCATCATGATGCGCACACACTGCGCATCATGATGACGTCAGGCCGTCAATCAACTGAACTTCCGATTCCGATGCCGAATTCCGATATTGAAAAAATATCGGAAGTCGGTATCGGAATTCCGATACAGCAAGTATCGGCCGATACCCGATACTTGCGGTATCGGAATGCTCAACACTAATTATGAAGTTAATTAAGGTTGACAAGCTTAAGTAAGAAGAATTGATGCTTTTGGCATTCAAATGGGCACTGTAGGTGTGTTTCCTGTCCTCCTCTCACTGCCGACTTTTATTCCCCATTGACTTACATTGGGTTTCGTGTTTCGGGACGACCCCGACTTTTCCCTATAATCGGACGATCTTGCTCGACCCGACTTTTGGAAAAGTCGGGTTTCACGAAACGAAACGCGACCCTAAAAAAGCAAAAGTCGCTCAACTCTACTTTTTGGGTCTGTTTTCTTTGATTGTGATATCCCTTTATATTGAGATACCGGGTTCTCTATAAGTAGATAGGTAAGGGACTACTAGGGAAAGCTGACAGCAGAGGCGCCACTGTCATGACAGGTGCCATCCCCTGCGGCATATGTAAGGATCGGTACTAGGGTAAGACCTTACCTACAGACCCAACAGAGTCTATTGTGCTACCACTCTGATTGAATTGGGAAAATCATGTTAATTGTGTTTTTAAAAGTCATTATTTACGTTTTGTGTGAGTATGGGTATTTTTAATATGTATTCAATAAAGCGTATTTTTAAGGGGAATTTATGTAACAAACCTAATATCAGAGCAGCATGATGTAGAGACAGAGACCCTGATTCCAGCTATGTATCATTTACTGATTGTTTGAGCATGGTTTTCAAAAAATTGCTATCAATAGGCGACTAGTAAACCTGCTACTAGATAGTCATGCATACTCTGCTGAGCTTTGCATAACCCATGCCCCACCAGGGATTGGAAGCCTGCTGTGTACACTGTATATGGGCAGAAAGCTGCCAATCAGTGGTGTGGGTGGGCTATACAGAGTTCATCATTCAGAAAACTGCTAGACCTGCAGAAAATAGAACAGTGATTTTATCAAAATGACAGGGTCAGCTCAGAATATGACACATCATTGGAATCAGAGTATCTGCTCCACACATTTTGCTGCTCTCAGATGGGGTAATGAAAACCTGGTGACCATTAAATGGTGTTACAGTATGTGAATTGAGTGTTTCTCCATTTCTTCTATATGATGATATATATATATCTGCATGAAGTATACCTATGTTTTCTAAGCATGCTTGTAGGGTTTAAATGACCAATTCTAATGTCTATTAGCTCACAAGAAAGGTGTTCCCTTTATTTGGCTGAGACTTATAAGTGATGAGCGAACTTGTTCAGAAAATGTTCACCAATCTCAAATTTGGCTCAAATGTAGCTCATTCGGAATCGTGTTTGGATTCCTGAGCATTTTCCCTCAAAGTCAGTAAAATCCGGCACAGTTTGGTAAATGATCGCGTTTCCACTAATGCTTTTGTTAGGAATTTGGCTAAGATAGTGGCGTTGTATGATGAACGGGGGGACATGTTTGATGAGGGGAGGGGGTGGCAAGAAGTCAGAGGAGCAGTGGAGTGTTATTATTTTGGTTTATTTTATTAACTTAATGTTGGGAGATTCCAGCAGCCAATCAGGGCACAGAAACCAACCACAACATCCAGACACAAGGGCTTCTGTCATTGGCTGCCGAAGTCACATGTTCCTCTCCATATAAAATGCAGTCCTGTTGTTCTGGTGGCACCATTTTGTCAGTTTAACAGCGCAGAGAGGTTGCATCTGCTGATTCTTCTGCAAGTAGTCAGATAGTTACATAGGCGGTTTATTGTCATCTATTTCAGCTAGGTAGGATCCTGTGTGAAATCGACCTTCCAGCATCTAAAGCAGTTGTGCTGATAGTGTGGTGTATGCAGGAGGCAACATTTCCTAATCTAACTAGTTTGTGCTAATAATGTGGTGCAGGCGGAAGGCCACATTTTCTAATCTAACTTCTTTGTGGTAATATTGTTGTGCATGCAAGAGGCCACATTTCCTAATTTAAATCGCTTGGGCTAATACTGTGTGCAGGCAGGAGGCCACATTTCCTAATCTTAATCATTTGTGCTTATATTGTGGTGCAGGCAGGAGGACATATTTCCTAATTTATATCGTTTGGGCCAATATTGTGGGTGCAGGCAGTAGGCCACATTTCCTAACCTATCTTGTTTATACTAATATTGCTGTGCAGGCAGGAGGCCACATTTCCTAATCTAAATTGTTTGGGCTAATATTGTGGGTGCAGGCAGGAGGCCACATTTCCTACTCAGAATCGTTTTGGATAATACTGTGTGGAGGCAAAAAGCCTCATTTCCTAATCTAATTCATTTGTGCTAAGATTGTGGTGCAGGCAGAAGGCCACATTTACTAATAAAAATTGTTTGGGCTAATACGGTGATGCAGGCAGGAAACCACATTTCATATTCAAAGTTGTTTGGGCTAATATTGTGGTGCAGACAAGAAGACATTTCCTAATCTAACTCATTTGTCCTAATATTATGGTGCAGGCAGGAGGCCACATTTCCAACTCAATATTGTTTGGGCTAATACTGTGTTGCAGACAGGAGGCCACATTTCCTAATCTAAATCATTTTGGACTAATTTTGTGGTCCAGGCAGGAGGCCATGTTTCCTAATCTAAATTGTTTTGGGCTAATATTGTGTTGCAGGAAGGAGTACACATTTCCTAATCTAAATCATTTGGGCTAATATTATGGTGCAGGAAGCTATATTTCCTAATCTAAATCATTTGTTCTAATATTGTGGTGCAGAAAGGAGGCTACATTTACTTATCTAACTTGTTTGTGCTAATATTGGGGTGCAGGCAGGAGGCCACATTTCCTAAACTAAATCATTTGTGCTAATATTGTTGTGCAGGCAGGAGGCCACATTTCCTACTCAAAATTGTTTGGGTTAATACTGTGGTGCAGGTAGAAGGCTACATTTCCAAATCTGAATCATTTGGGCTAATATTGTGGTGCAGTCAGGAAGCCATATTTCCTAATCTAAATAGTTTGTGCAAATATTGTGGTGCAGGAAGGAGGTCACATTTCCTAATCGAACTAATTTGTGCTAATATTGGAGTACAGGCAAGAGGCCACATTTCCTACTCAAAATTGTTTGGAAGGTCACATTTCCTAATCTAAATTGTTTGGGCTACCATTGTGGTGCAGGCAGGAGGCCACATTTGCTAATCAAAATCATTTGGGTTATTACTGTGGTGCAGGCAGGAGGCCACATTTCATAATCTAAATCATTTTTGCTAATATTGTGTTGAAGCAGAGGAGGGCACACAAGGAATAATATCTCTAAGTTCCGTACTGTCGTTGCACAGGTGGGTGCAATGGGAGGGTGGATTACAGCAATCGAGGAGGGCTCATGGTACCAGACTAAGTGTTACTGAAGGTTCAGAAGCGGAGGAACAAATAGTGGAGGAAGAGGAGGAAGAGGTGATGGGCGCACAACTGTCAGGAGATGAAGATGATAACATGATGATATTCTCCTTTCTGTTATCCTTGGTTTGCAGGAGGGGACGTAGGTAGCAAATTCGAATGTAACTCTGCCAGCAACAAACCATGGACTTGGACATCATGAAAGCGCCCGACACATGAGTGCCTTCTTGCTGCACTATCTACAACGTGATGCCAGTATTGTTAGGATTAGTAGCGTTGACTACTGAGTTGCCACTCTGTAAGATCCATGGTACAAGAGTAAACTTTGCCAGATGGATCCCCCTGGAAAGAGACCCGCGCTTACTGGAGAATTGAAACACTCTTGTAGACAATCTTAAGAGTGGTTTTCCCCAAGACAGCAATGAGTGTGTGTGCATCACTAATATAGACTTCCATCTTGGGGAATGTTGAGTCGTCAATGCACAAACATACATTTTTTTAGACCAGCCCATGCACTAGCAGAACAGAGTAAAAGTCTGACATGTTGTGAATGACTGGAGAGGATGGTACAGGAGAATCTCAAGCTCAATATCAATGCTCCTGAATGTCCCATGTGAACTACATTGTATTTTATATGGTATGCATTGCTTACCCATCTTCTTGTATCCATAATTGTACTCTATTCTTGTAATAAAAAAACTGACGGCACATCTAGAACTAGTCTGAATAGGTGCCAAAAGGTAACTTACATATTAAATAGAAAATGGTAGCACACCAAATATGAAATATGTGAAATACGAATAGCAAAATGGCTTTAGTAATACATTTCATAATGGCTTTTATAAGGCATATCAAATATGAAATAAGTGAAACATGAATACCTGATGTGTACCTTAGTTACCAGCTCCCTGCATCAGCGCGCTGGTAACTAACGTACACAGCGACGCCGCGCGCTCGGCATCGCTGTGCTGATCGCTGGTGAAGCTGTCTGTTTGACAGCTCACCAGCGATCATGTAGCGACTCACCAATGATCCTGACACGTTGATATCGTTGTCAGGATCGCTGGTGAGTCGCTATGTGTGACTCCAGCTTTACTCTGTGCATTTGGCCTGGGCAGTCACACCCCACTTTCACTCACACCTGATTGTCTTTAGCTGCACATATATTCAGCACCATGGGTCTGCTCCAGACGTAGTCGGCTCCAACTATTTCAAAATCCATATTTCAAAGTACAGATTTCTAAGTACATTACTCTGAATTAGACTAGAATTGGACTGGAATTGACTGTAAGGTAACGGACTATAACATCACAACAATGTTTCACCTTCTTTTTACTATCACCCCCATACTACTCAATTTCTCCCTAACTCCTGCAATCCCTCCACCCAGTAAGGAACTTGTTATTTCCCAATCCATCCTTCCCAGCCATCTCACCTCTTCGTAACAACTGTTCCTCCACATACAATCCTTTTTCTCCAGACACACACGGCCACATCATGTCCTATCCTGCTCCCGCCTTCTAATGCTCTGTCTACTACTCCTCATTGCTGGCGACTAGAGATGAGCAACTTTGCCTTTTTTAGGGTCGAGTCGGGTTTCATGAAACCCGACTTTCTCAAAAGTTGAGTCGAACGAAATCGGCCGACTATAGGGAAAAGTCGGGAAAAGTCATGAAACATGAAACCCAATGCAAGTCAATGGGGAGAAAAGTCGGCAGTGAGTGGAGGACTGTAAACACACCTGGCATGAATTTTAACCCTAGAGGCAGCGAAATCTCTCTCTCTTCTCTCTCTCTCTCCCTCTCTCCCACTCCAGCTACGTTCCTGCTACGCTATGCTTCTCTCACTGGCTGAAAAAAGTCACGTGCAAGCATTCGGGGAAAACCCGACTTTGGCGCTTGGGTCGCCGACCGCATGGCCGACTTCACACTGTGGTCGGGTTTCGTTTCATGAAACCCGACTTTGGCGAAAGTCGGCGACTTTTGAATCTGACCGACCTGTTTCGCTCAACTCTACTGGCGACGTATCCCCAAATCCTGGCCCTCCTCAACACATCCCTACACTCACTTCTATAACCCTGCCACAATCCTCTACATGTCTTCACAACCATGATAACCTCATACCCATTCATCCAGCCCCCACTCCCCGAAGCCCCTTACCTGAAGCCCTGTGGAACGCACGCTCTGTCTGCAACAAGCTATCATTTATCCATGACCTCTTTATCACCAAGAAACTCTCCTTCCTTGCCATCACTGAAATCTGGCTCACTCCCTCTGACACAGCCTCTCCAGCTGCGCTCTCCTATGGTGGATTTCAATTTTTCTCACACCCCTCGCCCCAGCAACAAACATGGTGGAGGAGTTGGCTTGCTCCTGTCTGATACCTGCTCCTTTACCCCAATTCCTCTCCCACCCTCCGCTACTCTTCCCTCGTTCGAGGTGCACTCCCCTCCAACTGGCTGTCATCTACCGCCCCCCAGAACTAGCCATCTCCACCTTTCTCGACCACTTCACCACCTGGCTACTCCATTTCCTTTCTGCTGACATCCCCACCATCATCATGGGTGACTTCAACATCTCCATTGACACTTCCACCCCGGCTGCCTCTAAACTTCTATCGCTCAATGCCTCCTTTGGCCTCACTCAATGGTCCTCTGCGGCCACTCACAAAGATGGTCACACGCTGGACCTTATCTTCACCCGTTTGTTCCCTCACTAATCTCAATAACTCACCCCTCCCCCTGTCTGACCACAGCCTACTGACATTCTCTTCCCTCTCCTCTCCTACTGCGCAACCCCTGCTCCATAAACTCGCTCACCATCGCAGGACTCTCAAACACCTCAATTTACAATCACTCTCTGAGTCCCTTCTCCCTCTTACAGACATAGCTTCCCTTCATGACACAGATGCTGCTGCCACTTTTTATAACACCACAATAACAGCAACACTTGATTCGGCTGCCCCCCTCATGCAGAGCAAAACTCGAACAATCAACAGGCAGCCCTGGCTGACAAGCCTGACCAAAGAACAGAGACGGATTTCCAGGGCCGCTGAGTGGAGATGGAAGAGAACCCATGCTACTGAGCACTTCAGCGCATACAAGCAGTCCCTTGCCAGCTTTAAGTCCATGCTCTCTGCCGCAAAACAAACTTACTTCGCATCTCTCATATCCTCCCTGTCTCACAACCCTAAACAGCTCTTCAACATTTTGAATTCTCTACTCCGTCCCACAGCACCTCCTCCCCTTCCTCTCATTTCTGCTGAAGACTTTGCCTCCTTCTTTAAGCAGAAGATCGACACAATCAGACAAAACTTTGGTCCGCAGCCCCCAATGCCCCTCTTAGCCGCTCCGCCCTGTTCTGCAAAAGCCAGCTTCTCCACCATGACAGAAGATCAGCTCTCCACCCTTCTGTCAAGATCACACCTCACAACTTGTGCCTTCGACCCACTCCCGTCTCACCTCATCCCTAACTTGGCCACAGTCTTCATCCCATCTCTAACACACCTCTTCAACCTTTCACTTACAAATGGTGTCTTTCTCTCATCCTTCAAACATGCCTCAATCACACCCATCCTCAAAAAGCCCTCCCTTGACCCATCCTCTGTGTCTAACTATCGCCCGATATCTCTTCTCCCTTACGCCTCAAAACTACTGGAACAGCATGTATATCTTAATCTGTCCTCCCACCACTCCTCCTGTTCCCTCTTTGACTGGTTACAATCTGGCTTCCGACCGCATCACTCAACTGAAACTGCCCTAACTAAAGTCACTAACGGCTTACTAACCGCCAAGAGCAAGCGACACTACTCTGTCCTCCTTCTCCTGGACCTGTCCTCTGCCTTTGACACCGTAGACCATTCCCTCCTGCTACAGACTCTCTCATCTCTTGGCATCACAGGCTTGGCCCTATCCTGGATCTTATCATACTTAACAGACTGAACATTTAGTGTCTCCCTCTCACACACCACCTCCTCACCTCGCCCCCTGTCTGTCGGTGTTCCTCAAGGCTCTGTCCTAGGACCCCTACTATTCTCCATCTACACCCTCGGCTTGGGACAGCTCATAGAATCCCACGGTTTGCAGTATCCCCTCTATGCCGATGACACGCAGATCTTCCTATTTGGACCCAACCTCGCCTCCTTACTGACTGAAATCCCAAAAATGTCTGTCTGCTATCTCGGCCTTCTTCTCTGCTCGCTTTCTCAAACTGAACATGGACAAAACAGAATTCATCATCTTTCCCCCATCCCACTCTACCCCTCCACCAGACCTATCCATCAATGTCAATGGCTGCTCTCTTTCCCCAGTCCCGCACGCTCGGTGCCTTGGGGTGATCCTCAACTCTGCGCTCTCTTTCAAACCACATAACCAAGCCCTCGCCTCCTCCTGCCGCCTCAAGCTCAAAAATATTTCCCGGATCCAGTCATTCCTCAACCGCGAAACCACAAAAACACTAGTGCACGCTCTTATCATCTCCTGCCTCGACTACTGTAACCTCCTACTCTCTGGCCTCCCCTCTAGCACTCTGGCACCGCTCCAGTCCATCCTACACTCTGCTGCCGACTAATCCACCTGTCTCCCCGCTATTCCCCAGCCTCCCCCTATGCAAGGCCCTTCGCTGGCTTCCTATTGCCCAGAGGCTCCAATTCAAACCTTAACCATGACATACAAATCAACATGTGTCCAAAACAATAACTGAGGGCACTTCACATAACAATATCTAACTATCCCGTACATGTGAATACAGGACTAACAAGAGATCCCAAGATGAATAAAAACAATTTTATTACATGCCTTTTTAAAAAATGAGGGGTGAGAGGACGCCAGGAGCACCTCCGTTTACCTGCGGTAATTATGTCCTAACACAGGCGTTTTGCTATATTATTTATCATTGATGTATGCTGTATTTGGGGTATTTAAGGACTCTTCCTCCCGCTTGTGACCCTATTTATGTGTTACCATGCACTTGGGTATTTCTTTGTAATATATAGGTTATGCCTTCCATGTGATTAGGAATCTTTCAGATTTTTTCAGTCAGTTCTGGGCTATTATATTTACATGTTACAGGGTAATTTTCATGCTTAGTGATTTGATAATATTTGTCAGTTGTACAGTATAACAGCACTTGTTGGATACTGTTTTTTGACTTTTATATGTCATGAGGATAATTGCATGTCCACATAAAAATATTATTTAATTCCCTGGACATATGTTTATATTTTTGGACGGTTATTATTATCAGCCTCACAAGGATTATCACACAGGTGTGCTCTTACGTCCCCATATACAGCATTTTTTGCTTTTTCCATGGCATACAAAGCCATCCACAACCTGTCTCCTCCATACATCTGTGACATGATCTCTAAGTACCTACCCACATGCAACCTTCGATCATATCAAGATCTCCTTCTCTACTCCCCCCTTATCTCATTGTCATGATCCAGGATGGGGTTTTGCTTTGGCCTGTCCTGGTCAGACAGGGGGTTAATTGTTTCTGCCTCTCTCTGGCAGAGGGCGGCTATTTAATGCTCACTGGACCTGGGTCCGGTGTCAGTTATACTCCTGCCCTCGGCTGAGTTAAGTGACCTCTTGTATACATGTGCCTTGTGCCTGATAACGTATTGCTTGTTTGGTTGTGATCTGGTTCTGTCCCTGTTACGAGTTCTGCCTGTCCCTCTTGTACCGCACCGTCCTCTCGTTTATGACCCTCTGCTTGTGACTCGACTGCTCTCTGCTCGTCCCTTTTGTACCGCACCACCCTCTTGTGTATGACCTTTGGCTTCATCTGACCTCCCATCTGCTTGTTCCTCCTGTACCTCGTTCGCCCATATTGTGTATGATCTCTGGTTTGCCCGACTCTGAGTGTTCTTCCATCTTAGCAAGCAGGACGCTAAGCCCCGCCCCTTGTGGTCACATGACCGTAGGTCCCGTGCCTGCTGGCTAATACTTCAGCGTTCAGGTTCTGTGCGTCTGTACTTTCCAGCTGTTACTGTCCCCGGGACCCCTACAGCACTGGTGAGTCCCTGCTCAGCGAGGGCTGTAGGCCGGCGCTGTCAGGATCCTGACATTATAACTGACCATTACCATTTTTTTTTCTCTGCTCCCATTCACCTGTGTATGTGATGGATCCTATGCACGCTCTTTCTGAGCAGGTTAAGCACCTAACTCTGATGTCTCAGAAACTCCTTGGAGAACAATGAGTCCTGGCTCAGTCTCAGCAGCTGATCGCTGACACTGTGCAGGGGGTTTTTTCATCAGGGGCTCGGGATGTTACATTAATTTCCCCGGATTCTCCGGTTAAGTTGCCAGATACCGTTTCTGGAGATAAAAGGGAATTCAGAGTTTTCAAGGAGGGATGTAAGCTTTTCTTTTCTTTGAGACCACACTCGTCTGGGAGTGAAAGCCAGAGAGTGGGGGTCATTATATCTCTACTAAGGGGGGCTCCACAGGCTTGGGCTTTCTCTCTTCTGACCAAGGCCCCTGAGCGTATGACTGTGGATGCATTTTTTGAGGCCCTGGGGCATATTTATGATGAGCCTGATTGGATACGTATGGCTGAAGACATGGTGATGAGTGTGTGCCAGGGGAAACACTCAGCCGAGTGGTTTTGTTCAGAGTTCAGACGCTGGGCTGCTGAGGTCTGCTGGAATGATGCCGCCCTCCGTGGTTTGTTCCGTAGAGGCATGTCTGAACATCTGAACGACGCCTTGGCTCTCCACCCTCCGCCTGATTCCCTGGAGGAGGCTATGACACAGGCCATCCGAATGGATCGCAGGCTACAGGCGAGGGAAGTGATGCAGATTGAGACACCGTTATTCTCCCAAGGAAGGGGAGCCAGTCCTACATTGGAGACCATCGACGTCAAAGAGAAAGAAAGAAAACAACGACTCGTGGGAAAATGCTGTTTTTTCTGTGGCGATTCTGGACATTGGAAAAAGGATTGCCCCTCCTGTCCTCTGACCAACAAGCGACTGAGCCCGGGTGATTGTCGTGGAGATTACCCAGGCTCTCAGGTACCCTTTTCTGCATTTTCAAAAATGTTGTTGCAAGTGGAACTTTGTTGTGGGAGTGTCTCCACATTCACTTCTGTCTTTGTGGATTGCGGATCGTCATTAAACTTTATTGACTCTGACTTGGCATCCAGGTGTAAGTTAGGGACAGTTAGGTTGGAGACTCCTATTCACATTGTTGCCATTGACAAAACACCACTGGTTAAAAATGATGTTATGTTTCGTACAGAAGAGTTTCTCCTTAAAGTAAGTTCCTTGCACCAGGAACATATTTCATGTTTTGTTATGGACAACCTGCCTGCGGGACTGGTGTTGGGGTTCCCCTGGTTACAAGTGCATAATCCAGTGATTAATTGGAAATCTCGGGACATTGTTAAATAGGGTCCCTATTGTTCTGAGAAATGTCTTGTTACTGTGCCTGTGTCGTCCGTGGGTCTGGAAGGTATTCCGGAGTGCCTGAAAGACTATACGGACGTTTTCTCCAAAAAAGAGGCCGAGGTTTTACCGCCACACTGCCTATTTGATTGTGCCATTGACCTGGTTCCAGGTGCTAAATTGCCCAAAGCCCGCTTGTATAACCTTTCAGGTCCAGAACGGGCTGCAATGAAGGAATATATTTCCGAGAGTCTTTTGTAAAGAAAAAAGATGGTGGTTTACGCCCATGCCTCGATTTTCGTGAGTTAAATAAGATAACTATGAGGAATACGTATCCCCTTCCACTTATTCCTGATTTATACAACCAATTGTCCAGAGCTAAGTGGTTTTCTAAACTAGATCTACGGGGAGCGTATAACCTTATCAGAGTCCGGGATGGAGATGAGTGGAAAACCGCTTTTCTCACTACTGAAGGGTTGTTTGAAAATTTGGTCATGCCTTTCGGTCTGACCAATGCACCAGCAGTCTTCTGAAATTTCATAAACTACGTGTTCTCTGATTTTATTGGACGTTTTATGGTGGTATATTTGGATGATATACTGATCTACTCTCCTGATAAACAGGCTTACATTGGTCATGTTCGGGCAGTTCTCCAAAGGCTTCGGGAGAACTGTCTCTTTGATAAACTTGAAAAATGTCTATTTTGTGTTCAAGAACTGTCGTTTCTGGGGTTCATTGTGTCTGCAGAAGGGTATCGCATGGATCCTAATAAGGTGCAGGCCATTGTCGAGTGGGTTCAACCTTGTGATTTGAAGGCTCTGCAGCATTTCCTAGGGTTCGCCAATTATTATCGTAAATGTATAAGGGGGTTCTCACAGGTGGCTAAACCCCTCACAGACATGACTCAAAAGGGGGCGGATATCAAGAATTTGTCAGCCGCAGCGGTAGCAGCGTTTCAGTTTTTGAAAAAATGTTTCATGTCTGCCCCGGTTGTTATTCAACCGGACCCATCTGAACCATTTATTGTCGAGGTAGACGCCTCAGAGGTGGGGGTGGGGGCGGTATTGTCCCAGGGACCCGCCACTTTGACCAATTTGAGACCTTGCACCTTTTTCTTGAAGAAATTCTCTCCTGCGGAGAGAAACTATGATGTTGGGAATCGAGAACTTCTGGCCGTAAAGTTGGCCTTTGAAGAATGGAGGTACTTTTTGGCGGGGGCTGTCCATCCTATAACCGTAGTTACGGACCACAAAAACCTAGCTTACATTGAGTCAGCTAAAAGGTTGACCCACAGGCAGGCTAGATGGTCAATTTTTTTTCCCGATTCAACTTCTCGATCACTTTTCGGCCAGGATCCAAAAATGTCAGAGCGGATGCCTTGTCACGCAGTCTAGATTCGGTGTCCCCTCTGGAACCTTCATCCTCCATTCTTCAGCCTGGGGTGGTGGTGGCAGGTGTTTCTAACATGTTGGAATGGGAGATTCGGGAAGCCCAGTCTCTTGCACCTCCGGCTAAGCCGGTGGATAAACTTTTCGTGCCAGCTCAGTTTCGTCTCAAGGTCCTCCGAGAGTTCCATGACTCAGTTCTGGGTGGAAATCCAGGGATCACGGCTACCCGGAAGGCCATTGCTAGAGTATTCTGGTGGTCTTCTTTAGCCTCTGATGTTGGGGAATATGTGTCTGCATGTGATGTTTGTGCCCGTGCAAAAACCCCCCATAACTGGCCGGCCGGGGAATTGGTACCACTGCCAATTCCTGAGAGACCATGGACCCATTTGTCCATGGATTTCATCACCAACCTTCCCCCCTCCAAGAGTAATACCGTCGTTTGGGTTGTGGTGGACAGGTTTAGTAAGCAGGCACATTTTGTACCTTTGGCAGCTCTACCTAATGCGGAAACATTGTCCAGATTGTTTGTTGAGCATGTGGTGCGGTTGCATGGGGTACCCTTGAATGTGGTGTCTGATAGAGGAGTGCAATTTGTTTCCAGATTTTGGAGGGCTTTTTGTAAGAGGTTGGGTATTGGTCTGTCCTTTTCATCCGCTTATCATCCAGAGTCTAATGGGCAGACCGAGCGGACCAATCAATCAGTCTCTGGAGCAAATTCTGCGTTGCTTGACCTCAGCCCGACAGGATGATTAGTGTTCTGTGTTACCGTTGGCCGAGTTTGCATTTAACAACCGCATTAACCAGTCTACGGGTACATCTCCCTTTTTCTGCAACTAGGGGTTTCATCCACATTTTGGAGAATTTTCCCGTTTTAATTCTGGGTGTCCTGGGGCGGATGAGACGATCCAGCGGTTGGAGGAGGTATGGCGGGAGGTCCAGAGTAACATTACTAAGGCTCAGGATAAATTTAAATTTTTTGCAGACAAAAAACGATCCGCGGGACCAGTGTTTCAGGTTGGGGATAAGGTATGGTTATCCACCAAGAATATAAGGCTCAAGGTCCCCTCCGCGAAGCTTGGACCCAAGTTTATAGGTCCCTATGAAATTACCGAAGCAGTTAACCCGGTGGCTTTTCGGTTGCGTCTCCCGCCATCTCTGTGGATCCCAAATGTTTTCCATAGGGCCTTTTGAAATCTGTGAGGTCCGGTGGGGAGGGACCATCAGCTTCCCCGCCACAGGATTTGGTAGATGGGCAGTCCGAATACGAGGTGGAACGAATTGTCGACTCCAGGTTGGTCCGTCGTGCCCTTCAATATCTGGTACATTGGAAAGGCTACAGTCCAGAGGAACGCTCGTGGGTTCCTGCTCGATCGGTTCATGCGGATCGGTTGGTCTGGGCCTTTCACGCCATGTATCCTGAGAAACCTGGGGGTTCAGTGGCCCCCCATTGAGAGGGGGGTACTGTCATGATCCAGGACGGGGTTTCGCTTTGGCCCGTCCAGGTCAGACAGGGGGTTAATTGTTTCTGCCTCTTTCTGGCAGAGGGCGGCTATTTAATGCTTACTGGACCTGGGTCCGGTGTCAGTTATGCTCCTGCCCTCGGCTGAGTTAAGTGACCTCTTGTATATGTGTGCCTTGTGCCTGATAACTTGTTGCTTGCTTGGTTGTGATCTGGTTCTGTCCCTGTTACGAGTTCTGCCTGACCCTCTTGTACCGCATCGTCCTCTCGTTTATGACCCTCTGCTTGTGACTCAACTGCTCTCTGCTCGTCCCTTTCGTACCGCACCACCCTCTTGTGTATGACCTTTGGCTTCGTCTGACCTCCCATCTGCTTGTCCCTCCTGTACCTCGTTCGCCCGTATTGTGTATGATCTCTGGTTTGCCCGACTCTGAGTGTTCTTCCATCTTAGCAAGCAGGATGCTAAGCCCCGCCCCCTTGTGGTCACATGACCGTAGGTCCCGTGCCTGCTTGCTAATACTTCAGCGTTCAGGTCCTGTGCGTCTGTACTTTCCAGCTGTTATTGTCCCCGGGACCCCTACAGCACTGGTGAGTCCCTGCTCAGCGAGGGCTGTACGCCGGCGCTGTCAGGATCCTGACACTCATCTTCCCACAACCGCATACAAGACTTCTCCCGTGCTTCCCCCATACTCTGGAACTCTCTGCCGCAACACATCAGACTCTCACCATCAACGGAAACCTTCAAGAAGAACCTGAAGACCCACCTGTTCCGACAAGCCTACAGTCTGCAATGATCCTCGGTCTACTGAACCACCGCACGACCTGCTCTACCCTCTCCTTACCCATCCCTGTAGACTGTGAGCCCTTGCAGGCAGGGTCCCCTCTCCTTATGTACTTGTGTGTCCCTTGTCTTACACATGTTTGTTATACTTGTCTATATTTCCCCTTTTCGCATGTAAAGTGATATGGAATAAATGGCGCTATATAAATGCATAATAACAATAATAATAATAATAATAATGCAATCAGGGGGAATTTGGACCGTTTTGCATTTTAGACTTTACAAATGGAAGAGTGGACTGAGCTAACCTGTCATGACTTGGAGGTTTTGTCATGCCCGGCAGCAAGCCTTCTCCCAGAACGTGTCTTTAACGCTGCTGGTGGTGTCCTGACTGATAAGCGCATCTGGCTGTCCCATGAAAGTGTAGACCACCTAACTTTCATCATGATGAACAAGTCATGGATTTCCAATGACTTTTCCACCCCAGTCGGAGGCTGGGCAGACTAGGCGATGGTGTAATTTTTAGTGTGCTGTATTGATCTTGCCTTACTGCAGTCTGTGACACCTTTCTTGTTGCTTCTGTGCCTGCTGTTGCTACTGCTGCTGATGTTACAAACATTTTTTTAAATCTAGAAACTCCAAGTTGGGTCTCATCTGGTGGGTTGCCTGTAGTGGAAGGGATGTCAGAGCCCCATTACACTATTTCTACTCTGGGGAACTGATGCCCCTTCAGCGGTGTGTGACAATAATTTTTGGAAATGTGGAGGCTCAAAGCTGGGTCTCCATCTTGTGGGTTGTTTGTAGTGGAAGGGTTGTCAGAACCCCATTATACTGTTTCAACCTTGGGTAAATTGATGCCACTTAAGTGGTGTGTGACAATAATTTTTGGAAACGTGGAGACTCAAAGTTGGGTCTCAATCTAGTGGGTTGCCTGTAGTGGAAGGTGTGTCAGAGCACCAGGCCCACACCTGTCACTTATCCACCTCCTACTGATCAATTTGTAAACTAGAAATGCTGAACCATGCCCTGTCCCATCCATACACGCTGCACCATTATAAGATTTCTACTGTGGGTCAATTGATGCCACTTGCCCTCGGGTCTGACCCTTATTTTTGGAAATGTTTGGACTTCAAGTTGGGCCACCTTCATGAGTGTTGCCTGTAGGAGTAGGGCTCCCAGATCAGTAGGCCTGCACTTACTTTCAGTCAACTAACTGTGTTGCTATCCTTAAATGCTTCTAACAATAGTAGTCTACGAAGCTGATATTTTTGCCACCTGAGTGTAACTGATCTGAAAAGCAGTTTGAGATGCTGCATGAGGTATCAGGGCTTCCAGCACAGCAGGCCTACACCGGTCTCTAACCCACCTCTTAATTTGAACTTAAATTCAAAGCTGTAAATGCTGGCCCAGACCTTGTCTCATGCTGCTATGCCATTATAACATTCCTACTGTGGGTCAATTGATGCCATTTATCCAGGTGTCTGCACCTAATTTGAGCTGTTTTGGCAGCTTTTGGGCCCCCTGAAGGTGTTATCTATGCATTTGAGTTTCCTCCCATTGAATTCAATAGGGTTCAGTTATTTTTGGCGAACATCTCTATTGTAGATATGATGCTAAAGGCAGTTGACAAATAAGCACTAGCAGTTTGGAAAAAGGCAGGGGTGATGTCAGGGGAAGATGTGTATAATTGGGTGTCTTGGCATAAAAATGGTTCTGAAAGCCAAATCTGCTGATTCTTTATCCAATAGGGGTGGTGTATAGAGAAAACAGGAGGGGACCTATGACCTAAACCTGAGGATCATTGACAGTTATAAGAGGAGATGAAGAAAAGCCAGCAAATGATACACTGACAAAGAGGTCAGAGAGGTATGAAGAGAACAATACACCTTTAAGGCTGATATAGTGGAGTATTGGGAAGAAGAGATGGTGAACAACAGTGAAAAACAAAAGATGGCAGCCATGTGTGTTACAGCCAGGACCTGCCTCTAACAATTGCAGGTGGAGCGGAGCTCGGCTCATGCATGTTAATCAGTTAAATGCCTATGTCAAACACTGACAGCAGCATTTAACAAGTACCGGCATGGGTGCACGTCATTCCATGCGCTCATCGGCCCGCCATTGATGTGATCGCAGGATGTTTCAACAGCTGTGGGTCAAAGTGTTAAGGCCATGATAAGACTTAATTGCTGCCTTAAAATTTGTTATCATATGCATTTATTTCAGCTTGTACTTTATGGCCCCATTTCATTACTGCATTTGCAATTTTTTTTGTTGTGCTTAACCTGTTTAGAGGCTTTTTATCTTCACGACAAATTCTTTTTTTACGATGCAATTATTTTGAAGTCTATTCCCTACTTGTTTGTCTGCTTTTTTTTATTTGCCATTGTGGGTTGATTTTTGCAATCCATTGTTAGTGATTTTTTAAAAACTCACAACATTTTTGCACATATGTACTCCAATTTTCACCCTTACGGGATTTTGTGCACGTTACGTTACAAATTTTCCCCCAAAATGTTAGAGTTGAGTGTGACATAATAATAATAATTTTATTTCTATGGCGCCAACATATTCTGCAGCACTTTACAATATAAATTCACTATACATTTTAAATTCTGATGTGACTTTTTGCTCTAAAAGGCACAAAAATGGTAAGGGACAAAAACAAAAAGCATTTTTGGTTTTGACAAAATTCATAAACCTGTGTGTGTCATTTTGAAGAAAGTAGCTCCCCCTTGGTATGATTAACTTCTTCCTTACTGTCCCCCCACATGCAAAGATACATTACGTCTTGCACTGACGCTATGACAGGGCCAGTGAGGAAAATATCAATCACATTGAATACAGTACCTGGTGGACTTCTATGGGGGGATAGTGGACCAGTGGTGCAGTCAGTTGCAGTGGTAGGTCATGTTCACACTATTAGTATTTGGTCAGTGTTTTACATTAGTATTTGTAAACCAAAACAAAGAGTGAATGAAAAATGCAGAAGTAGTGACGTGTTTCTATTATACTTTTCCTCTGATTTTTCCTCTGATGATTTTGGCTTACAAATACTGAGGTAAAGTACTGACCAAATATTGAATATGTGGACGGTGGGATACACGTCACTTCGTGAGTAATGGTGCACAGAAAAGGATACTACTCCTTGTATCATAATATATAGAAAAAATTCTGGCACTCAAAAAATAGATGCAAGAGATTGTATTTACAGACAGTCCCAATATCCTGTTTATGTGGACCTGGCCATAGAAGGATATTTCCATGTTACTAGTAGTGATATAAGGATATATGCACACTGAGACTTTTTGCAAAGGTTTTGGAGTATTTGAGGAGTTTTCAGATTTAAGGAGATTTTGAAGATTTTGGTTTATACTCCAAAAACTACTTTCATGCTCGTGGTGCCATCAGGAAGGTCCTGGGGGTTCACAGCCAATAAACTCAGCTCAATTCACTGATGTCAGCGAAAGCGCTGTTACAACTTTTCCCTCTGTGCTAGAGCTGAAATCAGTGAGTTGAAATGAGTTCATTGGCATTTCTAACTGCACTGCAAACGTGAGAACTTTCTCACACTCACTGTGATGTCAGTCAGGTCATAGGAGTTCGCCACGAGATACTGAGCAGTGCTCATCTAGATGTAGCAGAGCTAGACCCGTCAAAGGACAAATGGATTATTATCTTCTTGGCGAACAGGTAAGAAATATTGTGGTTTATAATTTTTATTCTGTTACAGGAGACATTGGCCTCTGTGAATTGGGCGATGACATGTGTATAATTTAATTTAGGTTCATTAAAGGAGTCTGTGTCATTCTTTCAACTAAGGAACTTTATTCTGTGTCTTTATTTACAATATAACTATAGGATTAGTAATGGAGAGGCCTCTTATAGACACCTCTCCATTACTAAGCCGTGGGCTTGAGGTCACCTGACAATACAAAGCAGATATCAACCCCATAAATATGAACCACACTTGCCACTGCCACAGGTCAAATGGGAAGAATCAGGCAAAGCACCAGAATTGTTACATCTGATAGATGCGCCTTTCCTGGGGCGGCTGAGGGCTGCTATTTTTAGGCTGGGTGGGAGCAATATCTATAGCTCACTTACTAGCCTGAGAATATCAGCCCCCAGCTGTCTGCTTTAGTTTGGTTGGTTGTCAAAAATGGGGGGACCGAACACCATTTTTTAAAATTATTTTTTTAAATAATTAAAAAATAGAGCTTGGGGACTCATCTATTCTTGATAACCATCCTTTCTGAAGCTGACAGCTGGGGATTGCAGCCCACAGTTGTGAGTTTTGCCTGGCTGGTTATTAAAAATACAGCTGAACTCCACTTCATTTTTTTACGTATTTATTGTGCAGGCAGCGGCTGATGAATTCTCCCATTAGCCGCTGCCTGCTCTCGCTGTTAACAGTTGAATTCAACTCTCAACATTGTCCCCTGCTGGCTCTGATTGCAGCACAAGCAAGGGACGGTGATGTGCTCTGTCTTCATTTCAGCACCCAGAGCCAGGGAACAGCGCGAAGAGTACCCCTGATTCCCAAGTGTCGGTACGTGTCACACTGTTGACAAAGGGATGTCATCTGTGTGTTATCAGTGTGCACCTGTTTGGGACTCTCTGCTACCGGTGCTGGTACCGTAAACAATGACACCTCAAAAAGCCCTTAGTAAATTTAGTTATTTACTGAACTTTGGCCAACTTTGCCAATTTTTAGGAAAAAAGCACGGGAATCCGAAAACGAATCCGAATGTGCAACATTCATGCAGAATTTTAGCTTGGGAAACATTTTCCGAACAAGTTCGCTAATCTTTACATTTATACACACAGCATTTCTTTTAGGAATGCCTGAATCCCCATCTATAAAAATGTTTCAAATAATGAACGTATGCATGTGTATGAAAAGACAACTTGCTGTGAATAAGTTCAGTCTTTTGTAATTTCTTTTAACCGCTTCAGGAATCCCGGATAGGTTAAAAGCTCTATCATGTTAATTTTTAAACATTTCAAATGGAAACTGCCCACTCTCTTGATAGGAGAGATGGATTCACTGCAACAACACCGAAACCACTGGCGGAGCCACTTCGGGAAAAAAGCTGCTGGCTTTCTCCTGAAGAAGCTTTGTAGCAAAAACTCCAGCTGCTGCGCCAGAGTTTCATATGTACATAGCCATTTTCTGCTACATAAAACCCTGCGTGCACACAGCCCAAAAGTGTTTTAGATGCACATAGCATAGACTTTTGAAACAGCAAGGACTTCATTACAAAACAGTAATAGGGCTCTGAAGGATAATGGGGGCAATTGGGGGCCCTTGTGGGACCTGGCAAGTTCACTCTAAATGGGACACAATGAAAAAATTCTGTGTCATCTTATGTCGGTTGAAGCCATTATTTCACTGTCAGCATGCCAATTAAAAAGCAGAAGATAGAAAAAAGGAGAACAAATCCGTTTGTCTTCTGCACTAAAACTATCTTATTAGGTTTACAAGGGCATGAATTAATAGCAGATCCACAAAACTATACTACCGTTAAAATAAATATCTGCTCTGTAACAAGACAGGTACATGCACCGAAGCTCTGATTCCAATAACAGCTTTATTTTATACAATTCGGGGTCATAGAGGTCACGGAAATAAATACTGATTTATAGTAGAAAGACAAAATGAAATTCTATACGCTGACCCACAGCTATGGCCGGATTATGAATTGAAAATGAGCACAAGGTAATAGCAATTATAAGTTTATGCACTGGTCCTATAATAGTATCACACACTATTCTGTAAGGCAGTCACGTTAAGGAAAAATGCCATTTTGACATTTTTAGTGGGGAATCGCATGGCACATGGACCATGCTTGTGCCATCTGATTTTTAAGCACACATTCGAAGGAAACCTGACATTTCATCAGCCAAGTACAGTAAATTCACAACCCAAACTGCCAGAATAGAAAGATAGAATATAGATGTAGCGTTGCAGTTTAATGTAACAAACCCCCTACATATAATAAACTAACATCCTTTAATGCCTTTCATGTGCCACTAAAGGGTGTTTATCCTTATTTCACCTATTAAATGAATACATAATTGTAAAAAATGTATAATTTTTCATAACCAGCTAACGAAAGCAGGCAGGTACAGGCTGATAATAATAATAATTTGCATTAGCAGAGCACCAACATATTCCGCAGCACTTTGCTGATATTATCAGACTGGGAAGGGTCAGATAACCATGGACCTTCAAAGGCTATTAATATCAGCCCAAAGCAGTCTGTGTTGCCTTTGCTGGTTATCAACAATTGGGAGGACCCTAAAGAAAATGATGTGGGGTCCTCACTATTTTTCATAATAGGCTGGGAAAGTCCATGGTTATGTGGCCCTTCCCAGACTAAAAAAACATATTTTTTTGATCCATCGAGTATTACATGATTTGCGTTACTTTTTTGGGTTATATAACATTCAAAAAATTGTTAAAAAATGGCCCTGGGTTAAATTTCTTACTCATACACTATTCTGTGTTCTGGATTTTTTTTTACATATAACACTTTTAAAATCATTTTAAAATTTTGCAGTTTTAAATTTGTCACCCATACAGTATTATGTGGTCTGGGGGACATTTCCTGTGATCTATAAAACTGAAAAAAGCATTCAAAAATTTTGCAATCTTAAATTTCTCAGCCATACAGTTTCACATGTTCTGTGGTACATTTATGTGATATCCAATACTCAAAAAAGTGTTAAAAAATAGCTGAATTATATTTCTCACCCATACGCTATTCCATGGCCTGGGGTAAATTTATGTGATATTATCTAACACTACAAAAATGTTAAGAAAATTGACTGGATTACAGTTCTCATCCATACACTATTCCGTGGTCTGAGAGACATTTCCTGTGATCTATAAAACTGAAAAAAGAGTTCAAAAATTTTTCAGTTTTATGTTTCTCAGTCATACAGTTTCACGTTTTGTGTGGTACATTTCTGTGATATCCAACATTCCAAAAAAGCGTTAAAAAAATTAACTGGATTACATTTCTCACCCATACACTATTCCATGGTCTGGGGTAAATACAGTATCTGTGATATTATCTAACCTTACAAAGAAGCATTAAAAAAATTGTCTTGATTACAGCTCTCATGCAACCACTATACCGTGGTTTGGGGAACATTTCCTGTGGTCCATAAAAGTGAAAAAGAGCGTTAAAATTTTTTGCAGGCTTAAATTTCTCAGCCATACAGTTTTATGTGGTCTGGGAAACATTTCTTTGGTTTATAACACTCCACAATAGCATTTTTATATTTTGCTGGGTTAAATTTCTCACTTATACAGTATTTAATATTTTGTGGTACATTTATGTGGCATATAACACTTCAAAAAAGCATTTCAACATTTTTCTGGATTGAATTTGATTGTCATTCACACACTTTTGCATTGTTTTCTGTTACATTATGGTAGTTTTAACCCTTTAACGGCCGCCGATATGCCTTTTAACGGCAGCAGTTAAGGGTACTTATGCCTCAGCACCCCTTTTTAACGGTGCTGAGAAATAAATGTATAGCGCTCCCCCAGAGTCGGAATTTCACCAGGGTCTCCGCTACCGGCTACCAGAGAACATGATTATGGGTCAGTTTTTACCGACTCCAGTGTTGCGATCGCCGTTAATAATGGTATAACGGCAACCGCAAAATAAAGGCCGATTCCTCTCTCCATTGATGTGATCGCAAATCAGAGAGAGAAATAGGGTCCTGGTACCCCGATCCCCCCGGTACCTCTGATGTCCCTGCAACCCCCCATGAAGTTTCCAAGGCCGCCAGCATCTTCTGCTGAGAGAAAATGGCAGGCACATGCACAGTGTGCACGCCGACATCTGCCGGTCAGCACCCAGCAACACTTTAAATTTTTCCTATTGGTTCATTTTGATAACTGTGATAGACCCTATCACGGTGATCAAAATAAAAAAAATAGTAAATCAAACCCTCCTTTATCACCCCATTAGTTAGGTAAATATAATAAAATAAAAAATGTATTTATTTCCACTTTTCCATTAGTGTTAGTGTTGGGCTAAAGTGAGTTGGGCTAAAGTTAGGGTTAGGGTTCGGCTAAAGTTAGGGATAGGATTGGGCTAGGGTTAGGGTTGGGGCAAGGCTTAGGGTTGGGCTAAAGTTAGGGTTGGGGCTAGGGTTAGGGTTGGGCTAAAGTTAGGCTTGGGCTAGGGTTAGGGCTGTGCTAAAGTTAGGGTTGGGCTAATGTTAGAGTTGGGCTAGAGTTAGGGTTGTGGTTAGGGTTATGGTTAGGGTTGGAGTTAGAATTGGGAGGTTCCACTGTTTAGGTACATCAGATGGAAGAGGCAGTGGGGTGACCAGAGTGAGAAGACAGCAAGTGTTCCGCAGAGCACTGACACTCCTGATTTTCTCCATCAAAGAGTTAGGTGTTGCCCAGTTTGGGACCTTTTTTAAAGAGTTCTGAGACAAGCAAAATGGCCATTTGCAACCTGTGCCATGAAAAGATCAGCAGGGACCTGACAACTAAGAACCTAACCACCACCAGCATGATCAGGCACATGTCATCTATGCACCCTACTCTGTGGGCCAAACGCACAATTGGTGCCATTGGGTGACACCACTATCTCTTCCCCTATGCTAGGTACTTCCCAATCACTGGCGCAGATGCCTCCTGCACGGCACCTTTCTTTGCTCATTCTGACTTTCTGACTTACCATTCTCAGGCAATTCCAAATCCTTGTTCCAGCTTAGCATTCAACTGTCCCTACCCCAGGCTTTGGAACAAAAGAACAAGATTGCAGCTAGCCACCCACAGGATCAAAGGCTAAAAGGACACATTTTCAGGCTGCTTGCAATGGAAATGTTGCTGTTTCAGCTTGTTGACACAGAACTCGGTCCCCAACCAAGTGTGGCATCCCCGCCTTGTAACAGTACGTGTCCAAGAACAAAACCTGGGCCCTTACCAATACACTTACTCAGATTGCAGCCCGGGATGCTACATTTACCTGTCGGCACACTGGGCACACCTCCAAGGGCAGTTCCTGAACCCCTCCTGATCCTCATCATCCTTCTTTTCTGATCTGTTATCTCAGAGCACGTTGTCTACATCAGCCGGAAGCTAGAAGCTCTACAGCACTGCCTCAGTGAAACAGCAATAGGCTCTGTAGAAGCTAATTTGTCTAGGAGACAAAAGGCACAACACGGCAGAGTTATTTAAAAGAATAACAGGCCAGACAGATCTGTAGGTTTTGTGGCTGCTGTGAAGCTTGACAAGCCCACACACATACCACACTTGGCACGTGTTCAACTTAGTAGTTCAGCGGTTTCTAAACCCTTTTTAACAGTGCTGAGAAATAAGTGTATAGCGCCCCCTCAGAGTCAGAATTTCGCCAGGGTCTCTGCTACCGGCTTCCAGAGAACATGATTATGGGCCAGTTTTTGCCAACCCCAGTGTTGCGATCGCCGTTAATAATGGTATAATGGCAACCACAAAATAAAGGCTGATTTCTCTCTCCACTGATGTGATCGCAAATCAGAGAGAGAAATAGGGTCCCGGTACCCCGATCCCCCCCGGTACCCCTGATGTCCCTGCAACCCCCCCATGAAGTTTCCCGGGCCGCCAGCATCTTCTTCTGGGAGAAAATGGCAGGCACATGCGCAGTGTGAATGCCGAGATCTGCCGGTCGGCACCCTGCAGCAATAGGAAATTTTTCCTATTGGTTCATTTTGATAACTGTGATAGACCCTATCACAGTGATCAAAATACCCAAAATAAAAAAAATAGTAACTCAAACCCTCCTTTATCACTCCATTAGTTAGGTACATATAATAAAATTAAAAAATGTATTTATTTCCACTTTTCCATTAGTGTTAGTGTTGGGCTAAAGTGAGAAGGGCCAAAGTGAGTTGGGCTAAAGTTAGGGTTAGGGTTCGGTTAAAGTTAGAGGATAGGGCTAGGGTTATGGTTGGGCTAAATTTAGGGTTGGGGCTAGGGTTAGGGTTGGACTAAAGTTCGGCTTGGGATAGGGATAGGGTTGTGCTAAAGTTAGGGTTGGGCTAAAGTTAGAGTTGGGCTAGGGATAGGGTTGTGGTTATGGTTGCGATTATGGCTAGGGTTGGGATTAGGGTTAGGGATGTGTTAGGGTTAGGGTGGTGGTTAGGGTCATGGTTAGGGTTGGGGGTGTGTTGAGGTTTGCATTGGAGTTAGAATTGGGAGGTTCCACTGTTTGGGTACATCAGAGGGAAGAGGCAGTGGGGTGACCAGAGTGAGAAGACAACAACTGTTCCTCAGAGCACTGACACTCCTGATTTTCTCCATCAAAGAGTTAGGTGTTCCCCAGTTTGGGACATTTTTTAAAGAGTTCTGAGACAAGCAAAATGGCCATTTGCAACCTGTGCCATGAAAAGATCAGCATGGACCTGACAACTAAGAACCTAACCACCACCAGCATGATCAGGCACATGTCATCTATGCACCCTACTCTGTGGGCCAAACGCACAATTGGTGCCATTGGGTGACACCACTATCTCTTCCCCTATGCTAGGTACTTCCCAATCACTGGCGCAGATGCCTCCTGCACGGCACCTTTCTTTGCTCATTCTGACTTTCTGACTTACCATTCTCAGGCAATTCCAAATCCTTGTTCCAGCTTAGCATTCAACTGTCCCTACCCCAGGCTTTGGAACAAAAGAACAAGATTGCAGCTAGCCACCCACAGGATCAAAGGCTAAAAGGACACATTTTCAGGCTGCTTGCAATGGAAATGTTGCTGTTTCAGCTTGTTGACACAGAATATTTCCGCCCACTCATGGCAGCAGTCATCCCACGGTACTCAGTCCCCAACCAAGTGTGGCATCCCCGCCTTGTACCAGCACGTGTCCAAGAACAAAACCTGGGCCCTTACCAATACACTTACTCAGATTGCAGCCAGGGATGCTACATTTCCCTGTCGGCACACTGGGAGAACATTGTGGAGGCTGAGGCCGAATCACATCCTGGAAAGGCACTTGTGCTCCCGATGCTGATGATTGCTGTCCCTACTTCAATCAGGGTTTCTTCCACCTCCAAGGGCAGTTCCTGCACCCCTCCTGATCCTCATCATCCTTCTTTTCTGATCTGTTATCTCAGAGCACGTTGTCTACATCAGCCGGAAGCTAGAAGCTCTACGGCACTGCCTCAGCGAAACAGCAATAGGCTCTGCAGAAGCTAATTTGTCTAGGAGACAAACGGCACAACACGGCAGAGATATTTAAAAGAATAACAGGCCAGACAGATCTGTAGGTTTAGTGGCTGCTGTGAAGCTTGACAAGCCCACACACATACCACACTTGGCACGTGTTCAACTTGGTAGTTCAGCGGTTTCTAAACCCTTTTTAACAGTGCTGAGAAATAAGTGTATAGCGCCCCCTCAGAGTCAGAATTTCACCAGGGTCTCTGCTACCGGCTTCCAGAGAACATGATTATGGGCCAGCTTTTACCAACCCCAGTGTTGCGATCGCCGTTAATAATGGTATAATGGCAACCACAAAATAAAGGCTGATTTCTCTCTCCACTGATGTGATCGCAAATCAGAGAGAGAAATAGGGTCCCGGTACCCCGATCCCCCCCGGTACCCCTGATGTCCCTGCAACCCCCCCATGAAGTTTCCCGGGCCGCCAGCATCTTCTTCTGGGAGAAAATGGCAGGCACAAGCGTAGTGTCCATGCCGAGATCAGCCGGTTGGCACCCTGCAGCAATAGGAAATTTTTCCTATTGGTTCATTTTGATAACTGTGATAGGGTCTATCACAGTGATCAAAATACCCAAAATAAAAAAAATAGTAAATCAAACCCTCCTTTATCACTCCATTAGTTAGGTACATATAATAAAATTAAAAAATGTATTTATTTCCACTTTTCCATTAGTGTTAGTGTTGGGCTAAAGTGAGAAGGGCTAAAGTGAGTTGGGCTAAAGTTAGGGTTAGGGTTCGGCTAAAGTTAGAGGATAGGGCTAGGGTTATGGTTGGGCTAAATTTAGGGTTGGGGCTAGGGTTAGGGTTGGACTAAAGATCGGCTTGGGATAGGGTTAGGGTTGTGCTAAAGTTAGGGTTGGGTTAAAGTTAGAGTTGGGCTAGGGATAGGGTTGTGGTTATGGTTGCGATTATGGCTAGGGTTGGGATTAGGGTTAGGGATGTGTTAGGGTTAGGGTGGTGGTTAGGGTTCTGGTTAGGGTTGGGGGTGTGTTGAGGTTTGTGTTGGAGTTAGAATTGGGAGGTTCCACTGTTTGGGTACATCAGAGGGAAGAGGCAGTGGGGTGACCAGAGTGAGAAGACAACAACTGTTCCTCAGAGCACAGACACTCCTGATTTTCTCCATCAAAGAGTTAGGTGTTCCCCAGTTTGGGACCTTTTTTAAAGAGTTCTGAGACAAGCAAAATGGCCATTTGCAACCTGTGCCATGAAAAGATCAGCAGGGACCTGACCACTAAGAACCTAACCACCACCAGCATGATCAGGCACATGTCATCTATGCACCCTACTCTGTGGGCCAAACGCACAATTGGTGCCATCGGGTGACACCACTATCTCTTCCCCTATGCTAGGTACTTCCCAATCACTGGCGCAGATGCCTCCTACATGGCACTTTTCTTTGCACATTCTTACTTTCTGACTTATCATTCTCAGGCAATTCCAAATCCTTGTTCCAGCATTCAACTGTCCCTACCCCAGGCTTTGGAACAAAAGAAAAAGATTGCAGCTAGCCACCCACAGGCCCAAAGGCTAAAAGGACACATTTTCAGGCTGCTTGCAATGGAAATGTTGCTGTTTCAGCTTGTTGACACAGAGTATTTCCGCCCACTCATGGCAGCAGTCATCCCACGGTACTCGGTCCCCAACCAAGTGTGGCATCCCCGCCTTGTACCAGCACGTGTCCAAGAACAAAACCTGTGCCCTTACCAATACACTCCTGCTCCTCATCATCCTTCTTCTCTGACCTGTTATCTCAGAGCACGTTGTCTACATCAGCTGGAAGCTAGAAGCTCTACAGCACTGCCTCAGTGAAACAGCAATAGGCTCTGCGGAAGCTAATTTGTCTAGGAGACAAACGGCACACCACGGCAGAGTTATTTAAAAGAATAACAGGCCAGACAGATCTGTAGTTTTTGTGGCTTCTGTGAAGCTTGACAAGCCCACACACATACCACACTTGGCACGTGTTCAACTTGGTAGTTCAGCGGTTTCTAAAACCTGCCCAGATTTGCCAGAATTTATGGTGAAAGTACGCCACATCAATGAGTATTTCCACAAGTCAGCTACAGGTGCCGCCGCTCTTGCAGTGTTGTAGCAGCGCATGCAAGTGCCAACTAACCCACTGGTGTGCATTGTCACCTCGCACTGGAACTCCACACTGCACATGCTGGCAAGGTTTTGCTAGCATCAGAGACCAGTGGTTGAATACCAGCTCCAAAATGCCCGCCAGCATTCTGGTCAGCCTTCGCACATAACAACTGAAGAGTGGGCATGAATGTCTGACATTTGTGCTGTTCTCCAAAAATTTGAGGACTACAAAAATGGTGAACAGGCATGAAGCCATAGTCAGCGCAACAAACCAACTTCTTTGCCTACTTAGTAGCAGCTCACAATTAAACATGAAGCCTTGCATGCAGACCAGGTAGGGATGGAGGAAGACAAACAGAGAGAGTCTAAACAGCCCATTATTCATCTCATCTGCTCAGCGCAGATTGGCTATCCATGAGGAGGTTGACATAAGGAGGGAGAAGGAGAAGATGGAGAGTTGTCATTATGTTGGAGACTGCCTGTATGAGCTTGGCACATATGGCTGACTTTATTAATTGGTGCCTTTCCTGTGACCCTCACGTTACATTAATCTTGTTCTGGTTGTTCACCCTGCTAGACCCATGCTACAAGGAGAATGTTTTGCATCTTCTTCTTGAGGTGGAGAGGTCTTCTAAAATTGTGCTATACCAGAAGGCCATTTGGGAAAATATGTTGAAAAAATTCCCATCAGACAACGCTAGCAACAGGGGACAAGCTTCATTGCCCAACCAAGGAGAGGTCAGGAAGACACACAGCAAATGCAAGGGTACGCTGAAAAAGGAGTGGGCCAATTTCTTGACACCAACTCAGCCTCCAGGATCTGATGACCGAGTATTTTTGACAAGGAGGGAAAAGTTTTTAAAGATGGTCAAGCGATATATCGCTGACCAAACCAGTGCACTTCCAACTTCCACTGCGACTTTTAACTATTGGGTCTCAAATCTGGACAGCTGGCATGAACTGTCAAGCTATGCCTTGGAGGTTTGCTGCCCTGCCGTTAGTGTCTTGTCTGAGTGGGTTTTTAGTGCCGCTGGGGGGGTCATAACAGACAGGCATTTTCGCCTGTCAATTGAGAATGCTGACCGGCTCACTCTCATGAAAATAAACAAAGCCTGGATTAACCCACACTTTTCCACACCACCAGATGACAGCAGCAAATAAAGTGTTTTTAATATTCAATATTTGAATGAGTCCCGCCAGTTGTTGCCATTCAGGGATCTATGGATGACTCTCCTTATAATTTTTGCTTGGCTTTGCACTTTTTACAAAGCTTTTAGGACTGTATAACTACAATAAACTACACTTTCAAAATATTTATGTTCTAAACTTTTTTTATGGATACAATGAGTCATCCATACAGTTTAACACGGTTATAATTGCATTACAGTGATATGTAAAACTCCAAAAACATTGAAAAATACTTCTGCATTAGATTACTCATTCATAGATTATTATGTGGCTTCTGTTACATCTTGGTGGTATATAATAGTACAAAAAAACCTGTAAAAATTTTCGTTGGTTACATTTCTTCCCCAAACTTTATTCTATGGTCTGGGTTAAATTTCCTCAATACACAACGCTTCAAAAAAAGCATGTAAGAAATTTTTCTCAGCAACATTTCTCACCAAAACACTATTCAATGTCTGGAGTATATTTTTTATGATACACAGTGGGTAAAGTATTCAGACCCCTTTAAATTTTTCACTCTTTGTTTCATTGCAGCTATTTGGTAAATTCAAAAAAGTTCATTTTTTTCTCATTAATATACACTTTGTACCCCATCTTGACTGAAAAAAACAAGAAATGTAGAAATTTTTGCAAATTTATTAAAAAAAGAAAAACAAATATCACATGGTCATAAGTATTCAGACCCTTTGTTCAGACACTCATATTTAAGTCACATGCTGTCCAGTTCCTTGTGATCCTCATTGAGATGGTTCTACTCCTTTATTGGCGTTCAGCTGTGTTTAATTAAACTGATAGGACTTGATTTCTAATGGCACACACCTGTCTATATAAGACCTCACAGTGAATGTCAGACCAAATGGGAATCATGAGGTCAAAAGGAACTGGCCAAGGAGCTCAGAGACAGAATTGTGGCAAGGCACAGATCTGGCCAAGGTTACAAAAGAATTTATTCAGTACTCAAGGTTCCTGGGAGCACAGTGGTCTCCATAATGCTTAAATGGAATTAGTTTGGGACTACCAGAAGTCTTCCTAGACCTGGCTGTCCCGCCAAACTAAGCAATCGTGGGAGAAGAGCCTTGGTGAGAGAGGTAAAGAAGAACCCCAAGATCACTGTGGCTGAGCTCCACAGATGCAGTAAGGAGACGGAAGAAAGTTCCACAAAGTCACCTATCACTGCAGCCCTCCACCAGTTGGGCCTTTATAGCAGAGTGGCTCGACGGAAGCCTCTCCTCAGTGCCAGACGTATGAAAGTCTGCATAGAGTTTGATAAAAAACACATGAAGGGCTCCCAGACTATGAGAAATAAGATTCTCTGGTCTGATGAGATGAAGATAAAGCTCTTTGGTGATAATTCTAAGCAGTATGTTTGACAAAAACCAATCACTGCTTATCACCTGCCCAATAAAATCCCAACAGTGAAACATTGTGATGGCAGCATCATGCTATGGGGGGTGTTTTTCAGCTGCAGGGACAGGACGACTGGTTGCAATCGAAGGAAACATGAATGCAGCCAAGTACTTAGATATCCTGGATGAAAACCTCTTCCAGAGTGCTCTGGACCTCAGACTTGGCCAAAGGATCACCTTCCAACATGACAATGACCTCTAAAATCCTCTGTTTGTGCTATATTTATTTAGTGTTAGGACTCGCAAGTGTGGGGACCCTTGTCGTGGGTTGCAAACTTGTGTATTTTGGCCAAAATATTAACTAATATCTCACATATTTTTATGTGGTCTTTGCACTTTTTTTATCCACGGTGCAGTTGGGCCCATTTGGCCTAGTAAACTGTGGTGTCTGTTCACATGGGATGCATCTGGATAGCGCTGGGCAGCCTGCCTGATCTAATAGTATGGGCGTCTCTAATAGGCTGTTAACCTGGATATTGTGCATTACCATTGTGTGAACAGCGCCACATACAAGTCTCCTTTGTGCAATTACATACCAAACAACCACCCCCTCCATTGTGATTGGCAGGTCATGAGTGGTTGCCTCATCAGTATTTTTGCACCTGTGTTGCCGCCATTTTAACTACATTGGTCCACTGCATTTGTTTGGAGGCCTGGGCAGGTAAGCATCTCTGCCTTTTGTTAGCATTTTTTGTAATCGCACTGACTCAAAAAATAAATCCATCTAATCACTTGTACCTCACAAGGAATTATGTGGAATATTCCCTATAATGTGGTACTATGGACGTTGTCTGGCCTATGATCCAGCCGTGGCCCTCTTTTTAAGCATGCATAAAAGCACGGTCGACCACGGTTTTATGCACCTCTGAAAAGAAGACACTGCTGAAAAGAGGCCAGATGGAGTAAAGAGTAACTCTGTTGCCTCATTATAGTGAATGAATCTATCAGGGGTTTCATCAGAATCACGTCATTCAGAGATTAAGGCTACAATCACAATATCCGTATTCGGTACGTATTTCACATCAGTATTTTTAAACCAAAACCAGTAGTGGGTCAAAAATACAGAATTGGTGCACATGTTTCTACCATACTTTTTCTCTGATTGTTCCTCACCTGGTTTTGGCTTACAAATACTGATGAGAAATACTGACTAAATACTGATATTGTGAATGTAGCCTTAGATGTAAACCCCGACCCAAAATGAAAGGTAAAATGTTTCCAGTAAACGCTTCAACTCAATCCACATGCTTGACATTTCTGTAGCAATGAATTTATGGTTTCATGTCTCCAGAAGCATGAGCTGGGCATAATGTACTGGGCACTTCAACGTACTGGACACTACAACATACTGGGCACTGCAATATATGGGCACTATAATGGCAGATTCGCAATTTTCACTTAGCAACATCCATTGCAGCTCGTTTCTAGAAAACAGACATGAAGTCAAAATCATCACTACATTTCAGGGATCATATTGACACAATGGGTATGTCACAGAGTTTTGTATCATTGGGCAGTGAAGAAAAAGCAAATTTCATTTTTACTACAAACATTTAGTTTTAGTCCCAAATTTTACATTTTTACATGGAAAAATTGGTAAAAATGGCACCAAAATTTGTCACACAATTTCTGCTGAATGTGGAACATGTCACTGTACAGTGCTGTACAGTACTGCTTAGCCACCCGGTGAGCCTTTTAGGGAAGGAGCACTATTTAACTCTTGGAGATAAAATAGTTTGCGGACTCCATATAGAGAGTTGCTAAGTGCCAGAAGAGCAGAATCCTCTGGCTCAATACTATTGGTACACTGAATTTATTATTTTTGCTTCTTGTATTTGGGTCTCAGGAGGATTGTGTGGCCCTTGAGTACAGCAGCATTTTTTGCACAAACTGTTCCATCAGTCTCTCCTTGCTATTTCCTATGTCGTTCTATATACTTTTTTGAAGGAATTTTAACCAATAAAAATTTGATTGATTTACACAATTACTATTAGACTAGTACATCTTTGTTGCTTCTTGCAACCATTTTTTCTTGACAATGTTTTGGTGTGTCCAGCACTACAGTCCATCACACTGACTTGGTTCCTATCACAACTGTAATGAAATATATCGTGTGTGCGTTGGTGGAATATACTGTGTCTCATCTGAGAGCAGCCTGATGTAAGCAAAGAGAAGCTGAATCCAGCAATAAATGACTTAGTTTACTGGGTACGGCTGTGCTGACACAGTTAGAGTTTTTAGATTTAGCAATACAGCAGAGCTGAGAAAGCTAACCCTGCCCCCATCAGGCTCTGTATATTAAATGTCCGTAGACAGTGAGTTACCTATTAAAGAAGGGTGTGTGTGAAGGGGACGTGTCAGACTAGCATGCATGCAAGTCTGATTCAAGAACCATAAAAACGCTAAAAAAAGCTAGGAAAACACTAGAAAAAATGCTGGGAAAAATGCTAGATGACATATGGAGCATGCTAGGCTTTGAAAAACAGTATGTTGCACTTAAAGTTCAAAATTATATGTAGAGGCAGCATTTTTAGTCAAGAAAAATGCACAAAAGCATATCATTAAAAAATGTAGCATTTTTTTCTAAAAAAGTCAAGGCAAATATCACACATGTAGTTTTTGGTTTAGTTTTTCATGCAGGTTTTGCGTCAATGCCAGAAATTGATTAAGAAAGGTTGGGAAATACAAAGAACGTAAACGCCTTTATTCTGGACACAATTATGGCTTTAAAAACTGCAATGGTATTTTCTCAAGTAAGGCTATGTTTACAAGAACCCGACATATATGTCAAGCAGAAGATGCTTCAAGAAACTCTGGTGTTTTTTTCCCTGAACCTCCTTTTGTTGCTTTTTTTGGTCATTCGCTGAGCTGCTTTTCTGATGGTTTTAGCCACTTCTGTTTTTTTCAAGGGTTTTTCTATGATTTTTGTGAAGTCTTAATTCCTGTCATTGGTTTGTAGTTTTTTTTCATTCTACCACTAACTGTTTTAAAAACAAAAACAACGGCAAAAAAAGCATCCAGTCATCCACTGGTCTAAATGGTCTACTTTTGAGCTTTCCCATTGATTTGTATTGTGAACCACAGATAGTCTTCGTAGAGGAAAACCCCATAAAAATTGAAATATTGCTTCTTTTAACCACTTGGCGTTTTAAGAAGCGTGAAGTAGTTAAAGGAAGTTCAAAACCTTGAACATATGCACCACAAATTGCTTTTACATAAATTAGTTATGTTCATTCTTTTAAATGTCTTTTTGGTAGGTCTTTCTGGTGGCTTCCATGGTGGAATGCACCTAAAAAAAGACGTCGCGCCTACCAACTCTAATGATGTGAGTGAAGCCGCAGTAAAGTTTTTTTATTGTTTTCTTCCTTCTCCTATTTGGATTTTTTTTAAGCAAATTAGCATTCTCTCCTGTATTATATAGGGTAATCAACACAAAGTTATTAGAGGTAAGCAGTTAACCTTTTCTATAGTAAAACATAAAATACGCAAGAAACATGCTTCCCTCTACGGCACAGATTTTAAAGTCGATTTAAAACACTGTTATGCTCTCATTTACAAAGTTTTATATAATGTGACCTTTCCATTCTCTCAATCATTGCCGCTAATCTGATATCAATTCAGCGCTGTTTCATTCACATTGAGATGAAACAGATTATTGTGTATTGTCTGCAAGGTTACGAGAAGAAGTTCTAAACATGCGTCTTAATAAATTACCGTATTAACCTATAAATGTGCATTTGTTTTCATTATGAGTCTATTATCCCGCGGAGTGAGAAGATGTGATGGGCTTACCGTTCACACAATATTTTAGTGATACAGATCCTCGGTTACATAAATCAGATAACTAATTAGAGAAACCCTTACAGCTTGAGGCACGCAGGGTTTTTTCTTTATTTTTTATGAGGCTCATCAGTTTCTTTCATCTCCTTTTATTACATATTTTACATTTATCTTACAAAAGCCACAAAATTTCGCCCATAAAGTGCTTATTTCCATATGATCTAGAAATTAAATTGTATTACATTTGCAAAGCACCTTATTTCATTTCCAGTACTTACTGCAGAAAGCACATTAAGCCAGGTTTGCTCCACATACAGCTACATTTAGGGAGTAAAATGTTTCTGCATGTTAAATATGCATACACAAAATTAAAAGGCTAATAAAAAATTACATGCAAGGTACAAAATAATGAATATTCTTCATCAAAAATGAGAAGTATTACATTGTAAAGAACCAGCAAATAGAGAAAATTTATATCATTGTCAAATTATCACAATTTTCATAGTGGAGCATTGTGCTTGCAATTTTACCAAATTAGTGACAAATTCCACCAGTTTTTACAATCAGTATCCTAGCATAATGCAAAAAGAGGAAAGATGCAGCATCACCGATATAGCTGAAAAACTGTGCATCTTTATTTCACATGAATACCATCAGCAGATTTGTGGGCATGCAGGACGCTAGAGGAATGCTAGGGGAGGGAGGTGCCGGACAACGGCCGTTTCGCGATTACTCACTTCCACCTGGACCTGTAGAAGCGAGTAATCGCGAAACGGCCGTTTGTCCACATATCTGCTGATGGTATTCATGTGAAATATAGACGCACAGTTTTTCAGCTATAACAGTGAGTGCTGCATCTTTCTTCTTTTTGCATTATACTATGATACATTCATGTTTTTTCATGCAAGCACCTCCGTTTTTTGACTGAAATATATACCGCAATACTTCAGATAAATAGCTCCGTCTGTTAATGTGGTGATTTGTGTGCCCAAGTTTGCCGTTCAGGCTGAGTTCACATGTGGCGTTTTTTTCACGTTTCCGCGGCGGTTTTAACCGCGCGATTTTGCCGCGAAAATGCGAAAAATAAGCATCCCATGCATTCCTATGGGATTCCGCAATGCTGTGCTAATGCTGCGGTTTTTACCGCGGCGGAATCGCTTTGCGGTAAAAACCGCAGCATACTCATTAATTTGCGGAATCGCGGCGATCCCGCACCCATAGGAATACATTGTTCCGCTTACTTCCTGCATGTGACTGTGCACACCATGCGGAAAGTAAGCAGAACATTTGCGGATGGTACCCACGGTCCGGAGGAGAGGAGACTGTCCTCCGGGCTTTGGGTACCATATCCCTGTAAAAAATAGAATTTAAAATAAAAAATATTGTTATTCTTACCTTCCGACGTCCCGCGCAGTATTCCCACCTCTCTCCACGCTCCCGTTCCCAGTAATCCTTTGCGAAAATGCCCGCGATGGCGTCCGTTCTCGCGGGATCGCGAAGTCTCGCGGTCATTCACGCGACGTCATCGCGAATGACCGCGAGACATCGCGATCCCGCGAGAACGGACGTCATCGCGGGCATTTTCGCAAAGGATTACTGGGAATGGATGCGCGGGATGTCGGAAGGTAAGAATAACACCATTTTTTATTTTTTTTTACATTCTATCTTTTACTACTGATGCCGCATAGGTGGCCTCAGTAGTAAAAAGTTGGTCACACTCGTCAAACACTATGTTTGACGAGTGTGACTAACCTGTCAATCAGTTCTCCAAGCGATGCTACAGATCGCTTGGAGAACGCTAGCATTTTGCAAGCTAATTACGCTTGCAAAATGCTAGTTTTTCCGCAGGAAAATCGCGGGAATTTAAAATGCGATTTTCCCGCAGAATGGAATTCCGGAATTCTCGCGGTAATTTCCGCGAGAGTTCCGGTACGTGTGAACTTAGCCTCATCTGTTTGCTTCTTGCTGGGATCATTTTACAATCAGTATCCATTGACTTCACATGAGCTTAGGCATGGACATGCAGGCTTCCCCTTGCAGCTAACACATTATACGCTATTGTGATACCAATCAGGTGGTACTAACATAGCCTGTAGAAAAGCCTTGTCAGAGACTGCAGCAGTAATTTTAGTGACTTAGAATAGTGAGGGGACATCAGAGCTCAGAAACAGAAACAGAAAAACAAAGCATGAAAACATTGGACAAATTCTACAGGTAGTTATGTTGTAAACGTCCCTAGTATACTGCTTGTGGTTTATGTCTTTCAGGTGGTATTGAAAGCATTCTATAGTGTTTGGAATTTGCTTTCTTTGGTTGAGAAGACAGGTTCAGTTGAGAATTTTTTGGTTATCTCCACCTGTTTCTTAAGTTTATCACTCAAAAGGGAAAGAGTTTGTTGTTCCTCCTCCAGAGTTGCATGAGCCATTGTTTGCTACTGGTGGCTTTCTTTTGCTATTTTTTGACGAAACTTAGGTTTTTGTATTTTGTGTCACAAGAAGTCTGTAACATCCTAAAAAAGCAATGGCCTGTTCTCCTGATTGACACCGATATTGGTGGCAAACTATCTGATTACCCACAAGTAACCTACAGAAAAGGAAAAGAAATCAATGATAGACTGGTGCACAGCCATTTTAAGACATCAAGGGTGTCTACCTGGTTTACCAAAAACCTAAAAGGATGCTTATAGGTGTAACAACTGTGTGGCATGCCCACATATCAAGACAGGAACTACCTTTAGGATCAAAGTGATTGGCAAAAACTATAGGATCCAACAATTCATCAACTGACACACAAAAAAGGGGTTAGTTATAAAGCCCCCTCAGAATACGGTATGGAACATGTGGGCCATACTATACAAGAATTCAGACACAAAATAGATGCCCACCTTTGTGACATTGAACTTAAAAGAGAAACACCATTAGCTAAGCATATTATGAACCATCTTGCGAGAGATTTGAGAGTTATCAACTTTATGGGAAATTACGTTGTGCCCAAACCTCCGAGTGAGGGTAACTGGGATAAAATAACACTGCAAAGGAAGACCAAATGGATATTTTATTTTAATACGATGTCACTACATAGACTTAATAAGTGACTTAGCTTCATTAGTTTCATTTGACTGTAAGGCACTTAGAGCCATTATTTTCATACATATTGTATTTCTAATACAACTGGTCTCTCTGTGGTTTAAAACTTTGTTACTGCCAAAGATAACCCTTTCTTTTTTCTTTCCTTTTTTTTTTATCCTGCTAATATACCGTAGATATTCATACTCTGTCTCATATTACATCTTATTATGATATTATGTGCTCTGTCTAAGGCTGGTTTTACATTAGCTTTTGTGTGCGCAGCGTTTGATCCGCATAGATCTGCATGCGTCATGTGTACATATATTTAATATGGTATACGCATTGACATACGTTTGCGGTGTGTGGCGGTGTCCAGCAAACGCAACATGTTGCATTTTTTGAGAAGTCAAAAATCTGTCAAATATGCGCAGGCATACGTATGCGGATGAGTGCATAAAAAAACGCATTACTGTCTATGGGAACGCATTGGTACGCATGCATTCTTCAAAATGTAAATAGAAATCCCATGAGACACACCCATTTTTGTCTGGTGTCATATCGAACGCATGCGCACAAACAATGCAAACGCATGCACACGCAACGTTTTTTCCATCATGTGTAAGATGATGCACATAAAAAATGCTGTGTAAACATGCGGCTTGCATGCGTTTTTGCATGCAGATGATACGCTGCAGACTCAAACGCTAATGTGAACCTAGCCTAATACAGCTTATATACCTTATGATCTTCCTGTCATTAGTGCGTATGTTCCATCTCACCTTCACTGCGTGCACCCTGTGATGTATTTGCGTTCCTTCCACGATGTCCGGAAGTGATGATGCTTGTTTTCCAGATACCGGAAGTGATTCGATCATGGCATCCCATGAAGACTCCAAAGGGCAAGAAAAGCATTAGGATGCATCTAGGGAGAGAGCAGAGCCTCCTTAAAAGGGCTAGTTTTGAACTGCATGGAGATGCCAGTTATTGTAGTCCATCATAGGAATTTATTGGGCTACTTGGATACACCTTGGACTTCTTGAAAAATGACTGAGGAATGACATGCCCAAGGACCTGCCTGCCCTTGATGCAAGGCCTAATAGGTGAGGATATTCCTTTTTATTTCCTATTTACCTTATATCTCACCACTGTGGGGACACGTATGGTTATAAGGACATTTTCTATATAGGAATATAGTGACCAATGTCATCTGTTTTATCATACTCGTTTGGACCAGATTCAGCAGACCAACACCAGAGTTTGCTCTACCTATCCGCTCAATCTCTCACTGTCCAATTATCCCCCTTATTTTGAACTATTAAGGCTAGTTTCACACTTGCTTTTTTTGCAGCGCGTTTTTCCCGCAAAAAAACGCATTGAAAAAACGCATACAAAAGCATACAACTGCTGCGTTTTTTTCAAGCATTTTTATGAGCATGCATGAAAATAACGCAGCGTTTTTATGCGTTTGTATGCGTTTTTAGTGCGTTTTTACCGCGTTTGCGTTTTTTTCCAACATTAGGTGGCCCCTCACACTAACCCAAACCATGACTTTACTAACCCTAACCCTGACCCTAACCCTAACCCTAACCCTGACCCTAACCCTAACCCTGACCCTAACCCTTAACCAAATCATACTTAACCCTAACCCAAACCCTAAACCCTAACTAACCCTAACCCTAACCCTGACCCTAACCCTAACCCTAACCCTGACCCTAACCCTAACCCTTAACAAAACCATACTTAACCCTAACCCTAACCCTGACCCTAACCCTTAACCAAACCATACTTAACCCTAATCCTGACCCTAACCCTGACCCTAACACTTAACAAAACCATACTTAACCCTAATCCTGACCCTAACCCTGACCCTAACACTTAACAAAACCATACTTAACCCTAACCCTAACCCTAACCCTGACCCTAACCCTTAACCAAACCATACTTAACCCTAATCCTGACCCTAACCCTGACCCTAACCCTTAACAAAACCATACTTAACCCTAACCCTGACCCTAACCCTAACCCTAACCCTAACCCTGACCCTAACCCTAACCCTGACCCTAACCCTTAACCAAACCATACTTAACCCTAATCCTGACCCTAACCCTGACCCTAACACTTAACAAAACCATACTTAACCCTAACCCTGACCCTAACCCTAACCCTAACCCTGACCCTAACCCTAACCCTTAACCAAACCATACTTAACCCTAATCCTGACCCTAACCCTGACCCTAACCCTTAACCAAACCATACTTAACCCTAACCCTGACCCTGACCCTAACCCTAACCCTAAACCCCCTTAACTAACCCTAACTCTAACCCAAACCCCTAAATTCCATGGTTAAAAAAAAAAAACGCATATGCAAAAAAACGCATACATGAGCATGCCAGTGCGCACATATGCGCATCCATAGGCTATAATGGCCATTTTTAGCGCAAAACGTGCGCATATGTGCGCATGCGCTTTTTTGCAGGGCCAAAAAATGCAACATGCTGCGTCTGGAAAATACAAACGCACACCCCAAAAAAACGCAGCGCATGAAAATCGCATACATGCGCTTACAAGCGCGCAGGTATGCGCACCCATGTTAAATATAGGGGAAAAAACGCATGCGCACATATGCGTTTTTTTCCAGCGCTAAAAAACGCAAATGTGAAACCAGCCTAAGACAGAATGATAAGTGACTGGGATCTATCATCGGTGGCTTGTATGTAACCCCAGGTCAGACCTCCTGAATTTAAACCTTGTGTAATATATTGCACCTGGATCATCTCTGATCCCATTCTTTCTATCAGTCATATATCTGACCCCAGGAAACTTCAATTGTTCCATTTTCGGTTGGAGTTCAGTGTTCTCATTTTTATATGCTTGTATTTTGTGCAACATTAATTGATGTAGTTTTACAATTATTGAGTAAAAGCTGTGCTTTAATATTATTTATCATCTACTGCTGATTGCACTTATATTTTACTAGTATGTCACATCAAAATGTGTACCTATCAAGCAATTCTTATTTTTTGGAGAGGGGTTGCATTTTCTTAAAATAATATAATTTTTTTTATAACAGACATTTAACTGTCCATGTCAATTTTTGCACACTTGTCTGAATTGTCCAATTTGGCAATCATATATGCCACACCTACAGTGCCTTGCGAAAGTATTCGGCCCCCTGGAACTTTTCAACCTTTTCCCACATATCATGCTTCAAACATAAAGATATCAAATGTAAATTTTTGGTGAAGAATCAACAACAAGTGGGACACAATTATGAAGTTGTGCGAAATTTATTGGTTATTTTAAATTTTTGTGGAAATTTAAAAACTGAAAAGTGGGGCGTGCAATATTATTCGGCCCCATTAACTTAATACTTTGTTGCGCCACCTTTTGCTGCGATAACAGCTGCAAGTCGCTTGGGGTATGTCTCTATCAGTTTTGTACATCGAGAGACTGAAATTATTGCCCATTCTTCCTTGGCAAACAGCTCGAGCACAGTGAGGTTTGATGGAGATCGTTTGTGAACAGCAGTTTTCAGCTCTTTCCACAGATTCTCGATTGGATTCAGGTCTGGACTTTGACTTGGCCATTCTAACACCTGGATACATTTATTTGTGAACCATTCCATTGTAGATTTTGCTTTATGTTTGGGATCATTGTCTTGTATTGTATGTAGTATGTATGTTGTATGTAGCATGTATGTTGAATGTATGTTGTATGTCTAGCATGTTGTATGTATGTAGTATGTACTATGTATGTATGTTGTATGAATGTAGTATATATGTTGTATGTATGTATTGTATGAATATATGAATGTATTGTATGTAGTATGTATGTTGTATGTATGTTGTATGTCTGTAGCATGTTGTATGTAGTAAGTATGTAGTATGTATGTTGTATGAATGTAGTATATATGTATGTAGTGCGTATGTATGTATGCTGTATGAATGTAGTATATGTGAAGTATGTATGTATGTTGTATGATTGTTGTATATATGTAGTATGTATGTAGTATGTTTATATATTTTTTTCTTTTTACATTCAACACATTAGCCGGATGATGGGACTACTACTGTCCCATCATTGGCTAATGTGTCAATCACTGTCATTATAGCAGGCATAGCCCGATGGGACTTGTAGTCCCATCGGACGATGCCTGCACACAGACACAAAGACCCCCGGCAGCCGGCACAGACCCCCGGCAGGCCCGTACAGACCCCCGGCAGTCCGCACAGACCCCCGGCAGCCGGCACAGACCCACGGCAGGCCCGTACAGACCCCTGGCAGGCCCGCACAGACCCCCGGCAGGCCCGTACAGACCCCCAGCAGGCCCGTACAGACCCCCGGCAGGCCCGCACAGACCCCCGGCAGGCCCGTACAGACCCCCGGCAGTCCGCACAGACCCCTGGCAGCCGGCACAGACCCCCGACACCCGGCACAGACCCCCGGCAGGCCCGCACAGACCCCCGGCAGCCGGAACAGACCCCCGGCAGGCCCGCACAGACCCCGGCAGGCCCGCACAGACCCCCGGCAAGCCCGCACAGACCCTGCCTGCACACACAGACACGCACAGTGTCCGCCCACACACCACCCACACTCTTCCCCCCTCCCGAACAGGATGTGCAAGTACAGAAAGGGTTTTTTTTAATTCCGATATTTCTGTCCCATTGACTTGAATGGGACTTCCGGTATCAGAATCGGCGATACCCGATACTTTTTGGGTATCGGCCGATACAATCCGATCCGATATTTCTCAATATCGGACGGTATCGCTCAACACTACTGACTTCTACTACGCAAAGGAATTAAATAAACAGCACTGAGCTGGATTAGAAACAGGCCATAAATAGTCAACCCATATCAAGGGATAACAATCAGGTGATGCGTTCCTCCAAGTCATGTCCAGGGAGCCACTCCCTGCTCACCTGAAAAGCAAGCATTTCCACCATTGGCTAAAACCAGGAAAGGCAGCTTCCTGCATTGCCTCACAACATGTCCCATGTCTCCCGGGACGCAAAACAAGTGGGAAGCATGATGTCCTATGTCACCATATCGGTGACCATTTTTACATACGAGGAACCACCGTGTGTAGTCACACTACCCAAATGCGTGATAGCTCCGTTTCCAGTGCAGACAAACAGGCAGAGCAGTCTGGAAACTGGAGTAGGATGATTATGTCCATGGCAGGTATTCTTAACATTAAGAACACTAGTTTCCTGCAATACTAATCACCTGCCATGGGGGGCACTATTTACCCTGTTACTCATATATAAACTCTTGTTGGGACTTGTGTGCAGGATGTATATATATATATATATACACACACATATATATATATATATATATATATATATATATATATATATATATACCCAGTTCAGTGAGAAGTAAAATCAGCTCCTCTATTGGCACAGACTTCTGCCATGTTAAACAAACTCTGTTCTGCTGATTCGAGCTGTAGTTTGACAGCACTAGAGGCAGCCAGGGACAGGAGATGGTGCAAGCAACTAGGAGGAAGTGCATTACAAGAAAGGGCTGATTGTGGCAATCTTGGAAAGAGAAAGGTGAGAGCTAGAAGAAGGAGAACATGTTGCATCTCCATCCAGCTCCATTTGCGGAGCCGTGTGTCCTAGGTAGACAAAGACCGTACCAGATAACAGAGGAACCAGTTTCACCGACAGGGAAGAAGTTTGCAGTGAAGACGTCGGCAGGAGAGCACATAACCCAAATGCCTTGGAGCCAGTATCAGAAAAGCAGCTGGAGAGTCCTCCAGCAAGTCAGCAGTAGTACCACAAGCCAGCTGGAGACTCTCTATTCCATGCTCACACAGTCGTCAGCAGGATGGACGCAACTCTACAGCGTTACAGCTACCAGACCGCGGTCGGTAAGTCCTGAGCTCAGGCCCACAACAGGGATCATAGTGGGATCATGCACACACATACAGTTAGTTTGGCACCAATCTTAGACAAGCAGATACAAATTACCAGTGCCTTACAGAGACACAGCATTGTATTCTGGGCAGAGGCCCTATCGTGCTTACATGGTTCTTAAAGGGAACCCGTCACCCCCCAGGGCGTTTTTCAGTTAAAGAGCCACCTTCAGCAGCACTAAGCCTGCACTCTGTGAAGGTGGCTCTTATTTTTCTGACCCCTAGTAAAGCTGAAATAACGACTTTTATAAAAAGCTCATCATACCTGTAATGTGTGCCATAGGTATGATGTGTCCCCCTGTATCAGCCGCCTACCATCCGTCCATCATGCCTGTCCGGTGTCTCAGTGCCGTCCATCATCTGTCCATCATGATGCCCCTGTGCATCGCTGCCGCCTCCTGTTTTGAATGCAGGTGCCTGCGCTGTGACAAGAGTTCTCGGGCATGCACAGTGCGCGCTGCACGAGAACCGACATCAGGCTATTGCGCCTGCGGTGTTGTGCAGGCATGATGATACAGGGGGACACATCATGCCTATGGGACACATTACAGGTATGATGAGCTCTTTATAAAAGTCGATATTTCAGCGTTACTAGGGGTCAGAAAAAGAAGAGCAACCCTCACAGAGTGCAACCTTAGTGCTGCTGAAGGTGGCTCTTTAACTGAAAAACGCCCTGGGGGCTGACAGGTTCCCTTTAAAGTAAACACCACAGTATATAAATTGATTTTGAAGTGAATTTACCCACACTTAAGACGTCCTTCATTGGGATACATGGTTCAGTGCAGGACTAAATTGATAACTGGATTCTACCTAGGAGAGTTTTCCCCCTACACCAAGCATGCCAACTGCGGCTGGACAGTTCTCATTTACCCACCAATGAGTAGAAGTGGGTTTAGAGTAATTTCATTAAGATTGTGTGCTGGTGTGCTGCATCACCAATCTGTCATCCCGGATGTTCACTTGATTGGCCCAGAGTCCCAGGTAAATGCTTGGTGACTGGACTAGGAGGTTGCAGGGGGCTGTATTACAGGGAGACTTATTTGACAATAATGTGGAATACATTTGCTGTTTAGTCGTGACTGTGAGTTAACTTGTTTAATTTTTTTTCGTTGTTGGAAAAGCGCTAAATTCTTTAGATTGATGCAAGATTGCTATTGGGTGCTTTTCTTGTTTTCTTGTCCACATCTTCGCTATATCCTGGGAAACCCTTCCAGGTACACAGTCTACAAAATCAAAAATCCAATAGCCAGAGTTGCAGTTTTCCAGCTGTAAGGGGTACAGAGGCTGGTTTGTGTCTCATTCCCCTTAAGCATGTCATGGTTTCAGCTGGTAATATGTCTGATATATATATATATATATATATATATACATACATACATACACACACTGTATGTATGTATGTATATATATATATATATATATATATATATATATATATAGAGAGAGAGAGAGAGAGAGAGAGAGAGAGAGAGAGAGAGAGAGAGAGAGAATATACGTAGTTATGTGCAATACAATGTACCTGTGCAGCGAAAGTGTAGTGATGGAGTTAGCCCACTAGACAGGGACATATTAGCACACATAGAACAAGTTAGGAAATGGTTAACATAGGAGGGGACATCTGTGGCTAAGTCAGTGAGTGTATCTCATTTTAGTCAGTAGGGCCTGAGAGCTCGGACAGGGCAGTTGGCAACGTAGCGTTAAGCAAGTAGCCCAGTCGTCCAGGGCATGTAGGCCGAAGGTCATAGCAGTAAAGGAATGCATGTCACCTCCAATATGTTGCAGCTAACTACATGGGCAGATTCCCTTATGTCTGGGACGAAATGGACAGGGGAACTCCTGAAGTTAGTGAGGCTGACTAGAAGGAACGCTGGGGTACCAGATGAATCGGTACGACCCTGGGACATTCCAGAAGAAGTGAGAGACAGCACAGGGAAAGAGAAGGATGTACAGTTGTGGCCAAAAGTATTGACACCCCTGCAATTCTGTCAGATAATACTCAGTTTCTTCCTGAAAATGATTGCAAACCTATTCTTTGGTATTATTATCTTCATTTAATTTGTCTTAAATGAAAAAACACAATAGAGAATGAAGCAAAAAGCAAAAAACATTGATCATTTCACACAAAACTCCAAAAATGGGCCAGACAAAAGTATTGGCACCCTCAGCCTAATACTTGGTTGCACAACCTTTAGCCAAAATAACTGCGACCAACCGCTTCCGGTAACCATCAATGAGTTTCTTACAATGCTCTGCTGGAATTTTAGACCATTCTTTGGCAAACTGCTCCAGGTCCCTGATATTTGAAGGGTGCCTTCTCCAAACTGCCATTTTTAGATCTCTCCACAGGTGCACTATGGGATTCAGGTCTGGACTCATTGCTGGCCACCTTAGAAGTCTCCAGTGCTTTCTCTCAAACCATTTTCTAGTGCTTTTTGAAGTGTGTTTTGGGTCATTGTCCTGCTGGAAGACCCATGACCTCTGAGGGAGACCCAGCTTTCTCACACTGGGCCCTACATTATGCTGCAAAATTTGTTGGTAGTCTTCTGACTTCATAATGCCATGCACACGGTCAAGCAGTCCAGTGCCAGAGGCAGCAATGCAACCCCAAAACATCAGGGAACCTCCGCCATGTTTGACTGTAGGGACCATTTTCTTTTCTTTGAATGCCTCTTTTTTTCTCCTGTAAACTCTATGTTGATGCCTTTGCCCAAAAAGCTCTACTTTTGTCTCATCTTACCAGAGAATATTCTTCCAAAACGTTTTAGGCTTTTTCGGGTAAGTTATGGCAAACTCCAGCCTGGCATTTTTATGTCTCGGGGTGAGAAGTGGGGTCTTCCTGGGTCTCCTACAATACAGTCACTTTTCATTCAGACGCCGATGGATAGTACGGGTTGACACTGTTGTACCACCGGACTGCAGGGCAGCTTGAACTTGTTTGGATGTTAGTCGAGGTTCTTTATCCAACATCCACACAATCTTGCGTTGAAATCTCTTGTCAATTTTTCTTTTCCGTCCACATCTAGGGAGGTTAGCCACAGTGCCATGGGCTTTAAACTTCTTGATGACACTGCACACGGTAGACACAGGAACATTCAGGTCTTTGGAGATGGACTTGTAGCCTTGAGATTGCTCATGCTTCCTCACAATTCGGTTTCTCAAGTCCTCAGATAGTTCTTTGGTCTTCTTTCTTTTCTCCATGCTCAATGTGGTACACACAAGGACACAGGACAGAGGTTGAGTCAACTTTAATCCATGTCAACTGGCTGCAAGTGTGATTTAGTTATTGCCAACACCTGTTAGGTGCCACAGGTAAGTTACAGGTGCTGTTAATTACACAAATTAGAGAAGCATCACATGATTTTTCGAACAGTGCCAATACTTTTGTCCACCCTCTTTTTTATGTTTGGTGTGGAATTATATCCAATTTGGCTTTAGGACAATTCTTTTTGTGTTTTTTCATTTAAGACAAATTAAATGAAGATAATAATAACAAAGAATTTGTGTTTGCAATCATTTTCAGGAAGAAACTGAGTATTATCTGACAGAATTGCAGGAGTGTCAATACTTTTGGCCACAACTGTATGTCTATCTACAGGACAGATGCTAATTTGATGGTCACTGGAGATTAGTATATTGATCCATGAAGGATCATGTTTGAGTAGAATTTCATAAAATTCACAATTCCATAGAAATCAACATTTTAAGATTTGATTCAAGATTAAAAAAAACCTTGTGACACTATTTCCCATACACTGTCATGCCTTTAATGTTGGTGCTCATTCAGAAGTCCCAAGCAGCTGAGTCGATCTCCATCTCCATTGGGTAAGTGCAACATAAATATCAGATCTCTCCCACCACCACTGACCCCCTCCCAACACACATACTCTTTGGGTACTGAAATTGAATTTTTGGGGAAAATTTGGCAAACGGTCTGTTAGAAAATAGCAATAGCTACTCCAGAGGTAAATTTTTTTTCATTTAAGACAAATTAAATGACAATAATAATACCAAAGAATTTGTGTTTGCAATCATTTTCAGGAAGAAACTGAGTATTATCTGACAGAATTGCAGGGGTGTCAATACTTTTGGCCACAACTGTACTTTGTGATGAACCTTATCTTGCTTCTGTGGCTGAGCTGGACGTACTGAGATTGGAACCTAGTAAAATCATTAATTTTAAGTTGGAACTGGACTCTGTCTCTCTTTGAATGCAACCATCACAAGGAAATCCTCAGCAGTTCAGAGAGGACCCAGATAGAGCCGAAACTGGGAAGAAAGCTATGCTACCAAGGGTATATTGTGTGCATGTGGCTGGAGACCAGGGGGTGACAGAGCACCCACCTTCAGTCACGACTACTTCCCTTGTCCCCATTACACAGTCATTGCACCTTCACCAAAAATTCAATAAAGTACTGTAATTGATAAAAACGTCATATGTACTCCAAAATGTGGTAACTATAATAACTGCATCTCGCCATGCAAAAAATGATTCCTTATACAGCTCTATCAAATGAAAAGTTGAAAAGTTATGGTTCTGAGTAATCAAACCAAATATTTTTATTTTAAAAAGTTCTAAATGTTTTATTCACTAAAATATAATACATAACTTTCATGGTTTTTATCCCCAAAATTGTAGAGATTTGAAGAACGATATTGCAAGGTCACAATAAACGCAGTTAAAGCGAAAGCCAAAAAATGTTAGAATTGCTTTTATTCTCCATTTCACACCACTTGGATTTTTCCCCCAATTTTTAATACCTTATTGATAAAGTGAATGGTGTCATTCAAAACCACAGCATTTCCCGCCAACAGTTATGGCTCTAGGAAGAAGAGAAGGAAAATTGAAAGCGCAGAAACCAAAATGGCCTAGTTACAAAGTTGTCATATATGTTACGATAGCAATTTAGAAAGGCTAAAAGGTGTTCTTGTTAAGGAGCAGTGGAGCTGGATACCATTATAGAATATTGTATACCATTTACAACAATAACATTTGGTTCTCATTAATTAAAGGCCCTGTTACACATAACGATATCCCAGCGATCCCACCAACGATCCGACATGGATGGGATCGCTGGGACATCGTTAGGCTGATTGCTGATGAGCTGTCACATAGACAGCCCCTCCAGCGACCAGGACCAGTGAGCGAGCTGGTTTCTAATGTAAACATCGGGTATCCAGGAGCCGCAGCTCTTGGATACCCGCTGTTTACCTTGGAAACCGGCATACACGCTGGTTTCCAAGGTAAACAATCGGGTATCTAAGAGCCACGCGGCTCCTGGATACCTGCTGTTTACCTTGGAAACCAGCGTGCACGCCGGTTTCCAAGGTAAACAGTGGATATCCAAGAGTCGCGGCTCCTTGATACCTGATGTTTACATTAGAAACCAGCGTCGCTGATCGCTGGTCTCTCGCTGCCACACACAGCGATGCGCGCTGGCTAGTGGGAGACCAGCGATCAAAAAATGGCCAAGGCCGATCGAGTACGATCAGCGATACCCGGCAGGGGGGCCGGTTGCTGATCCCCGTCACACACAGCGATCTCGCTGGCAAGATCGCTGTGGCGTCACAAAATCAGCGATCTCGCTTGCAAGATCGCTGTGTGTGACGGGACCTTTACTCTTGGTTTACTGTGAAGAAAAAAATTGATTGAAATCTAGAGTAACAATCTATGAAAAATAACGGCTCCACGACGTGTTTATTGCAATACACAAGTTCGATAACGATCACGAAAATGTATACAAAATGCACAAATGACCTTTGCTTAAGCAGAAATATTTACAGCGAGTCTTGAGTCTTTCTTCTATTTAATAGAAGGTAATGACAAGTAAGAAAGCTGCACTACAGGGTAAACAAGATATGAACAAAGGGAAGAATTGAATATTTTCAGGCCTTATATTTTGCCCTCTTTTTATTCAATAACGCACACTGCATGCATTTCAATCACATAAGGTAATTTGATTTCAGGGCTAGCAAGATGAGCAGTTTGGAAAGCTGATGTGGCATATATTCATATACATGAGTAATAAGTTTGGTGATTCTCAGTAATGAGCTTCATTTTATCATATGACATCTAATTTCAGCCAGTTTATTCCACATTATTGTCAAATAACAGTCTCCCAGTAATGCAGCCCCCTGCTGTTCTTAAACTATTAAGGCTAGTCAAATTAACCACAAGACTTAAGAAAAGAGCAGATGTGAAGGAAATGCTTAAATGTTCAATCTTTGATGCCCAATTTAAAATGTCTATTTTTTTATACGGTTTTATTCACTCCCCTGTGACCAGCGCTTTTCTGCTTCATGTAAATATATTCTGCAAATGCTGCATCTGACTCAATAAACATTTGTTTTTTCCTGACGAAATGCAAATTTTATACATATGTAGACACGTAGAAGAAAAAGGACTACTGTTTGTTGGTTACTGTACTCCACAAAGGCCATAAATATACGTAAACACATTTTCCAGGTTAGGTTTAATTATTTCATTAATTTGTTTTTAGAATTATTAAAATGAAAAACAAAAAGAGATTTCAGTAGGCAACATTGTTCATGGGGTAAATCCCTTACAAAATTGTCCCATGCGGGCACACAGTTAGGCCGGGGTCACACTAGAGAGGAATACGGACGAGTGAGAGGCGTTAAAAGCACGCATTACACACGGACCAATGATTCTCTATGGGGCAGCTCCCATCAGCCGTATATTTCTAGTCCGTATTCTACGGTCCGTGCCAATCGCAGCATGCTGCGATTGTCAGCGTACTACGCCAATGAAAGTCTATGGGTGCGCTAAAATTATGCATTACACTTGGACCACACATGTGACTTGCGAGAAATACGCACCCGGTGTCTTTTAGAAAAGCCGGCAATTCAGTGCGCTATACAGTAAACTCACACTGACAGGTTTAATAAAGAAACGAAAGAATAGATATATACACATAGAATACATATACATTATATATATATATATATATATATATATATATATATACACACACATGTCATTGAGACACACACACACACACATATATATATATATATATATATATTTATATTTCACACAGTTCTTCATAGCAGAATAGCCGCTAATTCAATTGCCGGCTTCTGTCAAATCATTCCCCAGCCCGACATGAAATGACACATGGTTTACATACAGTTGTGGCCAAAAGTATTGACACCAATGCAATTCTGTCAGATAATACTCAGAAGTGGGGTCTTCCTGGGTCTCCTACCATACAGTCCCTTTTCATTCAGACACCGACGGATAGTACGGGTTGACACTGTTGTACTCTCGGACTGTAGGGCAGCTTGAACTTGTTTGGATGTTAGTCGAGGTTCTTTATCCAACATCCGCACAATCTTGCGTTGAAATCTCTTGTCAATTTTTCTTTTCCGTCCACATCTAGGGAGGTTAGCCACAGTGCCATGGGCTTTAAACTTCTTGATGACACTGCGCACGGTAGACACAGGAACATTCAGGTCTTTGGAGATGGACTTTTAGCCTTGAGATTGCTCATGCTTCCTCACAATTTGGTTTCTCAAGTCCTCAGACAGTTCTTTGGTCTTCTTTCTTTTCTCCATGCTCAATGTGGTACACACAAGGACACAGGACAGAGGTTGAGTCAACTTTAATCCATGTCAACTGGCTGCAAGTGTGATTTAGTTATTGCCAACATCTGTTAGGTGCCACAGGTAAGTTACATTTGCTGTTAATTACACAAATTAGAGAAGCATCACATGATTTTTAGAACAGTGCCAATACTTTTGTCCACCCTCTTTTTTATGTTTAGTGTGGAATTATATCCAATTTGGCTTTAGGACAATTCTTTTTGTGTTTTTTCATTTAAGACAAATTAAATGAAGATAATAATATCAAAGAATTTGTGTTTGCAATCATTTTCAGGAAGAAACTGAGTATTATCTGACAGAATTGCAGGAGTGTCAATACTTTTGGCCACAACTGTATGTCTATCTACAGGACAGATGCTAATTTGATGGTCACTGGAGATTAGTATATTGATCCATGAAGGATCATGTTTGAGTAGAATTTCAGTATTATCTGACAGAATTGCAGGGGTGTCAATACTTTTGGCCACAACTCTACAGTAAACCATTTCATGTTTTTTTTATATGTCCCTGACCAATAATTAGATGAGGGTTTGTGTGCAAAATTTGGGAGGTGTTATTTTAAGGGGTTAATTCGTTGTAAAAAAATGTGCGGGCTTCCGCTGTAATTTGTCAACCAGAGAGGTAAAGCAGGTGAGGGCAGATTTTAATAGCCATGAGAGGGACCATTGTTTTTGGGCCCCCCAACTACAAAAATCTGCCCTCAGACACCCCAGAAATGGCGCATCTATAAGATGTGCCAATTCTGGCACTTATCCTCTCTATTCCCATTGCCCTGTAGCGGTGGCGAATGGGTTAATATAACAAAGGGTTAATGTCACCATTCGATTGTAAGGTGACATTAGGGCGATTAATAATGGAGAGGTGTCAATAAGACACCGATCCATTATTAACCCTATACTAAGAAAGGGTTAAAAACCACACACAGACATTAATTAAAAAGTCATTTAATGAAATAAATACACCAAGTTTTTGACAAAATTTTATTAGTCTGGTAATCCAAAATAAAATCATGACCTGCAACAAAAATAACAAACAATCACCAATATCCTTACCTCTCCGCCATTCAGTCATGTCCCACGCTGCAATCCATCAGAAGGGGTTAAATAGTTTACAATGATGACCGGTGCTAATGCGACCAGCCCCACTGTAAACTACTACAAAATGAATTGATTCAGCTCTGCGCAGCCTCAATGGCTGCCTGTAGATGATCTAATTACAATGGGAAAGTATCCGACTTTTTTCCCACGGTCATTAGTTCATTCACAGATCAGCCGGGGGACTCCCGCTGACGTCACTGAGGCTGCGGGGAGTCCCCGGCTGATCTATGAATGAACTAATGACCGTGGGAAAAAAGTCAGAAACTTTCCCATGGTAATTAGATCATCTACAGCCAGCCATTGAGGCTGTGCAGAGCTGAATCAATTCATTTTGTAGTAGCTTACAGTGGGGCTGGTTGCATTAGTATGGCGCCTCTGAGGGTTCAGTCACCACAGAGGTACTGCACCTGTTCCTGAGGTGTGGTATTCCACCATTCAAGTAAGGTGGAGACACCTGACCACACTCCAACACCTGCATCCCACACAACATAGAAGTGTAGCAAAGCACCCTTTGGTGGCTCCCTGCTTGGAACACGAAGCGTGCTGGGAGGCAGGTGGAGTTAGTTGGCACCAAAAGAGCGGGAAGAGTTTAGGATTTAGTCAGTCTGACAGAGTCAGTGGAAGAGTGAAGATCCCCGGAGTGGGATGGATGAAGGAAGTGCTGCAGCCGACCTCAGTGACCTGGGTCCGCTGGCACAGGAAAGAGACATTGATGGAAAGCCTGACTCTCTCCATAAGAAGGAAGGATTAGTATGGAACGTAAGGAGAGGATGACTAAGGATTAGGGTTAGAGCAGAACCCTTTCCAAGTTCACAGCGCAAGGCCGGGGTCTGATTTTCATGGATAGCACTTGTACCTATGATATTCTACGGGGCTTTGCAGACATTCAATTCATTCATTCCCATTTTTCTCGGATGTGGAGACATCGGTCAGGTGAATCTAACCTTAGTGGTAAAGTAGTTTTCCCACTCAGGGATGATGGAAGTAATTCTGATGTACACTAGTGACAGTTCAGGAACAACTTTACTTTTGAACCATTAACAAATTTGACTGTTACAATGTCGGTTAAACAGCAGGTAGTTGCCTTTGAGTTGTTCTCGCAAGTGACAAAGTCTTGAACAAAGCTAGACAGTAGTGATGAGCGAACGTGCTCAGATAAGGTCTTATCCAAGCATGCTCGGGTGCTAACCGAGTGTCTTTGGGGTGCGCAAATAATATGTTCAAGAACCAGTGGCTGCATGTCTCACGGCGGTTAGACAGCCACAACACATGCAGGGATTGCCTATTTGTTAGCGCCCGGAGACTCTTGGTTAGCAACCGAGCACATTTGCTTAGCACTACTACACAGTTGTTATACACATTAACAGTTGAGTTACGCAAGTGAAACTTTTAGAATCTGCAGACAATAATCTCAGCAGCTTCATCTCCACCCTGGGACAGTATGTGTCACTTTCAACATGTCACAGCATAATTTCTCTTCCAGCCTTAAAAAGAGCTATCATCAGTCGGTGGCTGCACTTTTATGTAATAAAAGAATGGGCTGCCCGAGTTGGTGATTTTCTTTTAAATATTATCTATTTAAAAAAAGCACTCAGAACGGCCCCTCATGTACCCCAAAAGATGCAGCTATTCAAGCAAAAGTCAGACCCAAATTTCGGGGTTGTGGGATCCTGGCAAGCAGGGGATGATCTTGCAGCCCTCAACAGATTACATATCGCAGCAAAAGAGCAAGATGTCGTGAGATATCAGTCAATGCACTGACCCGGCATTCCCGCGTACTTAACTAAGCTGTTACAGACCGGTAACCACTGTAATGATGTAGCGCTCAGTTAGCAAAAAAAAGTGAGAACTTGCAATATTTACTTCTTTCACTGTGGGAGCAACCATGGAGGGTTGTGGGATCCTGCTCTGCATACTGAGACTCGCTAGTTTGGGCCCAAAGTTGGTCACTTTTGAGAGGATATTAGGGACCCTTCTTAGTGCTTTTGTTAATACCTAGTTAGAAAAATCACCAACATGGGGCGGCCCAATTTAGTTACTTAAAAAGGTAATCCCAGATTAGTGAATGGTACTTTTTAACTCAGCTTCCTTTATTGTCACCTCTCCTGAAAGCGATGCACTGCTGTAGTTTGGAGTGTTCCACACTCCTCTAACCTACTCACACACTTACCTCACGTCAGTCCCTTATACTCAGATCCTAGTCTCCGTTGTGGCAAACCTCTTAACTCATAGACATAAGTATATAGACTCATAGATTTAGACTGCAGAAAGTTCTCTGTTTAGGTGAGACTGAACTTGAACTTTTTGGACAGAAAAATTGCAAACTCAACACTTTGACATCACAGTAAGAACAACATTTCCACGTTGAGTCGCTTCAAGATGTGGTGGCATTTTTCTTCGGCAGACTTGAAAACTAGTCAGAAATAAAAGAAAGGTGGATGACAGCAAATATAGGACAATACTGGAGAAAAATCTGCTTCAGTCTGGGAATGATTTGAGACTAATTTGGAGGTTCGTCATCAGAAACCCTAATCATTCTGATAGAGCTGCCATGAAGTGATTCAAGGGGAAACATTGAGATTTCTTGCAATAGCCTTGTTAATGCCAATACTTCAATCCAATTAAGAATTTATGCCATTTATAACTAGAAGCCTGCCGTACACCAACACAATCTAACTCAAAGAAGGTGGAGCAGTTTTTTTTACCAGATGAATAGATAGATGAATATAAATATTCCACAATCTTGATGTGCTAAGCTAATAAAGACATAGCCCAATAGACTTGCATCTATAATTCCAGTTATAAGTTGGCTCCACAAAGTATTGACTCTCAGGGGGTGAGGATTTGTGCACATTAAAGTTTTTAGTATTTGTTGCCTTAACTGATGTTTTTGTCATATTTTTCACCTTCAAAGTGGAAGAAATGTTACGCACATAAATTGGTACAAACCCACAAAAATCTATTTTAATTCCAGCTTATAATGTAACATAACGGAAGAAAAAACACCACGGTTGTCTGAATACTTTCCCAAGGTACCATATATGCATAGCACAGTGAGTACTTCATGGAAAAAGGAAAGTCCAGCTCAAGGAGTAAAATCCAGAATTTTCTTTATTTATTTCATTAAAATACAAGCATGATGAATATAGCAGCCATGCTTGTATTTTAATGAAATAAAGAAAATTCTGGATTTTACTCCTTGAGCTGGACTTTCCTTTTTCCATTAAGTATTCCAAGACGTCCAAGTAGCGACATGTCCTTGCTCGGACCTTGCTGCAGCATCAATGAGGGGTGAGCTGTACTAAATCCTTTTTTCTCCATAGCACAGTGAGTACATGATTGTATAAAGCCACGTGCACTCATTGAGTATTTGGTGAATTTTTTAAACTCAATATTTGTAAGACAATACCAGGAGTGGGTGAAAAATCCAGAAGTGGTGAAATATTTCTATTATACTTTTCCTCTGATTGTTCTACTGCTAGCTTTGGCTTACAAACAATACTGAATAAATATTGAAAGTGTGCATGGAGCCTTAGGCATGTAGCAAAAATATATATTACACATACCACAACGTATGCATTTATATGACACTTTTATAATAAAAATGCCACTTTAATAGGACTTGTCCGTTCTGGTGCAAAATAGAGCAAAAAGTGATAAAAGATTAAATTACAAAAAAATTTCCCAAATGCATGTTATTGATGCATACTTGTCATTGGTAAATGAGATGATGTCCTTCAGTAAAAGAGGGACAATAGATTAAATTTTATCTTACTAGAATGAGCTCAAAATCTGTTCAAAATCTCTTCTCCAGGACATACCAATTGTGAGTGGAGAGGAATTGATTCTACAAAGCGCTGTATGGTAAAAGTAGCATCTCAAATCTGATCAGAATTTAGGGTGAACAAAGCAATTCAAAAACACCATAAAAAAGGCAGAGATGCTTACCTGCCCAGATCTCCAAACAAATGCACTATCAGGGTGCAGTGGACCCTATTAAAGATAACAGCAACACCGATGAAACAAAAACTTTCAACCTACCAATCCATGGAGGGGGTAGTTGTTTGGTATATTAGTGCACAAAAGATAATAATCTGTATGCGGCATTATTCACATACAGGTGATGCAGAGCATCTGGCTTACAGCCTATTAGTGACTCCCATACTCTTAGATCAGGCGGGCTGCCCAGTGCTAACCAAAATGCATCCTGTGTGAACAGAGGCCACAGTTTACAGAGCCATCTGGGCCCAACTGCACCCTGAAAAATAAATAAAGTGAAAAAAAACACATCAATATATGTGAGATATTAGTTAATATTATGGCCAAAATATGGTCGCTCGCAACCCACGTCAAGGTTTCCCACGTTTGCGAGTCCTATCACTAAACATCAAAACAGAGTTCACTGTCACAAAAAGAGGACTTAGAAATCCTCCAAAAAATTTTCAATAAAACACCAGAAATCTCTTCTCCAGGACATACAGTTGTGGCCAAAAGTATTGACACCCCTGCAATTTTGTCAGATAATACTCAGTTTCTTCCTGAAAAAGATTGCAAACACAAATTCTTTGGTATTATTATCTTCATTTAATTTGTCTTAAATTAAAAAACCCAAAAAGAATTGTCCTAAAGCCAAATTGGATATAATTCCACACCAAACAAAAAAAGAGGGTGGACAAAAGTATGGGCACTGTTCTAAAAATCATGTGATGCTTATCTAATTTGTGTAATTAACAGCACCTGTAACTTACCTGTGGCACCTAACAGGTGTTGGCAATAACTAAATCACATTTGCAGCCAGTTGACATGGATTAAAGTTGACTCAGCCTCTGTCCTGTGTCCTTGTGGGTACCACATTGAGCATGGAGAAAAGAATGAAGACCAAAGAACTGTCTGAGGACTTGAGAAGCCAAATTGTGAGGAAGCATGAGCAATCTCAAGGCTACAAGTCCATCTCCAAAGACATGAATGTTCCTGTGTCTACTGTGCGCAGTGTCATCAAGAAGTTTAAAGCCCATGGCACTGTGGCTAACCTCCCTAGAAAAGAAAAATTGACAAGAGATTTCAACGCAAGATTGTGCGGATGTTGGATAAAGAACCTCGACTAACATCCAAACAAGTTCAAGCTGCCCTGCAGTCCGAGGGTACAACAGTGTCAACCCATACTATCCGTCAGCATCTGAATGAAAAGGGACTGTATGGTAGGAGACCCAGGAAGACCCCACTTCTTACCCCAAGACATAAAAAAGCCAGGCTGGAGTTTGCCAAAACTTACCTGAAAAAGCCTAAAATGTAGTGGAAGAATGTTCTCTGGTCAGATGAGACAAAAGTAGAGCTTTTTGGGCAAAGGCATCAACATAGAGTTTATAGGAGAAAAAAGAGGCAAAGAAAAAAACACGGTCCCTACAGTCAAACATGGTGGAGGTTCCCTGATGTTTTGGGGTTGCTTTGCTGCCTCTGGCACTGGACTGCTTGACCGTGTGCATGTCATTATGAAGTCTGAAGACTACCAACAAATTTTGCTGCATAATGTAGGGCCCAGTGTGAGAAAGCTGGGTCTCCCTCAGAGGTCATGGGTCTTCCAGCAGGACAATGACCCAAAACACACTTCAAAAAGCGCTAGAAAATGATTTGAGAGAAAGCACTGGAGACTTATAATGTGGCCAGCAATGAGTCCAGACCTGAATCCCATAGAACACCTGTGGAGAGATCTAAAAATGGCAGTTTGGAGAAGGCACCCTTCTAATATCAGGGACCTGGAGCAGTTTGCCAAAGAATGGTCTAAAATTCCAGCATTGTAAGAAACTCATTGATGGTTACCGGAAGCAGTTGGTCGCAGTTATTTTGGCTAAAGGTTGTGCAACCAAGTATTAGGCTGAGGGTGCCAATACTTTTGTCTGGCCCATTTTTGGAAATTTGTGTGAAATGATCAATGTTTTGCTTTTTGCTTCATTCTCTTTTGTGTTTTTTCATTTAAGACAAATTAAATGAAGATAATAATACCAAAGAATTTGTGTTTGCAATCATTTTCAGGAAGAAACTCAGTATTATCTGACAAAATTGCAGGGGTGTCAATCCTTTTGGCCACAACTGTACCAACTGTGAGTGGAGAGGAATTGATTCTACAAAGCGTTGCAGGGTAAAAGTAGCAACTCAAGTCTGAGCAGAATTTAGGGTGAACAAAGCAATTCACCTGTTTTATGGTTTTGTTCCTTGTCCACAGGATATAATAAGAAAGTCAGTTCATTTATTTTTTTTCACAAGTTTGTCAAAAACAAAATACAATGAATTAATTTAACAGTGCATTATAATGGTCAGTGCAAATCAGGTGAAGAGATTTTCCTTACCTACATCCAAGACAAGAGCCAGAGCTTGACTTACAGTTTATTGCTAATAATCTGCAATTATTATTAATGCAATTATTATTATAATTGCTATTATTATTTAAAAGTATGTTCCTGTGTGTTATATAGCCTACATAACAAAAGAATGTACAGTTGCTTCTAAAATCTGCAAATAAAAGCTGCTTTTAAAGGGTAGAAAAAGAAATAGATGCTTGTAAAAGGTAAGTCTACTAGAGGAGGACATGGCTGCTTCTGCTGGGTTATTCTACTTGAAGAAAAAATAGTTACTAGTAAAAGTTTAGTCACTTAGGAGAGGACATATCTGCTCTTACAGGGTTAATCTATTTCTCCAACTACATACAAAGCCCACAAAAGACAAATAAAAGAAGCTGGACAGGTTTTATTATTTCTTCTAGCCACCTTCTCCTCTTGCTGCATGTAATAAACAGGAATCGATCTTACCACCTTTTGAAATGTGTAAGGAAGAACACTTGTTTTTTCCTAGAAGGCTCTCTTCTAGCTGGACTTTCTTGTGAGAAAGCATTCCAGGTGATTTATGTATGTAAATTGACAGTGCTACACACAAATGCTGTTTCTGGTAACCAGACTCGTGTTTTGAAGACAGTTGGGCACCGATTTATAGTCCATAGTGGTTGTTGCAGAGAACTTTCTTCCTTTTATAGTTGAGCTATTTTGCTTAGGTACTCATAGATACTGTATAAACATGGAAGACTATGCTTATGCATATTTTGATCAGCATTTGCATCAGTTTTTTTTAAGCAAAAGGGTTGGAGTGCGGTATCCGAAGGGCAGGACAGGAGAATGCTCAGGAGAGGAGCCAAGTGTCAGAAACCAGAAAAGTCAGAACGGTACAGAAACCGGAGACGGAAATGAGTCAAGGAACAAACCGGGTCATACACAGATAAATGCACGTATACAGAGGAACAATGATAGTTAACTGAGTAATCATGGTCAGCTACACTAGCCGTGTAAAACAGACGTATCACCCACACCAGACCCAGGAACAACCAGCATTAAATAGCTGCCCCAAAACCAAAGAGAGACAAACTAGCATTAACCCTGACCTGACCAGGATGGAGGCAGAACCATCCCGTCCTGAGTCATGACAGAAGTATTTTGCTCTGCCCTCAACAGGGCAGATCAGTACGTCTGCACAGGAGCGCAGCAGGAAGCAAGCAGGATGACGACATCGCATGAAGATGGGAGGTGCCGGACCCAGGACCTGCGACACCCATCGGACCGAACCGCCCCTGGTTGAGTATAATAAAACTTAATTTGTGTTATCTTTCAGGTCGGACCAGGGGCTTATCTACAGCATTACAGAATGCTGTAGATAAGACCAAAAAGGCAGTGGCCACATCTTATAGCGGCAAAATGAGGTGACAGGTTCCCTTTAAAAGTTTTTTAAAACATCAGCATTGCAGATAATGGCATGTTCTTTGTTCATTCAGGTTCACCCAGAGGAATGAGTTTTTTTTATGAACAAAGGGTACAGCCTTGCTGTTTCCCCTTCAAACTTTTTCAAATCAAATATGAGGTAGTATATTTGCCAAAAGTGTATCCGGAATTTAAATCCTATGACATCAACATTGCAGGCTGCGGCGTAGTTTTTTCTCATACATGTCTAGCCAGCAGAGTGCATCTTAAGGATGGTCAAAGAAAAAAGTTTCTCCCAGAGCTGCCACTCAGTCTTCCCGGATAAAGCATGGAATAGAGAACTTGCCAATTACATAGCGGGCGTTTTATGTCCAAATACTGTGCTCTCCATTTTGCGACTTTAATTGAACAGTCTTGGGAAAAGGATATTTTTTGGCAATTAAAAGAAATGTCCCCTTTCTTGCCTGCTGATTTATGATATTGTCTCGTTCCTGATAATGGAGTAGTTTTATTAGAACAGGATATGGAGGAACCCCTGATGGCAGTGGTCTAGTAGCTTTTCTGTGGGCTCTCTCCATGACATATAGCGGGGACAGAGATTCTGAGCCAAAAAGTGAAAGCAGTCATTTCTCAAAGAACTCAGTAGGATTATTTCCTTCAGATTTTTTATGGATTCCCATCACACTTACAATATTTCTATTTTCCATGTCATCCACCTTGGCCAATAGGGCTGTTATATGCTGATTTTTGTCTGGTGGAGTCTCATTCTATTTGGGGTATTTTGTCCTCTAAATCAATGAACCTTCATCCTGATCAGTTTCTGTCTGGGATTGACGAGTAACAGGCACCCTGGCAAATGCATATCTTTGTTTCTAGACTCCCTCATAGGTCCTGCAAGGTGATCAGTATTTTCCCCAGGTGTTGATGACTCTGATGGGGGTGGTGGGTAGAAAGGACACACTTCTGCTAGGTGCCATTCTGGTAAAGCTGGGCAATTTTTTGATACACTAGCTGCAACAAATTTTCCTGCTCTGGTACCTGCTGCTGAAAACGCGCTGGTGAGGCGTTAAGCAAGTATAACTGTGTTTGTTATTTTTAAATAAAATGGATGCATTTAAATAAAATTTCACTGAGCGTAAAATCCCGGTGTTCAGCAGACATAACTCTGTCCCCCGGGACAAAACTCCACCCACTCATCAATTTAATTGGTAACTAGCAAGTGGGCAGAGTTTCTGCTGTAGGTGGGCATAAAGTGAGTTTTTTATTTTTATTAAAATAAAAAAATTTTTAAATAAAAATGGAAAACTATGTTTTGTTTTACTTCTAATAAAGGACTTTATTCTGGCTGTGTCTTTATCATGTAACTATAGGATTAGTAATGGTTACGTGTCTTATAGACGCTTCTTCATTACTAAGCCATGGGCTTCATGTCACCTGACAATACAAAGGCAACATCAAACCCATAACTATGAACCCCACTCACCACCGCTACAGGGCAAGTGGGAAGAGCCAGGCAAAGTGCCAGAATTGGTGAATCTTACAGATGTGCCTTATCTGGGCAGCTGCGGGCTGCGATTTTTAGGCTGGGGGGCCAATATCCACCCCTTACGGCCTGAGAATACCAGCCCCCAGCTGTCTGCTTTAGCAAGGCTGGTTGTCAAAAATGGAGGGGACCCCAAACCTTTTTTTTTAATTATTTAAATAATTGTCAAAGCTGAGGGTTGCAGCCCCCAGCTGTGAGTTTTGCCTAGCTGGTTATCAAAAATAGAGGGGAACCCATGCTGCTTTTTTTTAATCATTTACAGCGCAGGAGCCAGCTAATAGCTAATAAATACTCACATCTGCCGCTCCTGATCTCACTGTTATTAGCGGTAGCGGATTGTCAGATGATGGGAGCTGTAGTCCCATCTGCTGACACCAGGGACCGGAGGTAAACTTTATACCTTCAATCACTGCTGAGTTGAGTGCTCATGCTGTCTTTTGAACCAGAACAGTACCCAAACCCTAATAACTTGAATGGGGGGTCCGAACATCCAGTGTTTGTCAAGCTGTCATGTGCATGACAGCGTGGGAACCACAGCTCTCTGACTGGCAGGGATGATTTAATCGCCAATCAGAAATGGCGTTCACTGCGCTGTCATGCACATGACAGCTTGGCAAACACTGGATGTTCGGGCCCCCCATTCATGTGAATGGGGTCCGGGTACTGTTCTGGTACCCGAACCTTTTGTAACTGTTAGGCCGAACCCACCGGACCCGAACATACAGGTGTCAGCCCATCTCTAATTATATACTGTATTTAAGGAGTCAGAGTCTGTCCATTTGATACTGACTCCACCAAAATGGAAACTGACTCCGACTCGACAGCCCTGCTGCTTATAATATGATACTGTATGGGGAGAGATTGAGCTATTAGTGTTCTGTCCCCATCATTCTTCATAAGCAGGTGTAAAGAGGTCGAGAAACAAGAGCCAAATTTCAATATTGTTGACCACACTCATTGAATGGCCTGAACTTAGCGCATGTAAATACAACCAAAATGTTTGTGCCATTGTGCAATATGTGAGCATTGGGGCCTTATTTTATTTTTTTACCAAGGGCCCCACTTTGTCTAAAACCGGCTCTGATTCAAAAACAATAATTATTCCAAGTGGAAACCAAGTCAGAAAACTTTCCTTTATTGCAAATTTTTGGAATTCTTCTTTTCCAGGAGCATTTTTGAAGAGAATGGAAGAGGGGTTTTTTTTCCAGTAGCAAATTATTTGCAGCCTTTTGATCCCACAAGGCCCAGTTTGGAATGGATTCAATCAGGATCCACTTCAAAGAAGTGACAAACTTTTCAACATGTGGATAGACATTGAGATGAATAGAAAGAATTTTTCATGCATTCTTGAAATGATATCTGGGGTGGTTTCTAGCACAAACACATGATATTCATAATGACCGCGGATTTCCAGAAACAAAATTCTACAGCCTATGTGGCTTTAGGGTTTGGAATAGGAGACCTGTGACCAGTCCCACCTTCGTGGGTTCATAATTAGATTATTAATGTTGGAATTGGGAATCTGGTCTAAATGAGTTAAGGGTAAAACATAGGACCTTGTCCTTAAAAGAGTAGCAAGGAGGCAAATAGATCACCAATGTCCTTGTGACTGCTGAGTAATGGAGTCCGGAATTTACACCCATATGCCAAGAGGAGTGGATTCTTCTTCTTGAGGGCAATTTGCAGATGAATTTATGGAAGGACAGGCCGAGAAGACTAAGGGCCCCGTCACACATAACGACGCTACAGCGATCCCGCTAATGATACGACCTGATAAGGATCATTGCTGCATCGCTATGTGATCGCTGGTGAGATGCTAAACAGACAGATCTTCCCAACGATGCAGCAATGATACGGTGACCCATAGCGATCTTTGTAAAGATGTCGGCGGTCGTTGTAACCCTGTCACATAGCTTCTACTCTGACGATTCAGATCTCGATGAGGGATGTACTGTGTGACGTTGTAGGCACACAGACGTGGTTTAGCGGTGACGTTTCCGCGCCCCCTCAGCTCCGATTGGTGGTCACTACTGCGTTCTGATTGGCGGCCTTGCATTGAAAGAAGGCAACATATTAGTGCTTCTGTTCTTTGTTCCTGCCTGCGTGCTGGTTTACAGATCGTAGTAGCGTTCTCCAGCTGCGACTCCACACCGATTTATATATTCTTCGACGGTTCTTTGGACACCTATACTCTGTGCACGGCAGGTATCTTTGGGGTCTCAAATGCGTTTCCATTTTATGTAATTTAAAAAACTACCAATTATCAGCTATCATCGCTCATGGGGGAGGGCGTGGCTTCTATCTGTGTCCATAAGCTTTTGCATGGGTAGCCATTTTAGGTGGTCTCGTGTGCACACACCCAATAAACCACATTTTCTGGCCAACAGTAGCGCGCTTGAAACTTTATTTTTTTCTGTTCTAAAGGTATTGTTTGGGTCTCAAATGCATTTCCATTTTAACAAATTTATATAACTACAAGTTATCTGCGATCATTGCTCTGGAGGGAGGGGCATGACTTCTATCTGTGGATGGGCAGCCGTTTTAGGTGGACTCTTGTGCACACACCCAATAACGCATGTTTTCTGGCCTACAGTAGTGCTCTTCAAACGTTATTTTTTTAATTTTTTAAAATGTTTCAACTTACTCTGCTTGTCCCCTTATGTTGTGAGGTCAAGAAACTATTCAAAGTGCTTTATGATCCATGTAGTGCTGGACATCTGTTTATCTGACCACAACATTTTATTGGGCCCTGCTGTCTCAATTTAGTTTGATTGATTAACGAGAAGAGAGAAAAAAAACAAAACAATCCTTAGCTTCCTATATATTTAGACATAGTTTGGGGAAAGCATTTATGCAGGGGGCATTTATGCACACTTTATCGAAGTACAGTTTATCAAAGTACTGGCAGTTATAACATGGCAGTTAGACAGGGCAGGAGACAGGTAAGACATTTATATACATCTACTGGCATTAACTCTCTACACTCCATCCATATCAGCCCTTCGCTTCTTTCCTCTCCTATGTATAGCACTCACGCTCTTTTCACATTGTTAAATTGCACAGATCCAGTCAGTCCCCCCATTCAACATAAGAGACGCTCTCACAAATCACTTAACCATCTGCTCACTCTTTCTATCCTCCTTCTCCTAGTCGCAGGAGACATTGCTCCCAACCCTGGTCCCCCATGTTATAGAAAGTCAAACCCCCCAACTGCTACACTCAGAAACCCCTCTAATCTTATTAATATTCCCTGCATGCCATCTGTCTCTCTTAATTGTGCACTTTGGAATTCTCGCTCAGTGTGTAACAAACTCTCCTTCATTCATGACTTTTTACTTTTTAATTCTCTTAACCTCCTGGCTCTTACTGAAACCTGGATCCAGCAGTCAGACACTACCGCTGCTGCTGTTCTTTCATATGGTGGACTACACTTCTCTCATACCCCAAGATCAGACAGTAGAGCAGGTGGAGGCGTTGGTCTGCTTCTATCACCAAAATGTACCTTTCAGGTTATCCCTGAACTACCCTCAATAGTCTTCCCTTCTTTTGAGGTCCATGCCATCAGACTCTACACCCCCTTCTCCATGCGAGTGGCGGTGGCGTATCGTCCTCCCGGCCCCTCCCATCAGTTCCTGGATCATTTTGCCACTTGGCTTCCACATTTTCTCTCCTGTGACATCCCTACCCTCATCATGGGAGATTTCAACATCCCCATTGCTCTTCCTCTCTCCCCATCTGCTACTCACCTTTTATCTCTAACCTCCTCGTTTGGCCTTTTGCAGCTTACTAATTCTCCAACGCATGAAGACGGAAACTCCCTCGACTTGGCCTTCTCTCCGCATTGTGCAGTGGATGATTTCGCAAACTCCCCTCTCCCGCTCTCTGACCACAATCTTCTTTCATTCTCTATCAAGAACTGCCAGGCTGCTCAGGTCACCCCCACGGTCCATACTTATAGAAACATACAGGCCATTAACACCCAGAAACTTACGAAGAACTTGCAGTCTTCATTGGCCCCTATCTCCTCCCTCTCATGTCCTGATTCTGCACTGAAGCATTACAATGAAACACTTCAAAGTGCCCTGGATGAATTTGCACCCGCTATAAATAGAACACCACAACACAGACGGCGACAACCCTGGCACACCCTGCAAACACGTTTCCTGCAGCAGTGCTCCAGGTGTGCCGAACGTCTCTGGAGAAAATCCAATCAACACAAAGATTTCATCCATTATAAGTTTATACTTCGAACATACAACACTGCCCTTCACCTCTCCAAACAAACCTATTTCAACACCCTCATCACCTCACTGTCCAATAACCCGAAACGTCTCTGACACTTTTCATTCTCTACTCAACCCAAGAGTACAGGCCCCAACCACGGAGCTCCGAGCTGACATTCTGGCCAATTACTTATAAGAAAAAATTGACCAGATCCGCCAGGAAATTATTTCCCAATCACCTCATACCATGCACTGTCCTCCCTCCCCCACTGCATCTAGCTCTCTGATTTTGAACCAGTCACAGAAGAAGAAGTAAGCAGGCTCATTGCATCTTCTCGCCCAACCACTTGCATCAGTGACCCATTTCCGTCACATCTCCTCCAGTCCTTTTCCCCTGCTGTCACCACTCACCTAACTAAAATATTTAACCTCCTCATTTAAGCATGCCATCATACATCCACTACTTAAGAAAAACATCCCTCGACCAAAACTGTGCCGCTAACTATAGACCTGTCTCTAATCTTCCCTTCATCTCTAAACTCCTGGAACGCCTGGTCCACTCCCGTCTTATCCACTATCTCTCTGATAACTCTCTTCTTGACCCTCTCCAATCCGGCTTCCTCTCCTTATACTCTACTGAAACTGCCCTCACTAAAGTCTCTAATGATCTACTAACAGCTAAATCTAATGGTCATTACTCCATGCTAATTCTCTTGGATCTCTCTGCAGCATTCGACACTGTGGATCATCAGCTCCTCCTCACTATGTTCTGTTCCACGTTCCATTTGCCTCAAGGACACCGTTCTCTCCTGGTTCTTCTCCTATCTCTCTGACCGCTCCTTTACTGTATCTTTTGCCGGTTCCTCCTCCTCTCACCTTCCCCTTACTGTTGGGGTTCCTCAAGGATCAGTCCTAGGCCCCCTCCTCTTCTCCTTGTACACTGCCCCTATTGGTCAAACAATCAGTAGATTTGGTTTCCAGTACCATCGCTGTGCTGATGACACCCAATTATACGCTTCTTCTCCTGACATCACGCCAGCCTTTCTAGAAAACACCGGCGATTGTCTAAACGCTGTGTCTAACATCATGTCCTCACTATATCTGAAACTGAACCTGTCAAAGACTGAACTCCTTGTGTTTCCTCCCTCTACTAATGTACCTAAACCCGACATTGCCATTTCTGTGTGTGGCTCCACTATTACTCCCCAGCAACATTCCCGCTGTCTTGGGGTCATACTTGATTCCGAGCTTTCCTTTGCCCCCCACATTCGATCACTGGCTCGCTCTTGTCATCTGCACCTCAAAAACATTTCTAGAATTCAACCTTTTCTTACTTTTGAGTCTGCAAAAACTCTTACTGTTTCTCTTATTCATACTCGTCTCGACTATTGTAACCCTCTTCTAATCGGTCTCCCTCTTACCAAACTCTCCCCTCTCCAATCTGTGTTGAATGCTGCAGCCAGGATCATATTCCTCACCAATCGTTACACCGATGCCTCTATCTTGTGCCAGTCATTACACTCCAGAATTCAGTATAAACTTATTACCCTCACCCACAAAGCCCTCCATGGCTCAGCACCACCCTACATCTCCTCCCTTGATTCAGTATACCACCCTACCCGCGCCCTCCGTTCTGCTGATGACCTGAGGTTAGCATCGTCAATAATCAGAACCTCCCACTCCCGTCTCCAAGACTTTACACGTGCTGCGCCAATTCTTTGGAATGCACTTCCCAGGTCAATACGATTAGTCCCCAATCCCCACAATTTTAAGCGTGCCCTGAAAACGCATTTATTCAGACTGGCCTATCACCTCAACATATTAACCTAATCTATCCCTATGTGGCACAGCCAAAAGTTTTACCATAACCAGGTTCCCCGCATCATGTTCCCACATGATTTATGCATCTATTAGCCCTCTGTGTCTGTACTGATACACACTTATCATTATGGCTGGTCCATACAATCAGGGCAACTGTTACCACCCACCTTTCGTGTCTCCCTTTTTTTTTCTCATAGATTGTAAGCTTGCGAGCAGGGCCCTCATTCCTCTTGGTATTTGTTATAATCTATTTGATTATTGTTATGCTGTAATGTCTATTGTCTGTACAGATTCCCTCCGAAATGTAAAGTGCTGCGGAATATGTCGGTGCTATAGAAATAAAATGTATTATTATATTATAAAATGTTCCATGTATGCTCACTGTATTCCATTCTTTATTTCAGATGTCTTACAATAGTGAGGAATTTGTCCGTGAACTTATAGAGCTGTATCGGTATCTGCCCTGCCTTTGGCAGATTAAGTCGGCTGAGTACAGCAATAGAATTAAAAAAAAAAGAGAGGCATACGAGAAACTGATTGCCCTCTTTAAGTGGCATAATCCATGCGAGAAGGTGGATGAAAGCCTTGTTCGGAAAAAAGATCCAAGGTCTACGCACCATGTATAAAAAGGAGCTCAACAAGGTGGAGGAGTCAAGGAAGTCTGGTGCCGGCACGGATGAGGTTTATGTGCCCTCGTTGTGGTACTATGACTTGCTTGGCTTCACCCGTGACCAGGAGCTACCTCGGACAACGGTATCATCGATGTGGCCGACCCTGGAACAAGACCCTGAGATCCATACTGATCCTGACTCCCCGGCTGGATATGTAAGTACCTTCTTTGCTTCCCTGAATATAGCATTTTAACTTTGTATGTACATGCCATATTTGAATTGAAAATAGTAACTAAGGTTTTTTCCTGTTTAATTCTGCAGTTTACAAAAGTTTTCCCTTCCAGTTCAGATAAGTACACTACTGTACTATTTTTGCCCGACTCCGTTCTCATTACGTTGAATTTACCCATGCTGGTCATGATAAATCCAATGCCAACAAATTATTTGGTGTGGTTCTGAATGTTCTAAAATATTTTTTGGGTTTTAATTTAACCTTAATTTTCTGTTCCTGCAGCACCGTCAGCAAGATCTTGTAACCCCAAGAAGTGACGACATCACAGGTAGCGAGCATAGTATGGAGGAGCCTTGTGAGGGGTCGAGATAAGAGCCTGCGCCCTCAACAGCAATCTCGAAAAAGAAAGGCCACCTTGCAGCCATCATCTGATCTACTCTCTTTGGCTAATCAAATTTTAATTAATCAGGCCAACACCAGCATGGACAGCTTTGCGAACTTTGCAGCTGATAGACTGGGTAAGCTGGATGCAAGACAGAGGAGCCACGCCGAAAGGGCGATTTTTGAGACTTTGAGTAAAGCGGCAGCCGGTCAACTAGATGAGTCGTCAACAGTACAAAGTGTGATCGACCGTGATCCTTGTCAGCAGTCATGGACACAAATGCCGAAGCCACTTCAGAGCACACCAGTGTGGAGGATTGGTCCTCCGCAAAACCTGCCGTTTCCCCCCCCCAGTATCCCGTGTTTTCGCAGTCTTTTTTATCCCAACTTTCTTCTCTGCCCAGGCGAGGTTATTTGAATGCCGAAAACCAGTACCAGGAATTGTAGCGATGTTTTAATTTAGGTTTTAATTTTGATTGTTATATTGTAAAGTTATTGTAAATTTAACAGTTTATTAAATTATGTAATTGTTAAAATATTTGTTTTATTGTAATAAAAAAAAATGTTGTCTTAAAACTTTTAGTCGACTTTGAGGAATTAAGCATAAGGTTATTAGCAGGCCATCTTGGCGAGGTAATGGGCTTGGTGCATCTATATTGATGCATAGATGTAATGGATGTGAGTGATGAAACTTTGCATTTTTTAAAAGAAAAAACAGACCACAACAGCGGATATTAAATATAAGGATTTTTTAATAACAAGGCAAAACCAATGCCCAGAAAAATAAACTGAAAAAAAATAAAAAAAATTAGTGGCTGCCACCCTGCTGTTGGGCCGCCACAGATCTTAAGAGCAAGGCTCTATGGTGTTCCACAGCTTCGATCAGTCTCCCCAGCGAAGCCACAAGCTCTTCATTTGTAGGTATTTCTCAGGGAGGGAATGGTAAAACTTAAATTCTATACAAGCATCAAATTAACAAGTACGTGTTTGTTATTAAACACTTACAGTTTTGAGGTTCCTGGTGTTGTACACTGGATGGCGAGCCAGACGGCGGTTTGGGTGTGGATGGGCTGAGGGACCACCCAGATCATCTTGCATCCTCAGGTGACTCCTGCTGGGGCTGTGGGTCTGCAGGCGACTCCTGCTGGGGCTCCGGCTCTGCATTTGACACCTGCTGGGGCTCCGGGTCTGCAGGTTCAGGAGGAAAAAATACCCAATTACATACCATACGATAGTAAATACATGATCAGGACGTGCACCAGGTTTTTGTGGGCCCCGGTTAAAATAATCATCGGGTAAATATCACAGGTAAAATGTCCGAGAGAAAGGCAGTGGGTTGTAGCCCCAATGACAGACGTTCAAGTACTCTTCTTACCAGGCCTTGTGGTGTTATTACACGTAATGTTATAATGATGTTGAGAGAGAAGTTTAAAAGAGAGAGGGTGGTAGAGATCTTTATAATAAGGACAATTCATCATAAATTGGCGACAGAAGAAAATGCTAAAATTTTACGAGTCTGGGTTTGGTTAATCCCGCCTCAACCCTCAATAAGGATAGAGAGTAGGCCAAAGATTAATATAAAGTTTAAGTTACTAGATTGGTGGAATAGAAGAAGCAGGGCTATTGGGGCTAATTTTTGTTGACGAGCAACATAGCCTCAGTTGGCCCCTTTAACAAAGATATGTGGTGAAAACTTTGAACCCCTAAGGGCTTCACAGAAGTTTATAATGTACAGCCGTACAATTAAAAAATATTTTTTCCACAAAAAAAGATCTTTTCACCACCAATTTTTATTTTCCCAAGGGTAACAGGACCCCAAAAGTTATTGTGCAATTTGTCCTGAGTACGCTGATACCACACGTGGGGGTAAAGCTGTTTGGGCGCATGGCTGAGCTTGGAAGGGAAGGAGCACCATTTGACTTCTTCAACGCAGAATAGGCTGGAATTGAGATCAGACGCCTTGTTGTGTTTGGAGAGCACCTTATGTGCCTAAACAGTGGAAACCCCCCAATTTTAACTTCAACCCTATCCCCAACACACCCCTAACCCTAAAACTTTTAAAATTTTATTTTTCCCAAACTAAGGGGGTGATAAAAGCGGTTTTATTCTTCAGGTCAGTACAATTACAGCAATACCTCATCTGTCTTTTTTTATGTTTTTGCACTTTTATGCAATGAAAACAATTTTATATAAAAAATAATAATTTTTGGATCGCTGTATTGTGCGCGCTATCACTTTTTTAATTTTTAACTGATGACGATGTATGGTGGGTCATTTTTTGCGGGACAAGATGACATTTTCAGTGGTACGATGGTTATTTATATCCATCTTTTTGATCTCGCTTAATTGCAATTTTAGCATTGTTAATTGCTTTTTTTTTATTTTTATTTTTTAAGGTGTTCGGTAAAGGGGTTAACTAATGGGACAGTTTAATAGGGCGGGTTGTTACGGACGCGGCGATACTAAATGTGTACTTTTAGTTTATTTTTTTATTTCCAAATATGAATTTATTTTGGCATATTTTTTTTTATTTATTTTGCTGTTATTTTTGAAAATTATTTCTACACTTTTTTTTTATTATTACATTGTCCCGGGGGTGTACATCACTGTCATGTGTCAGATCGCTGATCTCACACGTCACACACCGATGTGTCAGATCAGCGATGTGACAGGTGCTGCACAAGGCTTCATCATGCCTCTGCCATAAGCACTGCCATTTATATATCACAAGTGCAGCGAGTGGTGATGCAGGCGAACTTCTGACAGCTAAGTGTGTAAAAGTGTGTAACCTAGGTTAACGACACTCACCACGACGGGACGTCCTTTGTGACCGCATGCTGGTGATGCGGTCGCTGGATCTGTACCGCAGATCCGCCAGCTTCTTCCTTATTTGTGTGTTGGAGCGCTGAACCCCAAATCTTTGGGCCAGGCCCCATTTAATCCTCCGCAGCACAGCCTGGTTGTGGAGAAAAGGATGCTCTTGGTGTTCAGCACAGTTGTAGTCCCTTGCATCCTCCTCTTGAATCAAAACGCACCTCTGCGTCCCCCCATGGTGATGCACGTCGCCTGGCCGCCATTTTGATGCCTCTGCAGACAAGCTAGGCCGCAATAATGACGTAAGACATGCCACGAAGCATCAGCTCCGCCCACAGTGTTATTGACGTGCGGCAGCTTTTAGAGAACGCTACTGCATTCTCTAATGAATCGCCTGTGAGTCGCACGGTGATACCCGCAACGCTATTGCGTCCTGAAATTGACGCTTCATCAATATAGCGTCTACGGTCATACAGGAACACTGGGATATTGTATGTAGGTGGTTTAATGAATGGATATATATACCGTATATACTCGAATATAAGCAGAGATTTTCAGCCCATTTTTTTGGGCTGAAAGTCCCCCTCTCAGCTTATATTCGAGTCATATACACCAGGGGGTTGGAGGGGCAGGAGGTGCGGGTGTGTCAGGTCATACTTACCAGTCCTGGCATGGTCTCTGCAGCCCCCAGCTTCTCCGCGATCTCCCTTCCTTCCTTCAGCGGTCACATGGTACCGCTCATTACACTCATGAATATGCGCATATTCATGAGGTGTAATGAGCGGTACCACGTGACCACTGAAGGCAGGAAGGGAGATCGCGGAGAAGCTGGGGGTTGCAGAGACCGTGCCAGGACCGGTAAATATAGTGATACTCACCTGTCCGGGTCCATCGCTGCTTGCTGCTGTCTGGCACATCATCTGTCAGTGACGTTCAGACAGCAGAAGGCGCGGTGACGTGTTAGTGCGCACTGCACCCCCTGCAGTCTGAGCGTCACTGACAGATGACGTGCCAGACAGCAGCAAGCAGCGGCATCTGGCTCCAGCAATGGAGAGGTGAGTATGTCATTTTTTTTATTTTTAAATGCAGCTGCGGCAGCACATGGGGGCATAATGTATGGAGCATCTTATGGGGGCAGCACATGGGGGCATAATGTACGGAGCATCTTATGGGGGCAGCATATGGGGGAATAATCTATGGAGCATCTTATGGGGGCAGTATATGGGGGAATAATCTATGGAGCATCTTATGGGGCAGCATATAAGGGTAAAATCTATGGACCATCTTATAGGGGCAGCATATGGGGGAATAATCTATGGAGCATCTTATACAGTTGTGGCCAAAAGTATTGACACCCCTGCAATTCTGTCAGATAATACTCCGTTTCTTCCTGAAAATGATTGCAAACACAAATTCTTTGGTATTATTATCTTCATTTAATTTGTCTTAAGTGAAAAAACACAAAAGAGAATGAAGCAAAAAGCAAAACATTGATCATTTCACACAAAACTCAAAAAATGGCCCAGACAAAAGTATTGGCACCCTCAGCCTAATACTTGGTTGCACAACCTTTAGCCAAAATTACTGCAACCAACCGCTTCCGGTAACCATCAAAGAGTTTCTTACAAAGCTCTGCTGGAATTTTAGACCATTCTTCTTTGGCAAACTGCTCCAGGTCCCTGATATTTGAAGGGTGCCTTCTCCAAACTGCCATTTTTAGATCTCTCCACAGGTGTTCTATGGGATTCAGGTCTGGACTCATTGCTGGCCACCTTAGAAGTCTCCAGTGCTTTCTCTCAAACCATTTTCTAGTGCTTTTTGAAGTGTGTTTTGGGTCATTGTCCTGCTGGAAGACCAATGACCTCAGAGGGAGACCCAGCTTTCTCACACTGGGCCCTACATTATGCTGCAAAATTTGTTGGTAGTCTTCTGACTTCATAATGACATGCACACGGTCAAGCAGTCCAGTGCCAGAGGCAGCAAAGCAACCCCAAAACATCAGGGAACCTCCGCCATGTTTGACTGTAGGGACCGTGTTTTTTTCTTTGAATGCCTCTTTTTTTCTCCTATAAACTCTATGTTGATGCCTTTGCCCAAAAAGCTCTACTTTTGTCTCATCCGGCCAGAGAACATTCTTTCAAAATGTTTTAAGGCTTTTTCAGGTAAGTTTTGGCAAACTCCAGCCTGGCTTTTTTATGTCTCGGGGTAAGAAGTGGGGTCTTCCTGGGTCACCTACCATACAGTCCCTTTTCATTCAGATGCTGACGGATAGTACGGGTTGACACTGTTGTACCCTCGGACTGCAGGGCAGCTTGAACTTGTTTGGATATTAGTCGAGGTTCTTTATCCAACATCTGCACAATCTTGCATTGAAATCTAATCTCTTGTCAATTTTTCTTTTCCGTCCACATCTAGGGAGGTTAGCCACAGTGCCATGGGCTTTAAACTTCTTGATGACACTGCGCACGGTAGACACAGGAACATTCAGGTCTTTGGAGATGGACTTCTAGCCTCGAGATTGCTCATGCTTCCTCACAATTTGGTTTCTCAAGTCCTCAGACAGTTCTTTGGTCTTTCTTTTCTCCATGCTCAATGTGGTACACACAAGGACACAGGACAGAGGTTGAGTCAGCTTTAATCCATCTCAACTGGCTGCAAGTGTGATTTAGTTATTGCTAATACCTGTTAGGTGCCACAGGTAAGTTACAGGTGCTATTACACAAATTAGAGAAGCATCATATGATTTTTCAAACAGTGCCAATACTTTTGTCCACCCTCTTTTTTATGTTTGATGTGGAATTATATCCAATTTGGCTTTAGGACAATTCTTTGTGTTTTTTTCATTTAAGACAAATTAAACGAAGATCATAATAACAAAGAATTTGTGTTTGCAATCATTTTCAGGAAGAAACGGAGTATTATCTGACAGAATTGCAGGGATGTCAATACCTTTGGCCACAACTGTAGGGGCAGTATATGGGGGAATAATCTATGGAGCATCTTATGGGGGCAGCATATGGGGGAATAATCTATGGAGCATTTTATGGGGGCAGCATATTGGGGCATAATCTATGAAGCATCTTATGGGGGCAGCATATGGGGGTAGAGTTGAGCGAAACGGGCCGGTCAAATTCATAAGTCGCCGACTTTCGCTAAAGTCGGGTTTCATGAAACGAAACCCGACCATAGCGTGAGGTCGGTCATGAGGTCGGCGACCAGAGCGCCAAAGTCGCGTTTCAAATGATGCTTCCTGCGCCCTATTTCAGCCAATGATGGAGGACGCACACTGTGGGCAACGCGATGACATGGGCAGCAGTCACCACCATCTTTGAGAAGGGCATGTAAGTGATTGGCTTGCTTTGTGTGGCGTCACAGGGGCTATAAAGGTGTGCACGCCGACCGCCATCTTACTTCTGCTGATCTTAGCATAGGGAGAGGTTGTTGCTGATGATTCTGAATAAGGGAGAGTGTTAGGCAGGGAAGAAGAAAAAAAACTGCTTCTGCTGGTAGCGATTTTCACTGTACAACACAACAGTTTGTGTGCAGTGACAGGGGAGGATATATTTTTGTGCATCAGCTCTGTTGGTTATTAGGCTGCCTTATAAGGCTCCCTGATAGCTGCATTGCTGTTTGCACACTGCTGTGCAAACTGCTTTTTTAAAAGCAAAAATACTTTTCTTCCTCTTTTCTGCACAGTTACCAAGCGTTCATTTTTCCTCACTTTTGGGTGCAGCAGTCCTGCTTGTTAGGCTGCCTGCTGCCATACTTCGACTGAGAGCATCATTGTCAGCCTCCTAAAATCTCTAGGGAGATACAAATTCTCCCCAATACTATATACACCTTGTATCTTGTCATACACCAGCTAATTTCAGCCTGTTAAATTGAGGTGTAATCTATAGTGGGCCTGAGATAATAGTTCAGCCTCCTAATATCTCTAGGGAGATTCAAATTCTCCCCAATACTATATACACCTTGTACCTTGTCATACACCAGCCTAGTTCAGCCTGTTAAATTGAGGTGTAATCTATATTGGGCCTGAGATAATAGTTCAGCCTCCTAAAATCTCTAGGGAGATTCAAATTCTCCCCAATACTAGATACACCTTGTACCTTGTTTTACAGTACCTTATAGCTGGTGGTATTTTGGGTACATTTTCCCAAAAATGAGGAAGTATGGTGGAAGAGGCCGTGGAAGTAGGAGGGGGTTGCCAGCTGGTACTGATGGTGGTGGTGGTGGTGCATCTGCTGGTAATGGCAAAAGCACAATAGCACCTAAGGCAGGAGGTGTTGAGCCTGCGTCATCGTCTGGCTTCACAAGGCCTCGAAGTCTCCCTTATCTGGGAGTAGGTAAACCGCTTTTAAAGCTGGAGCTTCAGGAACAAGTATTGGCTTACATTGCTGACACAGTCTCCAGCTCTATCGCCTCCTCTTCTAAAGTTTCAAAAAATAAAAGCACTGAGTCGTCAGTGAAGGCTCCTGGTCAGGAACAACACCTTTCCTTGTGTCCTTCACCCCTACCAAAAGTGAAGGATGCGACAGGCCACACTACAGATTACTCCATGGAGCTCTTTTCACATACCATGCCTGGGTTATCAAGTCAAATCGTGAATTCCCCAGTCCAAGATGAATCTGACATGGAGTCCACTGATGCACAGCCACTGCTAGATTTTTCTGCTGGTACATTCACTCAGAGCACTACATTGTCCTCGCAGTGTACTGAGCCAGAATCTGACCCTGATGAAACTCAGGTTCCCCTTCCCGCATACTATACCACCTTACACGGTAACAAAGAGGAAGGTGTTCACACTGACGGAACATTGATCCAAAACACTGATGGCACACTAATGGCTCACTGATCCAAAACACTGATGGTTCACTGATCTAAATAATGAGGAAATGGTTGCACTCAATTGCATTAAGGCTTGTCAATGTTAAATACAAAGAAGTGTGAATAGCGTAATGACTTTTGAAATTTAGGAAAAACACATGAGATGCTTAGCACAAAATTTGGCCAAAAAATGTGCGCCCACTCGCCAATGTCAAGGTGATCTCATGGATATCACATTGACAATCCTTAATGCCATTGAGCTTTCTGACTGAGCACTCCGCCCTTCACCAAGCTTTGGTTTTAATTCCATCCAATCACATTTGGTTCCGACCTTCCTATAAATATAGGCTTAACCAAGTTATTAAAAAATACATGGAAAAAACACAAAAATTGTGCTTGGTTTGAGTTGGTACACATGCAGTATATAAACGTGTATTGTATTTAAAGGCTTCCCCTGACTGGTGTCCAGTGGTTGGGACCCAGTCCTTGTCTGCCCTTATTCACACAGACGTCAACTTTGACACATAATAAGGTTATTAATACTAGACAGTGTAGGACCGCCCCGACCACAGTCACCTTGTCAATGGTGGGACGGCTTTTATGCTATGTTTGATCAAATACAGTATTACTAAGAACGCTGTATGATTTAAATGCACTTTTGCTTTTTACTTAATTATAGCAGGGTTTTTTCATTTGGTCTTTTGTAGGTTTTGTATGCTTTTTGGCCATGTGAACATGGATGAAAGTGCAGGTTCCTTGAGTAGGTGGGGGGGCATACTCATAGGTGAAGGCACTGGCACAGGGCCCCTCATAGTATGCAAAAGTGTCTCTGCCGGTGGGAGGGCCCACCTGCCGTCAGACACACTGCCGTACTATGAGGGGCCCTGTGGCAGTGCAGTCAACGAGTGGGCCCCCCCTGCTTGCTCAGGATCACAGCACTTGCAAAGTTGTAATACTTACCTCTCCCTGCTCCACCGCCGTGACGTCTTCCGCGTTTCCTGACAGTGCCATTCTGGTCAGAGAGTGCGATGACATCACGTCTGTACGTCCTCTGCCTAAACAGTCCAAGTGCAGAGAGATGGAAGATGGGAACGACGAGGAGTCCAGAGTACAGGGATTCTCTAGTGAGGAGACTTATTTAATTGTTTTAAAGGTTGGAAGCAATTTTTGGGGAACACTGTACTCTGGAGAATGATATATTTGGCCCACCATACACTGGAGCATTCCAAAGGTGGACATCAGACACTGGAGCAGCATTTACAAGGCCCATTATACACCGGAGCATTAGAAATTGGGCCCATTATATATGGAGCATTATTTGAGCCCATAAGACACTGGAGCATCATCCATGGGGCCCATCATATACTGGAGCATTGTAAATGGGGCAGATTATATATTGGTTATTTGGACCAATCGTAGACTAGAGCATCATCCGTGAGGCCCATCATATGCTGGAGCTTTCCAAATGGGGGACATCAGACACTGGGGCAGCATTTACAGGGCCCATTATACACTGGAGCATTAGAAATGGGGCCTATTATATATGGAGCATTATTTGGGCCCATAAGACAGTGGACCTTCATCCATGGGGACCAACATATACTGTAGCATTATGTGGAGCTCATCATATACTGTATGGAACATTATATGGGACCAATGATTCTGTATGGAGAAATATATGGACCTCATTACTCTGTATGGCGCACTATGCTGTGGCCATAATACTGTATGGAGTAATATACTGCCCATTTTTGGAGCTATTGGAGAATTTAAAATGGATATCAGTCATGTGATGTAAGAAGTGAAGTATTTTTCATTGTACTATACCGCTATTTCTATGCCGTATCAGAGGATCATGAATTGTGGCATGTGTTAAAGGAGCCCAATGACACTCCTTGGCCCTGGGCCCATGAAAATATGGAGCCAGCCCTACCCCCCCACAACTTTAGCCAAATAACCCCGTTTTCAATGCCTAACTATTATTATAAAGTAAATTAAGGTTGACAAGCTTAATAAGAATTGATGTTTTTGGCATTAAAATGGGCGCTGTAGGTGTGTTTCCTGTCCTCCACTCACTGCCGACATTTCTTCCCCACTGACTTGCATTGGGTTTCGTGTTTCAGTCGGCCTTCGACTTTTCACGATAATCGGCCGATTGCATTCGACCTGACTCTTGCGAAACCCGACTCGAGCCAAAAAAAAGCAAAGTTGCTCATCTCTATATGGGGGCATTATCTATGGAGCATCTTATATGGGCAGCACATGGGGGCATAATGTATGGAGCATCTTATGGGGGCAGCACATGGGGGCATAATCTATGGAGCATTTTATAGGGGCAGCATATGGGGGCATAATGTATGGAGCATCTTATGGGGCAGCATATAGAGGCATAATCTATGGAGCATCTTATAGGGGCAGCATATTGGGGCATAATCTATGGAGCATCTTATGGGGGCAGCATATAGGGGTATAATGTATGGAGCATCTTATAGGGGCAGCAAATGGGGGAATAATCTATGACGCATCTTATGGGGGTAGTATATGGGGGAATAATCTATGGAGCATCTTATGGGGGCAGCATATGGGGGCAGCATATGGGGCCTATTCTATGGAGCATCTTATTGGGGCCATAACCTTTATGGAGCATCTTATGGGGCCATTATTAGCCTTTGTGCAGCATTATATGGGGTTTATTTTGTATGGAGCATCTTATGGGGCCATCATGAACTGCATGGAACATTATGTGGGGCTCCTGATTCAATATGGATGTTCAAAAACATTTAACCTACTGATGTCTCAATTAATTTTACTTTTATTGGTATCTTTATTTTTTAAATTTACCAGTAGCTGCTGCATTTTCCACCCTAGGCTTATACTCGAGTCAATACGTTTTCCCAGTTTTTATGGCAAAATTAGGGGTGGGTTGGCTTATACTCGGGTCGGCTTATACTCGAGTATATACGGTATATCCTTTTAAATAGATATATATCCATAGGAATATATATGTATGCATACATGTATGTCTGTGAGTATGTATGTGTATAAGTAGGTGTGTGTAGATGTGTATGTATGGGAATATGTATGTGTATATGTATGTATCCGTATACATTTGAGTATATGTACAGTACAGACCAAAAGTTTAGACACACCTCATTCAAAGAGTTTTCTTTATTTTCATGACTATGAAAATTGTAGATTCACTCTGAAGGCATCAAAACTATGAATGTGGAATTATATAATTAACAAAAAAGTGTGAAACAACTGAAAATATGTCTTATATTCTAGGGTCTTCAAAGTAGCCACCTTTTGCTTTGATTACTGCTTTGCACACTCTTGGCATTCTCTTGATGAGCTTCAAGGGGTAGTCACCGGAAATGGTTTCCACTTTACAGTTGTGCCCTGTCAGGTTTAATAAGTGGGATTTCTTGCCTTATAAATGGGGTTGGGACCATCAGTTGTGTTGTGCAGAAGTCGGGTGGATACACAGCTGATAGTCCTACTGAATAGACTGTTAGAATTTGTACTATGGCAAGAAAAAAGCAGCTAAGTAAAGAAAAACAAGTGGCTATCATTACTTTAAGAAATGAAGGTCGGTCAGTCTGAAAAATTGGGAAAACTTTGAAAGTGTCCCCAAGTGCAGCGGCAAAAACCATCAAGCGCTACAAAGAAACTGGCTCACATGAGGACCGCCCCAGGAAAGGAAGACCAATAGTCACCTCTGCTGCAGAGGATAAGTTCATCTGAGTCACCAGCCTCAGAAATCGCATGTTAACAGCAGCCCAGATTAGAGACCAGGTCAGTGCCACACAGAGTTCTAGCAGCAGACACATCTCTACAACAACAGTTAAGAGGGGACTTTGTGCAGCAGGCCTTTATGGTAAAATAGCTGCTAGGAAACCACTGCTAAGGACAGGCATCAAGCAGAAGAGACTTGTTTGGGCTAAAGAACACAAGGAATGGACATTAGACCTGTGGAAATCTGTGCTTTGGTCTGATGAGTCCAAATTTGAGATCTTTGGTTCCAACCACCGTGTCTTTGTGCGATGCAGAAAAGGTGAACGGATGGACTCTACATGCCTGATTCCTACCGTGAAGCATGGAGGAGGAGGTGTGATGGTATGGGGGTGCTTTTCTGGTGACACTGTTGGGGATTTATTCAAAATTGAAGGCATACTGAACCAGCATGGCTACCACAGCATCTTGTAGCGGCATGCTATTCCATCCGGTTTGCGTTTAGTTGGTCATCATTTATTTTTCAACAGGACAATGACCCCAAACACACCTCAAGGCTGTGTAAGGGCTATTTGACCAAGAAAGAGAGTGATGGGGTGCTACGCCATATGACCTGACCTCCACAGTCACTGGACCTGAACCCAATCGAGATGGTTTGGGGTGAGCTGGACTGCAGAGTGAAGGCAAAAGGGCCAACAAGTGCTAAGCATCTCTGGGAACTCCTCCTAATTCATAGTTTTGATGCCTTCAGAGTGAATCTACAATTTTCATAGTCATGAAAATAAAGAAAACTCTTTGATTGAGAAGGGGTGTCCAAACTTTTGGTCTGTACTGTAGGAATATACGGGCCCTTACTATAGAAACAATGAGAAACAAAGCTTTTGATAAGTAAAAAAACACAGTTTATTAGACAAAGCATTAAAAAAATGAAAGTACTTATGACTAGTGTTGAGCATTCCGATACCGCAAGTATCGGGTATCGGCCGATACTTGCTGTATCGGAATTCCGATACCGACTTCCGATATTTTTTCAATATCGGAAGTCGGCATCGGAATCGGAAGTTCAAAGTTGATTGACAGCCTGACGTTATCATGATGCGCGGTGTGTGCGCATCATGATGCGCCGTCATTTCGGGCCTTCCGGGGGTCTCTGCCGGCCTGCCGGGGGGCTGTGCCGGCCTGCCGGGGGGCTGTGTAGACTGCCCGGGGTCTGTACCGGCCTGCCGGGGGGGCTGTGCCGGCCTGCCGGTGGTCTGTGCACCCTGTGGGGGTCTGTACCGGCCTGCCGGGGGGCTGTGCCGGCCTGCCGGTGGTCTGTGCACCCTGTGGGGGTCTGTACCGGCCTGCCGGGGGGCTGTGCCGGCCTGTCGGTGGTCTGTGCACCCTGTGGGGGTCTGTACCGGCCTGCCGGGGGGCTGTGCTGATGTCCGGGGGTCTGTGCAAGCATCGTCCGATGGGACTACAAGTCCCATCTGGCGATGCCTGCTACCATGACAGTGATTGACACATTAGCCAATGATGGGACAGTAGTAGTCCCATCATCCGGCTAATGTGTTAAATGTTAAAAAAAAAAAAATACTACATACATACTACATGCATGCTACATACATACTACATGCTACATACATACTACATACATACTACATACATACCACATATATACTACATACATACTACATATATACTACATGCATGCTACATACATACTACATGCTACATACATACTACATATATACTACATGCATGCTACATACATACTACATGCTACATACATACTACATGCTACATACATACTACATGCTACATACATACTACATACATACTACATGCATGCTACATACATACTACATGCATGCTACATACATACTACACGCTACATACATACTACACGCTACATACATACTACATATATACTACATGCATGATACATACATACTACATGCTACATACATACTACATATATACTACATGCATGCTACATACATACTGCATGCATGCTACATACATACTACATGCTACATACATACTACATATATACTACATGCATGCTACATACATACTACATGCTACATACATACTACATATATACTACATACATACTACATACATACTACATGCATGCTACATACATACTACATGCTACATACATACTACATATATACCAAATGCATGCTACATACATACTACATGCTACATACATACTACATATATACTACATACATACTACATACATACTACATGCATGCTACATACATACTACATGCTACATACATACTACATATATACTACATGCATGATACATACATACTACATGCTACATACATACTACATATATACTACATGCATGCTACATACATACTGCATGCTACATGCATGCTACATACATACTACATACATACTACATACATACCACATATATACTACATACAATACATTCATACAATACATACATAGACATACAGTACATATAACATAGAGTAACATACTTACCAATACTTGTCACATTGTTCCCCGAAGCCATTGTCTTTTACGGAATAAATATTAACATAACAAACCACAAAAATACTCACCCACGATCCGAAGCAGTCCACGAGTGTGTCCCACGACGATCTTGGGTAGAGAACTGCAGCATCAGCTGTTGCTGCCGTTCTCTACGGGCTGCAGGAATCCAATGACGGAAGGTAGGTATCCTTCCGCACTGTATTCCTCCGCCACTTAAAAAAAAAAAAGTCCCTAGTCTCACTTTATGCCATTGCTGCGTGGGAATTTCCCACACAGCAATGGCATAAAGTGAGACTACGGACTTTTTTTTTTTTTTAAAGTGGCGGAGGAATACAATGCGGAAGGATACCTACCTTCCGTCATTGGATTCCTGCAGCCCGTAGAGAACGGCAGCAACAGCTGATGCTGCAGTTCTCTACCCAAGATCGTCGTGGGACACACTCGTGGACTGCTTCGGATCGTGGGTGAGTATTTTTGTGGTTTGTTATGTTAATATTTATTCCGTAAAAGACAATGGCTTCGGGGAACAATGTGACAAGTATTGGTAAGTATGTTACGCTATGTTATATGTACTGTATGTCTATGTATGTATTGTATGTAGTATGTATGTAGTATATATGTGGTATGTATGTAGCATGTAGTATGTATGTAGTATGTATGTAGCATGCATGTAGCATGCAGTATGTATGTAGCATGCATGTAGTATATATGTAGTATGTATGTAGCATGTAGTATGTATGTAGCATGTAGTATGTATGTAGCATGCATGTAGTATATATGTAGTATGTATGTAGCATGTAGTATGTATGTAGCATGCATGTAGTATGTATGTAGTATGTATGTAGTATATATGTAGTATGTATGTAGCATGTAGTATGTATGTAGCATGCATGTAGTATATATGTAGTATGTATGTAGCATGTAGTATGTATGTAGTATGTATGTAGTATATATGTAGTATGTATGTAGCATGTGGTATGTATGTAGCATGTAGTATATATGTAGTATGTATGTAGCATGTAGTATGTATGTAGCATATATGTAGTATGTATGTAGTATGTACAGTATGTAGCATGCATGTAGTATATATGTAGTATGTATGTAGCATATATGTAGTATGTATGTAGCATGTAGTATATATGTAGTATGCATGTTGCATGCATGTAGTATATATGTAGTATGTATGTTGCATGTAGTATGTATGTAGTATGTTGCATGTAGTATATATGTAGTATGAATGTAGCATGTATGTAGTATGTAGTATGAATGTAGCATGTATGTAGTATGCATGTTGTATGTATGTAGCATGTAATTTTTTTTTTTTTTTTTTTACATTCAACACATTAGCCGGATGATGGGACTACTACTGTCCCATCATTGGCTAATGTGTCAATCACTGTAATGGTAGCAGGCATCGCCCGATGGGACTTGTAGTCCCATCGGACGATGCCTGCACAGACCCCCGAAGCCTGCACAGCCCCCCGGCAGGCCGGCACAGCCCCCCGGAGCCTGCACAGCCCCCCGGCAGGCCGGCACAGCCCCCCGGCAGGCCGGCACAGCCCACCGGCAGGCCGGCACAGCCCACCGGAGCCTGCACAGCCCCCCTGGCAGGCCGGCACAGCCCCCGGCAGGCCGGCACAGACCACCGGAGCCTGCACAGACCCCCTGGCAGGCCGGCACAGCCCCCCGAAAGGCCCGTACAGACCCCAGAGAGGCTGTACAAGGGAAAAACAGGATTTTTCTTATTCCGATACCGGAAGTCCCATAGACTTGAATGGGACTTCCGGTATCGGAATCGGCGATACCGATACTTTTTTTTAAGATCGGCCGATCCATTCCGATCCGATACTTTGAAGTATCGGACGGTATCGCTCAACTCTACTTATGACAAAGTATTTGATAAGTAAAAAACAGTTTATTACACAAATCTGTACAATAATGAAAGTACTGTAACTATCTCAGTAGTAGTCCACTATAAGTTCTGATACTGCCAATTTACAGCACCGGGACCGTTAAAATAATCACAGTAGTTGTCTCGGCAGGTCTTCGCATCCTGGGTGTTTCTGCCGGGTCCCAATGGTCAAATTCCAGCAATTGCGGGTTCGTTTGCCCGCCATTCACCGAGCTGCACTTCTCCGTTAGTTTGGTTCACAGAGTCCACAAAGCCAGGAGGACAGTACGCAATTGAATCGTGTCGGCGAAGAAAATTGTGAAGCACACAACAGGCCAAAACAACAAGTTAATTGATTCCAGCTTCGTGTTAATAGGTGTGTGCAAAACTCGGAAGCGATTGGCCATGATACCGAAGGCATTTTCTACCACCCGACGTGCCCTTGACAAGCGGTAATTGTAAATTCTTCTTTCCCCTGTGAGACTTTTTTGAGGAAAAGGTTTTATAAGATTGCGATGAAGCGGGAAGGCCTCATTACCAACAAAAACAAAATTAAGGTTTCCTCTAGTCTCAGAGTTGGGAGGCAAGTGAAGGTCACAGTTATATAAACGTTCTCCAAAAAGTGTGTGTTCTAAAACTCCACCATCGGAAACCCTTCCGTTCATGCCCACATCTACATAAATGAATTCATAATTTGCGTTAACAAGGGCCAATCAGGATGATGCTGAAATAGCCCTTATAGTTGAAGAAATATGATCCGCTGTTCGGTGGTTGAGTTATACGGACGTTTCCCGTCCAAAGCCCCACCTCAGTTAGGGAACTTCCATAGCTGCTCACTCAAAATCGTTGGCAATCTTGTTCCATTCCTCCTCCGTGTTGGGAAACTCCATGTAGCTACGTAGACTACTGAAAATCGCCTTACACATTTCCAGAATGAGAACGCTGAGCAGTGGCCTTGAAATGGCTGAAGAAAAATGCAAGTTTTGCAAGGAGCATTCGGTGGCCAGGAATCGCAGTGTGACTGCCAATCTTTCATCTGCTGGGATGGCAGCATGCATCACTGTAGCCTTCCGTTCAATAAGTGGAGTAATTGTTTCAAGCAAATATGTGAAGGATTCTTCAGACATCCGCAGATAGTTGCAGAAATCTTGAGGAGTTTTCTCCTGAAGCTCTTTCACCAGTTGCATGTAGGACAATTCGGACCTCTTCTGCAGACATTCTCTGGTCCACATGTGACGCTTTCGTTTTGAAAGCCTCTCCAGCATACGTGCCTCATCTTGATGCCAAGCTTCCTCAACCAGCAATGCAGCAAAAACAACAGCACACTGCGCATTGTTCATGATGGTGCAAACTGAAAAAAAAAAGATGAGAAAAGATACAACAAAACAACAAAGCCATTTTTAAAACTGTACTTAGCATTGCATTCCTTTGTCGAGCATGCCAGTAAACGTGCTTTGTTGGGTATTGGGTGTGTGCACACAAGACCACCTAAAATGGCTGCCCAGGCAAAAGCATATGGACAGATAGAAACCACACCCTCCCTCCATCCAGAGCAATGAAAGCAGATAATTGGTAGTTGTTCTATAAATTTGGTAAAATGGAAACGCATTTGAGACCCCAAACGATACCTACTGTGCTCAGAAGAACTGTTGAAGAATAGATGAATCAGTGTGGAGTCGCAGCCGGAGAACGCTACTACGATCTGTAACCAGCAGGCAGGAACAAAGAACGGAAGTGCTGTTATGTTGCCTTCTTCACGCGGTCTGGAACAAAAAAACAGAAGCACTGCTATGTTGCCTTCACACAGTCAGGAACAAAGAACAGAAGCGCTACTATGCTGGCTTCTTTTAAGGCAAGGCCACCAATCAGAACGCAGTAGCGACCACCAATCGGCGCTGAGGGGCACGGAAAACGCACTGCAAAAGCATGCCTATGTGTCTCGCTTCAAGTCACTAGCGAGGGCGTTGGTTAGGTGTCAAACGGACCGATGCATGCTACGCAACGGGGCCTCAATGACAAAAAAAAATGTCCAGGGCATTCCTACGCGACCAGCGATCTCACAGCAGGGGCCTGGTCGCTGCTACCTGTCACACGTAGCGAGATCGCTTCTAAGGTCGCCGTTGCATCACAAAACTTGTGACTCAGCAGCGATTTCGCTAGCGACCTCGCTGTGTGTGATGGGGGCTTAACAGGCCACTAGATATAATTGTTGTGTACAATTTTATGCTTTTTGAATTTCTTTCTAATGACATAAGACTTGTCTAGTTCAATGTGTTACAACTTTTTGTCCACTTTAATATATTTTTAGTGACATATTTATAGTAAAAACCAAGAATTAAAATGCACCTGCGCTGGCTGACTATATCCTACAATGATCACCAGAGTGGGTCATGAATGAATAATGTACTTACTTCCCATGAACTGAGGGGCTGCAGATAAATCCAGCATATGCCATGTGAAAAAATGGCTGTGCCCCAATGGAGACCGGAGACGCAGCACCTAGGAGGCGTCCCTCCTGTAAACGATGGTGCAGGAGCGTCCCTTCAGCTGACGGCCGCTGGACACGCTGAAAAGATGGCGGCGCACTCCGGCCGAGAGGCGCCGCCGGCGTGCAGCGGCAAGGGGGAAGAGATCAGGTGACGTCACCGGGGATAGAAGGACGGGGGCGCGTACAGGCCAAACTAGAAGCCAACGCGTTTCTAAGGTCTACGGACCTTCTTCATCAGGGCTAGCAGACCCTGCTGCGCCTATCCTTAAATGTGGCATAAACCACACCTCCCCCCCCCTGTCAGCATAAGAGGCATGCTAGATGGCAATACATCTACCCACTGCCAATCAGGAATTGATGCAAAAAAATCACTATTGAGGAAAATGTGATAATGTAAAAAATAATAATTTAAAACCAATTTTTAATATGATCCCATTAAAATATATATAATATGCAAATAAAGATAAAAATACAAAAATACAAAACATGAGTACCCATCTTCTCTAAAACAAAGCTCTCCCTAAAAAATGTATACTTTAAATACGTACAATGAAAAATTCCTCGCATGGGTAAAAAAGTTTTTTTTTTGTTTTTTTTTTTTAAAACAATAAAAAAGAAACCAACAACATGAATGTTACAAGTAACAGAAAATGTGTTGGTAACCATTTGAATAAATATAAAATCCATCAAAAAAAGGCATATAACTCAACTTCTTAATTTCTTATAGGTGACTGTGTCCCCCAACAACCTTAAGGATTCTTGATGATATGTATTGTGGTCAAATACTACAATGCCCCCCCCTTTATCCGCAGGCCGTATAATAATATTTTCATTTTTTTGAAAAAAAAGTTGAACTGTTATCTAGGCATGCTCTAATTCACAAATCTGATTCCGACGTTGCTAAGGTACCCACTATTACTGAGCAAATTCATGATTTACCCATTATCACCCAATATCATTCTGGTCATAAAGAATTTATGAATATTATCCGTAGACATTGGTTTATCCTTCAGGGTGATAAAATAATAGGTAATCTCTTGCCGGAACTTCCAAGATTTGTATTTAGGAGGGCTCAAACGGTGGGCAATTTAGTAGCCCCCACTATTAAACCGCTTCTGCCTATTTTATCAGGGGCACGTCCAAGAGGTTTTATACCCTGCGGCACGTGCTCTTGTTGCAGTCGTACCAGTTTCAAGAAAATTCTACAGACAGCATTTACTGATTCTCATAATAAATTGTCGTTTAGGATTAAGGACCCGATTACTTGTTTTACCACTGGTGTCATTTATCTAATCAGGTGCCCTTGTGAAAAAATATATGTTGGTCGTACCAAACGCAGACTTATGGATCGAGTGAAAGAACATTTTAATAATATAGAGAAAGGCTATAGTGGTCATCCCCTCTCTAGACATTTTAAAGATTATCATAATAAATCTGTCAAGGGAATATCGTTTTGTGGTATCCAACGAGTACACAAAAACGTGAGAGGTGGTGATTATTTGGCGCAAATGTCTCGGGTTGAGTCGCAGTGGATTTTCACTCTGGATTGTTTGGCCCCTAGGGGCCTTAATCAAGAAGTTGAGTTATATGCCTTTTTTTGATGGATTTTATAATTATTCAAATGGTTACCAACACATTTTCTGTTATTTGTAACATTCATGTTGTTGGTTTCTTTTTTATTGTTTTAAAAAAAAACAAAACAAAAAAAAAAACACTTTTTTACCCATGCGAGGAATTTTTCATTGTACGTATTTAAAGTATACATTTTTTAGGGAGAGCTTTGTTTTAGAGAAGATGGGTACTCATGTTTTGTATTTTTATCTTTATTTGCATATTATATATATTTTAATGGGATCATATTAAAAATTGGTTTTAAATTATTATTTTTTACATTATCACATTTTCCTCAATAGTGATTTTTTGCTTCAATTCCTGATTGGCAGTGGGTAGATGTATTGCCATCTAGCATGCCTCTTATGCTGACGGGGGGGGGGAGGTGTGGTTTATGCCACATTTAAGGATAGGCGCAGCAGGGTCTGCTAGCCCTGATGAAGAAGGTCCGTAGACCTTAGAAACGCGTTGGCTTCTAGTTTGGCCTGTACGCGCCCCCGTCCTTCTATCCCTGGTGACGTCACCTGATCTCTTCCCCCTTGCCGCTGCACGCCGGCGGCACCTCTCGGCCGGAGTACGCCGCCATCTTTTCAGCGTGTCCAGCGGCCGTCAGCTGAAGGGACGCTCCTGCACCATCGTTTACAGGAGGGACGCCTCCTAGGTGCTGCGTCTCCGGTCTTCATTGGGGCACAGCCATTTTTTCACATGGCATATGCTGGATTTATCTGCAGCCCCTCAGTTCATGGGAAGTAAGTACATTATTCATTCATGACCCACTCTGGTGATCATTGTAGGATATAGTCAGCCAGCGCAGGTGCATTTTAATTCTTGGTTTTTGTTATTCACTTTTTCTTGGGTGTGCACAGACCCGGGGTATTCACCAGCAGCAGCTGTTTTGCACATATCTATCATTACTTGGTAGCGCCGGTGTATATTTGTTATTTACATATTTATAGTGTTTGCACATTAATTTTGGGTTATAAAAGTGTGAAATACAGAACTTTATTGCACCCCAGTTCAATATTGGTCTTTTATAGCCCACCATATTCAGAAAACAGAACACTAAGAGCAGGAGTCTCAGGAAGCAAGTGGCTTAGACCAGAGGTCCCCAACACTGGTCCGCGGACCAGTATCAGACCGTTGGAGTTTTTTGCCGGTCCACATCACCACGGCTCAGAGCACACTGCAGGTGCCTGCCCTTTTGACTCATTATCACCGGAGTGCACGTACGCACTCAGTGTTCATCATCGAATGCTGTGACACACGGGGAGCCGACGGCTGTAGCACAGTGACGGCTGCAGCCCCCAGCTTCCAGAAGACATCCAGAAGCGGCAGCTTCTTCCTGTGCTGAGCAGTCACGTGGTACCACTCATTAAGGTCATGAATATGGATGCGACTCCACTCCCATAGGCGTGGAGCTCATATTCATGACCTTAATGAGCGGTACCACGTGACCGCTCCGCACAGGAAGAAGCTGACGTGCCGGGATAGAGATGCAGGGACGTTCAGCGACGGTGCGAGGAGGGTAAGTATGACCGAGGAGGACGGGGGAGCCCAGCCATGCATACAAGATGGGACAGGGGAGCCATACAAGGATGGGAGGGTGTTATGAATGAGTCACCGAGGAGGAAAAAAACAAAAAGCAAGCTAAGCCCAGAAAACCGGAGGTTGGTAACTAGCGGATTGCAGACCCCTGATCCTATCCACAACAACTAGCAGTTGCCGTGGAGCGTGCCTACGGTGGTCCTAGACGCCTCGTCACGGCCGGAGAACTAAATAAGCCTAAAGAAAGGGAAAATCTAAACTGCCCCAGAGCAGACCCCAAAGCAATAGACAGCCCCCAACATGTATTGTCGGTGAAACAAGATGAAAACACAGACACAGATAGATAGGCTGAGCAAACGATGGGGCCCTCACTAACTAGAAAGGACAGGAAAGAAAAGCTGCTGTCTGCAATCACGCAAAAAACCTGCCAAAAAGAATGTCCAACACGTCTGATAGAAAAAGGCCCTGAAGTCACTAGACTTCAAATCACTATATCAGCACTCAGGTATATTCTGAAGACAGAGCAAAAGAGATCAACTGATCAGAGACAAAATGGGTATTCAGCTCAGTCCCAGCCAGGGCTGGCTGAACACAAAAACTAAGTAAACCAGACAAAAACTCATATGAACAATAGCAGAGAAAACTTAGCTTTAGGAAGGCAGGAACCAAACTGGAAACCAGAAGCCACAGTCAGGAAAAATCACCAGCAAGAAACTAGGGAGTCAGCTGCCTTAAATCCAATCAGAAACTCCTGATGTCCAATCGCAGTCCTCTTCCTCAGGTGGCCGGTCTCTGCCATTTAGATCAGCTTCATTACCTCCCTTCACCAACAGAGGGAGTCCAGATAGAGAATTCACTACTCCTCTGTCAGCACAGCCAGCTCCATAGCCCTCACCAGAAGCCAGAGGCAAACCCGAAAATGAGCTCACAACAGGAGGGGGGGAAACCAAATCATGCATACAAGATAAGACTGGGGAAGCCATGCATATAATGATGGGGGGGGGGATGAGCCATGCATACAAGATGAGACTGGGGAGCCATGCATACAATAATGGGAGAGGGGGAACCGAGCCATGCATACAAAGATGTGAGGGGGAGCCGAGCCATGCATACAAGATGGGACAGGGGAGCCGAGCCATGCATACAAGATGGGACAGGGGAGCCATGCATACAAGATGGGACAGGGGAGCCATGCATACAAGATGGGACAGGGGAGCCATGCATACAAGATGGGACAGGGGAGCCATGCATACAAGATGGGACAGGGGAGCCATGCATACAAGATGGGACAGGGGAGCCATGCATACAAGATGGGACAGGGGAGCCATGCATACAAGGATGAGAGGGGGTAGCCGAACCATGCATACAAGATGGGACAGGGGAGCCATGCATACAAGATGGGAGGGGGGGAGCCGAGCCATGCATACAAGATGGGACAGGGGAACCATGCATACAAGGATGGGAGGGGGGGAGCCGAGCCACGCATACAAGATGGGACAGGGGAGCCATGCATACAAGGATGGGAGGGGGTAGCCGAGCCATGCATACAAGATGGGACAGGGGAACCATGCATACAAGGATGGGAGGGGGGAGCCGAGCCATGCATACAAGATGGGACAGGAGAGCCGAGCTATCCATGCAAGATGGGACAGGGGAGCCATGCATACAAAGAAGGGAGGGGGTAGCTGAGCCATGCATACAAGATGGGACAGGGGAGCCATGCATACAAGGATGGGAGGGGGTAGCCGAGCCATGCATACAAGATGGGACAGGGGAGCCATGCATACATGGATGGGAGGGGGGGGTAGCCGAGCCATGCATACAAGATAGGCCAGGGGAGCCATGCATACAAGGATGGGAGGGGGGAGCCGAGCCATGCATACAAGATGGGACAGAGGAGCCATTCATACAAGATCGGACTGGGGGAGCCATGCATACAAGGAAGATAGGGGGGAGCCAAGCCATGCATACAAGATAGGCCAGGGGAGCCATGCCATGCATACAAGATAGGCCAGGGGAGCCATGCATACAAGGATGGGAGGGGGGAGCCGAGCCATGCATACAAGATGGGACAGAGGAGCCATTCATACATGATCGGACTGGGGGAGCCATGCATACAAGGAAGGGAGGGGGGAGCCAAGCCATGCATACAAGATAGGACCGGGGGAGCCATGCATACAAGATAGGACCGGGGGAGCCATGCATACAAGATAGGACCGGGGGAGCCATGCATACAAGATAGGACCGGGGGAGCCATGCATACAAGATAGGACCGGGGGAGCCATGCATACAAGATGGGACCGGGGGAGCCATGCATACAACAGGGGGTGCCACACACAGCTGGACAGGACGGGGGGAACCACACATACCCGGGATAGGAATGAGGGGACACTGCATACCAGGCTAATACTCAAGTCAATAAGCTTACCCAGTTTTCCGTGGCAAAATTAGGTGCCTCGACTTATACTCGGGTGGGCTTATACTTGAGTATATACGTCAATCATTGTGGGGCCATCGTACTATACATGGGGTGAGTATATGTGGGACCATCATACTATACATGGGGGAATTATGTGTGGGACCAACTTGCTATACATGGGGGATTATAAGTGTGGGACCATCTTGCTATACATCGGGGGGATTGTGTGAGACCATCATACTATACATGGGGGGATTATATGTGTGGGATCATCTTGCTATACATGGGGGATTACATGTGTGGGACCATCTTGCTATGCATGGGGGGATTATATGTGTGTGACCATCTTGCTTTACATGTGGAATTATGTGTGTGGGACCATCTTGCTATACATCGGGGGATTATATGTGTGAGACCATCATACTATACATAGGGGGATTATATATGTGGGATCATCTTGCTATACATGGGGGATTATATGTGTGGGACAATCTTGCTATGCATGGGGGGATTATATGTGTGGGACCATCTTGCTTTACATGTGGAATTATATGTCTGGGACGATCTTGCTATACATGTGGGTTTATATGTCTGGGACCATCTTGCTATACATGGGGGATTATATGTGTGGTTCCATCATGCTATATATAGGGGTCACGCACCGCTCCCGGAACTTTAATCCACGAAGTGCTGCGATCAAACACGATTACAGCATTCCAGGAGCAGGTAGAGGGCCAACAGCCCCTCTGCCTTTGGATCAGAGACCCTCGCGGCGCGACACTGGGTCCCGATCGTTGCCATGTTAACCCAATGTCGTCATGACGACATCCGGGTCACCAGAACTATGAAACTTGCTGATCATGCCCAGTGCAGGATGAGCAAGTTTGTCTGTCAGTGTAGAGCTGAGTGTTTCTGAAGCACGGAGATGCTGCTTTATCACTATACTGTAGAATCAATTAGCTTGCAAAAAAGGATAGTATCACAGTGAGACAAAGTAAAAAATTTTTAAAAAAAATTAAATAGTAAAAATATATTAAAAAAAAAAAAAAACATTGCATCTCTAAATAAATAATTGAATGAAAAAAAAAAACAAAAAAAACAATATAAGTACACATATTTGGTATCAACGACCCAACCTATAAAACCGTCCCACTAGTTAACCCATTTAGTGAACACCATAAAAAATAAATAAAGAAGGCAAAAAAACAATGCTTTATCATCATACCGCCTAACAAAAAGTGGAATAAAACGCAATCAAAAAGATGGACAAGTAAACATGGTACCGCTGAAAAGATCATTTTGGCCCACAAAAAACATGTCATCATACAGCTCCATAGCTCTGACAATAAAGTCATGCAAAAATAATTATTTAGTTTTAATTGTACATTTGTTTTTATTGTATAAAACCGCCAAAACATAAAAAAGATAAATGAGATATTGCTGTAATTGTACTGAACCGAGAAATAAAAGTGCCTTATTAATTATACCACACACGGAACGGTATAACCCCCCTCGAAAAAAAAAAAAAAAAAATTATATATATATATATATATATTTTGTTTGTTCTGCTTCACAAAAATCTGAATAGAAAGCAATCAATCTTGTCCCGCAAAAACAAACCATCTCAAAATATGGTGATGCAAAAACTATTTTTTGCAATAAAAAGTGTCTTTTAGTGTGTGACAGCAGCCATAAAACCTGATATAAATCTGGTATTGCTGTAATCGCACAGACTCAAAGAATAAAGTTGTCTAAACACTTATACCACTTGAGGAACGGCATAAAATAAAAACCGAATTTGTCACCTGTTATTTTTTTCATTCTACCTCCCAAAGATCGCAGTAAGGCTCGGCGCATATTTATCCTGCGCTCTGCGTTGAGCGCTTACACCGACGTTTCCATGTAAATCTCTGAAATACGTGATTCAGACGGAAGCTCTGGAGGAAGATTCCCTATAATGAGGAAAATGGAGACCCTGTGGACACCGTGTGACCTGCGGTCCGGCGGTGTCCATCTTTTTAGGCTTGCATAAAAGTGCCATCAGCCACAGTTTTGTGCACTTCTTAAAAAAAAACAAAAAAAACAAAAAAAAAAACGGACACCCCTGTACAGAGGCCAGATGGAGTCCATAGTAACTCTGCTGCCTTATTACAGTGAATGGATCCCTCGACAATTTCATCTGAATCACATCACTCAGATTTAGATGGAAACCCCAAAGTAAGTGCTCTGCGTAGAGCGTCAGATAAATGTGATCCCAAACGTTACGGAAAATGTTCCCAATAAAAGCTTCAACTCAATCCACAGAAAAAGCAAGTCCCCACTCAGATCTGTTATCTGTTAACAGAAATATAGAGGGCTTCCACATTACTGGTGGTACAAAGGCACTGTAAAAGCAAAATGGCTCCTCACCCGTCAAAAGAAATTCAGCAAATTCTGTGCTCTCAAATCCAAATGCCCCCCCTCCCTTCTGTGCCCCACAATGTACCTAAACCACATATAGCGTCCACATTTGGCATTTCTTAAGCGATGAAAGCCCACCTAACTTACGGATGCATGCCTCTAAAAGCACGGGCTAGGCATAATATACAAGAGACTGCAACATACTGGTCACTACAGCGGCGTTTGCAATTTTCACTCGGCTACATTCATTGCTGCTTGTTTCTGGAAAATACCCATTTAGTCAAAATCAGCACTACACCTGTAAATAAATTCCCAAAGTGGTATAATTTCCAAAATGGTGTCACTTGAGGGCGTATTCTGCTCTCCTAATAATTAGGGGCTCTATATATGGAGTCCGCAAACTCTACTAGGAAAATCTGCGCTCCTGGAGGCAATTAGCACTCTGTTCCTCCCGAGTATCTCCATATAGCTATGTAGTACTGTACAGCCACATAAGGGTATTGCCACATTCAGAAGAAATTGTGGGACAAATTTTGGTGACATTTTTACCCACTTCTTGTGTGAAAACGTGAAATCTGGAGCTAAAATTAAATTTTGATGGTAAAAATGTAGTTATTTTTCTTCACTGCTCAATGATATAAAATTCTGTGACACACCTAATGTGTCAATATGATCACTACACCTCTAGATGAATTAATTGAGAGGTGTAGTGTTAGGCTGGCGGAACGCACCAAATAATAAAGATAATGAGGTGCATTTGCAGCCTGGGGTCCACCGTGCAGAGATGTAGAACTGCTGCTCGGTAATGGCGGAGGTTATATGGCAAATAATAAATGAACACGCGGGTTAGCGTCAGTTAGTGTGTACAGGAGCGAGTTCTGTTGATTCACAGAACTGCGGAGCCACACAATGTAAATGCCGAAGCCTGTTAAACTCACAGGGCTCAGCCAGATGAGCGCTAGTATACAGACACAGGACTCCGCCCCAAGGACAGGGGGTTAGAATCCCTCTAATCCACTAGCGCTTGACGCCGCTGCAGCGGAGCCAGCAAGAGACAAAGAAATAACGCACTAGTGTGCACTGCTCTGGCGGAAGCCACTAACCACCCATACTAAGGAGGAAAGAGCTAGACCTGCACACGGCGCCTTGCTGGCGGATGCAACCACTAGGAGCTTTGTGCTGGATGGCACAATATGGCGCTGAGAGAGGTGCTGTGACTAGGAAGCACTGTGTCACTAGGCTTAGCCACTACAAAGCGCTGACTCAAACTAGATAACCCTGCCACATGCGTCTCAAAGGGAGGTGTTCCATAATAAGTCATTCACTAGTTCCATGCATCCATCATCACACACACAAGTTATAACAACTGCCAATACTAGTGCATGGCCGAGCGGCCATGCGACTTTTATAGTGGCGTCCTTCTGGGACCTTCCCAGTGGACCAATCCGAGCAGGAACGGGACCTGCGCATGTGACCTCCGACCTCCAATGAGAGGTCGCCCCACAGGCATGCTCAGTAGGGGAAAAGTAGGACTTAGTCCCAGGAGCATTTGCTTGCTGCAGACTCACGCATTATACAATAGCAGGAGGAGCAACCAGATGCCTAGCATTAGCCTGAGCAAGGCACACGGGGGCCGACGTCTCTGCTGAGCAGCCTCCTCTCCGGCTGGAGAGGAATGGGAGACCGCAGAAGGCAAGGCTCGAGTTCCCTCCTGTGCAGAGGCAGGAACCCAACGCCTAACATGTAGTTTGTAAAATGGGGTCACTTATGGGGGTTCTGGCACATCATGGGCTCTCCCAGAGGGTCATGGCACCTGCAAGCCATAATAGTAAAGTCTGGCGCTCCTTGCCTTCTGAGCTTTGCACTGTGCCTGAAAAATATTTCCCGATTACATGTAGGGTATTGGGGCACTCAGGAATAAGTGGACCTCAGTTTGTTGAAAAAATTTCCTATTGGCACTCAGAAAAGTTAAAAATTTGGGGCTAGAACAACATTTTTGTGAGGAAAATGTAATTTTATTATTTTCACAGCTCTACATTATAAACGTCTGTGAAGCACCTGGGGGTTCAGTGTGCTTACTATGCATCTAAATGCATTCCTTGAGGGGTCTAGATTCGAAAATGGGGTCACTGGTGGGAGGTTTCCACTGATTAGGCACATCAGGGCCTCTCCAAAGGCAACATGACACCCACTAATGATTCCAGGAAATTTTATATTCAAAACGTCAATTGACGCTCCTTCCCTTCCGATCTCTGCCGTGTGCCCAAACAGTGGTTTTCTCCATCATATGGGATACCGGCATACTGAGGAGAAATTGCACAACAAATTTTGGAGTCCGTTTTTTCCTGTTACCCTAGTCAAAATAAAAAAATTTGGATCTGAAGTAAATTTTTTAAATGTTCATTTTTTTTTCCACATTCCAAAAATTCCTGTGAACCACCTAAAGGGTTATCACATAGACCCCTCAAAGTGACTTCAAATGTGATGTAGTCCCTAAAAAAATGGGTGCTGTAAAAATGAGAAATCGCAGGTCAAATTTTAAGCCTTATAACTTCCTAACAAAAAAAATTTTGGTTCCAAATTTGTGCTGATGTAAAGTAGGAAGTGTTACTTAAGCATTTTGTGACATATATCTGTGATTTAAGAGCATGAAAATTCAAAGTTAGAAAATTGCAAAAATTTTCACCAAATTTCCATTTATTTATTTATTTATTTATTTATTTATTTTTTTTTACAAATAAACGCAAGTCATATCAAAGAAATTTTACCACTATCATGAAGTACAATATGTCACGAAAAAACAAACAGTCTCAAGCACCGGGATCCATGGAAGCGTTCCAGAGTTATTACCTCTTAAAGAGAAAATGGTCAGAATTGTAAAAATTGGCCATGTCATTATAGTGCAAACTACCCTCGCGGAATAAGGGTTTAAATTACACGTTTCCTACTACTCCGCGATTTTTATTCATAAATTATATTAACAATTTACTAATAATCCAAACGTTTTGTTTGTCTGGTCAGCATATAACTAAGGATTTCAGATCGTCCTCAGAGAGGCAGGTGCATCGAGGAAATCGAGCAGCTGCATGAACAGGGAACCTGCTGTCAGACTGCATGGAGAAAACAAACGCATGGGCCATGCACATACAGTGAACAAGTCAGTAAGACAGTGTTCACACCACCAAGAGACTGGAACCCAGAGAAACACAATACAACAAATGTGAAAAAATACTCTGCTGTAAAAAAAATCGTAGTTACTTAACCCATAACGGTATTTCTCTGATCCCATGACGGTACCACAGCGAGAGAAGGATCCGCCCTCCGGGACAGGAAATCTACAGATGAAAAGGGCGGTACCTCTCTCCACCATCAGTTAATTTACAGAGAATTAAACAGAACTTTCTGCTGCAACTCAAATGGTTATAAAAATCCAAAATTAATCAACTTAAGCTTAATAGAGGCACCGTGTGGCTAAGTACTAAAGCTAACTAAAGGCCCTTTTACATTTAGCGATGCACCAGCGATCCGACCAGCGATCCCACCCGGTCAGGATCGCTGGTGCATCGCTAAATGATCGCTAGTGAGCTTTCATACAGAAAGACCTCACAGCGATGCAGCAGCGACGCAGCGCACGATACTTACCATTCACACACAGCGATCCTGCGTCCTCCCGCCCGCCTCCACGCGTCGCTGGACGTCACAGCAGGAAGTCTCAGCAGGAAGCGCCCGACGAGAAATGGAGCCGGACATTCTCGCGCGATCAGCGATGGACAGCGGGGGGGGAGCTGGTCGCTGGTAAGTATCACACATAGCGATATCGCTAGCAATATCGCTATAACGTCACAAAACCAGTGACGTTTTAGCGATATTGCTAGCGATATCGCTTAGTGTAAAACCCCCTTTACTCACTCTAATGTGCACACCTGTGTGTGTGAAAGGGAGGGGATGTACGGGTGCCGTCATGGGATCAGAGAAGTACCATTATCGGTAAGTAACTATGGATTTTCTCTTTCCCCCATGACGGCACCACGGAGAGAATTACAAAGATTGTAGATCTAGGGAGGGACCACCGCCTCCAGAACCCTTTTCCCAAAGGTGAGATCTGAAGAGGAGGTCAAATTTGATGGTAATGTTTGAAAAATGTAGAGGGAGAAGACCAAGTGGCAGCTCTACATATCTGGTCTATTGAAGCGCCGGCTTTCTCCGCCCAGGATGACGCCACTGCCCTGGTTGAATGGGCCCTTACGTCCTCCGGGATGGCTGCCCCGCAGGAGGAGTAGGATAGGGTGATGGCCTCTCTTATCCATCTTGCCAGCGTGGCCTTCGATGCTTTTTGACCCTTCTGAGGACCCTGAAAACAGACAAACAGAGCCCTATCCTTCCTAAACTCCCTCGTGGTTGTCAAGTATTGGACCAGGCACCTTTTTACATCTAACGTGTGTAATACCTCTTCTGTCTTGTTCTTGGGTTTGGGACAGAAGGAGGGTAGGGAGATTTCCTGAGTCCTATGAAACTGTGATGATACCTTGGGGAGATATGCTGGGTCGGTTCTAAGAATTACCCTATCATCCAGTACTTGCGTGAAGGGAGAGTGGGCAGACAAAGCTTGCATATCACCAATGTGGAGGGCAGAACTTAAGGCTACGAGGAGGGAGGTCTTAAGGGACAATATTTTTAAGGGAACCTCCACTAGGGGTTCGAAGGGAGATTTGGTTAGTGCGTTTTGCACTAGGTTTAGATCCCGGGGGGGGGGGGGGGGGGTGCGTAGGGGGATTGGCCTGGATCTACTTGAGGCTCTAATGAATCTCATAACCCATCTATTTTTGGCTTGGTCATGGTTATACAAAGCTCCCAAGACCGCCACCTGTACTTTTAAGGTGCTGGTAGCTATCCCCTTTTCCAACCCCCTCTGTAGGAATTCCAGAATCTTGTCTATTGGGATTTCTCCCGTTGGGTCCGAGCCTGACACTGACATGAATTTTTTCCACACTTTGCCATACGCTTTAGTGTTTACTGGCTTTCTGCTTTGTAGTAGCATGGATATTAAGTTTGACGAGAAGCCCCTCTGGCTTAGGAGTTCCCTCTCAAAAGCCAAGCTGTCATGTAAGTTATTTATGTGAGGGTGATACACTGGTCCCTGGGATAGCAGGTCTGGACTTTCTGGTAGAACCCACGGATCTGTTACGGACATTTTTCTCAGCCAGGGGAATCATATTCTCCTTGGCCAAAAAGGCGCTATTACCACTACCGTCGCCTTGTCCCCCCTGTATTTTCCTCAGTACTAAGGGGATGAGAGATATTGGAGGGAAAGAGTAGGCCAGATGATAATCCTAGGGTATCGTGAAAGCGTCTAGAGCTACTGGGCCCCCCGGGGATCGATTGAGCAGAAGGTTTCCAACTTCCGGTTCTGACTGTTCGCAAATAAGTCTATTTCTGGAGTTTTACAACTTGGTTGAAGACTGACTGGCTTAGTTCCCACTCCCCGTTTTAGACGTTTCCTGCTTAAGAAGGCCGCCGTTCGATTTTCTGAACCTTTTATGTGAAGGGCTGTCAGGGATTCTAGATTGTGTTCTGCCAGGTGGAAGATGGACTTTGTTACCTCCATCAGTGCTCGAGATCTGGTGCCCCCTGGTGGTTTAGATATGCTACCACTACCTGGTTGTCTGAGAAGACCCTTGTGTGATGGGAGCGAAGTGAATCTTGAAAATGAATGAGAGCTAGTTTTACTGCCAGCAGCTCCTTCATATTTGAGGAAGCGGACTCTCTTCCCTGGGTCCAGGGCCCTTGCGCCACCTGGTTGCCTAGATGTGCACCCCACCCCCAGGGGCTTGCATCCGTAGTTAGGATCTTTGTCGCAGGCAACGCCCAAGGAACCCCCTTGGTTAGGTTGGCTGGATCTGTCCACCACGTTAAGGAATGTATTGTCTCTGGTGAGATGTCTAATTGCATGTCAAAATACCTGTGTAGGGAAACGTCTGCGCCTAATATTTCCCACTGTAAGTCGAGTATGGCACTGTGCCCACTGAACTGCTGGCATGCAGGCTGTCATTGACCTCAATAGTGACATTGCTTTTCTCAGGGTAGTGGTTGGGGAAGCTATCATTTGTGACACCATCTGTGTAATTTTTTGAACCTTCGTCTACGGAAGATAACATTTCTGTTCGATCGAGACCAGTATTATCCCCATGAATTCCTGCACCTGACTTGGTACGAGTCAGGGCATGGGGAAAATTCAGCATCCATCCTAGACTCAGTAGAGACCTCATGACCATGTCCAATTGTTGTTTGCAGTGGTGAAAGTTGACACGTATTATTAAGAGATCGTCCAGGTATGGGACTATCAGGATGTTTTGCTCTCTTATGTGGGCCATTACCTCTGACATTACCTTTGTAAATACTCTTGGAGCAATGACTAGCCCGAAGTGGAGGGCTCTGAACTGATAATGTTTTATCTCCCCCTGGATTGTCCCCGCCTCCCTGAGGTATTTCCTGTGGTCTCTGTGAATAGGCACATGGTAATATGTGCAAGTCTAATACAGCCATGAAGCAAGATGGGGGAAGCATTTTTATACAAGATTCTATTGTCTCCATTTTGAAGTGCTGAATTTCCAGGAACTTGTTCAGCCTTTTAAGATTTATGATCGCCCTGTACGATCCATCTGGCTTCCTGCGAAGGAAGAGAGGGGAGTAAAAGCCTTTGCCCCTGTCTTGGTATGGGACTTCTTGTAACACATTTTTCTCTCTTAGATTCGTTATTTCTTGTTGCAGAGCCAGCTGCTCGTGTGATGTCCTTTGGGGCGTTATCATGAAAGAGTTGTTTGGGAGGGTAATGAATTTTAGCCTCAGACCTTCCTTTATTATGTATAGTATCCATGAACTCGCCGATATTTTTTCCCAGGCCTGGAGAAAGTAGGATAATCTTCCCCCGACCCGGGGAGTACCTTCATTGTGGCTTCTTATTGTCGGGGGGGGTTTGTTAAACATAAAGCCTTTATTTTTGATCCTTCCATCCTCACATCCTTCTTTGTTCCCTTTTGGGGGCTTCCGTCGCATAAACCTTCTGTTCCGAAAAGGCCGTTTGTATGACTGGCTGGGGAACCTGGGAAAGGATTTTTTTCTCGTCCCCTGCCTTGTCCAAGATGTCGTCTAGCGTTGGGCCAAATAAGAATTCCCCCTCGCACGGGATTGCGCACAATTTGGTTTTTGTTTGCAAATCTCCCAGCCAGCATTTCAGCCATAAGGAACATCTTGCGGCATTCGAGAAGGCCGTTGTCCTGGCTGCCAGCCTGGTTGACTCTACCGACGCATCCGCCAGGAAAGCTGCTGCTCCCTTCATTACAGAAACTGATCTCTGTATTGTTTCTCTTGGGACTTTTCCCTTTATCTGAGAATCTAAGTGGTCCAGCCAGACCATTAGGGCGCGTGCCGTGCACGTGGCTCCTATGGCTGGCTTTAGCTCCCCTCCTGCTGCCTCCCAAGCATTTTTTTTTAAAGTTTCTGCTTTTTTATCCATTGGGACCTTCAGGGTAACCCATGTCTTCGAAGGGCAGGGCAAATTTTTAAGAAGCTTTTGCGACCGCTACATCTAATTAGGTGCTTTGCTCCATAAGGAGCAGGCCGGATCGTTAAAGGGGTATTTCCTCTTTGGTGTTAGGAGGACTTTTTTGTCGTTTTTTTTCCACTCTCGTTTGATTAGGGAGTGGATTTTCTCATTGATCGGGAAAGCCCTCCGTTTTTTTTTGCTCTAGCCCTCCGAACATTAGATCTTGGGCCGTTTTCTAAGGGCGTTCGTCTACTAGCCCCATGGTTGTCCTCACAGCTTTTACCAAGGCGTCCGTCTCCTCCATGGGAAAGCATCTGCGTCCCCCTTCTGAGGATGATGACGAGTACTGGGAGGATGATGAATTACTTGAGTCGGATAGTTCACTTCCTGACTCACTAACGCTGGACTCTGGGGATCTATGCCTGGACCTGCGTTTTTTCTTTGAGGTTCTGGCGCCCTTAAGGGAGTCTTCGACCTGGGTTTTTATTAGTGTTTTGAGGTCTAAAGCAAACCTCGGGGATTTTTCCTGTATTGTCTGCTCTATGCAAGCCGCATAGAGTTTTTTCTCCCACGTAGGGGGTAACTCCTCCGTGCATATAGCATATACCATGTGTTTAGATTTGGTCGTGCATTTACGCCCCTGAAAAAAATTAATAATCGCACATTAACAAGCGGGCATTCACGGAGATCATTCACCCTCCTGTGGAACGAGCGATACCGTCTCGGGCGTAGGGATTATCTCCACTGTTGAATCCACTTCTGGCTGTGCCGCCATGGTGGAGCTTTGGCTGCGCCACAATCCCGTATGACCACTGCTGCTGCGCTGCTGGGAAGTCGCGCTGGCGCTGTAAGTGCTGGCACTGTTCCTGCGTTTGCTGTGGTTCCTGCTTTGGGCACCGCCGCCGTGTTTCCTTCTCCCTCTGCGGTTTCCCACTCATGGTGACGGCTTCTTTTTCCTTCAGCCGGGCTTTGAACCTGATCTAATTTTTTTCTTTTTGAATTTGCCGCCGCCCTCTTCCTGGGGATCCCTGCGCCTCGCCGGAAGTCCCGCACCGCGAGATTACCCAGCGGTGCCCCGCGCCTCCCTTCTTCAAGGGAGCTGTGATCGCACGCGCCCACCCTACCGGCGCCCTCCTCTCGGCGTGCCCTGTTGCACGCGGCTCCGGTGGCCACCGCCGCCCCCGCTCCTCAGAGACCTGTGCGCCTCGCGGCTCCCGATGGCCGCCGCCACCCCGAGGTCTGGTAGGCTCTGACTTGTGGCTCCATGACCGCCGCCACCTCCACAGGATGCCTCGTCCGGCGCTCGGCAGGGCTCTCCCATAGTGACCGCCGTCACTATACTGCAGGAAGCATCCCTTTTTTTTGTTCTTTTTTGGGATCGGCAGACTTCTGCTCTTCACTGCCTCTCCCCACTCACCCTCAAGGCCCGCCGACCCTGGTGGTGGTGCTTCGGGGGAAGCCCATCCAAGGCCTCGATCTAGCCGAGGCAGGGAGCCCCGCTGCCTATTACCGGACTGGATCGGTCCCCGGAATCCCGCGTCGACTGCAGGTACGTGCTGTAGGTTCCCCATCAGGGACAGGGAACCAACTGATGGGGGAGAGAGGTACCGCCTTTTTCATCTGTAGGTTTCTTGTCCCTGAGGGCAGATCCCTCTCTCTCCGTGGTGCCATCATGGGGGAAAGAGAAAATTTTTTCAACAATAAACAGCAAGTGCGTTTGTATTCTATTGGGTTCTTGCTTCTGCAAGTTTTTGGGAGGACTCCACCCCTCTCATATGGGCCATGCACATATAAAGCCATCTCACATAGCATGTCCACATCAGACATTACCTCTCTGAACCCTGCTCATATAGGCACTGTTCACGTGGTCAGGCTTTAAATACATTGGATAGGACTGCTCTGATGGGTATACTTTGGCGTTGGTAGAGCGGCTTGGCATACGTTTTTCGCAAAAAATGTATCAACTAAATACCGTTTTTCTATCATCTTTTTACTAGCACTTGCTTTTTATTATTGAAAAAAATTTTTTTTACAGTATAGTATTTTTTCACGTTTTTTGTTTTTCTCTGTGTTCTGCATGGAGAAAATAGTTTATTACAGGTTCTACCTTCCTATCAATGTATATACATGCAAGTGCAGTGTGGACAGTTCAGAAACATTATCTCCTCCTGTCCTACAGGATTACAGGGTGTTATCAGGAACAAGCAGCAGTGGAGGCAAAATACTCAATTTGTCCTTTAACTTGAGTTCAATATAAGGGATTTAAATGTTGAAATGCCCCAAAAAGTGACCTTATGGCGAGCACAAAAGGAGAAAGAAAAAGAGAAGAAATAAAATTATCTAAGACATTTAAAAAAAAAGCCAAAACCATTGCTTGTAGCCCCACCCTAAGAAAAAAAAAAAAAAAAACAAGAAAAAACATAAGCCCAATACACTAACATAGATCAAAATAAATGCCTGAGCATGATCAGCAACTTTGTCAGTGCAGTGCTGACAGATTGCATAGCATAGGAATGCTGCTGCATAACCATGCTATACAAGCGATCAGTCTGCAAAAAATGATAGCCCCATAGTGGGACAATGTAAAGTAATAAAAAAAAGTATAAAAAGTTTAAATAATTGTAAAAAAATATTTAAAAAAACAGAAATGTATTGTACCCATAAATAAATATTTATATGAAAAAAGTATAAACAATAAAAGTACACATTTGGTATTGTCGTGTCTGGATTGACATGACCAATGAAATTGTTCCACTAGTGAACACCATAAAAAAAAAAATAAAACAAGGCAAAAAACAATGCTTTATCATATCGCTGAACAAAAAGCGGAATAAAACACGATCAAAAAGACGAATATAAATAAATATGGTACTGCTGAAAACATCATCTTCTCCCGCAAAAAACTAGCCACCATACAGCTCCATCAGCAGAAAGATAAAAAAGTTATAGCTCTCAGAATAAAGCGAAGCAAAAATAAATTTTTTTCTTTAAATTAGTTTTTATTGTGTAAAAGCGCCAAACCATATAACAACGATATAACTGTGGTATCGCTGTAATCGTACCGACATGAAGAATAAAACTGACTTATCAATTTTACCACATGTGGAACGACAAAAAAAAATCCCTAAAAAAATTCATGAATTGCTGTTTTTTATTCATTCCGCCTCCCCAAAATCTGAATAAAAAACTTAAAAAGTGACATGTGTCTGAAAATGGTACCAATAAAACTGTCAACCCGTCCCGCAAAATCAAGCCCTGACATGACTCTGGTCCAAAATATGTCTCTCAACATATGGTGATGCAAATACTATTTTTTTGCAACAAAAAGTGTTTAGTGTGTGAAAGCAGCAAAACATAAAAACCCAATATAAATATTGTATAACTGTAATCACACCGACCGGAAGAACAAAGTTGCCTAATCATTTACTGTATACCGCATGAGGAAAAACGTAAAAATAAAGAAAACCACTCCTTCACCGTTGTTGATTTTTTCATTATACCTCCCAAAGTTTGCAGTAAGGCATGGCTCACATTTATCCTGCACTCTGCGATAAGCGCTTACATAGAAGTTTCTATGAAAATCTCAAATACATGATTCAGACGGAACCCACGGCAGAAGAGTCCCTATAATAAATCAGATGGAGAAGTACTATGAACGTCATAGGACCTGTGATCTGGTGGTGTCCGTCTTTTTAGGATTGCATAAAAGTGCCGTCGGCCACAGTTTTGTGAAGTTCTGAAAAGGACACCGCTGAACAGAGGCCAGACGGAGTCCACAGTAATTATGCTGCCTCATTATAATAAATGGATCCCTCAGGTGTTTCATCTGAATCACATCACTCAGAGATTTAGAGGGAAATGTTCAGTGTAGAGCGCTAGATAAATGTGAGTCAAAACGTTACGTAAAATGTTCCCAATAAATATTTCAACTCAATCCACAAAAAAAGCATGCCCCTTCTCAGGTCTGTCACCTGTCCCACAGCGTACCTAAACCACATATAGTGTTCACGTTTGGCATTTCTGAAGCGATGAGAGCCCGTCTAACTTACGGGTGCATGTCTCCAGAAGCATGAACTGGGCATAACGTACTGGTGACTGCAACGAAAACACCCATGGAGTTAAAATAGTCACTACACCTGTAGATAAATTCCCAAAGGGGTACAATTTCTAAAATAGGGTCACTTGAGGGGTACTCTGCTCTTCTAGCTATTAGGGGCTCTGTATATGGAGTTTGCAAACTGTTATAGGAAAATCTGCGCTCCAGGAGGCAAATAGCACTCGGTTCCTCCCGACTCTCTCTGTATGACTAAGTAGTACTGTACAGCCACATATGGGGTATTGCCACGTTCAGTTGACATTGTGGGACAAATTGTGGTGTCATTTTTCCCCACTTCTTGTATGAAAAAGTAAAATCTTGAGCTAAATCAAAAATTTTGGTGGTAAAAAATGTAGTTATTTTTTCTTCACTGGCATAAAAATTCTGTGACACGCCCATGGTGTAGTGGTGTCAATATGATTACTGCACCCCTAGATGAATTCGTTGAGAGGTGTAGTTTGTAAAATGTGGTCACTAATGGAAGGGGGATCTGCTGTTCTGGTAAATCAGGGGCTCTCCTAGCGGATCATCACACCCGCAAACCATAACAGTAAAACCTGCACTTTAGTATGGCGCACTTTCCTTTCTGAGCTTTGCACTGTGCCTGAAGTAGATTTTGGCACACTCAGGAAAAAATAGACCTCAATTTATTGTAAAAAAAAATTCCTATTAGCCCTTAAAAAAGTTAAAAACTTGGGGATAAAACTTTTTAATGGTAAAAATGTAATTTATTCGTTCACCGCTCAATGGTATAAAATTCCGTTCAGTGCCTCTGGTGTCAATATGATCACTGCACCCATAGATGAATTTATTGAGTGTAATTTGTAAAATAAGTTCACATATGGGAGGGGTTCCTGTTGTTCTGGCATCTAAGGGGCTCTGCCAATGCATCCTAAAACCATTCCAGCAAAATCTGAACTTCAATATGGCATCTCTTCCCTTCTGAGCTTTGCAGTGTGCATCTAAAAGCAGTATTCCCCAGCATATGGGGGTATCGGCATACTCAGGCGAAATTGCACTACAAATTGTATGGTGCAACTGCTCCTTACCCTTATAAAAATGCAAAATTTGGGGATAAAAAAAACTTGTGGGTAAAAAGTGATTTTTATTTTCATGGCTCGATGCAATGAACTTCTGTGACGCACCTAGGGGGCACAAGGTGCTCACCACACATCTAAATACATTCCTTGAGGGGGTCATTTTCAAATTGGGGTCACTTGTGGGGGATTTACAATGTTTAGGAACATCAGGGGCTCTCTCAACGGGACATGGTGTCCGCTAATGATTCAAGCAAATTTTACATTCAAAAGTCAAATGATACTCCTCTTCCGAGCCCTGCCGTGCACCCAAACAGTAGTTTTCTCCCACATATGAGGTATTAGTGTACTCTGGAGAAATTGCAAATCAAATTTTGGGGTCCATTTTTTTTCTGCTGCCCTTCTGAAAATAAAAAAAGTTAAATGGTCTTTTTTTTCCACATTACAAAAATTCCTGTGAAACACCTGAAGGGAGGATTTGAGCACATTGAGAGGTGCAATTTTTAGAATGGTGCCACTTGGGGTATTTTCTGTTATGTAGACTCCGTAAAATCATTTGAAATGTGAGTTGGTCCCTAAAAAATGGTTTTGTAAATTTTGTTTGCACAATCAACAAAGCCTTTAGGATGTTATAAGTACATCTACTACACTTTCAAAAGATTTTTGTTCTAAGTTCTATTATGGATTCAATGACTCACCCATACAGTTAAACACTTCTTATTGCATTACAGTGGTATGTAAAACTCACAAAAAGCGTTGAAAAATATTTCTGGAATAATTACTAATCCAGAGATTACTACATGCTTTCTGTCACATTTTGCTGGTATATAACAGTCCAAAAAAAGCGTTTAAAAATTTGGCTTGGTAACATTTCTTACCCCTAAACTACTTTGTGGTCTGGGGTAAAATTTTGTCATATAAAATACTCGAATAAAGTGTTAAAAAAAATTAACTAGGCTACATTTCTAAGACACTATTCCATGTTCTGGGGTACATTTTAATGATGTATACACACTCCAAAGGTTCTTGCCGAGTTAGATTTCTTACCCATACACTATTCGGTCTTCTGGGATACATTTTGTTGTTATATAACCTTCAAAAAACTTGTTCACAAATTTATTGATAAAATAGTGCTCATCCATAGGGTATTATGTCTTCTTGGGTATAAATTGGTGGAATCTAAACCTCAAAAAAAAAAAAAAAAAAAAAAAGTAGCTGAAACTTTTTTTTACAAATTTTGCTCATTTATAGCGTATTACATGTTCTTGGGTACCATTCGCTGGTATAGAACAAAAAAAAAAAAAAAAAGGGAATGATAAAAAGGATCTGTAAAATATTGCTTATCCACACAGTGTAATTTTACATTTTGCAAAATTGAGCCAAAGTACCTGGCGTACATAAAATTTTAAAAAGTCGCAAGGGAAATCTGGCAAACACATCCAGAAAACCTAAACTTCACCCACAAATGTAAACTTAAAAAAACAAAACAGAGACAAACCACTAAAGTAGACTTTAAGAAAGGCATAAATTAAAACAGGCGAAAACACTGAGGGTAAGTTCACACAGAACTTTTTTGCTGCGTTTTTTCTTCTGGTTTTTTAATGCTAATTTTCAGCTGCTTTTTCCATTACCAGCCACGCCTATGAGATTTCAGAAATCTCACGCACACACATTGTTTTTTTTGTGTGATCAGGATTTTGTGCTTTGCTACGTTTTTTGGACATAGAACATGTCACTTCTTCCAGCGTTTTTCACCCATTGGCTTGAATCAGTGTTGGAAAAAAACACTGCAAAAACTCAGGTATCATTACTTGCTGCTTTTTTGTGCAGAAAAGTAATGGCCAGCAGGAAGTGGCCTTACAGCCAAGAGCTTTGGGGTGTTGTTAGTGAGGTGTCCATAGTGTGACAGTGAGCTATTGTGAGGTAGTGTCATGTAGTAGTGAGGTGTCCTGATAGTGAGCTATTGTGAGGTAGTAGTAAGGTGTTAAGAGCTATTGTGAGGTAGTGAGGTGACCTGATAGTGACCTCTTGTGAGGTAGTGTCTGGTAGTAGTGAGGTGTTAAGAGCTATTGTGAGGTAGTGAGGTGACCTGATAGTGACCTCTTGTGAGGTAGTGTCTGGTAGTAGTGAGGTGTTAAGAGCTATTGTGAGGTAGTGAGGTGACCTGATAGTGACCTCTTGTGAGGTAGTGTCTGGTAGTAGTGAGGTGTTAAGAGCTATTGTGAGGTAGTGAGGTGACCTGATAGTGACCTCTTGTGAGGTAGTGTCTGGTAGTAGTGAGGTGTTAAGAGCTATTGTGAGGTAGTGAGGTGACCTGATAGTGACCTCTTGTGAGGTAGTGTCTGGTAGTAGTGAGGTGTTAAGAGCTATTGTGAGGTAGTGAGGTGACCTGATAGTGACCTCTTGTGAGGTAGTGTCTGGTAGTAGTGAGGTGTTAAGAGCTATTGTGAGGTAGTGAGGTGACCTGAAAGTGCCCTCTTGTGAGGTAGTGTCTGGTAGTAGTGAGGTGTTAAGAGCTATTGTGAGGTGACCTGATAGTGACCTCTTGTGAGGTAGTGTCTGGTAGTAGTGAGGTGTTAGCCATGTCTTGGTATAGGAGGATGAACACTATTGTTTCCCAACTAATCATGGAGGTAATAATTTTTTATTTGTGTTATATATTAACTAAACTCAACTTTATTACCATGTACAAAGACACAAAAATGCATGAAAAAAATGCACCAAAAAAACGCACCTAAACCTGAGTTTCTGACGCAGCTTCTTTCCTGCCAAGAAATCAGGTTTTGCTGCAGAAAAAAACGGCACAAAAACGCCCTGTGTGAAATTACCCTTAAAGTTAGGCAAAAAAAAAAAAAAAAAAACACGCAACTGCAATAATGAATCGGGCCTATATTCCCAGCTAGGTTTTCAAAGTATGTTTATTCAAATCCTGCAATGTTTCAGAGTAGATTATACCCTGCAGCAAGTAAACAGCCAGTATCTAATTTATAGTGCTCATGGTTGAGCAGCATGTATATATTGACCAGTTCTCTCAGGAAAAATGGGAGATTCACTATGCTAAATGCGCCACCCAAAAAGTCTTGGGCACAAGATTTATGGGGAAAGGGGGTGGCTTAATTGCCTACTCTGGGATGTTAAAAAAAATTTCGGCACAAAATAAGCAAAATAATAGGTTGTGTAAACTTAAGCTAACACTAAGTCAAAGTGATAAATGTGGCACAATTTTAAGTCCAATTTTTAGGTAGTGTAAACTGAGACCATTTTCAATAGACCCGTCTTAGTTTTTAAAGGCCCTAGCTTTCAGATTCACCACAGTCCTAGATCTGATGTCTACCCAGCTCCCGCTGGTCTCTATTACCTGGTCCTGACACAACACAATAGCAGAGCACTAGAGCTTTCAATCAATGAACACAGGTCATCCCAACCATGCATTTCTCAAGCATTTGTGGTGTGTCAAGAGGGGATCAGGAGGTAAAGATCAGAGATAAACAGCATAAAAGGAATAACGGGAGGTTTTTAAATTAAAAAATGGAAAGGGGAAATAAGCAAAGTCAGCTTATCGAAATGCCTTGCACCTTGTTCATGAGTATCATCCTCGTGGAGCAGTCCCAGTCGCAGACTCAGTCGATGAAGGAAATAATGAAAAAAAAAAAGTTCTCCAGCGATGAAAAAATTGTCCCAATCACAACTTTTATTTAAACCATTTAAAATTGTAAGCAACCAATATGGGTAACTGTACAGATGATGCACAAATGAAAATCCTACGCATTTCAACAATAAGCCTTCATATACCATGAGTAAGGCTTATCGCTAAAACGCATAGGTTCCTCAGCAGGGCTGTGAAGTCACAGCCCATTTTGGTGGAGTCGGTGTCATGGAAATTGAGGAGTTGGAGACGGAGGTTTGGCTTACCGATGCCACAGCCCTGGTATGAGGGAGTCGGCGTTAGTGTCATGGAAATTGAGGAGTCGGGGCCAGGGGTTTGGCTTACCGACTCCACAGCCTGTCATATGTGCATCATCTGTACAGTTAGCAATAATGGTCGCTTACAATTTTACATGGCTTAAATAAAATGTTTTTATCCCCTCATTGGGACTATTTTTTCATTGCTGGAGAACTTTTTTTTTTTTAATTTCTTCCTTCATTGTTAAAAGTATATATATCTCCATCCAGTGGATGAAAATTACTTTTTTAAGAGAGTTCAACCACTTTAAGCTCGAGATGTGTATATAGAAATATATAAGTATGCAGGTTCTTACATTAAAAACAAACAGGTAACAAAAGCGCAAATCTACAGGTTCAATTTAATGTCAGCGGTGGTAAAGACACATGAAAGGTGTGCTTTCAATGCATAATAGTCACAGTGGATAGCAGCTAAGAACATGAAAAAAATAGGAAAATCGAATATTTCACATTGTGATTTTGGAAGATGAGAAAAGATGGTGATTTCACACATCAGTTGTTTTATGGTTTTACTATGAAGAAAAAAATGAAAGAAAGAATAATGCATTACACTTATTTCTCAAAACTAAAATATGGCAGCAAAATATTCATATAGCAATGAAAGTTTGTAAACTGTATTTAAATCTCTTTTTTGATCCAAAGTGCAAACTGCAAAATTCCCACAAGTTCAGTAGTGCTTTTCCTGTAAATAATCCTTCATTTTGTTTGGCAAAGGCAGTTTCTGAATCAGGTCTATTCTGGTATACTGGCGTATCACAAAACGACACAGGTACTGCAAAGACCGCACCTGCATAAACCGGGACACTGGATTGGTTAATCTAACTGGATAAGTAGCTGATCCTGGAACTCGAGATCGGGAGTAACAAAAGGCTCCATTCTCCGAGTCCCTGATGGAATGCTCTATAAGGTCCACTATGGAGGTATGTCCTTCCACATCTGGCTGTTCATAAAAGCTAAACCTACCATTTGAATGTTCGATTCTAGTATGAAGCGTTTTACTATGGGAACGAAAACTTAGGCTTAAAAGATAACGGTCATCAGAACTGTCACGAACCAAAAAGGAGCCATCTGGCACATTAGTCAATTTTTCTTCTGCTTCCCAGCGTGTGATGGGTCCCCAGTACCATCCTTGTCTTGCAAGTTTTTTAAGCTCCTCAGTAAGACTGGTGACTACCATAGGTCCGCTGCTTTGTACAGAGTCATAGACTCGGCCCACACCAGGCGCAGTGTTTGGGTCGAAATTCAAATGGCACCGCATGTTTTCCGCCATGTGTGCTTCTGTGCTATTAAGTCCTGCAAAGTTCCTTTGGATTTGACTGTTCTGGACTGGAGGTAGCAAAGGTGACAGTGGAGGGACATCACTGTGACTTACCCTGGAGTTTTGAAAAATAACTCCATTGGTACTATGCAGCAGACCATTCACAGTATGGTCTACAAAGATGTCCGAAGCCACTACTACATCCGGAGCAACTTGACTTTCCTCTTCGTGAAAGCCATTACTTCCTATGTGAGAAGGTACAGCAGAAATTTCCATCGGTGATGAGCTGTCCAAACAGTAAGTACGTGGTCCTTCCAAAGGATACATTCCCTCATCTAAAGGCACAGTATACTGAATATAGTCCTGAGGCATAAGTCCTATAACTACAGGCACATGTTCATTAATATGCAGGTGAAGATCTCCATTATGAGATGCTGTACTTTTCAATGCGTTAACTTGTTCCTGATAAACATTATCTGTCTGCAGCTCATGAAAGTCCTTTCGAACCCCATTAAGCGCAGGGCTGGGACTGGTGGAATGGACTAATGCTTTAACTTTTACTTCCATCTTTATACATGTCTCTTCAGAATTTGTAGGACGCAAAGGCCATGGCGTTGGGCTGTAGTGGTGAGTTCGAAGGGATGTCGACCTTAATGGCCTTTGAGATCTCACGTCTTTAAAAGTAATAGGTGCAGAAGATGAAGAAAATGTGTCTTCTTCAGCAGAGTTAACGGATGTGCTTCCCTTTCCTTTTTGCTTCTGCTTTGCTGAAAGGCGCCTCTTTAATGTCCCCATTAGGCTCTCATTTTTAGGCCTATTTTTGCCACCTTTCTCATCTTCACTGTTGATTTCACATCCTGTCAAGTCTTTGCCATAGCAGCTTCCAAATAGAGAGTCGTCTTTCACAAAGTTATTGGTAATTGAAGGCTGCTGTACCATTACAAAGTCATTTTCTTCTTTGCTTTTGTTCAAGTTAAAAGATTTGCGAAAGGTTTTCAGACTGATTTTCTTCATTATGCCAAGCGACCAAGTCCTCTTGCGGTTGGTCTCCTCCAGTGGATTGGCCCTA